>NC_090266.1:717303514-717931371 GCF_040414725.1 Anabrus simplex
TCAAACAAGTGCTTTCAAATTATCATCTTATTGTGAGACGAGAATTCCTCCCCAGTTACATTTGTGTTACACGGATGTTATCTTCATATTCCAATTCATCTTGACTGCTGTGTCTAGATGAACCTTACCGGTGGGAACAATGAACACACGTCGTCATAAAGTCTATATGTGATGGTGCGACGTAAATCAAATTGTATAAATAAATAAATAAATAAATAAATAAATAAATAAATAAATAAATAAATAAATAAATAAATAAATGAGCACAAGCATTCAGAGCAACAATCTGGTGCCAGCGTTCTATCTATTTAATGGCCCTGGAAGTTGAACACTTTTTTTACAGTTTGCATTACGTCGCACCGACACAGATAGGTCTTATGGCGACGATGGGATCTGTAACTTACTGAGAATCAGGTTGCCGAGCGCCCCGCTTATTTTCCTTATCACAACTACGTTTATGTTGTAATATAATATTTTCACATGAAAACCACCGCATTAAACTATTCTTTTTATTATTTTGTTTGTGTGCTTTCGTAAATATTACAGATCTTCTTTGAAAGCCAGAGTAGCGATACCTTTTGCTAATATTTTGAAAAATCATTTTTAAATGTTCCAATATACCGGAAATTTTAGTATTTTCAGTTCCCAATTACTTGAAAGAATTTAAAGTAAGTATCCTATACAGGTAAAGATTAAATAAATCAAAGCTTAACAATCAAGAAATAATGTTAACCGATAAAGTCTAAATGGAATACACAAGATTAAATAATGCATGTTGTTACTTTTCCTGACAATAGTAAGTACTGTACTAACATTATTGTTTGTTTTATTACTAAAAACTCTATAATAATAATAATAATAATAATAATAATAATAATAATAATAATAATAATAATAATAATAATAATAATAATAATAATAATAATAATAATAATAATAGTAATAATAATAATAATAATAATAATAATAGTAATAATAATTCTTCATAACAAAAATAGCATTACTATTAATTTAGGGCTACCTTTCAGGACTTAATTTGTTAATCTTTTCGATTTTTCCGTGCAGCGTATGAACATGCGCATCCGTAGTCCGGCGTTCATTCACCGATCACTTCAGTGTTCTCTTTTTATTCAATTCTTTCATTCTAATAAATGGACGAGTTCTCACAAAACGCGTAACAGCGAAGTCCTTTACTTCACTATACTTAGTTCTGATGATATCTATCGGTTCCTTCATCACTGTTGGGCACTTCCTTAGACCATTTCCGTGAAATCTTTGAAGAGCTTTTCCTAGTTTGCAAAAAACATAGAACCACTGGGGAGATGGATTCATTAGGCCTCCTCTAGACAAAGCAGAGATCCAGTCAGTGTTCCTAATACTAACATATTTTCCAGATTTTCCTCCGTAGATGAAGCTAGTGGTGATTTCTTTTTTCGTAAGTCGGTGTGCAACATACCCTTACATTTTTAGTAAGTCCTTATCTTCATTATGTAAGCAGTCTTCGAGATTGTGCTGCTCAGTAAACTGATCTATTAATAACTCAACAAAAAATTCAAGTCTTCATACTCTGAATCAAAAGTTAGTTTCGGCAGATTCTATGGTGTCATTAGCAACAGCACAGTTTACTCGGTCGAGGACATATACAGTTAATGTTTCACACTTTTCCCTGTTACAGTTTCCAGTTTTAATTATATGCACTCTTGCTCATTAACAGGGATGTTATATTCTGGGTAACTGTTGTGGGCGGGGGATGGTCATAAAACCGACCTAAGCCCCTGATCATTGAAAAATATGACTCTAAAACATCTTGATTACATTTTGATGCTAGTAGATATTGATATCCTTCAGATTTTAGGTTTCGAAATAACCCCTGCAAAGTACTGAACCCTTGGTGGTCCAATAAAAGGTACCTACCTTCCTTAAATATCAGCAAATCCAAAAATGTCTGCGTTTTGCAAATGGCAGTTTTGTCAGAAATAACTCCTCTAATTTTTATATTTGCTACTGGAATTTCTAGTAAGGTTTTCCTAGTAGACGATTCATTGAAATTTTTTTTTGTAATCAGGCTGATGCTGGCGCCTGTATTCAACAAACAGCTCACCTTAAAATTACAAATCCTGACATTTATAATGGGTAGCTCTCTTATTTTCCTAACTTCTGTCTAAGGTGGTCTTCCACTAATTCATCCGGTTGGATAATCCATGAGTCAATCTGGGTTACTATCCAGCCGTCTCGAGAAACATATTCAGGCTGTGTGTGGGGATTCTGTCTCGTAACCACTACTGGAAATTTGGCGTTTTTATCCGTCCATTCGACGAATTCAGACTTCCGTCGAAATGAGCTGCTTTCGGATTTAACTCCCTATCTTGGTGGTAAGTTTTCCGTACAGCTCCAGTATGGGACATATCTTGTGTTCCTACACAATCGGTGTTCACTTCACTTCGTTGGATACTATTCTTCCATTTGTCCTGCCCTGTACCTGATCTCAGATCTCTCAAATACTGATCTCCTTACCTTCTCCTCTCTTCAGACCCATGCCAACGACCAGGGCGTCTGGAATTGTCATAGTTATTCCATCTCCTGTTGACTTCGTTCCCACGATGCTATATACGTCCTTGGTCTGAGTTTCCCTGATATCGACCCTGGATCCTTCTCCATTATTCACGGCGGCTATCCCACTCTTCGTGATGGTACCTAGGCTGATCCCAGTTCTTCCTGCCCTGGTTTGGTCTGGCTTCAAACCGTCGCCCATTATTCTCATATCTCGGTGTCTGAGAAACCTCCCTATCCGGCATATTTTCTTGGTTGTGGTTTACGACATTCACTTGGTGTTCCGAATGCCTAACTACTGGTGGTGCTGATTGGTGAGAATTAGTTTTATCTATCTGTCGCAGTATTAATTCTGCCTGCATAGGGGTTCTGGCCTTTGCAGCGATTAATATCCTCTGAACATCAGGTGGGAATTGCTTCTGGATAGCCTGAACCAGTTCTTGTTGACTTGGAGCTGATTCTAACTCTTTAAACTTTACCAATTTTTCGACGAAATATTGCGAAAATTTAGGCGGTCCTGCGGTGTTTTACATGCGAGAATAACCTCTAGTCTTAGGTTTTGTTGAATTTCACAATTCCAAAATTTTCCCAAAAATGCTGCCTGGAATTCATCGAATGTGTCGAAGTTATACCGGAATCCCTTGTACCATAATAGAGCAACTTCGTCTAAGTACAGTTCGGCAGTCCTTAGTTGCCTCTTTTCAGGTATCCTATTGTCCCTGATGTACACTCTTAGCTCTTTAAGAAACCCCTTTGGTGTCTGGGTACCAATACCATCGAATTTCTTAGGCTGATCTTCCTTAAGCCGGATCATATTTATGACATTCGTGACATGTTGCCCCTGAGAATGGGTAGAATTGTCAAAATGTCCATTCCCAGTAAGATATATGGGACTTTTTTTTGCTAGGGGCTTTACGTCGCACCGACACAGATAGGTCTTATGGCGACGATGGATGTATGGGACTACTGGTGTTGCTAGGACAACTGAATGACATATCTGAGGTGTGGCGTGATTTACTAACCAGCTCATTTATCTTGGCTGGGACTCCCACGATATTACTCAGTAACCCATCCAGTTCTAATTTCTGGGTGCTAACTTCCCCCTTAAGCGAATCGAGTTTCTTGTCGGTTTACTTCTGAACGGATGTCATCTCATCATTCAGAGTTATGACCTTGACTTGAGTATCCTTAAGCTGCTTCGATAAGTCTACCCTCGTATCTGCTTGGAAATACTCAATATTCCTAGCAGTTTCTTCCTGAGATACACGTATCTTTCCTATATCCTCCTTATTCCTCTCGGGTAATTTCATGTCAACCACCTCAATGCGCTTGTCTATAGTTACCTTAACATCTTCGGCTACCTGGTCTACTTTGGTATTAACTACGGCTATCTCTTTAGGCAACTTTCATTTTGTTCACGTATCGTTGTGAAGACTTTCGACTTGTTGTCTTCACGCAGAATATTGAACTTCTCTACCTCTGTCTTTAGATCTGCCCTAAGTTCAGCTTTATTCAACATTAACTGCTTGTGTAGTTCTTTACTTTCATTGACGTGCCTATCGAGGTTTCCACTAATTATGTCCTGAATTTCACTCAGAACACGATGTAGCTCATGAGTTTCTATGAATTGTTGGTTAATCTCATTTTTAATGTAAACCTGTGCTTTAGTGTTTTGCTCTAACTTTAATTTAAGTCACCAATATCTTTCTTAATATCCTCACTAGCTTCCGTACAATTATCCTGTGTGTCCTGCATCATGCCTTACATTTCTACATCGGCACTATCCAGTTTAACATCCACTGTTTCTAACTTGTCTACTGTTTCTAACTTATCGCTGATAGATTTAATACTCTCATTCAAGCCCTTCCTATCTGCCTCCATGGCCTTCATACTTTCATTTAGGTCCTTGAGCATTTCGAAAACTGCCCTCGGCCCACTGCTCCATCATCCACAGACATTATAGAATTATAAACCAATTAGTTACTGGTGAGCCTGCGACTTCAGGCGACGTACTTCACAAGTGCGAACGATAAACATTATAATACTCTCCTATTTAGCACACATAACTTGTTAACAAAACATTATCTAAAACATTATTTAATAAAATGTGACATCCAATTTTCATTTGATTGAAGTTATAAGTCAAGACTCTCAAAACCAGTATATCAAATTTAGGAAAATTTTTCTATTATACAATTAAATTATATCTTTCATTTAGTCGATAAGTTACTCTCATAGTTGTACCTCCTAGCCTTACTCATGGGCGTTTATCTATTTTCCTCGAGTTCACTCTCAATTGTACTATATTTGTTCATCGTGTTGCATAACTCAACGATGATATCTCATGCCTTAATCCTTCACTTATCGTCATCTAAGTCTCAACTCTGGTGCACGACTTTACTATCAATAATGTGGCATAGCCTCAACATTATATTCCATTTCTTCTGGTACACGATATGTCCTAAATATCACCATCGTTATCGTGACTCAAGTTTCCTCATCGTTATCGTGACTCAAGTTTCCTCACCGTTATCGTGACTCAAGTCCCACGCTTGGTCGCCAACTTACTGAACCCTTGGTGGTCCAATAAAGGATACCAACCTTCCTTACATATCAGCAATTAGCACGAGATCTGTATCTTGGGTCGTTACCGGGTTCTTCATCTCTTGCTGAGGTAAAGGCGGGTTTTAGTATATCTACTCAATCTGCTTGAATGAAAGATCAACTCTAGAAAATGATGTGTTTAATTTAAGAATTAACGAGAAAAATTTAGAAATCATAATTATAATCTGAACTCATCTTGTCCAATCAACGCAACAATAATTACAACGCAGAGGAGAGGTATACTGGTTTGAGAAGCTTTGACTTAACTGCCTGATGGGCATCCTTACTAGAAACCATTGTCACAAATTAAGAATGAAGAAAAGAAAGTCTGGAAATCCTTAAATTCGGCTTCCATGTGAGACTACATGTACCATCATAATGATTCGTGATGGTCCAGCCCTCGTAACATGAACTCTGGACTCTTGGTATAATTAAGGCAGTCCAATCGGTGTGTGCCACACAGTGGTTGTACGGCATGGACCCTTAATTGAAACGATGTGACCTGCGACCATTTACTTTAAAGTCATTCTGGATGATGACCGCAAGGAAAATTATGCTATAATGGCATATGGCCTTAATCTAAGTCACTGAGGTTGATGACCCCATGACCATCCAGGTTTCTAAGCTGAAGGCTAAACACAATTAAGTTACGTCGGTTGATGACCAAGGTCCACTTTACTAATCCCAGCACATTTAATGCTCAATCAATCAAAGTCAAATAATTCAACAACAATTCTCACAATACTTTTCGGTAGTAAAATCCATTACAGTCGGATATGTCCCCTAAGCGTTACGTTAATAATTGAACTTTTCCAACAAAATAAACTAAGATTTCCAGAATACACCTTCGGGTTATTCACTTGGCTTTTAAGTTATTTCACAAATACGGTTTTCACTGAGTTTAATAATTTAATAAATTTAAATGATTTTATAAATCCTAATTAACAACAAATTCTATCTCCGTGGACGAATAGTTTCTTTAACAAGTCCCCCCTCAAATTCTGACGTAATTATATTTTATAATTCCTTTATAATGTTTATCGTCGCTTGGTATCGTGCAGCTGAAAGAAAATCTACATCATTTATTTCCAGTATTGTATCTTGTTTCATGACATCACACCATAAGCTTAATCTAACACTACTAATTATTAACACTTGAATAACCCTAGTTATTTAGTACTAAAACTGCGCGTGAATAACTCGACGTAAAATGTAAGCCAAATACTATGTCATATCCCATCATGACATTTAAATAAGGCTTTGTCCACCCCTCAAAGTAAATCAATAACTACTACCAACACTCTATTTTGGACACCCTGGAAATGGTTGACTTCGCTCATTATAGTCTAACTTCCGTGATTTCAAATATACATTCATATCTCGGGTTAAACATGTTAATATTTTAGAAGGCTATCTAATAACACACACGTTACTCATTTCAATTGGTTCTTGCAAATTTACGAACTCCGTTCTAAAGAATATAATCTAAATTTCAACACGTAAAAAGACGGCACGGATACCGTTACTCCCCCAGCGGCGACCCCTCCAATCAGCTGTCTAGCAGAAATGAGCTCCCCTCCGCTGTCATAGCTTTGAAAACACCTGTCCCATATATTACGCTTAACTTTTCTCAAAAGAATGAAATCTACGATTTCGCTAGTAAAATTACAAATACGACATTCGTGGGCCAAACAGATTACTCACAGTGATTTGCTTTACGATGTCATTCAATAATTATATACGTCTCAAACTGACACTTACGTGGATTCCCTCAAACATTATACAAATACCTTCCTCGGGTTCACGCATAATCTCCCGGCATAATTACGGGCTTCCAACCACCTGATTAACAAAATCCTACCTCAACTCATACCTAACGAGACTTAAAACCCTTGCCTCAAATACGACAAATCTCAATGACAAAAAGAATGGAATAATGATCCTTAGAATCCGCAACGCATAATTACAGACAAATACTCTAATAATGAACATCTTCGCATAACGTGACCTCGTATTTTAGAACTGGATTTCACAAAAAATGACTGACAAACTTTACTGTTATTTATTGTCAATCCGACACAGTTTAAAAGGACATAGAAATAGCATTCCCTTCGTGACAGATATTCACGGATCTACATTGCTCAACACGACAGCGCACCTACAGCCGATTGAAACTGTATCATTTAGTATTTGAATACACACTAAGAAACTAACAGACACTAAACGAGACTGCCAGACTGACGGATGCGCGCGGCAAGCGGGTGAATTATAACTCAGTGTCCACGACCTTGTCAAAAAATATGTACCCCTACTAATCTTCCTCACAGCACATGCAAAGTCTCCACTACTTGCCGCAGCGCTATACATATCGGTTAGCCGCGACGAACGGCATTTTGTGTGTATTTCCACCAATAATTATGTTAATAATTAAAGAAAATAAAGGAAATAATTAACAGATAAGACAACAAGGCTTGTACAAATAGCTTTTTTAAATAATTCCTAGTTCCAGCTGGCTAAAGTGGAAAAAACGTAATGATTACTCCAAAAAGTTGGGGGAGGGTGCCACTGTCTCTCCTCGCCCCACCCCCTAATCACCGCTACTGTTTGTAAACACGCCAAAGATGCAGAGAAGGAAATTTAATAACTTATTAATTTATACATGTGTAGACATTCCACTCGATAATAGAGTTGCTTGTATGAAACAAAACCTAATACTGTTCGGTGAAATACGTGTGTAGGTGGCATTGGCCTACGTCTGTTTGGAGGTTCGTCTGCATTCCGACCGGGTAGTCCAGATTATTATAATGTCTGTGTATTTGTCGCCGATGAACATAGTATCCATTGCCGACATGCTGACAGCAAATATAGTGCGGCTGTACCATACACCAGCCTAGAAATATGCGGTGGAAAACGATGTTTACTAATGCAAGGGGTGCGTTAGACCTGTAACGCTGAGTAACATGCTGCGAGCGAGAGGCTTGTTCTTATCTCCTCATATTCTGACGTAACCTACCCGCTGGCAGTAATGCGCCTGTGGAAATCAGTTGGTAGACATCCCATTCATCATTTGTGCATGCGGGACATTTGTAAGTAGAAAGTACGGGGTTCTTGAGCCACCTGGTATATTCTAGCTTCTCATTACGATTAATATGGGGTCTCATGTGGTAACTTTACGACTCATATTTCTTGGGACACAAAGGTCATGGGTTCAGTACGGATGGAAACTATACAGCCTATTTGAAAAGATAGTAAGTCAGTCTTTCCAATAACTCTTCCTGATGAAAACAGGTCGAATATTTTATTCAGGATAACACCCTGTTCCTCTAAACTTGGTCAATAAGCACTTTTCAACTTCTTTGTTGGATGATGACGGATTCGTATTAAGAACATCTAATCCATCATCAACAGTTTCAACAAACTGTACTATATGTTCATTCCGACCAAAAATATACGATATAGCCTTAGCCACAGTGTCAAAGAGAAGTTCAGCAGCTTTTCTTACGTTTTGGCGTTCATTACCAGTTACTAGTAAATGTTATTCTGTTATTTCGTGAGTGAATTTTAAGTCCCCAATTTTCTGGTACTGTACTAAGTCTACAAAGATGTATTTGTTACAGTTTTTCCAAATGCAACCGTGTATCCTTGGTCTAACAGATGGTTTCGTATTAACTTAATCACATGAACATCCGTGTATGGACTTTTTATGAGACTTCTCTGGACTTATTCCAAGTCGATGCTTAACTTTCGGTTGGAATCACCCATATCGCTCACAAAAGCCCCTAGGCGAAATTCCGTTTCCTCAACAAGTTTTACCGTTTCATAAAATAAATCAGCAGTGACGGTCTGGTCGAATTGATAGTAAACCGGCTGTTTACATTTACCAGTTAGACTTCTGCACATTTATATGGGGCCCTCCAAATAAATCTTTGACACCATTGTAGCATATATCAGATTTAACTTTCATCTCGTCAAAGTTCATCACTACATCTCTGCTAAAATGATCATTCATAATGCTTGCTTGACCCTTTAGTAGGTTAAAACTGATATCCAAAAACCCAGGTAGAGTTCAAAATTGTAACAGCCACCGTGTTATTGTTATTGCACTAGGAAGGGGTATTTTAGAGTTTAATTTTGTTTTGGTCTCTTTTAAGATCTTCAATAAGCAATTTGATTCTTTCTTTTAATTCTTCAGTTTCGACCATCATACCAGCTAGTTCACACTTCAAGGGCAAGTTATCTCTATTTTGGCGTAACTTTTCGTTAGTTTGTTCTTCCTGAGAAAGGTCATCAAGCTCACTTCATTTCTCTACAGATTTGTTTATTAGCGATTCTAGAACGTTCTTACAATCCCGGCTTACTGCGCGTGTATTTCTCTCTGAATTGTCTGTGGATGCAGAAAACGTGGGAATGTTTTGGGAAAGAGCTGTTATTTTTTCAACAAGCACTTATGGTGAAGGCCTAACAGTTCAGATTGGAAATCACTTTCAAAACCAGAGGTCAGAAAATGTTCGGAGCATATACGTGCGATTTTAGAGTTAAAGCGTGTTTTCTTTTACAAAAATATACCCGTTGTTTGTGCAGAGTTGGTTCTTTCGGGAATCCATAAAAGGACAACTTACGTTTCTTTGCGTTGTTGTGGTGGTTTGTACAGCATGAAACCGCACAGCACGGCATTTTAACAGCATAAACACGACATACACACTGGAATTCACTTCACTCACGAACGATACGCACGAGTTCACGACTCTTAAAACATGTGTAAGTCTCGAAAGTAATTAAATAATTTTAAAAAAACAATGTGAAGACCGCAGATGAACAGCAATGCACCGAACTTCAGTGTTTAGAATGAAAACACAGACCCCGAAGAGTATATAGACTAACATTAACGCACCAAATACTGCATAGTGTAATGGGAGGGAGAGTCCTGTGACGTCACGACCACGGCAGTCTACTGCGCATCCGTCTCTCTTCTAGCTACCGTGTACAGACCCAAGTCTTGAAGATTTCAGAATTTAGTGGTTGATTTCCTCAGCTCAGGACAAAACTTCTCCATCTGCACATCTATTGACACGGTGTATAATCTGGGATTCTAACAAAAAGAGGCAATATGCCTTTATGCAGAACGCTACCGAAATACAAGGGAAATTGGGTGAAGATATGTTCTCTCTTTGAATATATAACGAATGAAGTTGGGAATTGTGCTCTTGTGAGAAAACGGGACGTAATTAGCTTGGAATACGAAAGTTCTCCCCAGAAACCTTCTAGCAGTAGTAGATCAGTGGTAAAGTGTCGGCCTATACATCTCAAGACCACGGGTTCAAATCTGGACATTTAGTCGGATTTTTAAATGTTGAAAGAGATCCATTTGCTACTCCATATCCAGCGATCTTCTTCTTATTCCTGTTCATTTCTCAAATAATTTGTGTCAGTAGTGCACGTGGATTTGGCTGAGTTTTATTGACGGATGCCAGCCCTATATGGAGTAATGTATTCACCACACTGTACTTATGTGATGGTGGTTTATGTGTTTATTAAGAGGTGTATATAAATCCTAACACAAACACCCGGTCCAGAGCCGAGGGAATTATCTAGACGTTGTTAAGTCCACGGGCGAAATGGTAATCGAACTCGGGACCCTCTGCACCGAGGACCGCTACGCTCATCATTATACCAAGGAGTCGGACCACTCCACACCTTACGATGCCGGCATGTAAAACATCTCCAATGGCATATCTTACAAGGCAGGCATATAAAAGACCTCTGGTGACGTATCACTATATCTTACGATGTCAGCATGTAAAAATGTCTAGTGACATACCATATCTTACGATTCAGACATGCAACATATCTCTGGTGACATATCCCTATATCTTACGATGCCAGCATGTAAAATATCTCTGGTGATATATCTTACGATGCTAGCATGTAAAAGATCTCTGTGACATATTTCCATATCTTACAATGCCAGCATGTGAAATATCTCTGGTGACATATCTCCAAATCTTACGATGCCAGCATATAAAAATCTCTGGTGACAGACCATAACTTACGATGCCGACATGTAACATATCTCTGGTGACGTAGAGTATTATCATATCTTACCAGGCCAGCATGTAAACATCTCAGGTGAAATATCTCCATATCTTAAGATGCCAGCGTGTAAAAGATCTCTAATGACATATCTCCAAACCTTACGATGTAAAAATCTCTGGTAAAATGTACAAATCTTATGATGCCGGTATATAAAATACGTCTCGTGACATGTCTCCGTACCTTACGAAGTCAGCATGCAAAGGATCTATGGTGAAATATATCCGTATCTTACGATGCCATCATGTAGAAATCTCTGGTGACATATCATATTTTACGATGTTAGCACGTAAAAAAATTCTGGTGACATATCTTCGTATCTTACGACGCCAGCATGTAAAAGATCTCCTGTGACATATCTCCATATGTTACGATGCCAGCACGTAAAAGATCTCCGGTGACATACTTGGTGTTTACCCTACATAATTGATCAAAATTCAGGAACAGGTCATTCAATATATTTCCAGCTCCTTTATGCCACGTGATAAAGGGAAACAGAACATCAAAACTGACATTATGGCTGTCGAAATCAAAATCTATCTGGGGCCATCTAATGGTAATCAAATAGATAACACTATATTATAAGAAACACTTTACTAATTTTGAGGGTAATCTTCTACTTTGATATATCACAAACACCCACTTCCTAACGTCAACCCTCCGTCCGTCCATCCATCCATCCATCCATCCATCCATCCATCCATCCATCCATCCATCCATCCATCCTGTACCAGAAAAAGATATGGAATAAGGAATAAGGGCATGAGACTCAAATAATAATCGAAATAATTGTTTATTTTTTCTTAAGACAAAATTTATTCATTCATTGAGTAGGACTTGCATTTTCCCTATTATTTGTTTCATCAAAAAAGTTTTCATAAACGGACTCACTTTCGTCTTGAAGTTTCAATATAAAATTAATTGTGACGAATGTCTGTCATTCCAAAATTAATTTCATTTCAAAGTACAATCTGTTCCTTTAAAAGTTCTTAAAGTTCTTTCTTGGAATCGTTGAATTATGGAGATAATTATTTAATTTAAATTTCCTTTCACTTGAAAATATGGAACATTTCCCTAGTCTTTTCTAAATATTTAACACTTGAAATTGTGAAAGTCATATCTAGAGTCTCTTTAAATATTTAACACTTAAGGCTTCGCAAAGTATTGCAAAATAATTCGTCTTACAAAGTCCCGTCTTATTGTTTCTTTTAAACACTGTGACAATACTGCTAGAATATTACGATTCCGAGTAAGAGTCAATAAATTGTTTGTTGAACTGCCACCCAGAACCACTGATTCTGATATTCCACCAATGAAAAGTTAGTCTTGTGGAATTTTAAAAAGAGCTTGGAAAACACTCATATCACCTGTAATCTGGAACTCAGGACTGGATTTTGAAGATATGCGGTTCAGCGAACAGCATGATGACAGCCGGTGTCGTGATATCATCACGCATGGTGCCACGTTCAACTTCCTCGATGAGACCAAGTCCCATGTCCCTCGTTGAGACTACGTCCGATGTCTCCAATCCCGCGTTGAAGCCATGTCTTCAATCCCACGTTGACACCACGTCTTCAATCCCACGTTGACAGGTAGACATGATTATAATAGGCACTCGTCAGCTTTTAACGCATTTTTATTGGATTTAAAAACACGAAAAATTTAAACTGACTTGTAAGGATTATTGAGTGTCCTATCTAACCTATTTCAGATTTATGAATCAGACAAAGAACATAGTATCGCGTTAAGCGCACACGTACAAAGTCTGGCAGTAAATTGTTAGTGATCATGGCTCTGGAAATCACCGTTTATAAAAGCACAGTTTGAGAATGTTTACCTGTGCTTTCGCACGTAGATCACAGTCTATTCCAAATGACGAAATGTTTATTATCTCGTGAATATTTACAAGTATTGTCATACGGAGATCACAGTCTAATCAAAATGACGAAATGTTATATCTAGCGAATGTTTACAAGTCCTGATTGCGGTAGAGCAGAATGCGATACAATATCACGCACTCGAGACGAAAGATTAAATACGTTGATAGTTCAAAATTGTCACTCGACGTGTATTTTAAAGTACTATTTTGAGATAGTCTGCTTCAGTAAACGAAATATTATTTCACAAGAAAACGTTCCTAACTTGCACACGTTTATCAGTTGTAAATGTTTTAAGTTATTCCGTCTCGGAGAAAATTTACAAATTTCGAATAGTCAAGTTCACCTGAGTTAAAGTAAGTTACTATCACCACTACTGTTCAACATTTTAAAAATGGGGAGATTACCAAGTCTTTGCAGTAATAATTGAAAAATGTTCAAGTCCTACACTGTTCACTGGACTACAAGTCCGAAGATAATTGAAGCAGAGTACCGCTGCGTGATAACGAAGTTCGACTTTCGACGTGTATACCCGCGTTCAACAGTATGCTTACGCGATTGCTGTGAGTTGAGAACTGTCTGACTAGGACAAATGCCTGCTCTTTTATATCATGCAGCTGTGTTAGCTTACCTCCCCTCTTGGTAAAATTGCATTTCTTTACTGTGGAATAACTTTTAACTCCGCGGGCCGATTTTAATGAAATTTAAATATGTTGACGTTCAAGTCATGGGTTATAAGAGGGTGTAGGTCAATATTTGATATCTCTACGAGATAAAAAGTTAGTAAAAATACTTCTCGTATGTCCTAAAGCAATCATGCTTTGCTCACGTGATCATTACTGTTGTATACAAGAAGCACAATATACATAACACAATTTAAAAGTTTATTTTCTTGCAATCTTTCGTACAATACACAAAATAAAGGAAACTGAGGCTTGCTTCTTATCGTGGTGAACACACTAAATACTATCGCGAATAAGTTTTCTGTTTGCAGAAGGCGTATTTACATTAATACAACTTTGGTCCTATATGTACAATTAGGTCTATACTGACGAGGCTGAGTGCCAAGAATATGTGAAAGTTTATGATAGTTGATGGCTATCTAATGCTTGGAAGTCTGGTTTGAACTTAATGCGAAGTTCTTTCTAGAAGAATGCTAGGATGATGTAGGCTAAGTTATAAGGAAGGTGGGAATCTTGAGGCGGTCGTTAGTCCAGAGGTGAGACCTCTCGATCAGAGTTCAGTCCGCCTATTCAGTCCACATTTGCAAGAGGGATACCTCCGTGTCAGACTTACGGCGTAGAGCTGATCGCTGGACACAGCCGACTGCCTACAGCGTCTCCCCCGTAGCTCACTTCCTCGCCGTGACCATCGACTCAATCTACATGGCCTCCGATATGCTATTAATTTCTGAGAAGAAAGAGATAGCAGGGAAGAGTGTGAAAGTGATACAAGGAGTATCTGCCGGTTTCCGAGTTAGACTCGCTACCACGGCAAGAGTTTGTATTGGTAAGGTAATGTTGAGGTGTGGTATTGAAGGGTCAGGCAGAAAGAGAAAGAGCCTACATGTAAAACCTGACATCTTGTGATAGCACATGCAAGGATGTGGGCTCGAAAAGGTCCAGTGGTAGTGTTAGTTGAGAAGATGTATCATGCACCAGCTAGCCATGAAACATAGTCTCGCCGTTCCATCTGCCAGGGGATCAGTCCGTCTGGGCACTGCCGTGACTAGCGCGGGCCTTGGCTGCTGCGGAGCCATGCGACGAGTACCACTAGGGCTTGCCGCACAGCATCACCTCATTGAGGTCCCTCGTACACAGTCTCCGATCCCGGAGAATGAGGCCAAACATGCCGAGGCGGGGCCTCCTGGAAAGGGGTGGTTCATGACGCCGGGCCTCCTTCCTCTCTGCCCGTGCCATGGCCCGGTAGACTGGGTAACTTCGATGGGAGGCCGGCTGGCCCCCCGCGCAGTTGGCGCACATCGGCGCCTCCTTAAGTGTTGCGCAGGCCGTGTAGTGGTGATCACCCTCACAACGGTTGCACTTCACTTGGAGCCCGCAGGTCTCCTGCCGGTGGCCCCATCTCAGACAGCGGAAACACTGCAAGAGCTGCTGAGGGGGACGTTTCCATCTCACCTGACTGTCGCTACCCGCTGAGGTCCTCTCCTGATTTGTTCCTCGGTAGACTGCTGTCCTGGGAGCAGTCCTGGGTTGCGGCGGGGTTTCCCTCTCCTGGTGGGCCGGCGTCTTCTTCCTCCTTGTCCTGGGGCGGCGTCGTCTTCTTCGTGGGGATTTCTTCTCGGCAGGGGAAGAGGCCTCATCCTGGTGGCCCTCCTCCCGGCCTGGTAACCTCGGGGTAGCGGGTGGTCCCGCTGCATCGTCGTCTTCTTCCTCCTGGCTGGCTGTGGTGGCGTCGGTCGGTGCTAACACTCGACTGCGTTCCCTGTCCTGTGGGGCGCGCGTCGATGTCTACAGCTCCACACAAACGATGGCAGGCTGGGCCTGGACAGCAGCCTCAGAACGCCAGGGAGCGCCCTCCTCCACAGCCGTGCTGCAGTCTGCCGTCACGAGCGCTTTCCTGGATTGCGCCCGGGTAATAGGCCGTTCCTAGTAGGCCTGGGTCTGCGTCCACTTCGTGAAGTTCGTCCATGGAAGAGCGGTCTGCGTCCATTTCGCAGTACCGAGCCGCTCAGCCTGGGTCGCACAGTCGCTGCGCCAGGGGGCGGCATTCTCCACCCCCGTGGTGGCGTCGCAGCTCGCCTGCTGGGTGGCCTGGACTAGGTCGGTGTTAACCGCCCTATGCCGTAGCCTCCTCGGCGTTTGGGTGATGGCTTCCCTGGTCTCCGTCTCGGTCCTCCTCCTGAGGGCGCCGGCGTTGGTCCCTGGCACGCCATCCCTCCCTGGTAGGCGGATGCCCTGGAACAGAGTAGAGAGCTCCCTCTTCGCGTCGCACATCCGCTCCTGGTCGTGGTGCCTAATGATGAGGCCTCCTGGTAGGAAGCTTTCGACGACCATGGTCGTCGATAAGATCCTGCCCCCGTGGCGGGGACGCCGCATTCTGTCCAGGACTAAGCCTCGTTCAGAAGGTACAGGGCGCCCCGGCCTGTAGTACACCAACAGCGCCTCGCACTCCGGGTCGGAGTAGCCCTCGGAGAAGAAGAAGCCTCTAGGGGGGTCGCACCCGTCCCTGTGCGGCTCAGTCTCCACCTCGATCTCCGGCGCCTCCTGCTCCAGCTCCGGCTCGGGTGCCGGGGTCTCTGGCTCCGTGCTGATCTCCGTCGCTGGTGGGACTCGGCTGAAGAGGTTCAGGACCATGAACCCGAACTCCCTCGCTACCTCTTCGGGCTTCCTCGGTTCCACCTGACTGCCCTCTGTTGTCCTCAGTATTCCTCCTGAAATAGAAATCCTGAAAGAAGAGCGAGCACTGAGAAGTGCTCAGCTTAGAAAAATGCTCCTTCGGGAAAGTACTAATAAGTACAGTTGCCTGGCTTGCAGTTAAGAAGTACAGTTCGCCTGGCGAGGAGAGGGACAGCGGAGCAAGAGACACGTACGTGTTCTCGCTAGCACAGTCAAGCTCGTCCTCATCTTACAGCATCGGAATCGTCGCTCCAATTTATACTCAATTTATACTCACTGACTGACGTCACAAGTCATGAGTCAGCGCTCAGCTGGACACAATCGCACACTCCAGGTGTTTCGATAGGAGAGCGGGTTGCGTAGCTGCAAGGCGGAGGGCACTACAACAATTACGTCAGTTTCCAACGTGGAAGTTCTGACGTAGATAGCTCGCTGTTTGCCTGCCTGAACTGTGCCGTTGCAGTTCCTCGCACGTTAGGCCGTGTCGTTGCATCTAATTGACATTACAAAATAATGTTCACGGCTATTAATGGTTCCTGGTACAGTACATACATACGTACGTACGTACATACATACATACATACATACATACATACATACATACATACATACATGCATGCGTACATACATACATACATACATACATACATACATACATACATACATACATACATACATACATACATACATACATACATACATACATACATACATACTTTCATACATATATACTGCAACTATACCTCGAATTGATGTAGAATGGGTGATCATTTTAATCGATATCTAGTTGCAATCATAACCAGTCTAGCGAAATTCACTCCAAGTTCAGCATTTGTAACTCAAATAAATTTTGGGACGGAAGTATTAGTCCTAGTAGGCAGGTTTAAGGCACGTAGCAGGAAGCTCGCAAATGGACAGCACTTGTTTTTTTTTGCTAGTTGCTTTACGTCGCACCGACACAGATAGGTCTTATGGCGACGATGGGACAGGAGTTGGAAGGAAGCTGCCGTGGCCTTAATTAAGGTACAGCCCCAGCATTACGGAAAGGAAGAAAACAAGTTACAAAACGTAGTCACCTCAAACCAATATGCAGGGGAGCTCGAGAGGGTACGTCACTCTCTATCCCCGATTTACAGTTAAAGGTTGATGAAAATGTACATTAGCCGGCAGAACTTACATTTTAGAGAAGCTAGTTACATAGTAAAGGTTTCGGACCTTTCCCTCAGGTTAAACTGCGGAGCTAGCAAAGCAATAAGGATGTTAATTGGCCATTACCTTGCTGAAGACCTGCTGCCTGAAGAAAGAGGCACCTCCCGCCTCCTTCTTGACGCACACACACTAAGTTAGATTTTGATCAAATGGCCAAGAGACGTGAAATTCTGCAGTTTATAAACCCTTGGGGAAAGTTCGAGACCTTTCGCGAATCAAACAGCCACACCCTCACAATTTTATTGGATAACATCAAAAGTGACACCCAGAATCGAGGAAGAAGCCTGTGATAGGCAGAAAATTAATTACAGAAATTTATGATTGGCTAAATTCAAAAACTGGCGGAAAGAAAAGATAAATATTACTAACCCAAAGATGAATGAACAAAATTTAGTAAAGAAAAAACTTATGAATACAAAATTTCTTCAAAAAAAGTTCTTTCACTTCGCACCAGGGTGCATGATCATAGTTTTTTTTTGGCAGTGATATCTATGAGAGAATGTCCAAACTTCTTGGTGAATGGAAAACAAGAACAAGTAGAAATTCACACAGTTCTGGAAACTTCAAAAATTACGTCAAATTACTGTAGTGACATCTTCTGAGTAAAGGTTTAAATAGGTCTAGTTCCAAGTTCAGTATTCCTCTTGTAGAGGAGTTCTTTGGCGCAAGATTTAAATGTGCGGCGTAGAGGTGTACCTCCCCGTACAATAATAATAATAATAATAATAATAATAATAATAATAATAATAATAATAATAATAATAATAATAATAATAATAATAATAATAATAATAATAATAATAATAATAATAATAATAATAATAATAATAATAATTGTACCGGGCGGTACACCTCCACGCCGCTAATTCAAACATTGCGCCAGTTGAAACTCCTCTACTGGAGAAAGCCTGAACTTTAACAACCACATTAATTCTAAGGTTTCGCAGAAGATGTATCTGCTGTAAATTTTCAAGTCTTCTGATCTATGTCTGTTTCGATTTGTATTTGTTTGCTCTGTAGTAAGTAGTGTGAACATTCCCTTCTAGATGGCACTACTTAAGAACTACAATTGTGCACCCTAGTGCGAAGTGAAGGAACTTTTTTTGAAGAAATTTGGTATTCATAAGTTTGTTCTTTGTTAAATTTCTTTCAGCCATTGTTCGGGTTGGCAGAATAACCCTTCTCGTTCTGCCAGTTTTGAATTTGACCAATGAGGAATTTCTGTAATTAATTTTCCACCAATAAGGTGTTTCTTCTTCGTCTGGTGTATTAGGTTTTGCTGTTATCCAATAACATTTTGTGGGCGGGTTGTAATCATTCATGAAACGTCTCGAATTTTCCACGAGGGTATATAAACTGCTGATTTTCTGATCTCCTGGCCACTTCAGTATCATCTCTCTTTGTGTGATTATGTAGCAGGGGGCGGGAAGCGCCTCTTTCTTCGGGCAGCAGTTCATCCACAAGGTAATGGCCGTTTAATAACTTTATTTCTTGCTAGCTCAGCAGTTTAACCCTCGGGGCAGGTACGAAACATTTCTCATGTAACCTATCCTTAAAATGTAATAGACATTTGGTAAAATTTTGGCTTTTTAACTATAAATTGGGGTAGAGAGTGCCTAACCCTCTCGAGCTCCCACTCATATTGTTCTGAGCTGACTACGTTTTCATTTCCTTTTTTTCTCCCTTCGTAATGTAAATAAGTTTTCTTATCGTGTCACCTCCGTAGTATGGGATTAGCCCTTGCATAAGCGGCCTAGTGCCAAATAGGTTTTAAAAATGTATAAGGAGTGCAAGTTACTCCTCCATTCAACTGAGAATTTTGGGCCATGTAATTGACCTGTTTCCTTACTGAATAGGCCTCAGTAGATTGGGTATTATTACCCCTGTTCTTGTGTGCCTGGAGGGCAGATTGAAGGTGGAGTTTGGTGTGGCCTTTGTATAGGCTTGATCTTTGAGAGCGGGTTTGCTCTTTCTTAAAAGTAGATTTTCTGTGTGCCTCGAGGAGGATTTACTGGGTAATTGGGAGCAAGTGCTCCTTGGCATGATTGGGGTTTTCTGCCCCTTTGTTGAACCTTGTGTATAGGTAAAGTTGGGCTTATAGCTCAAGGATTGTGAGTCTGGGGCTCGAAGCCCAAATCCAGTAACAAACTGTAATTGTACTTTCTTAACTTGTTGATCTGCTACTTGGTACCTGTTATATTCTGTTATTTATTTATCTTGAAAAGAAAATATAACCTTTGTTAAAGTTTTAAGGTAACTTTAATTTCGTAAGTTGAGACCTATTCCCACCAGCACCTTCTTTCACCTCTGCTGTTCCACAGATACCTCGGAACAAGTGGTAGCAGAGCGTGGTTGAATGGGTCTAAATTTAGCCCCTTTTGACGGCTAAACTTTGCTTTGCTTTCGAACTCTAACAATTTTCTCTGTCGCTGGACTTTTCTTTCTCATTTTTCAACACTGTTAATTTTTTGTCATCATGTTCGGCTCTCGCGAAGTCCTCCACCCCGGCTACTTGCGCAAGGAGGAATTAATCTATGAATTAACCATTAGAAATGTTCAATCTGGAGGCACGGTTGCGATAGACACTAATAAGCTAAAAGAATCCCTTGATTTGCCTATTACCATCCCGACTTTGGGAGAAAAAGAGATTGACGACGCTCTCTCCACGATCAATGATAATACTACTGAGCTAGCATCTGTAGTTAGTTTTTTGTAGTAAGTGATCCATCTCCTAATCAACTCAAGATAGTACAGGCCAGGTTGTACCACTTTTATAATAGGGTGTGTGATCTATTGTCTCTGAAGTTAAATGACGTTCAGGGTAAGGAAGCTAGCGTGCTTGCCGAAAACTTGTCCAAAATGTCTAGTAAAGTTAGTCAGTTGTTATCTGGATATGCGATTCCCAAAGTCGACCAGCCTATGGTCGTAAATATCGTAAATGTGGAGGATTCATCTAAAGAGGAAGGAAGTAGTACTGAGGCGACTACACAACGAACATCTGCCCCATTAGAAACTGAGTCCGATCGTCGCACGTCCATTCCACCCTTTGTGTTAAATAGGGCACCATCGGAATCTGCTTCTCCGCCACTTAGGCCCCTTTCTACTATGTCACCTAGTTTCAGCAGTTTACCCCATCCATTAGCTATGTTACTCAGAGGGATTTCAAAGTTTTCCGTTAACTCCATAACCGATGTCATTGCTTTCTTAAGGTTTTTAGTTGAGTTCCAAGATCATGCCCTTGTTTTTTCTCTTTCTCCGTGTCAAATCCTTCAGATTATTTACCCGTATTCTATTGGTGTTCTATCGGACAAAATAGTTAGGGCAATTGCCGAACAGTCATCCATAGAAGACTTCCATGCCCATCTGTTAGCTAATTTTATTCCAGCTCGAGCTAGGTCATCTCTAATTCAGAAGTATTATTATAGAGTGCAGCGACTTGATGAAAACCTGGCAGACTTCATACAAGACATCAAATTCTATACTAGGGTATTTGCCCTTCATTTTCCCGAAGATCAAATTGTTCAGGCCATAGTGGAAGGTATTTCTCCATCATACCGATCATACTTGTGTTTCGCGTCGCGTCCGCAAACTTTTGCCGAGTTAGAGGCTATGGCTGTCTCAGCCGAAGGAGTTAGATACGCCGATACCTTGCGTGTCGCGAGAGAAACCCCTCCATCCTCTAGTAGTTTTCGGCCTCCACCTCGCCGACCCGTCACTTCCCGTAAATGTTACGCTTGCGGATCGCCTGACCATCTTCGCAATTTATGTCCATTGATTAAGTCTAGTGGGACAAGGAATGGAGCGCGGTCATCTCAAGGTTGTTTTAAATGCGGCGCGTTTTCCCATATAGCCAAGAATTGCCCAAATTCGAATAGCACCCCCTCCTGCTCAACTTCTGGTGCAACTTCCACCAATGCCAATAATAACAAGTGACTAGTGGCTTCGGCTGGGTCGACCTTCCGAGGCTCAGCCCCAAGTAAAACTGCCGAATTCCCAAGGAAAACTCAGTTTTCGAATTCATCCTTTGAAGGCCCTAAGAATGTCTTAGGATTGCATCGGATACCCCCGCACCTGTTCCTTTTCTCAAAATTGAAGTGAATAATGAACCTGTAACAGCCGTACTAGATTCGGGCAGTGTGTGTTCTATTATTTCGGCTGAATGGTATTCCAAATTGAAAACTGTTTGTAAACTTCCTGACTATTGCTCATCTTCAGTTCAATATGTTTCGGCTAATTCTTCTCCATTAGAAATTTTAGGTTTTTTATATGCCAAAATTCGGATTTCTAAATTTACTTGGAAAGTTAAACTGTTTGTGGCTAAGCACTTGTCTTGCCCCATTATATTGGGAGCGGATTTCATGTCTTCTACTGGTCTAGTGCTCGACATCCAGAGCAAGTCGTGCACATTCAAATTTGCTTCTAATTGTAAAATCCCTTTACTTAAATGTAGTTCTGTGTCATGCTCATCTGTTTCGCCTACCCAGGATGAGATGTTGTTAGATCTTAGACATCTACCTGAGGAGCAGGCTGATAGTATTCGTAAGCTGTGTCAGTCGTTTCCAGAGGTTTTCTCGGATACTCTTGGTGTTACTGACCTTATTGAATACAAGATTGAGGTTACTGATTCGATTCCGGTCCGTTTTCCACCTTATAGGCTGTCTCCTCCTAAAATGAAAGCCTTGATGGAAATCAACGATCAGATGCCAAAGGATGGTATTATTCGGCCCTCTAAGTCGGCGTATTCTTCGCCTATTTTTCTAGTCCCGAACACCAAGGTGGCTTCAGGCCTGTGATTGATTATAGGGCTCTCAATCGGAAGGTGGTGTTACAATCTGTGCCCCTTCCAGACCTTCACTCTTGTTTTTCATGGTTTCGTAAGGCTAAGTTCTTTACCATCTTAGATCCTAACCAGGCTTATAATCAGATACCGTTAGCAGAGGAATCTAAACATCTGACAGCGTTTGCCACGGATTGGAATTTGTATGAATACAACCGCATGCCTTTCGGACTCCCCACGGGAGCAGCTGTGCTCACTAGACTGCTAGATAGGGTCTTCTCCGACATCAAATTTGAGTACTTGTATCATTATCTCGATGATGTCGTCGTACTTTCGGAGGCCTTCGAAGAACACCTAGATCATCTGTGAGAAGTTCTCAATCGCCTTCGTAAAGCTGGGTTAACTGTGAAGTTGTCTAAGGTCGCCTTCGCTAAGCCTTCCATGCCATTCCTAGGGCATATTGTCTCGCCCGATGGTGTCGCAGTGGATCATTCCAGAACACAGGCCATCCGTGATTTTAAACCTCCCAAGGACATCAAAGGTATTGCTAGGTTCATTGGCATGGTGAATTTCTTCAGGAAATTTATTCCTAACTTCGCTAACAGAGCGGCGCCCTTGAACCTTCTTCGTAGGAAAGGCGTCAAATTTGAGTGGGGTCCTTCTCAACAAGCCGCTTTTGAAGATCTTAAATTAGCTCTGTGTAATGCCCCGGTTCTGGCCATGCCCGATTTCTCCAAGAAATTCATCGTCCAAACCGACGCGTCGTCGTCGGCGGTAGCTGCAGTCCTTCTTCAAGAGACTGAACTAGGGAGGCGACCCATCGCCTATGCCTCTAGGACTCTATCGGCTCAGGAAGCCAAATATTCCATCTATGAGCTCGAAGGTTTGGCAGTCGTATTTGCTTTAGAAAAGTTCCGTCTCTATCTGGAACATGTCAAAGTCGACTTGGAGACCGATAACCAAGCCTTAAGTTGGGTCTTAGCTAGGCCGCGTCGTACGGGTCGTATAGCCCTCTGAGCCATCAGGATTTCTGCCTTCCAATTTGACGTTAGGCATATCAGAGGTACTGAAAATATTGTGGCAGACGGCTAAGCCGTATGTTTTCCAATGATGTAGAGACCCACGAACTGGTCGATAGTTCTTCACCTCCCGAGTCCATACGACCCAAGGTTAATGCTATTCTTACTGATGCTCCCATGTTGTTTAGGGATCTTGAGAAATATCAACGTGAAGATCCAACGCTGGCCCCTATCATGGAAACCCTTTCTTCTGGGGAACATGTTGTCCCTTATGTTCTGAGGAATGGTGTTTTATGTTGCCCGTCGAGGCATGATCAGAAGATGAAAGTGGTAGTTCCAGCGGTTCTTGTACCAATGATCTTCAAGTACTGCCATGAGACCCCACTGGGGGGCATTTAGGCATCTTCAAAACTCGAGAAAAGATTCGTGGAATGTTCATCTGGAAGGGTATGGACGGAGAAATCCGTGAATTGGTAAAATCTTGTAAATCTTGTTGGCTTAGTAAACCCACCATGTCCACTAAGCAAGGGCTTTTGTCTTCTCATCAAGCGTCGCGCCCCATGGAACGACTCTATATCGACTACGTCGGACCCTTTCCCCAGTCAAAGGGGAATGCCAATAAGATTATCCTTGTATGCGTAGATGGTTTTACAAGATTTTCTTGGTTATTTCCGACTAAGCTGGCTACCGCTCAGTCCACCATTACTTGTTTAAATTCCATTTTTGCTTCTTTCGATCCGTGTCAATATATTGTGCCTGATAATGCTAAAGCTTTCACATCCAATCTCTTTCGTAAATTCTGTTTTGATCTGTCCATATCTCATGTGACTACTTCTGCTTATTATCCTCAACCATCTCTAGCGGAACGGGTCAATCGTAATCTGAGGTCGGCCCTTATTGCCTATCATCACGACGATCATTCTAGGTGGGATACGTCCTTGCATGATTAGCTTTTGCTTTGAATTCGGCGGTTCATGAATCTCATAAGTTTACTCCAGCTTCTTTGATGTTCAAGTTTATTCCAAACACGCCGCTCTCTAACCTTTGGTCTCTTAGTGATATTCTACCTGAGACAATAGATCCAGATGATATTAAAGATCTTTGGAGGAAGGCTAAAGCCAATCTTAAAGTGTCTCATGAAAAGGTTAGGGAAAGATTTGATCGTGGACGGAGACCCACCCATTTGAAGGTAGGCGACCACGTTATGGTCAAGAATTTTGTACCCGCGGGCAAGCTTGCCCCCAGATTTCATGGGCCGTGTATTATTCTCGATTTCCTTACACCCGTTACCTTGTTACTAAGCAATCCAGCCACCGAGAGGATATTTAGGGTTCACCTGTCGCAAGTGAAACCTGTGTAACTTCCGCGCTAACTTACCTGTTTTCTTTTTTTTTTTTTTACATTTTGAAAGAATTCGGAAGGTTATACTTTTTTGGTTTCATTTTTAGGCCTTCTGCCCCTTGAATTTGGTTCCTTGTATTTAAATATTCATTGTACAACCTCCCCCGACCAGTTAAACTGCTATCCTGTCCTCGCCATGGCTATTACCATGCTCCCGTCTCCTGCTCAAACACACCAGTGGCCAATTAAAATGAAATAAAAACGTCCTCGCCGCTGGCCCCTCAGCCTCACCACAAAGACTGTACCCTACAATCGTTATGGTCCAACAAAATTCTGCCGCCGAGATCTTAATGTTTCAGTGCCCCCGCAGCCGTGCGGCGCCGTACCGCTACTGTAGTGGAGCACGGGCCCGATCTACTCCAGTGAGTTCAACCAGTGTACGGCGAGCCGGAGCCCTCCTCCCGGGCAAGGCTGATGTGCGGCGCACCACCTGCAAACTGCCCGCGGTCTGTAAACAATCGTCGCGTGTGCGGCGTGCTTCACCACCACTACCCCTCTCATAGTGCGGGAGAGCGGTATCTCAAGGTACTTGAGGGGTCCGAGCGGCCTCCTCTGGACACAAGCAGCTGCGTCTGGTCTAGCCGACAAAGTAATAGGCAACTAATGTACTTATCCAGCTACATGGACATTCCATATCCACAATTACTACATTTTTGGATTCAACTGCAACATCTGGTGGTCTTAGAAATTTTTTTGTCCCTTTCAAGAATTAAAAGTTTTCTTTCTGAAATTCAACTACTACAAGCATAAAGACATTTCATCAAAAGCTAATACAAAGAATTTTGAAACTGGATCAAACCAATTTAAGAAAACTTAGGATACGGAAAAATGTATGTGAATACTTCTGCAATTAATTTCTATATTAACAGAAAAATTGGACCTTGTTTTAAAACAAAATTTGGTGTTCTTCTGTGTCACCCCTTGGAGGGACTTTTGGGGGGGGGGGGAGGGCTGTACCGGGCGGTACACCTCCACGCCGCTAATTCAAACATTGCGCCAGTTGAAACTCCTCTACTGGAGAAAGCCTGAACTTTAACAACCACATTAATTCTAAGGTTTCTCAGAAGGTGTCTCTACTGTAAATTTTCAAGTGTTCTGAACTATGTCTGTTTCGATTTGTATTTGTTTGCTCTGTAGTAAGAAGTGTGAACATTCCTTTCTAGATGGCACTACTTAAGAACTACAATTGTGCACCCTATTGCGAAGTGAAGGAACTTTTTTTGAAGAAATTTGGTATTCATAAGTTCGTTCTTTGTTAAATTTCTTTCAGCCATTGTTCGGGTTGGCAGTATAACCCTTCTCGTTCCACCAGTTTTGAATTTGACCAATGAGGAATTTCTGTAATTAATTTTCCACCAATAAGGTGTTTCTTCTTCGTCTGGTGTATTAGTTTTTGCTGTTATCCAATAACATTTTGTGGGCGGGTTGTAATCATTCATGAAACGTCTCGAATTTTCCACGAGGGTATATAAACTGCTGATTTTCTGGTCTCCTGGCCACTTCAGTAACATCTCTCTTTGTGTGATTATGTAGCAGGGGGCGGGAAGCGCCTCTTTCTTCGGGCAGCAGTTCATCCACAAGGTAATGGCTGTATAATAACTTTATTTCTTGCTAGCTCAGCAGTTTAACCCTCGGGGCAGGTTCGAAACTTTTCTCATGTGACCTATCCTTAAAATGTAATAGACATTTGGTAAAATTTTGGCTTTTTAACTATAAATTGTGATAGAGAGTGCCTAACCCTCTCGAGTTCCCACTCATATTGTTCTGAGGTGACTACGTTTTCATTTCCTTTTTTTCTCCCTTCGTAATGTAAATAAGTTTTCTTATCGTGTCACCTCCGTAGAATGGGATTAGCCCTTGCATAAGCGGCCTAGTGCCAAATAGGTTTTAAAAATGTATTAGGAGTGCAAGTTACACCTCCATTCAACTGAGAATTTTGGGCCATGTAATTGACCTGTTTCTTTACTGAATAGGCCTCAGTAGATTGGGTATTATTACCCCTGTTCTTGTGTGCCTGGAGGGCAGATTGAAGGTGGAGTTTGGTGTGGCCTTTGTATAGGCTTGATCTTTGAGAGCGGGTTTGCTCTTTCTTAAAAGTAGATTTTCTGTGTGCCTCGAGGAGGCTTTACTGGGTAATTGGGAGCAAGTGCTCCTTGGCATGATTGGGGTTTTCTGCCCCTTTGTTGAACCTTGTGTATAGGTAAAGTTGGGCTTATAGCTCAAGGATTGTGAGTCTGGGGCTCGAAGCCCAAATCCAGTAACAAACTGTAATTGTACTTTCTTAACTTGTTGATCTGCTACTTGGTACCTGTTATATTCTGTTATTTATTTATCTTGAAAAGAAAATATAACCTTTGTTAAAGTTTTAAAGTAACTTTAATTTCGTACGTTGAGACCTATTCCCACCAGCACCTTCTTTCATCTCTGCTGTTCCACAGATACCTCGGAATAATAATAATAATAATAATAATAATAATAATAATAATAATAATAATAATAATAAAATGAAATGTCGTATGGCTTTTAGTGCCAGGAGTGTCCGAGGACATGTTCGGCTTGCCAGGTGCAGATCTTTCTATTCGATGCCCGTAGGCGACCTGCGCGTCGTGATGAGGATGGAATGATGATGAAGACAACACATACACCCAGCCCCCGTGCCAGCGAAATTAACCAATGGTGGTTAAAATTCTCGACCCTGCCGAGAATCGAACTCGGGGTTCCTGTGACCAAAGGCCAGCAGGCTAACCATTTAGCCATGGAGCCGGACATAATAATAATGATGGTATTAATAAGAAGAAAACATTCTCTTTGGATGTTGATTTTTTTTGCTAGTGGCTTTACGTCGCACGGACACGGATAGGTTTTATGGCGACGATGGGTTAGGAAACGCCTAGGAGTTGGAAGGAAGCACCCGTGGCCTTAATTAAGGTACAGCCCCAGCATTTGCCTGGTGTGGATGTTGATTTTTGATCATTTTCGAACATCATTCTCGTTTGTTAGTGTGTGTATGTGTTTCTGTTTCCTGCTTGGGGTTTGAACTTTGCAAATGAACATTTTCATGTTTTTGGTAACTGTGGATTAGGAAAGGTTTAGGGCTTGGAAGGCGTCAGCCATGGCCTTGACTAAGGTACAGACCCGGCATCTGCCTGGAGTGATTATCAAAACCACGAAAAAGCATCTAGAGAGTAGCAGACGGTGGGGGATTGAACACACCACCCGGCGAATGCAAGTTAGTGCTGAGGTTGCAAATGAAGGCAGCCTTTACCATCCCCTCCTACAGGTGCCTTCATGACCTCTACAAATATGAACTGTATCTTTTTATTTGTGTGTGTGTGTGTGTGTGTGTGTGTGTGTAAACGAAGTACCATATCTGATGAACCGGTTGTTTATTCTTCAGACATCATGGCTGTAACATCTATTATATCCTACTTACGGGACTGAGAATAGGGTTCTGAATAATTGGCACAAATATTTTATTCTCCAATAAAAATAAGTGTGAGTATATATTTCCTGAAAACTATTTTTTATTCTTTTTCAGAGAAATGGCGTTTGACTCCCTCATCAATTCTGTTCGAGAGGCTGTTAAAATGGAAGAAATGTTAGATAAGTTCGGGAAGCTTACAACAGACAAAGAACGCATCGAGTACGTTGAAAAATTAACATGTGTTAGAGAATTGGTACTCGGCGAAAACTTCGGCCAGAAGAGCGAAGCAAAGGCCGTGGAGCTTCTCGATCAGGGAAAGACGCTGTTATCAAAGAACAAAACTTGGCAAGCCATTACAAGGTTTACCCAGGCTGTAAAGCTCTCTCTCCCATCAAGTGCAGTGCTCACTCAAAGTTTTCTGGCGCGTTCTCGGGCGCTGTACGCGGGTGGTAGCTACCAGGAAGCAGCAGAGGACGCTCGACGTTGTGTCAGTGACCATTTGACGCCCCTGGATGTCCTTGGGGCCATCCAGCTGGAAGCTCGCTGCCAGCTGCAACTTGGACTTAAAACTCAAGCGGAAGCTACACTTCAGCGTGCTCTACAACTACTGAGGTCATCTGCTTTAAGCAATGAGCAGAAAGCTTGTGTGGCCAAGGAGTTGGCCCAGGATATGAAGAACACCAAACAGCTTCGTACTAAGGTATGTGGCCCAGATTCCTATTTTGACGTGTAGATGGCTAATTGAACAACATGATGAAACTATATGCCAGTCATCCAGAAAATGTTGAGCAGTAAGGTCTTCAGTTACAGCAGATCTTTATATACTTGCCAACATGAATACGGACGAATAAGGAAGGTATAGGAAAAATGGAATCTAGGCAGGACGTTATTTTAAGGGGGATGAGGGCAGTTAAACTGAGGAGAGAAGCCATCCCTCAAACAGGCATTATTCATTTAGGTTCAGATCAGGCAAGTAACGTAATGTCTTTTCAGACGAGGACTGTGGCCCCAGCTCCTCGAAAGTAGTCCCCATAAGTAGAAGGGTAAAGTATGTTCTAAAACAATGGGTGCTGCGTCAGTATTTTCCCCATGCTTATTTTAGTAGTAACGCGATGTCTATTCTAGGTCATTGACCTAGTGGTATGACTATGGCGGTTCTTGGCCGGGTTCAGTTGACTTCCCAGCGAGGTTAATACATGGAATAACGTCATAACCTTACATATGAGAGCAATCCTAACCCCATAGGTTCCACTGAAGGCACCCAATCCGTCAGGTGATGACCTGGGGTGCTTTTTACCCCTAGTTGAGGTTATAACGTCATACCCTTACGTACGAGGGCAATGCTAACCTCACTGGCCAACCTGGGGTGTTTTTGAATTCTAGGTGAGTTTATGACGTTATATCCTTACGTACGAGGTCAACGGTAAACTCACGGGCCGCTTTGGAAGAGCAAAATCGGACAGGTCACGGACCTCTTTGGAGGAGCCGAATAGGTCGGATCCCCTTGGAGTAGCCAAATCTGTTAGGTGACTTGCAGATGAGGTTAAGACGTCATTACGATGTGTTAACATAACCTTGCGCACGAACGCTAACCTAACCTCTCACAGGCAATTTATCGGCTCCCCTTGGAGGAATCCAATCTGTTTAGTGACTTGTAGTTGAAGTTATGACGCCATGATGACGTGTTAACCTATCCTCAATACGAGGGATGATAACCTAAACTCAGACAGACGCTTTACGGGCTCCCCTTGGAGAAGATGGACAGGTGAGGTGACTTGTAGGTGTGGTTAACACGTGTGTTAACCTAACCTTGCCCACGAAGGGTAAGCTAACTTCACACAGGCTCTTTGCCGTAACCATTTGGAGGAGTGACGGAACTGTGACGTCACAGCGCGGGCGATTTAGAATGCAGACTATTGGCTAAGTGGGCATGCTTATCTACACGTTACATCATAACCCAACGTGCAGCCCTTCTCCTGACAGAGTTGTGGTGTCGCAGCTTGGGCGGTTTGGACTGGCCTAATGGTGCATGACATAACCTAACGTGTGCAAGTGTAATCTTACAGACCTTGGGTTCAATCCCATTCCAAGGCTTAACTGTACAAGGGCGTTGTCCTTACAGACCTCAAGTTTGATATCCAAGTGTAGAAGTTTAACCTAACAGGTATAACCCGACTAGACAAGATGGTGACAATATAGGAGGTACTTCAAGGTCTTGGATCCGAGCAACTGCTGAATTAAATACGTTGGCGTTTGAACTGATGCTTAACGCTCTGTCTTTTAGTGTCTGGAATACCTAATTTTAGATTTTATCTTTAGAGCTTACAGATTTGAACTCTAGAATCTTGTAGTGGCCTACAGTGTTCTTTACATCACTCAGAGACCAAACCCTTTTATTCAGAACACACTAGGAACTTTACTCGGACAGATATATCTAAGACGTGGGAAACGATTGCGGGACAGAGCATGTGTCATTCTAAGGTCACACTGATTGTCATGCAGTGATCACATGGACATGGTCGTGCATGTTAAAACTTTTTCGTTATCAAGGTCGCTTTCTCGTGAAACCAAACCTTTATATAATATATTCTATGAGTGAGAATATTTCCTTCAATCCATAAGATACTGTGATAGAGACCAGAGTACTTTCTTATTCTATAACTACAAGAAAATTAGTAGTTGGTGTTCAAGGCTTTAAAGTGAAAGAGAACAAATGTTTGTTCAATGATGTGGCTGTGTTCGAATTCGGGAACTGGAAAAAATCCAAAGAAAAGCATCTCGATTTGTTCTGGGCGATTTCCGACAAAAGAGTAGCATTACAAAAATGTTGCAAAGTTTGGGCTGGGAAGACTTGGGAGAAAGGAGACGAGCTGCTCGACTAAGTGGTATGTTCCGAGCTGTCAGTGGAGAGATGGCGTGAGAGGACATCAGTGGACGAATAAGTTTGGATGGTGTCTTTAAAGGTAGGAAAGATCACAATATGAAGATAAAGTTGGAATTCAAGAGGACAAATTTGGGCAAATGTCCGTTTATAGGAAGGGGAGTTAGGGATTGGAATAACTTACCAAGGGAGATGTTCAATAAATTTCCATTTTCTTTGCAATCATTTAAGAAAAGGCTAGGAAAACAACAGATAGGGAATCTGCCACCTGGGCGACTGCCCTAAATGCAGATCGGTAGTGATTGATTGATTGATTGATTGATTGACTGATTGACACAATAGGTCAAATTTAGGATGGCAGTGGTGGGAAAAAGGTATACCTTATCGTTTTCTAGCTATGAATATGAACTCCCTTCTTTCAAGAGCAGATATTGTTTTGTTAAAGGGTTGTGAAGAGAAGGAATGGTTGCGTGAGTAACTACCATCAACATGTCAAATTATCGTCTTGCATGAATTAGGATGTCCATCATTTAAAACTCTTTCCAAGGAGCGTAGTGGAGAAAGAATTAAACAATCTTTTACGCCATGTGTGTGTGCTCTTTGATTGGTTGTGTCGCAGTGCATGCCGGGAGGTGAGCAACATATGGTTATTGCAGTGTTCAAATGTCGACAGTGTGAAAGGAACATTGTAAGAGTAAAGGCATGATGTCATTCCTATCTGATACTAAGTGAAACGCAGTTGAAGAGGCTATTGTGAAGTTCTATGCTTGCAATACAAAACTAAAAAAAATACTGAAGAAGAGTTAAAGGCATTAACAAAAGCATTTCTAATGAATGTAGCTGCGAATGCTGCAAAGAAGATTAGGGAGAAAGATACTCGTGAGTGGACGCAAGATCCTGTTTTGTCAGAGCTTCAACCGTGTAGTCTACATCACGAACAAGTAAGTTTACGTAAGAGACCTTCAGTGAGACAGTGTCGTATGTGTCAACTGATTAAACTGTGCCGTGGACCTGAAAACTTTCGAGTTGAATTTACTTATGAACAATTACCATGGCTGCGAGAAAGGAGACAAGCAGACACAGAAAACATGAAGAGACGTGGTGGGAGGAAGGTGAGGAAGAACGCTGGGCATGAGCTCATCAGTAAAGCAATCGATCTTCTTCCTTTTGAGCTTCAACTTCCTACCTACCAATACTGTTGTACTGGCACTAAACTCGATATTCGCTTGGCGCGTGGTGATACTGGTATTAATTTGTTAGATGCTGCTTACAAAGACAACGATCTTGCTTACCCTGTTAGTAAACGTGAAAACAAATCTGAACTGAGAAGTGCAGCTGATGAAAGTTTGCTTCGTAATGCTATGCATTGTGTGACGTCACATAATGCTACAACTGCTGAAAAAATCAAGGCACTTGTCATTTCCGGTGCAATGAAACGTAAACTGTTACTGAGAGGTGGCATCAAAAATGAAGACGGCAGAAACAATAAGTGTGATTTACTTACAGAAAGAAAAATGTACATATGCTAAAATACATACGATTTGTGAAATATAACGCAGGTGTTATTTGGTTTTTACGTTAATCCTACCCTACATCAAGTCCTAAATTAACTAGTAGTAATGATGTTGGCTAAAATTTTAAAACCGGGCGAGTTAGCCGTGCGGTTAAGGTCGCGCAGGTGTGAGCCTGCATCCGGGAGATAGTGGGTTCGAACCCCACTGTCGACAGCCCTGAAAATGGTTTTCCGTGGTTTCCCATTTTCACACCAGGCAAATGCTGGGACTGTACCTTAATTAAGGCCACGGCCACTTCCTTCCCACTCCTAGGCCTTTCCTATCCTATTGTCGCCACAAGACCTATCTGTGACGGTGCGACGAAAAGCAAATAGCAAAAGAAAATTTAAACTTGCTTTATGGAATAGAAATAGGTAGAGTTTCTAGAATAAAAGTTCAAGTTTTAAAGTATATCCTCTTTATTAATCCACGAATTGAAGTTGTTATTTAACCAAGCTACTTGACATAGAGTTCATTACCACGATGACGAATAACACTTTCAATTAAATAGTGATCAGGTTATTTTTTCTGCAGATCTTCGATGTAGTATCCTTCTTAAATAGGCTGTCCTCAAAGTTGGTGTAGTAAATACGTAACTGGATTAGTAAGGTTAACAATGTTGATTAGAAAAATATCTGTGCTCCAATGACGTGTGTATCCTTTTGAAAAGACTGACTTGTGTTTGCTGATGCGTACAAAACCACCTTTCTTAAAGCGATGGCGCCGTGCATCAACTGTTTTGATTACAAGATGAATAGCATCTAAGCGTGGTATATTCTTAGTAACAAGGCATGGTTTTGTGCCGATGGTGCGATGAGGTGTATCGTTGAAGTTTGACACTATAATTCTAGGTAGCAGATCAATCTAACAATACTAACTTTTGCTGTCAATTCTCACCACATCATTGTTTTGAGTGTCGATTAAAGCGTTCTACACCACTTGCCTTGAGATTCCTGTACGTAGAATAATGATGAATACCAAGTGACTTGAGGTAAGAAGAAAAACTTTGTTGTAAAACACTTTACCTTGATCAGTTTGAAGAAGCCTTGGGCAGCGTTTTGATTGTTCAGCAATGTTTAAAAGCATCCTTGACTTGAGCTGCAGTCTTAGAACGCACAGGTTGTGCAAAAGATAAGTTACAGTACACATCGATGACAGTAAGTAGATACATATACTCATTGTTCCTAGAGGCAAAAGGAATCGTTTCTACTAAGACATCTCGCCAGAGATCATCTTTCCCGCGTGTGATAACGCGTCTGCGAGAGTGCGTGCGACGAGGTGGTTTATGTAACTCTGTTCCATGCTTATCGTTACAGATGAGGTCTTAACTTGAGGAGCCATTAACGTATAATACCCGCATGAAGTAATTCTCTCTCTATGTCTAGAATTTTTGATTCAAGATCTGTGTGGCCAGCATTTTGCGAAGCTCTTAGCAGTTTCCAACGTTCCACATGTAAGTTAGGGTCATTCAAGTACTTTACATCTACATTCAGCAACAAAAGGTTGTAGATGGCATTGAGACCACGCGCAGAGACTTGATGTGAAGGAAACAGCATGGAAATGAAGTCCCGATACTTGCAACTCTTCTTTGTATTTACAGCTTCTGTCCTCTTTTAATTACGTCGACCACTTTAACTATTAATGTTTTCGTCATAATGGAATAAGAAAGCACTCTACTCTCTATCACAGTATCTTGTGGACTAAATAAAATATTCTCACTCATAGAATTAGAAACTTGAGTTTGCGAGAGAGCGACCTTGATAACGAACAAGTCTAAACATGCATAACCATGTCCACGTGATCACTGCATCTCAAAACAACGTGACCTTAGTATGACATATGCTCAGACCCACTATCTTGTTCCACGAATTACACATAGCTGTCCTAGTAAATTAAAATTTCGAGTGTGTTCTGAACACAAGGGTTTGGTCTTCGAGTGATATAAAAGGATACCATAGGCCGCTATAAGATTATAGATTTCAAATCTACAAGCTCTAAAGGTAAAATCTAAAACTGAGTGTTCAGGAAACTAAAAGACAGAGCGTTACACTTCAGCTCAAACGCTTGCGTATTTAACTCCAGAGTCACTAGAAGACTTAGAATTACCTCCTGTATAGTCGCCATCTTGTTTAGTTTGGTTAAGCCTGCTATGTTAAGCTTCTACATTTAGATATTAAAGTTGAGGCCTTCAAGGTTAACACCCTTGTACAGTTAAGCCTTGGAAAGGCATCTATCCCAGGGTCTGTAAGATTACACCTGCACATGTTAGGTTATGACGTCATGCACCCCTAGCCAGCAGTCCACATTTCAAGTCGCCCGCGCTGTAACGGCACAGCTTTGTCAGGAGGAGGCCTGCGCGTTAGGTTATGATGTTATGTGAAGATAAGCATGCCCTCTTAGCCAATAGTACGCATTTTGAATTGCCCGTGCTGTAAAGTCACAGCTCCGTCACTCCTCCAAATGGGGACGGCAAAGTGCCTGTGTGAGGTTAGCTTAATCCTCGAGGGCAAGGTTAGGTTAACACACTTGTTAACCACACCTACAGGTCACCGCACCAGTTCGTCTGCTCCAAGGGGAGCCCGTAAAGAGCCTGCCTGAGGTTAAGTTAGCGTTCCTCGTATTGAGGTTAGGTTAGCACGTCTCCATGACGTCATAACTTCATCTACAAGTCATGAACAGTTTGGATTCCTCCACGGGGAGCCGATAAATTGCCTGTGTGAGGTTAGGTTATCTTTCGTGCGCAAGGTTAGGTTAACTCGTCATCATGACGTATCAACCTCATCTGCAGGTCACCAAGCCGATTTGGTTCCTCCAAGGGGGCCCGACCGATTTGGCACCCCCAAGGAGGTCCGTAACCTCTCTGATTCGGCTCCTCCGAGAGGGTCCGTCCAATTTGGCTACTCTAAACCCGCCCGTGAGTTTAGCATTGCCCTCGTACGCATGGGTATGATGTCATAACCTCACCTAGGAGTTAAAAACTTCCCAGGTCATTCCCTGACCGATCGGGCTTCTCCAGTGGAGCCTCTGGTGTTAGGATTGTTCTCGTACGTGAGGTTATGACCTTATTCTGCAACTGAACCTCAACGAGAAGTCATTGAATCCGTCCAAGGACCCTCGTAGGCATACTACTAGTTCAGTGACCTAGAAACCACGTAGCCTTACTACTAAACATTTATGGGAAAATGCTGACGCAGCACCCATTGTTTTAGAACATACTTTGGCCTGCTACTCCTACTACGACATAAATCACGGTTACGTTGCTATTCCGACCGGAAAGTTCTAGGTCTTTCAAGAGCCGGATGTCAAATTGTTGCATGGTTACAATGCTTCCTCCACTTACACAATCGTTAAAAAGTAAAAATCGCATCCGGGAAATAGTAGGTTCGAATCCCAATATCGGCAGCCCTGAAGATGGTTTTCCGTGGTTTCCAATTTTCACACCAGGCAAATGCTGGGGCTGTACCTTAATTAAGGCCACGGTCGCTTCCTTCCAACTCCTAGGCTTTTCCTCTCGCATCGTCGCCATAAGACCTATCTGTGTCGGTGCGACGTAAAGCCCCTAGCAAAAAAAAGTAAAAATCTAACTGAGACCAAGTAGAAAGACTCTGGGCACTCTCCATGATCAGCTTTGGTTGCAAAACTACTGTCCCTCAATTGACTTTGGATGAAAGCTACGAGTTGATGGGTTGGTTCTTCATTCTCTTTCTAACTGTCTTTAACTGTGAATATCGGACGGCATTTTTCCCACACTGTGTATATGGAATCGATTACATCAGTGTCAGTGTCCTGTAAATCAGAAATACTTGAAGGGTGTTGTCAGAGAAAGTCATAAGCCATACATGTGCTTTTTTACAGGGGGGAATTTTCAAAGTTTGATAAAATCCTAAGATCAGGAAATTCTTTATTATTGTCTATTATTGAATAGTTTCTTTGATTTGCTATACAAGAGTTTAAGTGGTAAGAGCCAATATACAGCGAATTGTAATAGTTGTATATAATTTAATTTTCAGCATTGCGCATTTTATGTGGCTTTTCATTATATCTGATGCACTTTTCTCTCCCTTTCATGGATATACAAATTCACAACATTTATAAAGATGCTATTAGTTTATATATTATGGTTTTTAATATTAGACTTTTCTAATACACCATATGTTACAGCGCATACAGTTTAATATCATAATTTTATATTTATTGATCTTAATTCAACACATAAATTTAAGAATCATAGTTTGATCTTAATTAAACATAAGTTAAAAACATGTTTACATTTACATTTACTGAACATAGCAACACATTATTTTAAGAATCATAGTTGTCCATTTAATGATCTTAATCCAAGTCTTCCACACAGTTTCCATCACTGCCATCGGCTTCAAGTGCCTGGTAATAACTAGAGCTCTGCGTATGGAAGAAAACAACCGCTCGAGCATTGCTCACTTCGTGCCGCTGCTCGACGGCTTGGAAAAGCCCACGCTGCGATAAGGCTGTGGCCGTCTAATGGACCATGTGGCCGGCCGTCCTTCACCTCTCGGTGATCAGTGGAACTGTCGAGCACTGCCGGGCGCTCGAGCGTAATCATAATCCCGGCCCGTGACAGTAAACCCGCCGCGCGCTCAACAGTGCGGATTTGCATTAGAAATCGTGTGTAAAATCAGTTGGCGACTGGGCTTTGAGCAATGCAGACAGCGTTATGGTTCAACCAAGTATAGGTCGTAAACGCTGCATTCAAGGAACGAAGAGAAGTATTCTGGAGAGAATTAGGAGCTTCTCGTTAGTCCTGAAGAAATTTATATTGGAAGAGGAGGCGAAAAGTGAAGCTTGGAAATCGTTTGCACTTGTAGTGGATCCTGTCACGCAGGCTTCTTCTGGTTTCGTGGAGTGTGCCACACGTGATACTGTACTTTCTTACCAGTCAAGCATGACAGGTATGATTCGGCGCTGCAAAAGTAACTGCGGATCAGAATTCCACCGAACACGTGCAGTACCAAGCAGCATAAAGAAAATTGGTGTTGATAAGTTGGTCGATATGAGTGAAATAGATTTGCTACTGTTAAATACTTGTAGTAAGATTGGCTTCAAGAACTATTCGCAGGAGCTCATCAATGTTGGCGCCACTTACGGCAAAGTCAATATAGAAGATGTTCTTCCGCACCCTACCACTGAATCACGGCATGTTAAAGAAAAGGCCGGCAAAATACGGGCGACAATGGTGCCCAAGTTATATGTGCCCTAAAGGACAAAATATGCGCTTTAGATCCTGATCTGTGGTCTGATAACTACAAGAAGAGAAATTTTTTGACTGTGACATCGCATTATGTTAACGATGAGTGGCAGATAGAAACGCTTGTTTTGCTAACAACTGAGTTTCCGGACATATCTAAGACAGGAGAGAACATTCGGCAAGAAATCAAAGAACGTTTTTTCTTGAGTTAGCAATTAACACGAATGATGTTACAAAATGTTACTTTGTCACCGACCAAGGAGCTAATATGAAGAAGGCACTTGAATCTTACAACCGTTTGCCTTGCTTTGATCACTGCCTGATGACTGCGCTTCGTCACACATTTCAAGAGACATGTTTAGAAGACGAAGCTCCTGAAATCCTGCCGTGTCTGCTATCAGAAGGAGCTATAGTAGGCTATTTGAAGAGATCGGGTCACTCGGGGCGTCTGCAGCACTCCGTGAAGCAAGAAGCTGTAACGTGGTGGAACTGTATACTGTTAATGTTCAATTCCATCATAAGTAAAATTGACGATATCCTAGATCTACTAGATTCCCGGAGGCAATCGAAACTCTTAGAAACATTCCATGAAGAGTGAGTACGAAAAGTTGTCGTTTTTCTAACCCTCTTTAAAGAAGCGAGTTTGGATTTGGAAAGTGCAAAAATAACAGCGCTGGTACGTGTGCTGCCTTGGTATAGGCGTATGTTACATCATTGTGAACCAGAAGACAGTGAAAACGAAGTAAGAATTTTTTTATAAGGTATGATCATTTATAAAACCCCAACTTGGCAGGTTCGATCCTGGCTCAGTCCGGTGGTATTTGAAGGTGCTCAAATACGACAGCCCCGTGTCGGTAGATTTATTGGCACGTAAAAGAACTCCTGCGGGACTAAATTCCGGCACCTCGGCGTCTCCGAAGACCTTAAAAAGTAGTTAGTGGGACGTAAAGCAAATAACATTATTATTATCATTTATAAAACTGTTGAATTATTGGAATGCAATTATTTATACTTCAGTAGCGTAGCCAGAATTTCAGTTTGGGGGGCCCATTTATCCAGAATGTAGGTAGTGTAGAATACCTAAAAAATAAATGAGTGTCCTTGGATCCAAATAAGAGTGGTGGATTTGTGCGGATTCCGGAAGCCAATAGTTATCTTCTTCTTCTACACCCGATTTTCCCACATCTGTGGGGTCGCGGTTGCGAACTGTGTCGCACATGTGGTTGGCCCTGTTTACGGCCGGATGTCCTTCCCGACGCCAACCCTATATGGAGGGATGTAATCACTGTTGTGAGTTTCTTTGGTGGTTGGTAGTGTAGTGTGTTGTCTGAATATGAAGAGGAAAGTGGTGGGACAAACACCCAGTCCCCGAGGCAGAAGTATTAATCAGACGCGATTAAAATCCCCGACCCGGCCGGGAATCGAACCCGGGACACTCTGAGCCGAAGGCCTCAACTCTGATCATTCAACCAATGAGTCGGACTCCGGAAGCTAATGTTAATATACATTATATATAAAAACGCCTGGGGTGTCTGGACTCCTTGGACGACAATCCCCCCCCCCCCCCGGCTACCTCTGTTACTCCCATCCCAACATAACTGCAGCATTTCATATATTCTGAGTAAAAATGAAATGGATGCAAGAATAAACAGTTTGAGTAAAGATGCAATATTCTGGTTTAGAATAAATACGGTAATAATGATAATAATAGACATGATATTGTATAGGTTTTGGGTTTGTGCCGTGTCAGGCTTACCTCTATGTCTTACACCTGTCATATGTTACGCATACACGTTATGTGAACCACTTAGTCTGACTGTGATGGTTCGATCAGCTTCCGCTTCCGAACATACCACGTAATCACAAGAAAGGAAACATTCCTCAAAATCTATAAACGTGTGATTCCACTTTCATTTACTTCACAGGAAGAAGTACAAACCGCCAGCTGTAGTAGTAACTCCAGGTACACAAATGACTCCTGTGCATCAGGGAGCACCAGTGACAAAAAACGAATTGTAGAGTTATGATTCACATGTAACTTTATTTGAAGGTCATAATTTGTTTATAAATTAACGCTTGTAAAAAGAAAATTGGTGAGTATTACGTTTAAAACAATCCTGCATTCCTTCTTGATCCTGCATTCGATATTAGTACAGTGTATACGTGGCAGAGTCTGGATATGGGCTATACATAGCCCACTATTACTGTGGCGCCGTTTTTCTAGGGAACGGAACTATACGAAGACTTTACAATTACTGAAATACATGATCACCTCAAAGACGAAAATCCAATAGTCTGCAACATACTAACATACTTCAAATGTAACATATACAATTGTAATATTTAGGTTATAGAACTGATAGTAAAAAACGAAAGAAATTTGTAAAAGAAATATGTGAGGGTAGGTGAGGGTTAATGTAAAGTAGTGGCCTATGTTCTCAAGGAGTCCGGCGTAGCGCAGCTCGCTGGCTGGCTGGCACTGCGTCCGCCGGTTACTGGAGACCGACCGAGCGTTTGGCGCACTCGGCCAGTCGCTGGCGATCGGTAGCCCGCAACCGGTTGCACAGGACGCTCGACCGCGTACTCCCGGGAGCCAGAGAGGCGAACGAGACTCGCCGGTAAAAATCAGAGATAACGCAACCTCTAGTAATAACCTTGATTGGGAATTGGAATATAGTTTAAAAGTGATTTAATGTCTTTCAGTTTCTGTTTATTGATTTTTAGTTTCCTGCTGTATTTCACTGGAAGGTTGAATTGGCTTCGATCAGATTTTCTTCTTTTGCGTCTCATATTATTTCTTGTTCAGCAAACTGACAATAGACTGTGCAATTTTCATACAAAGGGGGTAATTTTCATCGAACGTGATGCAGATTGCCTGTGAGAAAAGAACAGAAGAATTACCACTATCAGTTTTCTTGACGATACTGCACTTTAGACATTCAATATCTTTAAAGCCTTCACTCTTTATTTTTGTTACCACAAAGGGTGGTTTGGCAGAAGACTCAGAAATAACACTGGCCCAGTCGTCAGGATCATAAATATTTCTGGAATGTCTGGCGTCGTTTTCTATCCCGCCAAAATCTCTGTTGCAGTAACCAATGGGTTATTCTATGAAATCGTTTACTTTCCACAAGTGCTCTCTCTAAACCAACTATTGTCCAGTTCTTATTCTGTCCCTCGCACTTGTCGCTTATAATGTGTAAATAATCGCCCGATTGATTAGCGATATCCAGATATTTCAGAATACAGCTTCCCACTTCATCTGCCGCTCTTTTAGCTGTATCTTCGCTCCAAAGGATCATGTAACCGACACCACTGTAGCAGGCATGAATTCCAAAGTTATAAGTCCAGACCTTCCTACGGTAAAGTTTAGGTGTAAGCAAAGTCTGTTAAATATCGATTAAAATCACATGATTTTTGCTGTCTTTCTTTGCCAGTTCACTAAGCTGTTTTATCTTACTCTGTCTCATATCGGCCTTAGCGTGATGCAATTTTCTTTCCACCTCAATGTTCCGTATTTCTTCTTCAGAAGCCCATGACGATTTAGAATCCTCTAACTGCTTTACAAAGTGGTCACACTTCCCGCATGTGTCAGCTTTTGGGCGTTTAAACCCTATGTTGAATTCTGCGTCGAACATTCCGCGTATTTTTTTCGGATACAATGTTTACTTTTTCTCCTTGCAAAAGTCAAGATATTTTCTGTTTACTTCAGAAACATTCATGTCACAATCGAAGTACTGTTTGCTTGGATTCTGTGACCTACTTAAGATACTAGTATATTTTGTAATGCTGTTTGTACTGGGCGGTACACCTCCGCGCCGCTAATTCAAACATTGCGCCAGTTGAAACTCCTCTACTGGAGGAAGCTTGAACTTTAACTTCCACATTAATGCTAAGATTTCTCAGAAGATGTCATTACTATAAATTTTGAAGAGTTCTGAACTGTGTCTTTTTCGATTTATTTTTGTTTTCTCTGTAGTAAGAAGTGTGAACATTCTCTTCTAGATGGCACTACTTAAGAACTACAATTGTGCACCCTAGTGCGAAGTGAAGCAACTTTTTTTTGAAGAAATTTAGTATGTATAAGTTTGCTCTTTGTTAAATTTCTTTCAGTCATTGTTTGAGTTGGCAATGTTAATCCTTTCGTTCCGCCAGTTTTGAATTTAGCCAATCCCGAATTTATTTAATTAATTTTTGACCAATCAGGTGTATCTTCTCCAACATGGATATGTTGCTTGACCCTAGCCAATAAAGTGAGGGGGGTGTGGGTTCTCATTCATGAAACGTCTCGAATTTTCCGCGAGGGTATATAAACTGCTGTTTTTCTGGTCTCGGTGCCACTTCAGTAATATCTCTCATTGTGTTATTATGTAGCAGGGGGCGGGAAGCGCCTCTTTCTTCGGGCAGCAGTTCAACCACCAGGTAATGGCCGTTTTATAACTTATTTTCTTGCCAGCTCAGCAGTTTAACCCTCGGGGCGGGTTCGAAAATTTCCTCTTGTAACCTATATTTAAAATGTAAAAGACACTTGGTATATTCTGTCTCTTTAACTACAAATTGGGATAGAGAGTGCCTAACCCTCTCGAGCTCCCATTCATTTTGTTTTGAGGTGACTACGTTTTTATAACTGTTTCCCTTCTACTCGTAATGTCATAACATTTTTCAACCGTGTCACCTCCTTAGTATGGGATTAGCTCTTGCATAAGCGGCCTAGTGCCAAGTAGGTTTTAAAGAAATGTATTAGGAGCGCAGTTTCGCCTCCTCTCAAGTTGGTATTTTGGGGGCCATGTAATTGTCCTGTTTCTTTATGGAATTTTTTTTTTTGCTAGGGGCTTTACGTCGCACCGACACAGATAGGTCTTATGGCGACGATGGGATAGGAAAGGCCTAGGAGTTGGAAGGAAGCGGCCGTGGCCTTAATTAAGGTACAGCCCCAGCATTTGCCTGGTGTGAAAATGGGAAACCACGGAAAACCATCTTCAGGGCTGCCGATAGTGGGATTCGAACCTACTATCTCCCGGATGCAAGCTCACAGCCGCGCGCCTCAACGCGCACGGCCAACTCGCCCGGTCTTTATGGAATAGGCCTCAGTAGGTTGGGTATTGTTACCCCTGTTTTCATGTGTTTAGAGGTCAGCTTGAAGGTGGAGTTTGGTGTGGCCTTTGATAGGCTTGAACTTTGACAGCGGGTTGCTCTTTCTTAATGTTGGTTTCTGTGTGCCTCGAGCAGGCTTTACTGAGTAATAGGGAGCAAGTGCTCCTGGGCATGATTGGGGTTTTCTGCCCTTTGTCAAACTTTGTTTTTGGGTAAAGTTGGGCTAATTGCTCAAGAATTGTGAATCTGGGGCAGAAGCCCAAAATCCATTAATAAACCGTAATTGTACTTTCTTAACTTGTGGATATACAAATGAGTTCCTGTTATACTTGTTATTTCTTGATCTTGAAAAGAAAATATAACCTTGTAAAATTTTAAATTAACTTTAATTTCGTAAGTTGAGACCTGTTCATCCCAGCACCTTCTTTCACCTCCGCACATCCACAATAAAATCTCTGACATCTTGTTTGATGTCTTCTTTATGTGCCTGAGGACGATTGCCATGTTTACCTGCCAGAAAATAAGAACATTGCTATTATTATTATTATTATTATTATTATTATTATTATTATTATTATTATTATTATTATAACTCTGTTGATCATTCCAATATTAATAGCGATTTATATCGAAATGCATTTTTCACCTCAAAACATATTTAAAGTAATATTAAACCAACCAGTTATATTTCTCTTTCCCTAAAATTCAATTTATTGTATATTTATTTCATCCTATGACGTCAGCAGTCACCAAGCAGATTAAATAAATATGCAAAGTAACTTTTAATAATTGTGTTTTATTGAAAAGTAATGTCACCTCTTTCATCTTGTTTTGGAGTTGAAGAGCCACTTTGAGCATTTTTGTATATTGCGAACTCTGCCCATTCGATTTTGTAAACCATGACCAGTTAGAAATGCCTGTTTACATATTTCTATGAACAACCCTCTACTGCAAACATGGTGCAGGTATGATACTTCCCTTCTTGAAGTTTCACGTTTTCTCCTTTTTTGGGATATCTGCCCATATTAATAACAAGAGGATAACCCTAAATTACTGACGACACGGAGTAGTTCATATGTGAAATAAATTACATGTTGATAAATTTGGTATGTGTATTTCAAGTCCCTAAAACAATCAAATAATATCTTACCTTCTCTTTACTTCAGTCATTTTCATTAGTCCCATAAGATATGCATTTTGTGTATTAAAAGAGGCCAGATTCCAAAATGCATCGAAAATGGTTTTTTTGTCTTGCATTTTCTGAAAACTTTCTTTCGGACAAGAGCATGGTTTCCTCATGGCAACTGGTTCATCCTTCTTATTAGTTTTATCAGATACATACCTTCATCCCTCATTTCTTCACCTTTTGCACTTCAGGGAGACAATACTTTGATATTATTATTCTTTTTCCTGGTTTTGTTGCGTTTAGAAGGGATTGTTTCATTTCCTCTTGACTTTGGAGTACACGGTCAATAAACAAAATATACAGACATATTTAACAGAGAGATAAACACAAGCTACAATGTAGGAATTTCTTCTTCATTTCTAGTCACGCGACACTTGAATAGCAATGAATATAGAGCTTAAACCTTTTAAAATATATATTTAGCAGAATATGAGTGAATATGGTTAAAAATTAATATTCATAAGCAATTAACGGAAGCTGCAGTATATTTTCCTAGACATAGTTATAAGCCACTTGAGGTTAGGTTAAACCAAAATAAATCAAAAATTGCCCTACCTGCTCCGGTTCTGAGCCCGATTCACTTCCCTCAGGATTCCATGAGCTTCAACTGTCAGTTAAATCGCCATTATCACTTTCTTTGAGGCATTGAACATTGTCATGTCGATTTTCTTCATCATGAAACGTAAGTTTTCTCTTTGCTCCCGCCATTTTCTGGTGGCTTGTGACTGTATCTTCAGGAGATGTGTGAAGCTAGCAGGGTAACATTGGCTTATAATATCTTAACTTGCCACCATATGTCACGCAATGATAAGTGAATGGAGACATCTGTAGGAAAGCAACACAACCATTAATAAAACATAAAATCGCTCAGAGTGTGGCTTGTGACTGTCCCGCACGCAACCCTTCAATTAACTAACCAAAATATCGTCGTTGCGTCTGAGAAAACTGCTACTTGAAATATTTTAGCCTAGAACTTGAGCCGGTTCTGTCAGCTTAGGTTCAGTATAACTACGAATGAAACGGCGTATCTTTTATTACTTTAGTTTATTTCAGGATGACCTAATAAATGAACACACATATATACACACACAAGTCTATTCAGCTAAGAGTGACCACACTCACTATTTGCTGTCAATTTACAAGTCTCTCTCCTTTGCACACAGCAGGAAGTCCCGGCCGGTTGGAATTACCTGAGGACGACTTTAATCCTTACATTCACTTCTCCAAGTCCAGTCTCCCCATACAGCAGCTGTATGCAGACCGCTGGATATGAACACAGAGCTACGAGCCTCACAACCCACGATGGCTATTCCTTGGTTCGACTCCAGGGACAGTCCAGTAATTCACACAGGCACATGCAGTGAACAACAGCAACAGCATTCATGATTCTCAAAACTCAAAACAGCGAATATTATCTCAGGTCCAGTTACCCTCACACACACTCACGATAGTGGCTTTCCTCGCTGACTCACGGCCATTCTCAGTTCATAGAACTACGCAAACAGACAGTACTCTCAGGTTGTACATGGTCCTCCGTTCCCCATGCGTCTTCAGTGCAGCCACTCTCTGGATACACTAATATCAACAACAGCTCCTCGTTCAGACCTCGGTGAGACATTAGCGACATCCAACACCTCTGTCGCCCTCAGCCCAGCCACCGAGCCCCAACACACTGAGTCTCACACTGACTCCACTACTGAGACCAACACTGACTCCGAGTCTAGCACCAACACTGACTCCACCACGGAACCCAACTCAGACTGACTGTCTGCGGCTGGCCTCCCGTTTTATAGCTCGGGTGATATGAACCAGAATATTCATGAGGTGGCTAGAGGTGGAACATTCTCGTAGAATCTCCAAGAAACTCACAGGTAAGCCAGCCGACGAGAACAAATCACGGAAATGCCAGCCATGCCCTCCAGGCCGGCTGGCAGCTCCCCGGTCGGCGGATTCACAAGTCCCTTCCAGGAAGTACTGTAAGGGGTTACCACAGGCTTAGCACGTAACAATGTACTGCGAGTTCTATCAATGAATTCTCGTTCATAAGAGTATATGTGTTGCAGATCAGTGTTTTCCCGACAACATAGTCACATAGTGGTTTCCGCAGGTGCAACGACGATATGTGAAAATGTGAGGGTAATTGAAAGTTGTACTTCTAAATTAAATACTGATTTACCTAAAATGAATTCCAGTGAGAGATCAGACACTTGTCCACTTGTACACTAATCACTCAGTGGATGTACTGTAGAAGGTATTGTTCCTGAAACAATTTCGTCACTATATCCTTCAGAGTTTCTTCCGTCTTCTTCGTGGCCTTTTCCCAGAGGCCCCTACGATGACCATTCAGTCAAGGAGCCGGATTTCAGAGCTTCGTCTGATGAAGAAATATTCAAACCCAATACATTCTTCGGTGCTCTCCCCAAAAATTATACTGTCATGTGGGGACATAACTGGGAGATAAGTGATTCGGTGAATTCCACTAGAAATTTTGAAGGATGTCTAGAACTATTTTGGCCATATGAGGATGGACATTATCATACATGATGATGGCCTCCTTTGAACAGTACTCCGGGTGTCTTGAACATTATGGCATGTCGCAGTCTTATGACTCCGAGTCCAGCACCAACACTGACTCCACCACGGAGCCCAACTCCGACTGACTGTCCGCGGCTGGCCTCCCATTTTATAGCTCGGGTGATATGAACCAGAATATTCACGAGGTAGCTAGAGGCGGAACATTCTCGTGGAATCTCCAAGAAACTCATGGTAAGCCAGCCGACGAGAACAATACACGGAAATGCCAGCCATGCCCTCCATGTTAACCCTACTGATCCTTTCACCATATTGTACATATTTATTTTTCTTCCTTCAGTCGTGAACGACGAATAATTGAAACGACTCCACATTCTCTCTTCCGCCTCTTGCCTTTATTCACATAACCTTGATATTTCTATCAAATATAGTAATACATATTGCAACGGAGCGGGGTGGCCGCGCGTGCTAATTCGCTAGGCTAAAATGTCAAGCTCTATATTCGTACCCCACCGTCGGCTGTGCCGAGAATGGTTTCCTGTGGTTTCCCATTTTCACTTCCAGGTAAATGCCGGGACAGGTCCTATTCATAGGCCAGAGACGGAAGGGAACTTTTGTGCAAAAAATTTCGCTACTTCGACATTTCCTCAAACCGTAAAAGTAGTTAGTGTGACATAAATCCAGTAAGAGAAAAGAACAAACAAACAACTGAGAACATGAATAGAAATGTATTTTAGGAACTATTTTGGTATATGCATAATTTTCTACAAAGTGGATACTAAGGAGTTTTCTAAACTAAAAACATCCCATCGGCCAATCATTGCGAGTAAACATGATGTGATTAACTGCCATATACACTGACTGACAGAGCAAATGCAACACCAAGGAGGAGTGGTTCGAAAGGGATGAAAGTTGGGGGAAAAACAGAGTTGGCACGGAAGAATAATTGATGTTTATTTCAAACCGATATGCAGGTTACACAATGCGCACGGCATCGACTCAGTAGGATGTAGGACCACCACGAGCGGCGATGCACGCAGAAACACGTCGAGGTACAGAGTCAATAAGAGTGCGGATGGTGTCCTGAGGGATGGTTCTCCATTCTCTGTCAACCATTTGCCACAGTTGGTCGTCCGTACGAGGCTGGGGCAGAGTTTGCAAACGGCGTCCAATGAGATCCCACACGTATTCGATTGGTGAGAGATCCGGAGAGTACGCTGGCCACGGAAGCATCTGTACACCTCGTAGAGCCTGTTGGGAGATGCGAGCAGTGTGTGGGCGGGCATTATCCTGCTGAAACAGAGCATTGGGCAGCCCCTGAAGGTACGGGAGTGCCACCGGCCGCAGCACATGCTGCACGTAGCGGTGGGCATTTAACGTGCCTTGAATACGCACTAGAGGTGACGTGGAATCATACGCAATAGCGCCCCAAACCATGATGCCGCGTTGTCTAGCGGTAGGGCGCTCCACAGTTACTGCCGGATTTGACCTTTCTCCACGCCGACGCCACACTCGTCTGCGGTGACTATCACTGACAGAACAGAAGCGTGACTCATCGGAGAACACGACGTTCCGCCATTCCCTCATCCAAGTCGCTCTAGCCCGGCACCATGCCAGGCGTGCACGTCTATGCTGTGGAGTCAATGGTAGTCTTCTGAGCGGGCGCCGGGAGTGCAGGCCTCCTTCAACCAATCGACGGGAAATTGTTCTGGTCGATATTGGAACAGCCAGGGTGTCTTGCACATGCTGAAGAATGGCGGTTGACGTGGCGTGCGGGGCTGCCACCACTTGGCGGTGGATGCGCCGATCCTCGCGTGCTGACGTCACTCGGGCTGCGCCTGGACCCCTCGCACGTGCCACATGTCCCTGCGCCAACCATCTTCGCCACAGGCGCTGCACCGTGGACACATCCCTATGGGTATCGGCTGCGATTTGACGAAGCGACCAACCTGCCCTTCTCAGCCCGATCACCATACCCCTCGTAAAGTCGTCTGTCTGCTGGAAATGCCTCCGTTGACGGCGGCTTGGCATTCTTAGCTATACACGTGTCCTGTGGCACACGACAACACGTTCTACAATGACTGTCGGCTGAGAAATCACGGTACGAAGTGGGCCATTCGCCAACGCCGAGTCCCATTTATCGTTCGCTACGTGCGCAGCACAGCGGCGCATTTCACATCATGAGCATACCTCAGTGACGTCAGTCTACCCTGCATTTGGCATAAAGTTTTGACCACTCCTTCTTGGTGTTGCATTTGCTCTGTCAGTCAGTGTATCTTTTCGGCAGTTCCGCGCAATGAAAATCGTGCACTGTAATATATTTCGTGTCTATCGAATTCAATAGATCAAATACCTGCCAGTCATTTTCATTTACATTTGTCGGAGGAACCATCACGAGACGAATCCTTCTTGTTTCTCCCAACGTCTGATGAAGTTTTTGATGTTATATTACACCGCAAAGCACGTGTAACCGATCTGCAGTTTATGTGTCTATAATGAAGATCGAGGTTGACCGTGCCGACATAGGATGCAATCTGTAAGCTATGTATGTAAGTACCCACGAGGATAGACGCAGTTTAATGTGTTATTAAGCGAGGAAATAGAGCATAACACAACTCTCGGGGCAAATTCACTTTAAATTGCTGGCCCCTTCGCATTTGTTGCAGAGAGCTTTAGAACGCCATTAATATAAGTGCAGAGAGTTTAATGCAGCTCAGAGACACTTACTAGGCAGCGTTTCCTTTTAAAGTGAACTGACTGTAAGTATTTTCGGGGAATGAATAAGTATTATTAGTTCAATAACCTGCATATACCTACAACTAACCAAATAGATACAGACTGTCAGAAGTACTTGAAGCTGCAGCGAACATAATATACAAAAGAAACTTCATTAATTCATCCCATGGATTAAAAATTAAATATCGTGTAGCTGTTTCTAGTCGAATGCAGCCCTTGTAAGACAGATCCTCCGATGAGGGTGGGCGGCATCTGCCATGCGTAGGTAACTGTGTGTTATTGTGGTAGAGGCTAGTGTTTTATGTGGTGTGTGAGTTGCAGGGATGTTAGGGACAGCACAAACCCCCAGCCCCCGAGCCATTGGAATTAATCAATGAAGGTTAAAATCCACGAACTGGCCGGGAATCGAACCTGGGACTCTCTGAAACGAAGGCCAGTACGCTTACCATTCAGTCAATGAGTCGGACATCCCATGTATTGTAAAACACGTATGATTTTCAGTTAATGCATATAGTAACAAATAGCTGCCGTAAATCTGTTGTAAACGAATGTATTAAAATACTTGATACTGTGGGGTGGAACGATAGGCCTATGCTGAATTTAGCGATAAGTGGGATATAATCTGATAATACACTGAAGAAAATGGAAATTGCAACACCCGGAAGGAGTGGTGCTACATTGCTGCAATTGAACATACAGGACGAGTGTTCGGTTGTGCTTCGATGATTACACTTTCAGGTCTCTCTGACCGCAAGTTTGGACAAGAATCAATACAGGATGTGCCCACCACGAGCTGCAACACATTGATGAATTCGTCGAGGCATGGAGTCAATAAGGCCCTGGATCGCTTCCTGAGGAATTGTGGCCCATGCTTGCTGCACTGCACGGGTCAGTTGTTCCAGAGTTGTGGGTGGCTGAGGACGGTTGGCCAGTTGTCGACCCATCATGTCCCACACACGCTCAATAGGACTGAGTCCGGGGATCTGGCGGGCTATTCTAAGGTTGTGATGTCGTGGAGGGCTTCCCTGGAGATTCGTGGAGTGTGAACCCGGGCATTGTCCTGCTGAAACATCCCATTAGCAATGTTCGCCATCATAGGGACAACCACTGGATTGAGTACCCCATCAACGTACTGTCGAGCAGTCATAGTGCCATCAACAAGCACTAATTGTGATTTCACATTAAAGCCAATAGCTCCCCAGACCATAATGCTTGGTGTTGGCCCTGTGTGCCTCTCGACAATAAGATCTGGAAGGCCCCTCTCACCGGTACGTCGGCGCACACAATTCCGGCGATCACTGCGGGCAAGACAGAAGCGCGATTCATCACTAAAGACGACCTTGTGCCATTCGTCGACCCACGTCGATCTTTCTCGACACCAGGCCAGCCTTACACGTCGCTGTTGTGGGGTCAGTGGAACACCTCCTGCAGGGACACGGGCTCGTAAGCCAGCTGCACGCAGGCGATTACCAACTGTTTGTTGTGTAACGTGGGGTGCCACAGCTGCTCGAATTTGCGCTGCAGTTGCATGGGGTTCCATCCGGGCCATCCGAATGATGCGGCGATCCTCTCTCACAGTTGTCTGTCGCGCTGGGCCTGTACTAGGTCTACGAGTGTGGGTACCTTCATTTGACCACTGCTGCCATATACGTTGTACCGTAGATGCCTGTCGGCCAACATCTGCAGCGAGAGTCCTTAGCGATAATCCAGCCTCACACAGCCCAATTATCCGAGGCCTCTCAAACGGCGACAGTTGTTAATAGTGTGCTCTTCTCTGCCGTCGAGGCATGTTTGACAGGGAACACTTCACTGCACAGACTGCAAGTCAACTACGCTACACCAGAGACCGTATACTGGAGTTGATTCCTCCGCGACCAATCACGTGGGGAGACCTGTAGCAACAATCCAACGAGTCTGAAACTTTGATCGTTTACATACCTACATGGCATAGTTCCATATCTTGAAAATCAACACAAACGACCAATGCCTGCATGGTGTTGCAATTTCCATTTTCTTAAGTATAATAATAATAATAATAATAATAATAATAATAATAATAATAATAATAATAATAATAATAATAATAATAATAATAATAATAATAATAACAATTTTAAGTTCAACGAACTTTTCTTATGGTTTTCGAAAACGCCGAGGTACCCGAATTTCGTTCCACAGGATTTCCCTTACGTACCAATTAATCTACCGACACGAGGTTAGCATATCTGAGCACTTTCAAATACCACCGGGTTGGTGAGGAGGCCTTGCCAACATGTCCACGCTGATTTTATCCATTTTCAATTTACGTGCAGGTCAAGATGAGAACCTTTCTCCGGTTGAAAATATTGTAAGGCTGAAATCCCACACAATTCCGAGTAAATGGATTTTGAATATTTCGAGAGTGCTTCACAAGATCAGCACGCGACACTTTCTCAAAACGAACGTTCAATCAATCACTACTGATCTGCATTTAGGGCAGTCGCCCAGGTGGCAGACTCCCTATCTGTTGTTTTCCTAGCCTTTTCTTAAATGATTGCAAAGAAATTGAAAATTTATTGAACATCTCCCTTGGTAAGTTATTCCAATCTCTAACTCCCCTTCCTATAAACGAATATTTCACCCAGTTTGTCCTCTTGGATTCCAGCGTTATCTTCATATTGTGATCTTTCCTAATTTTAAAGACACCACTCAAATTAATCCATCTACTGATGTCATTCCATGCATCTCTCCACTGACAGCCCCGAACATACCACTTAGTCGAGCAGCTCGTCTCCTTTCTCCCAAGTCTTCCTAGCCCAAATTTTGCAACATTTTTATAACGTACTCTTTTGTCGGAAATCACCCAGAACAAACCGAGCTGCATTTCTTTGGATATTTTCCAGTTCTTGAATCAAGTAATCCTGGTGAGGGACCCATGCACTGGAACCATACCCTAGTTGGGGTCTTACAGGAGATGTATATGCTATCTCCTTTACATCCTTGCTACAACCCCCTAAATACCCTCGTAACCATGTGGAGAGATCTGTACCTACCCTTTATTTATATCATATTTATGTGATTTCCCCAATGAAGATTTCTCCTTATATTAACACCTAGGTACTGTGCCCTTTTAAGGCATCCGATGCGGTATTCTTCTCAGTTGTTTGATGCGCCGACTGCTCCTGTCAAGAATGACATAAAATAATACCTACCGCACGTGTAGACTCTTCTCTCCTCATGCGTGGTAACGTCCTTCAGCTCTCCTCAGGGTTGACAGGCCACACAACATCGGGGGTGAGGAAATGAAAGATGGGGGGTCAGCTAACTAGTAAATGACGGTACCCATAGACTGAATTAAGTGTAAATTATAATATGATTTATTAACAAAAATTGGAAAAATGTGAAAAATGAAATTTAAATGGATTGAAATAAAATAAAATAAAATAGACTTATTGAAAATTGAACAATTTGAAATGTTCTTTACAACAACTAATCATCCGCCTTAATGATTTCGACTGAAGGTCGATTAAATTTAATAATCATGATCACCATCGAACTAAAGTCTCTCGTGTACATGACACGACCACAACAGACTGCTGGTCTACCAAATATACAGCCTCATTTGAATAACACCACTTAAAACACACATGAATTGTTCTTTCAGTCAACTGAATTGTATAACTTATTAATTGATGAACTAATTAATCACACTGACCTTTCAAACTATGGGCTTCCTAAGTTTGTTAAATCAAGTTCATGTCAAATTGGCAACCACCTAACTATCAAGTAATACTGGTGTACAGTAACCATGTGTAAATCAAGGCAGTTCCATGAACACGGTATCCCTTACCGTTTTATATAACTTTGCCACACATTTAATACTTCGTGGCTGAACCAAGAAAATTATCACACCAAACACTGAGTACTAACAATCACTTATTTAGTTGATTTACACTCTATTAGCTGTGATAGTCTGGACACTTAAATAAATAAAATAAATTAGGCCAAGTGCCAACATTTTATCTGAATAAATGAGTTCGACCCTTTTACAAATTAGTCTTTTATCTAGTCTGCCGCTACCTGTATTTCCATTGAGAATGAATAAATTATGATCTCAACCTTGATGGAGGCGGATTCCATCTTGTTTACTTCATTAATTTGCGGCACTCATGACAGAACTTATCATAAAAGGTCGATTCATTTACCTAACTAAATTTGTAGTGGAGTTCAAAAGCTTGTTAGTTACAATTGTCTTACTGCTTGAGCATATCTACTACATTGATTTTTGACTATGAACCATCAGTGATCTATTAACCTAACACACGAAATATTTATGTACAAAATAAACATGACAAATGGAGAAGCAAATGTTCCAGAAGAAACAACTAAGTTCAAAATAGCCTGACTATTTTACATATTTACATTATTAACCATCACAATATTCACGTACCATCAGACACTATAAAAATACGGCGACAAAATATCCACCAAGGAAAAGAAAAGCATAACAGAAAAAATATCTCAAAATACACGTGATCACTGCCTATCATATTTAAACACAACACGCAAAATCGAGATATGGAGATAACTCCCAAATGATTCAAACAACAGCTAAGTGAATTTGACGGCAAGCTCTTAATATCAGACGTAACTAGGCATGACATTGCTCCATCTTTTACGGATAATAACCCTGAATATTATGTCATCAATAATCAACAATGACTATCAGAACTACCCATTGTTCGGTCGCTCTGGTCATGACTTGACTCGGACTCTCATTTGTCTGTTTCCGAGCACCCTGTTATCCCTGGAAAACATTTGAAATGCACAGGCTTTCCGCCTACAACTATCACTCATGTCGTCGAAACCTTAACTTTGTCAGTTAAATTGTTTATCTCTCAATTCTATTTATTCATCACATTATTCTTATCATAGCGCTTCTCAACATAGCCTCGCTCATATCACGCGGGCGAAATAACTTCAGTAACACACTGTGTCGTTCACATACTCGTTATTACGACACTATTATACGACATGTTCTTCAAATCTCACATTTATCATTTCACAATTATCGTCATCAGGGACATTACTATTTCTTTATCCATTTTCGTGATCTTATTTCACTCGCATGCCATGAATTATCAGAGCTGACTGTCAATGGTTTCCCTGTCTTTATTTTTTGACTATAATAACAAGATTGCCTGCCAGATACACAGCTATCAAAAATATGAATCCACTGCACTCGAAAGAAAAGCGAGTTTCGGGTTAAACGTTACATCACATAAATAAAAGGTATGAGACATACCGCAATCGGTCCTCTAACACTTAATCACGCAAACATGAAATACTAAATTGGATGCGCCATAACTGCCGCTAATTAAACATCAAAATAACACGGCACCATCCATAAAATCAAATGTCATCAAATAAATTTCCTATTATTATTATTATTATTATTATTATATTATTATTATTATTATTATTATTATTATTATTATTATTATCATCAAATTCTGCAATTGCACTGGACATGAATTATATAATAAATATTAGGATTCCCATATGTCAATAATAGCTCACGCTAGAAAATGATTCAAAAATATATGATAAAACTCCTGAGAAAGATACGAAGATTATCTGACTACCATATTTATCATATTATTATTATTATTATTATTATTATTATTATTATTATTATATTACTGTGACACCATGGCATTTATATCCCGAATCGTTAGATATAACTGTCTTGGCCTCACTCCTAACTCTAAACGCAAATAATATCAAAATCTCAAATTAAATCATCCGGTACGTGACGTTAATATTTACAAGCCTACCTAACTTGCTAACCTACATTTGATCACTGATTGTTCATAGTCCTCAATTATTTACATTTTTAAATAATGCTCATTGCTTTACCTTTGTGCTGGGAGGCAGGCTGGTCATCTGCCGGCCTCCGTTACATGGGTTTAATGCTCCTTCTTCATCTCGATGAGGATATCCAATACTTTATACACACGCACTGGATCCATTTTTATATTGGCGTTGCACACGATAAATTGTATACAAACACACGCATTTCAAACACTCATGTGAAGAAAATACAAATTACAGCGTGTAGCACCTGCCGTGTGGACGTTGAAAGTCTGGAACAAGTTACCTGACCTGGCCACCTCTGCGGTCTCTGATGTCTGCTCAGCCCTCACAGTTTGTTTGTATAAGGGATTACTGGTCGTTCACCCTACTCTGACAATAACACTGGGCCCCAGTCCTTGTACCGTTGCATTCCACTATTAAACAAGGTCACCCTCGCGTAATTAGCTCAAGTAATGTTCTGCTCCCCAGGTCTCAATTGAAATGGCAGTTCTATGAGACTGTGGAAATTAAATACAACGTTCCCAGTGAAATATGGAGAAATCTTATAAGAAGAATACTGTCCTCCAAAACTATAATTTGTCCACTAGAGAATTAGCATATGAGTTACATGTGATGAAAAGGAATGTTCTACAGCTACATGTTATTAAATTTTCAATGTTCGTCTCTGCTCCCGCCGGTCACATGACGTTATGAGTTCTTTTATGAAAGTGTCAAAAAGAAGTAACTATCATTGTCATTTTAACAGAAATGATTGTCTGCTTATCTTCCTATACTCCGGTGTTGAATAAAAGTTCTGCCTATATGTTCATCTTCTGACCAAAGACTTTACTCACTTAAATAAAGACTTTACTCACTCGACTGCCAAAGCCGTCTCTTAGCGCCTTCTGAAGAGTCACCTCTGTACACTGAAATTTCAAGTGAAACTGAACACTCAGCACCCTGCTGCTAGCGGTTTTGTAAACACTCACACCCTCACCTCAAACATAGTTCCACTGGAAGGGATGTGGGGGATTACTGCGGCACCTTGGATCATTTACCACTTGTCCGTATGTCAAATATTCAGGAGATGTATTCTAAATATTCCAACTTTTGGTCCGATTGACGTGTTGAACTGTGCTGTCATAAATGATCGTAGGTTATTTAATAAAATGAAGTACGTCATCCGATCTATTTACAGTTGGCGTAGTATCCAGTATTCGGGAGATAGTAGGTTCGAGCCCCACTGTCGGCAGCCCTGAAAATGGTTTTCCGTGGTTTCCCATTTTCACACCAGGCAAATGCTGGGGCTGTACCTTAATTAAGGCCATGGCCGCTTCCTTCCCACTCCTAGCCCTTTCCTGTCCCATCGTCGCCATAAGACCTATCTGTGTCGGTGCGACGTAAAGCAACTAGAAAAAAAAAATACAGTTGGCGTATGTCGCTTTCCCGCCATGACAGTTTGCTTCCTGGACGAAACCACTCTTCTACACAAAGTTGAAACTTTAATATTTAAGAGATAATTAACCTCGCATTTGCTTGAATAATTCCTCAAATATTATTCTCAGATCAGGACACCGTATTTCACTGCTATTTCTGTTACCAAATCGCGAAATACTGAATACTAATTCCCGCTATGGTAAGGCGGCAAATTTTGTAATTTTCTGATTGGTTGAGATCTTCCTGCGCCTCGCGGCTTGGGCACAACCACTTGGCTATTGAGGGGTGTTATCGCTTCCTCCCTTCCACACCAGGGTTGGGCACATTCTAACGTGCCGGTTCCCGTGAGAAATCCAGATAGAAAGTCTGCATTCTTCGGCGTAATAAAACTTTATTGGAGAGATCACTTAGCCAGCTACTTCCTGTACGTGACTTAAAGCGTACTCTACGGATATATTTCCAGCCAGTACGTCTCCTTGGGTGGCGCTTTGTAAAATTGCCAGCTTTTCCTTGCCTTCTGTAGTCTTCACATATGCGAATTCCAGTCATTTAATTTATGCAGCTAATATGCCCATTCGATTATGGGTGCAGTACTTACAATGATTCCCAAAAGGAACTCTCACCCCATCAACGCAGTTATTAAAACTGAGAGGACTTCTCCCATTTGTGAAACTCGAAGCCTGACTTTCAACCCCGTTTATCATCATACCATACTGTCCATCTCACAACATTTGCAGTTGCTCTCAATCTTGTAAATTATTTATTACTCTGTACAGAATAACATCACCTGCAAAAGCCTGATCTCTGATTCAAACTCTTTATTCATATTATATATAAGAAAACATAAAGTTCCAATAATACTGCCTTGAGGAATTCCCCTCCTAATTACTACAGGGTCAGATAAAGATTCGCCTACTCTAATTCTCTGAGTTCTATTTTCTAGAAATATAGCCACCCATTCAGTCACTCTTTTGTCTAGTCCAGTTTCACTCATTTTTGCCAGTAGTCTCCCAAGATTTACCCTATCAAATTCCTTAGATAGGTCAATCGCGATTTGACCTTCTGAATCCAGGATATCTGCTATATCTTGCTGGAATCCTACAGGTTGAGCATCAGTGAAATAACCTTTCCTAAAACCGAACTGTCTTCTATCGAACCAGTTATTAATTTCGCAAACATATCCAATATAATGCTTTCCCAAAGCTTACATGCCATGCATGTCAAACTGACTGGCCTCTAATTATCAGCTTTATGTCCACCACCCTTTCCTTTATACACAGAGGCTACTATAGCAACACTCCATTCATTTGATAGAGCTCCTTCATGCAAACGATAATCAAGTAAGTACTTCAGATTTGGTACTACAGGGAGAATAATTTAAGAGTTCAGACTTCTGCTGGCATACCGTAGGAATTCCCGAGCGAGCGCCATATGGCTTGTGTCAACACTGACGAGATAAGAAGTGTTCACTGACAGCGCGCAGCTGTTTAGCATTCTGTCCCTCAGTTCGTTAGAAACTATTGTACTCTTAAGGTGTGTTGTGAGGTTATTATCACGATGGTTAAATACACTATAGAGTAAAGAATATTTCTGGTCGAGTGTTATTTGCACAAGAAGAAGAAACCAGTTAAAAGGTGCCTTCGAAAACTCCGTAGACAATTTCCTGGTGCGACAGTACCATCAAAACGTTACGTGCATCAGCTCGTTTTCAAGTGGCGCAGTACTGGTTCCCTAAGCAATAATAAGAAGAAGAAGCAAAGGAAAACAGCTCTCACACGGGAGAGGTTAGAAGATATACAGGCAAGACTCCAGGTCAGTCCACGTAAGTCGCTTCGGAGAGTAACTCAGGAAAGGGGTATTTCGCCTTCTTCATCACGTAATGCAACAAAATTGTTACATTTACGATCTTATCGGCCTCATTCAGTCCATAACATACTGCCTACAGATTTCAATGCAAGAATACGATTTTGCAATTGGCTAATGAATAATGTGCACGACGGTTTTGTGGATCCGAACTTTCTTTTTATGAGCTACGAAGCCTGGTTTCATTTGAGTGGATATGTCAATTCACAGAGCAATAGAATCTGGGATACACACAACCCGCAATTTTTTTACAGCCGAGACCTCTGCACAATGTGAAGGTGGGTGTGTGGTGCACTATAGTATCAGTGCCCGACGAATTATCGGTCCGATATTTTTTCAGGACACGATTACTTCTGACCGTTATATTCACAACATTCACATTCTGGAACCATTTTTTACTCAGTTATAAATTTCAGTATAATACCGTACCGAAGCACGGGTATCTTTCTGGTATTTTATATTATTCGAAAGACTGGCGCGCTAGTAACAAGCTACCTTGGCGGATCAGTGGTAGAGTGTCCAACTCGCACGTTCGGTCTCGATTTTAGTACTCGATTTTAATGGAAAGTTAAACATATTTATTCACCATATCATTGGTATTGACATGTTGAAGCTCTCGGGTGGTGAACTCAGTGTCACGTGACAAAATTAACTCAGTATCCATGCACTAGAAGTCAGCTGTTGGTGCTAGGTAGCAGCAGAATTAGAGGCGGAATGTTAAAATTGGTAGTCAGATCAAACAGATGGTACCACCTCCGGAAGGACTGTAACTCGGTAGCCGACACCATACAATTATTATTATTATTATTATTATTATTATTATTATTATTATTATTATTATTATTATTATTATTATTATTATTAACATTAAATAAACTCCATTGCCATAACGCAGCAGGAATAGATGAAATTAGACGTGAAATGATGTTTTTTTGGTTCTGGTTTAATGTCACATTAATTCATGGGAAAGCGGTAGGACTGAGAAATTAGCGTCCATTGCCTTAATTAAGGCAGTCCTAGCATTTGCTGGTGTGAAAACGGGAAACCACGGAAAAAATATCTTCGAACCCACCATCTCCCGAATGCAAGCTCACAGCCACACGGCCAACTCGCTCGGTAAAGGTGTAATGTAGTGGGAGGGCAAAGTAATACGATTAGCATGGAATGTTTGTAAGGTACTTTCTGATTGGATGAAAGTAGTAATTGCATCTATTTATAAGCATGGGAACAGGAACGATGATGCTTGTTGTTTAAAGGGGCCTAACATCGAGGTCATCGACCCGGAACAGGAACGATTACAACAGCTATCGAGGGATTTTATAGATCAGTAAGATATACCAGGCAAGGTGTTCACTGGCATTTTGGAGAGGAGTATGCGATGAATGTTCGAGAGTAAATTGCGCGAAAACCAGTGTGGTTTCAGATCACAGAGGGGCTGTCAAGATCAGATTTTCAGTATGCGCCAGGTAACGAGAGGAATAGACAGCTATGTTTATGTTTCTTAGAACTAGCGAAGGCCTATGGCAGAGTACCGAGGGAAAAAGATGGGAGCTGTGTCGAGGGATTATGGGATTAGTGGTAGATTAACAGCATTAATAGGATTAACAGCTCTCAATGGTATGCATGGCCTGCAGTGAGAATTAATAGTGGAATGAGTTCTTGGTTCAATGTACTTACGGAAGTTAGACAAGGTTGTACACCTTCACCTTTGTTGTTCATAGGATCATCTACTGAAAGGTATAAAGTGATTCAATTAGCTGGAATGTAGTAAGCAGTTCGGTCAACGCCCACGACTTGGTCTTAATGACAGACTTTGCTGAAAGCCTGCAGTCTGATATCCTGGAACTTGAAAACAAGTGCAGCGAGTATGATATGAAAATCAGTATTTCCAGGGTTTAAGTGATGTCAGTAGGGAAGAAATCTAAGGGAATTAAACGTCAGGTAGGTAATACAAAATTAGAACAAGTAGATAATTTCAAGTAGACAATTTAGGATGTGTATTTTTAAGTGAGATTGGATCGAGATGCAGCAAAGCTAATGCAGTGAGCTCGCAGTTGCGATCAACAGTATTCTGTAAGAAGGAAGTCAGTTCCCGGACGAAATTATCTTTACACCGGTCTGTTTTCTGACCAACTTTTCTGTACGGGAGTGAACGCTTGGTGGAGTCAGGTTATCTTATTCATAAGTTAGAAGTAACAGAAATGGAAGTGGCGAGAGTGATCGGTGGTACAAATAGGTAGGAATAATGGCATTAGGGTTCTCTGAATGAGGAGATAAAGGCTAAGTTGGGAATGAATTCGATGGATGAAGCAATACGCATAAACTGGGTTCAGTGGTGGGTCATGTGAGGTGAATGGAGGGGATAGTTTACCTAGCGGAATAATACGCTCGGTCATGAAGGGTAAGACAAGTAGAGGGAGACAAAGACAACGATTGTTAGACTCAGTTTCTAATGATTTACAGATGCAAGGAATGGAGCTAAATGAGGCCACAGAGGCATTTACAAATAATAGATTGTGGAGGAGTTTAGTAATCTAACAGAGAATTGCAGACTGAACGCTGATAGGCATAACAGTCTATAATGAAGATGTATGTATATTATTATCGCGCAATAGATTTTAACATGGCCGTATTTGGTGTGTTTCTAGACTAAATTATGATGTGACAACTAACTTCTCATTTGATGAACTGGACAACAATGCAGTAAATAATACTAGAGGTCGAGATATTTCAGATATCAGTGAAGAGAATAAATTCGAGTAATTATGAATACATTTGAAACTTCTTATTTCCTGGTCATTTCTGGAATTTACTTTGGTCGGAACCTGATGTGAATTTGGTCCAGGTTTACGACCGGTTACCTTTCCTGACGCCAACCCTGTGTGGATTGATGTGTTCTCTATTGCATATCTGTGTTGGTTGGTAATCTGATGTTGTTTATGTGGATGAAGCGGTGTGTATTAAAACAAACACAAATACCAAGTCGCGAAGCCACGGGGATTAACCATACGCAGTAAAAATCCCCGAACCAGTCAGGAATCTAACCTGGGCCCTCTGAACGGAAGGACGGTATATTGACCATTCGCCCAATTAGCTAGACATGGATACATTCATAACAAAATAAACAATTAAATGTTAGTTAACCGAATACTTGGACCATGTCTGTATTTTACTGCTCGGCTGCCTGGGATTCAGTCCCGACTCTAAGATTCGTTCGAGTGCTCAGTACTGGATACACTCAGCCTCAGGTAACATAACTAATTACCGAAGTTATTTTAATTTCCTCTCACGGTCCCCTACAAGTACCTTTTTATAGATTCCCTCTTCAACTCTCGGCGAATATTGCAATAATACCTAAGACATAGGCCAAAATCACTTACTTTCCAAGCTTACGTAACAAGTATACGTCACTCTGAAGCGAGAGAGGGGACACATTTGCCGAGAAGGGCGGGAACATGGACGTTTTAATTGTGATTATGAAGCTCTACCCCACTACTCAGCGAAATGCTGATTGGGGTGCAGTATTTAAAAGAAAGCGCCATAATCGCAAAAAGAAAATCCCTGACCTTTTCAAGGTATTACGGATTGATTTATACTGCGCTCGATATAAACAGTCAGTTTTATTGTCTTATATTTATTCATTCAAAGAAAACTCACACGTTATAAGTTTTGTTACAATCTACAAAGGTACAGGGTTTAAGCGTAAAAACTACGGTTTACAATTTCTTGGGTGGGCATGACAGTATTTCCATTAAAAAAGTAAAATTCCTGTTAATCATTACGCAAAAATTAATATAAATACATAATTCAACACATTTACTGCTTGATTCTGCACAATGTTGTGGTGATGTGTGGCTTTCTCTGTTCACTGAATTTCTGAAAATATGATTTAAAATGTAACAGGCGTCCAATGATAATAGCTAGCCTTTAAATGGCAAGAGGGAGTTTCATCACAAGTGAGGACAGATATTTACTATCCAAGATTAAAGTACAACAACAATGTAAATACATCTACAGTATGCCTTCAAATAAATAACCTAAATGATGTTATTCCCGGTAAGCAAGTTTGGACTATTGGTGAGTTTATCATCATCATTATCATCATCATCATCATCATCATCATCATCATCATCATCATCTGTTTACCCTCCAGGTTCGGTTTTTCCCTCGGACTTAGCGAGGGATCCCACCTCTACCGCCTCAAGGGCAGTGTCCTGGAGCTTCAGACTCTTGGTCGGGGAATACAACTGGGGAGTATGACCAGTACCTCGCCCAGGTGGCCTCACCTGCTATGCTGAACAGGGGCCTTGTGGAGGGATGGGAAGATTGGAAGGGATAGGCAAGGAAGAGGGAAGGAAGCGGCCGTGGCCTTAAGTTAGGTACCATCCCGGCATTTTGCCTGGAGGAGAAGTGGGAAACCACGGAAAACCTCTTCCAGGATGGCTGAGATGGGAATCGAACCCACCTCTACTCAGTTGACCTCCCGAGGCTGAGTGGACCCCGTTCCAGCCCTCGTACCACTTTTCAAATTTCGTGGCAGAGCCGGGAATCGAACCCGGGCCTCCGGGGGAGGCAGCTAATCACGCTAACCACTACACCACAGAGGCGGACGGTGAGTTTATCACATAATTTAAACCCAAACAACCGCACCTTAACTCCGTGTTATATTAGAATTGTTTCTAAAGCGCCACTTAAAATGTAATAGTGAAAATTGTAATTCATTACGTACATTATGAACATATTTGAGGTTGTAGGCCTAACTCTTTATTGTATTGGATTTCTGCCCCCTTTCTTTCATTATTATCTGCCTCCATTTCAAACTCGTGTATCGCCGCAGTGATCGAGAGTGACGGCGAGAACTTCGCCCAACCTTCACGGCCTGTGACATAGCCGCAGCGTCACCGTGGTTGCATAGCATACGCTGCGCTCATCGCCTGCCAGCCCGCCCGCCCGCTTCGAGTGCTGAGCGTCCGCATGTCGGAATGCCCAGCGTGAGCACCTCTGTTTTAGTCGATGTCTATGGCTCAAATCACTAACTAGGATTTCCTACGACGTATTAAACGACAATTACGTGGTTTTTGTTGTCCAGTCGTCAGAAAACGCCAAGATCAGTGAAAAACTGGATGTCGATTTTTTTTCTTATAGTCTGCTTTACGTTGCACCAACACAGGTAGGTCTTATGGCGACCTTGAGATAGGAAAGGGCTAGGAGTGGAAAGAAAGCGACCGTGGCCTTAATTCACCTGATGTGAAAATGCAAAACCACTGAAAACCATCTTCACAGCTGCCGACAGTGTGGTTCAAGCACACTATCTCCCGACTGCTAGTTCACAGCTGCGCGCCCCTAACTGCACGGCCAACTCAGTCTTCTAAAGCAAGCACTTTGGATTTAATGCAGTTGCTAGGCAACCCAGATACTGCACCCGAACTGTGTGAGAGTATTTCGCATGTATTGTACATCCTTGTCTGTAGTTAATATTACACTGACGTCATGCGTGTAAGCAGTTACCGCGAACTCAGCACTTCCTTGTCTTATTCCTCCTTGTTCCTTGTGCAACTAGAAAATGAGAGGATTGAAGGCCAAGGTAAACAGCACAATCGAAGCTGGACATCCTTGTTTTACTGACTTATTAATGGGAGTGGTTGTAATGTGAAAGCAATTCATCTTCAGAATAATTGTATATAGTTTGTGTATAGACACTGAATATAAAAAAATAATGTGGGGCAAAGATCATGCCATTCCGGACTCCGTTGAATGGACGCTGATAATCTAAGGACACTAGTAAGCTCTGTGCATGATTGCGAGCGGTTGACGCAACGTAATCACGCAGAGAACAGGCAACATAAAAATTGTTCGAGCTGGTACTCCACAGTACTGTGCAGGGTAAATGAGGGAGAATAAAAATGGTCGTAACCTGTTGACGAGAATTCTAGCTAATATTGTGTAGTCATAGTTCAAAGCGCGATTAAGCGATAATCATCGACGGTAGTAGCTTTAGAGAACTTCTTCTTCAGTACATCAATCACTCGACGATGTGATTCATGAAGTTGTTTCCTCTGTAGGACAGTGTTCAGGACACAGGTGAGGTCTTCAGCAATTATCGATCAGCAGACGGAGTAAAATCCCATCATTTCCAAGAGTTTTAGAGGACTTTCCTCGACGCATCGCTGTGGTTTTGGGTCCTTCAAGGCTTGAGTTGTCCTCTTTTGTGAAAGGTGCAGGCTTACAGAATCATTGCATTGGGTTGGCTCGCAATCAAATAGTGTAGTTGTCTATAAATTGAATTGAAAGTCTTACAAATAGTCGGCTGTGTTGTGTACTCCAGTCCTGCTGGGCCTGTAACTTTCACTAGGATATATGATTTGAGGTGTATATATTTCTTCATTAAATGATGAAGATTGATTCATTCATTTTAGATTGGTTCTCAGATGGCGTATACAGATTGTAGAACAGGTAATCTTGAATCTGCCACTAATTTCACGACCAGAGGGAAGCTTTTCTATTGACTGAAGTCCAATATCTGACTTCTGCGCTAATTGCAATACCAAAACTATACTTTTTCTGCATGTTTACTGGTTAATTATGTAGGCCTATGTTTCGGGAATGAATATTGCATTAGGAAATTAAAAATCACTATAATTTACTTTTCCATGATTCAGTACTTCCTGAGGAAAATGAATTAATCGTACAGTGGTAAATTTTATTTCATTGGGCATGAAGGTTACTGTTACTGAATCGCCAATCAATAATGTAAGAGAAGTTGTACCTCTAAACAAATTTAAGTGCTTTTGTTAACTTCTGTGATAATAAAATTTTATGTAGGCTGCATTCTCTTTTCGTTCTAGTTGAATGGTTTTAGGTCATCATCATACACGTTTAGAACGTCTTTTATACACCGGTGAATTTCATGGGTTGTTGGTCTCTGTTGCTCCTTGCCGAATACTACTTTCAGTGTTTTTTGTCGTGTAAATTTTTACCCATATTGCCTAGGATACGTTTCAAAACTCACGAGTCTCAAAACTCACGGGCTATAATTAGTAACAAATAGTATCAAAACTCACGACTACAAACTGGTAGCTAAAGTAAACATTCTAATGAGTCTCAAAATTCACGAATCCGGTCTGCAGGAGGGATGAGGTGCTCGGTAACTCACGCTTCTCTTCAACCCATGTTTTTCCACCGACTTAGGGCAGTCACCCCGACAGCAGATTCCCTATCAGTTGTGTATCTAGTCTTTTCTTAAATAATTTAAGAACCCTTGGGACCCTTTTTAAATCGCTTCTTACGACAGGCAGGGTATACTGTGAATGTTATTCTGTCACCCCAACCCACAGGGGAAAAATAATGGTTAGTGAACAAAAGAGACCGATGTGTTTTATTATCATTATTTAAAACAATATTTTTCTGTTGTCTAATATAATGCATTTTTTCCCTTTCACATAAATTTATAATAATGGCGTGTGTCCTCCGGAGAGGTCTGGTGCAGTCTTTAGAGTTGATGCCGTACAGGAGACTTGCACGTCTCTGAGGATGAGGCCGTACTTCTAGTTAAAAGAAACTGTCAGTTGGTAATACTGGGGCTTCTGGCTGCATTTACGTGAATAAGGAATTTTATTTAGAGATATTAGAGATGAAAAAAATGAAATGGCGTATGGCTTTTAGTGCCGGGAGTGTCCGAAGACAAGTTCGGCTCGCCAGGTGCAGGTCTTTCTATTCGACACCCGTAGGTGACCTGCGCGTCGTGATGAGGATGAAATGATGATGAAGACAGCACATACACCCAGCCCCCGTGCCATTGGAATTAACCAATTAAGGTTAAAATCCCCGACCCAGCCGGGAATCGAACCCGGGACCCTCTGAACCGAAGGCCAGTACGCTGACCGTTCAGCCAACGAGTCGGACATTAGAGATCAAGATCTTACATTTAGTTTCACCACTTAGAGATTCATTTGGAAAAAGACGTATTTCTATTTTTCGTAAGTGTTCATCTATTCGCTTACTCCAATATATCCGACACACTTAAACCGTAAAAGATATTCATGACGCATCCGATCATTCTGCGCGATATAACTGAATGATATTTGAAACTCATTCTATTATTTGATTTGATTATTCATTCGATTATTTAAATAATCGGATAGAAGTTATTTGATTATTAAAAATATTCGTTTGTCCCACCACTAATAGAGTGGACATTTATCCATTTAAAGAAGAACTGGCCCTGCTCGTGAGTTTTGAGACTAGCCCAGGTAGAGAAACTTGTTCTTACTAATCCTCTTCCTGGAATTCGTGAGTTTTGAGACTGGCCAGGTAGAGAAACTTGTTCTTACTAATCCACTTCCTGGAATTCGTGAGTTTTGAGACTAGCCCAGGTAGAGAAACTTGTTCTTACTAATCCACTTCCTGGAATTCGTGAGTTTTGAGACTAGCCCAGGTAGAGAAACTTGTTCTTACTAATCCACTTCCTGGAATTCGTGAGTTTTGAGACTAGCCCAGGTAGAGAAACTTGTTCTTACTAATCCTCTTCCTGAAATTCGTGAGTTTTGAGACTGGCCAGGTAGAGAAACTTGTTCTTACTAATCTTCTTCCTGGAATTCGTGAGTTTTGAGACGACACGATTGCCTAGCTGTACTCTCTCAAGAACTTCAACTGCAGGTAAACAAACGCTCACTCTACTGCCCTCGTCAAGTTAGCACCGGGCCCGCCATACACCATGCTTGGCCGGCTGAACATGTAAAGGCCCGCTCCCACCTAGTGGAATGGAATCGAATCGAACCGAACAGAATTTGTTTTTAACATGTGTTTAAATGGGAGATAGAGATGGCGATCGCCACGAGTCGAATCGAATCGAACCGAACGGAACAGGATTCTCTGCCAAGAATATTTTTCGACTAGCGGAGTGGAATCGAACAGAATTATCAAGATTCGTGCAATTTCGTAGACGGTCGGGTCGAGATCTTTCGGACGACCATTTGGCGGCAAATGTGTATCAGCTTCAGCTGGAAAGTCAGCTGTTTCTTGGATACGGTCGGGAACGTTCTGTTTTGTGTTAGTTTATTTAATTTATTAATACAAGACACGGAAAAACTTACCAGTTTATTTCAAAAATATAATTTCCTGTACTACAAGACGCACGAGCATTACTACAATAACGTAAAAAATAATGCCTAGGAGGAAATAAGCAAAGCTATGAAAAACCAAACTTACTAGAATATTCAAGTTTGTGGTAGGTTACTGTAGTCTATATACAATTTATTTCATAATTTTTGTTGACTTCATCCCAAAATCATGTTATGGTGGAGTTCACATACGGTATATCAGTACGATAATTGACACCACATCTCACATCAGATCTATATTTAAGTGTTTATTATATGTACTGTGAACGATTTCTAAGTGGCATTCCGTAGGTTTCAAATTATCGTATATGTCTTCCAACAAATAGTATTCTGCTGTATATTTAATTGCTCTGTTGTGGACAATAAATACATTTCACGGTCTTAAATTAATGTTACAGGGAGTTGGCCGTGCGGTTAGGGTCGCGAAAGTGAGAGTTTTCATTCGGGAGATATTAGGTTCGAAACCCACTGTCGGCAGCCCTGAAGATGGTTTCCCGTGGTTTCCCCATTTTTCACAATAGGCAAATGCTCGGCCTGTACCTTAATGAACGCCACGGTCCGAGCCCTTTCCTATCCCAACGTCGCCATACGACCTATCTGTGTCGGTGTGACGTAAAACAAATTGTAACAAAATGATGTTGAAGCTACCTCGATTCATCCTGCCACAGGACACAATCTGCTGCATTAAAGTTGTTTTAAAAATGATCACGGACTCCCATTGCATCTGAGGTAGCATTTCCTCCTGTAAAAATGAACTTTTCTGTTAAATTCTTCTATCTGAAATAGTTGTTGAAATTGCAATACAGTAACTCTGAAGTAGGCCTACCGTCGAGACTTAGCTTCATCGCGCAATAAACATTCAAATAAGTTTGAATACTCTTCTTTCGGCTCTCTTGTTAATTTCATGTACCAAGAAACTTCTCCGATCTCTCGTAATTTTCTGCCTCCTCACACCTACCAGACTGTCCAAGAATCCCGTTCGCTTCTGTTCCGCTAGATGTGAGCGGTCGAGTGGAAATTTCGGCTGTTCGGTTCGATTCGATTCCACTAGGTGGGAGCGAGCCTTAAGACTCAGGAACGAATGCGGAGACTCCCACCTGCAAAACTACTTTACATTACTTACGCCAGAGTACTCTGGATAAAAATAACAAGTTATAGGGTTGGTTCCCTGTATCACTGCCATTGATTAATTGACGGCATTTATCTTTCACTCTGTGTAATTTATCCACGGCACCAACCCGAAGATTAGCCAGTACTGAGGGAATAGGAACAGGAACGATTGCAACAACTATCGAGGTAACTCATTGATCAGTATACCAGGCAAAGTGTTCACTGGTATCCTGGAAGGGAGGGTGCGATCAGTAGTTGAGAGGAAGTTGGATGAAAACCAGTGTGGTTTCAGTATGCGCCAAGTAATTGAAAAATGCTGCGAGGGGAATAGACAGTTATATTTCGTAGATCTAGAGGAAGACTATGACAGAGTACCGAGGGAAAAGATGTTCGCCGTTCTGGGGGACTGTGGGATTAAGGGTAGATTATTAAAATCAAGCAAAGGCATTGTTTTGAGACCAATTTTTCCTTACGAGAGTGAAAGCTGGGTGGACTCATGATATGTTATTTATAAGTTAGAAGTAACATATGAAAGTAGCGAGCATGATTGGCGGTAAAACAGGTGGGAACAAAGGCAGAAGGGTACTCGAACTGTGGAGATAAAGGCTTAGGGATGAACTCGATGGATGAAGCTATACTCATAAACCGGCTTCGGTGGTAGGGTCATGTGAGGTCGATAGGTTACCTAGGAGAATAATGAACGCTGTTATGGAGGATAAGAGATGTTAGAGGAAGACCAAGACCGCGATGGTTACACTCAGTGTCTAACGATTATAAATAAGAAGTATACAAATACACGAGGCCACAGAACTACTGTACCCTGTAGTTAAAAGTAGAGGATTGTGGAGGTGTTTAGTAAATTCACAGAGGCCTGCAGATTGAACGGTGAAAGGCATAACGGTCTATAATGAAGATGTATGTATGTATATATGCATAATGCCAACAAATATTGTAAACACTGGAACTTAAATAGAAGACGTTCTTAAATACAGAATGACAAGTGGATTTATTGTTTTTAACTTATTATTTATATTATAAATTATTATTATAAATTCGACCGTCGTGAAAGATTCTCATTCTCAGTGTTGAAAAATGGACACATAAAGGATGACTTTTAACCTATCAGATTGCCTAAAGGCATATAATTTGTACAGTAGATAAAATAAGAGGTGGTAGAGGGGGGATCTCTCGCTGAGTCCGAGGGAAAAATAAACCCTGCAGGGTAAGCGGATTAAGAAAGGAAGGAAGAAAGAAAGAAAGAAATGTTCAAAGGAAATTTATACCGTGGAACATTATTGTTCTTTGTGTTTCCCATTTTGTGAGTAAAATTCGAGATGAGGTCGAGTATTGTTTGCTGTATAGCAGGCCGGGACAACTGGAGGAGGTGTGACGGCGAGCTCATGGAGAGGAACCAGGGAAATCCATTTCACGCCAACTGAGAGCTGCTTGTGCTCTGTAGTGAGACACGAGGGGGAAGATAGCTCAGCTGGAGTAAGCCCTTCATCCTTCTCTCACCCTGTTCTGTCCTGTCTTCCTCCCATTGAGAGTTGCTAACATTACCCTGTGTTTTTAAATTACTATTATTATTTTCATTCATAGGATAGTACTTTTCTAAAAACGTAGAAAAACGTATGTGATGGACCTATGAGTACAAAATTTGAGTCCTTTTCAGCTCTGTATAGGACGTTCATCAAAATAAATTTTGAATATAGCTAAACTACGTATGTTAGATAAGTCAAGGCAATTGCTTAGTAAGGAACGAAGATATCAAATATATCAATTAAAGTAAAATATATCAATTCATGCCCTCGTAGCGAGGCGGTGCAGCTCTTTCAAGCACATCCCCAAACGAGGTGAGCTCCGCGTACCAACCCCTCGAGCAATCTTAAATTCCTGGCAGTACCAGGAATCAAACAGAAACCACCGAGGATTGCAACTGATATTGCTAACCATTACGCTACGGAAGTGGAGTAAGAGTAATAATATATATTTATATAAGGTGACATATGCCACCCCCCCCGTGCCCGGGTTCGATTCCCGGCTCTGCCACGAAATTTGAATAGTGGTACGAGGGCTGGAACGGGTCCACTCGGCCTCGGGAGGTCAACTGAGTAGAGTGGGGTTCAATTCCCACTTCAGTTATCCACGGCCGCTTCCTTCCCTCTTCCTTATATATCCCTTCCAATCTTCCCATCTCCCCCACAAGGCTCCTGTTCAGCATAGCAGGTGAGGCCGCCTGGGCGAGGTAGTCCTTCCCAGTTGTATCCACCGACCCAAAGTCTCACGCTCCGGGACTCTGCCCTTGAGGCGTTAGAGGCAGAATCTCTTGCTGAGTCCGAGGGGAAACCAATCCTGGAGGGTAAATGGATTAATAAATAAATAAATAAATAAATAAATAAATAAATAAATAAATAAATAAATAAATAAATAAATAAATAAATAAATAAAGAACATATTCAGAATGAAGCTCATCAGACGAGTAGTTGTGGGTGGAAGTCTTTACATGAGCACTCCGAGTGCTTGTGAACTGACATAAACCCCATAGTCCACGAGCCTGCTTATTTATTGCTTTGTCCAGGGATTTTTCATGCTGACTTCGTCCATGATGTACACAGTGTTTCAAAATTATAGGTGCAACCTGCAGGAGAGTACACAGGGGAATAACCTAAGGAAATAGCCATACAAAAAACCCAAAACCGCATGGCGCAGGGGCCCCAAAGGGCCATGGCTTAACAAGCGACCACTGGTCAGCCCGGAAGCGTGCAGATTACGAGGTGTCGTGGGGTCAGCACGATTAATTCTCTCGGCCACTATTCTTGGCTTTACCGAGCTCGATAGCTGCAGTCGTTTAAGTGTGGCCAGTATCCAGTAATCGGGAGATAGTGGGTTCGAGTCCCACTGTCGGCAGCCCTGCAGATGGTTTTCCGTGGTTTCCCATTTTCACACCAGGCAAATGCCGGGGCTGTACCTTTATTAAGGCCACGGACGCTTCCTTCCACTTCCTAGGCCTTTCCTATCCCATCGTCGCCATAAGACACATCTGTGTCGGTGCGACGTAAAGCAAATAGCAAAAAATTCTTGGCTTTTTAGGCCGGGGTCGCTACCTCACCGGCATATAGCTTCTCAACTGTAATCACGCAGGCTGAGTGGACGTCGAACGAGCCCTCATATCCATGTAAAAATCCATCGCCTAGCCGCGAATCGAACCCGGGACTTCCGGGAAAGAGATAGGCACGCTATCCCTATACCATGGACCCAGCAAAAGCAAGAAAATAACTCCTAATGAACATAGGTCCGGAAGTCAACCGTTTGCGAGATATGACGTAATCACATTTGCGACCCTTACAACGTTGTTCACGCTTTAAGATCCAGGTTCCAGGCTCCTCGTTGGATGTCAACATCGTCTTGTATTTGTAGAGGTGTTTGAATCAGTTGTCATGGCACCTGACACGTCTTGTAGTGAAGAGGTGGCCGGCATCCATTTACTGGAAGCACATATCATGGCATGCCATGAAAAATACTTCAAATATCGCTACAAATGCAACACGCTGTTCATATAGAATGTGGAGCTTGATATCTGGAATATGAAGCATGAACGACGTTGTAACAGTTGCAAATGCGGATATGTCATATCTTAAACACGGTTCGTTTGGTAGAACTTTTCTCCTTGTTCCATTGTCCTCTAATCATCTCGACAGGTCGTACTGTAATTTTGAACCTCCCTGTAGGACGAATTAACACTGATGAATTCCGTCTCTGTATCATTTTCTCCTTCCTTTTGTTATTATCATAATTGGAGGATAGTAGGTTACCTAAGAGACTAATCGGATATAGTGGATAAGAGAAGCAATGAAAGACCAAGAAGGCGATAGATAGGCATAGTCTTAATATTATTTCACCGGGCGAGTTGGCCGTGCGGTTAGGGGCGCGGAGCTGTGAGCTTGCATCCGGGAGATAGTGTGTTCGAAACCCACTGTCGGCAGCCCTGAAGATGGCTTTTCGTAGTTTCCCCATTACCGAGCTCGATAACTGCAGTCGCTTAAGTGCGGCCAGTATCCAGTATTCGGGAGATAGTAGGTTCGAACCCCACTGTCGGCAGCCCTGAAAATGGTTTTCCGTGGTTTCCCATTTTCACACCAGGCACATGCTGGTGCTGTTCCTTAATTAAGGCCACGGCCGCTTCCTTCCCACTCCTAGCCCTTCGCTGTCCCATCGTCGCCATAAGACCTATCTGTGTCAGTGCGACGTAAAGCAACTAGCAAAAAAAAGTTTCCCCATTTTCACACCAGGCAAATGCTGGGACTGTACCACAATTAAGGCTATGGCCACTTCCTTCCCACTCCTAGGCCTCTCCTGACCCATCGTCGCCATAAGACCTATCTGTGTCGGAGCGACGTAAAACAAAAAAAAAAAAAACAAAAAAAAAGTTCAAGCTAAGGTACCTCGCTCATTACTATGCTCTTCGCCAGCACCGACAACGGACTTCCAACATAACTGCTGTTAGCTACAACTCATTGTCAGTACTCACAGGTCTTTGCTATTCTCGCCGCTCGTTGTACAGCAGGGTTACATCTCGTAAGTTGTGAGTTCCTTGGACAGGTAAACAAACACTACCTACATCGATATGTCCTTTACACATGCTTACTTTTGCAATGTTGTTAACTGGGCAGCCCACGAATTCATATCCTGAATTTGAGCAGGTTGTGCTTTGAAGATGGAAGAAAGTCCATTATAATATTTTGGTGGAAGGCCAGTCTTACATATTTGTAACATATTCTACAAGAGGAGGGTGCACTTTAATTTGGCTTGACACATCCGTGTTTGGGAATGTATGCTGACAACTCGTCGTTCGATATCTTACAAGTCCTTTTGAAAAGTAGGATCACCAGCGAGTTGGCTACGTCCCACTAACTACTTTCACTGTTTTCGGAGACGCCGAAGTGCCGGAATTTAGTCCCATAGGAGTTCTTTTACGTGCCAGTAAATCTACCGACACGAGGCTGACGTATTTGAGCACCTTCAAATACCATCGTACTGAGCCAGGGTCGAACCTGCCAAGTTGGGGTCAGAAGGCCAGCGCCTTAACCGTCTGAGCCACTCAGCCCGGCAGTGAAATAATTTGGAGGAAGGAAAGCTGAAAGACTGTGAAAGCGGACTCCAGCATTGAAATTCAATAATTTGCTTTTCCCTATCCCCTACCTAAGGGAGAAGTCCGATTCGTTGGCTGAATGGTCTCGCGTACTGGCCTTCGGTTCAGAGGGTCCCGGGTTCGATTCCCGGCCGGGTCGGGGATTTTAACCTTCATTGGTTAATTTCAATGGCCCGGGGGCTGGGTGTTTGTGCTGTCCCCAACATCCCTGCAACTCACACACCACACATAACACTATCCTCCACCACAATAACTCGCAGTTACCTACGCATGGCAGATGCCGCCCACCCTCATCGGAGGGTCTGCCTTATAAGGGCTGCACTCTGCTAGAAATAGCCACACGAAATTAAATTAAACCTAAGGGAGAAGAATGTACAACCGATAATCTTCAAGAATGGTAGTGGTAACGATAGAAGATTTTTTCCCAATTGATTTATCTCGAAGTAATGCATTTCCGCTGCAAACAGATTTCTTTCATTTACTGCAGTATTTATTAATATAAACACTTCATTCTGCTCTAAAGTTCAAGCATATCAATACAAGTCTTTATTTTATAAATAAAAAAATAAGTAAATGAATACACACTTAACCCATTATCCAATGTCCGTGGATACGGCACACCACTACTGTTGTCTCTGTGGACGCTAAAAGCTTTTCACCGAGATCGATAGCTGCAGTCGCTTAAGTGCGGCCAGTATCCAGTATTCGGGAGATAGTAGGTTCGAACCCCACTGTCGGCGGCCCTGAAGATCGTTTTCCGTGGTTTCCCATTTTCACACCAGGCGAATGCTGGGGCTGAACCTTAATTAAGGCCATGGCCGCTTCCTTCCCACTCCTAGCCCTTTCCTTTCCCATCGTCGCCATAAAACCTATCTGTGTCGGTGCGACGTAAAGCAAAAAGAAAAGAAAAGAAAAGCTTTTCGGTATGTTCTTCTCCGTGTCAGAGCACTGAACGATCGATACTTTTCCGGGTGTCAACTGTGAACTGTTCCGCGCGAGAGAAGAAAACGTAAGTTTTAAAATCTCCTAGGATGGATGCATAGCTCCCAGATATCATACTCCAAGTTCGACAATTCAATGACAATTCATATTGCTTCGTGATTCTTCACTGCATTCGGGAAACCTTTTTAGAAAAAATTGAAGTAATTGAGGCATATTTGAAGTCCTATTTAATAAGACAGAATGCTGGGTTTATATGGTTTTTTTTCCTATTTTGCTTTACGTCGCACCGACACAGATGTGTCTTATGGCGGCGATGGGATAGGAAAGGTCTAGGAATGGGAAGGAAGCGACCGTGGCCCTAATTAAGGTACAGCCCCAGCATTTGCCTGGTGACATTTTTCCAGGGTAAAATATTTTCTAAGAAGAAAGCTTGTGAAAAGTACAAATCAGAGTCGATTTCCTAGCAGGTGAGTGCAGTTGTTGCTGAAAGAGGCGATTCCATTGAGAGTCTAAGAATTTAGGGTTATAATTAGTGCTTACGACGCTCTGAGAATTTCACTTATTATTAAAGTAGTGAAAACTATGCCATCAGGATCAGGGTGATGGCTTGAATGTTTGAAACCAAGTGGAGATAATTCAAATTGTGGAACGTTGCGGGTAAGAAAAATGCTTCGTCAGATATGAGGACGTACTGGAAAATTTGGCTGCGTCAGGAGTTGCTATACAAGGAACGGAGCTTGGGAGACGTATTGCCATTAATTGTGGACAGCGGTCGCAGTGTCTGCGACGGTTAATGTCAGAATTATATCTGTCAGGAATTGAATTATTTCGACAATGTTCCGTCAGTAATAATTTTTCTTTTGCAAATGTGGACTAGGACTTGTCATTTCCTTCACGAAAATTCGGAAAGACATGTATTATTTTAATCAACGTGAGGTTTCTGAAGCGTGAAATTGTCTTTGAGAGTATCGACTCAGTCAGATTTTGCGATGATGTTCCAAAAGAAATTGTAGGATTTATGTTACTAAAAGACGTAATCTTCACTGCCTATCCTTAATGCTAGTTGCTTTACGTCGCACCGATACAGATATGTCTTATGGCAACGATGGGATAGGAAAGGCCTAGGACTGGGAAGGAAGCGAGCGTGGCCTTAATTACAGTACAGCTCCAGTATTTGCCTGGTGTGAAAATGGGAAACCACGGAAAACCATCTTCAGTAGTGCCGACAGTGGGGTTCGAACCCACTATCTCCCGGATTCCAGCTCACAGCTGCACGCTCCTAACCGCACGGCCAGCTCTCCCGGTACCCTTAATGCAACGAACTTTAAACTCAATTCTCCTGCTTCAATGAAAGAACGTTTCTATAATCTCCCTTTACACCACGAAAAACCACAAGGGCACAGAACATGCATATTCCTACCATACCCAATCACAAGCCCTTCAGTACATGGAAATTCCTTCATCCTGCAGTTCGTGAATGGAACAATCTGCCACAAGATGTCAGAGGGATATTAGTGTCCAAGAAATTTAAACGTGCATGTACAAAATATCTCATGGAAAGACACAAATAGCAAGGCAGCAAGATATAATTGCTTTCCTTCTTCCAAATCCGCTTTAGTTTTAAACCCTCTTTCCCCGTCTACTTTATCATTCCTCTGTACCTTTCTCAACTTGGGTGGAAACTCACAGTACAAGAGTAACTTTTATTTCACAGTTAATTCTATTTTGTTCCGTAATTCTCTTTTTTCTACTTTAATATTTATGTATATCTTCAAAACTGTACTTCTTTTCTGTAATATTGTGCTCTTTCGCCTTGAAATTTATAGCATTTAATGTATAAGTAGTAACTTTTAGTTATAGTTCAGCAGTTCTACATAATTTAAGTTATGATAGGTTAATTTAATGATATGTAATTAGTTATTTATTAATCTAATTCTGTTACTAGTTAAGTGTAAGATGGGGACAACTGTCCCTAACTTAGTCAGGATAAATTAATTTGCTATCTATCTATCTATCTATCTATCTATCTATGTATCTAGTAATGAACTCAAACATTCTCCGTGAATGAGAATAACTTCACTAGATTTTGTGTTTATTGTTGGATATTAGAGACTCGAGCGGAAGGAAGTAGTTTGTCTGACAGCAGGTGTTAGCTAGGAGCGAGCTAAGATTGATTTAGTGAGGGGAGATCCTTATCTGGTCAAAGTCGCCCGTTTACATGCAGTATTGAGACACGGTCGTTTCAAAGAAATACCTATGTTATTACCGCGGAGTCGTTGCAAACTGATTGCACAAGAAGACATTACCGTGTTAACGAAAATCGAGTGTAAGAAGTGTTGCGTGTTATTATTATTACTGGCACGTAAAAGAACTCCTGCGGGACTAAATTCCGGCACCTCTGCTTCACCGAAAACAGTAAAAGTATTTTGTGCGACGTAAAGCTAATAACAGTAACAAAATATACCGATCAAGAATGGTTATTGTGGCTGTGATGATGGAGTAAATTATCCAAGGCAGCCGGCGAGCTGGAAAATAAATGGCAGGGGTAACACCACATATGAAGTTGTATGTAATGAATTTTACTATGTAAGCGTAATTTTTTTGTTTTGTTAATGTTCCGTCTTGTTTTTAGTTCTTTTGGATACGTAACGCCACATTTCATATAATGTTAATAGGCAGATCTCCGTTATGGGATTGAATTTGATATGTGGACATTAGTAAGCATATTTGCAGTGTGACTGCAACGTTTGAACGCAGCTATTTCCAGAAGTTCTATTTTTGCTTTTAGGGAATGTGTCCGACGTTAGTTTGAAATGAATAAACAATAACACTAGTAGTAAATATACGTTTTTGTCTCGTAAACAATGTATAAACCTTAAGGAAATAGATATTAACAGATTAACAGTTTCAAGAATTAAAATTAATTAGTTTGCCATTAATTTTTGGGTGGATTTGAGGTCCGAGTATAAGTGCAAATGTCCGAAGGCTGTAGTACTGCTGAAGTGTGGGACGGTTATTCAGGCGAAGTTGCGTTGCTCCATTGAGTGAATTTTATCTAGGGTAAAGCCGTCAAGTGGCTCTGTTTTTTCTGAGACTGACATTTTGCAATGTTGTGCACAAGTTTATCGTTAAGGCTGTAGCCAGATTGACCACCTGTGTTTTATGTGCCGTGCAGTTCGGAACCTTCTACAGGAAGTGCCGTGAGTGCTCTTGTAGATTTTATGGGTGCGTGAATTGATATTTGCGAAGAGTGATTTGGTCCTATCGTTTAGATATTCCACGTAGCCGTAAGTCCATGAGGTTAAGTGACAGACCCGTCCCACGATTATAAGTGAAGTTTTTGAGTGTAGATGATTCATACATACACTTCAAAGTTTGAACTTTGGAGGTTAGAATGGAAGGTTTGTTTTCGGATATTATATCAAGATTTGTTTTATGTTAACTACATCATTGCTTCGTCTGAGAACATGTGGATTAGTCAGAGCGTCAGTTTGAGATGAAAATAAATGTTAAGTTTACTCATTTAAGTCAATTTTCCGTTAATTATTTGTATCATTTTCATGGAAAGTTGGAGAGTTTTGGTTTCACGCCTTGGATCTTAACGAAGTGATAACTGTATCACGGATTATTTGCATCTTCATTAATAATGAGCAGCATCGTACGTAGTTCGTATCTTCACGAGTGATTATTTGTAATGTAGGTCGGTTGCATCTTGAATAGTGATTGTGTCTTAATGCAAGTGGTGTATTTAGATTTTATTTAAACTGTTGGACATAGATGTGTTGGGACTGCGCAGTTATTTCTTTTGATTTACAAATATTGTGAGTTATTACTGAGATTTTAAATAACGGAAGGGACTGTTTGTGTATTAAGTGTTTTTACGTCGTAAGTGGTTCGGGTTATATCAAGGATGGATGTTTGTGAGGTCAGCGATAAATCGTGGTAGGTGTGATTAGATGATTCAGCTGGGATACTCATTGCGATCTAATGTTGCGTAACCTGGCTAGATGTAGATATCTCCGCCACATGAAATCTCAGCTAACAGAGAATGGCTTTGATAACTAATCTACGGTTATTTGCGTGATCTTCGTATTTCATTTGTTCTGTATTTACAGGTAATAAACTGCCTTGACGGTTTTGTGCTTAATGTTTATTGTTAGTTTGTATTGGAAACCTTCGTTGTTTTGTATGCCGGCCATTATATGAGCGTAGAACGTTAAGACTGTAAAATCTTTTATGGATGCGTTACAACTAATCACTCGTGAAGATACGGACTACCTACGACGCTGGTAGTTAATACTGAAGATGTAAATAATCCGCGACACAGTTATCACTTCATGAATATCCAAGGCGTGAAACTAAAAAATCTATGAGATACAGCAACAAGTATGTCCCAACCTTCCCTGAAAGACTATAAAACAATTAATATGGACCATTTCTTTTCCAGACCAAGGAGCTAATTATTATATTTCCAGTAACAAAATATGAACCATATACTAGTGTCAATGTTAATTTTACTCATTTAAGTCTATTTTCCGTTAATTATTTGCATCATCAACCTGAAAGTTAATTATTATGTTTATAAATGTAAACATGAATCAAGGGTAGATTGCAGTTTCTAAGTCAGTTCCGTGTTCATTTTGAATATACACTGACTGACAGAGCAAATGCAACACCAAGAGGGAGTGGTCAGAACTTTATGCCAATTGCAGGGTAGACTGACGTCAGTGAGGTATGCTCATGATGTGAAATGCGCCGCTGTGCTGCGCACGTAGCGAACGATAAATGGGACACGGCGTTGGCGAATGGCCCACTTCGTACCGTGATTTCTCAGCCGACAGTCATTGTAGAACGTGTTGTCGTGTGCCACAGGACACGTGTATAGCTAAGAATGCCAGGCCGCCGTCAACGGAGGCATTTCCAGCAGACAGACGACTTTACGAGGGGTATGGTGATCGGGCTGAGAAGGGCAGGTTGGTCGCTTCGTCAAATCGCAGCCGATACCCATAGGGAATTAGGGATGTGTCCACGGTGCAGCGCCTGTGGCGAAGATGGTTGGCGCAGGGACATGTGGCACGTGCGAGGGGTCCAGGCGCAGCCCGAGTGACGTCAGCACGCGAGGATCGGCGCATCCGCCGCCAAGCGGTGGCAGCCCCGCACGCCACGTCAACCGCCATTCTTCAGCATGTGCAAGACACTCTGGCTGTTCCAATATCGACCAGAACAATTTCCCGTCGATTGGTTGAAGGAGGGCTGCACTCCCGGCGTCCGCTCAGAAGACTACCATTGACTCCACAGCATAGACGTGCACGCCTGGCATGGTGCCGGGCTAGAGCGACTTGGATGAGGGAATGGCGGAACGTCGTATTCTCCGATGAGTCACGCTTCTGTTCTGTCAGTGATAGTCACCGCAGACGAGTGTGGCGTCGGCGTGGAGAAAGGTCAAATCCGGCAGTAACTGTGGAGCGCCCTACCGCTAGACAACGCGGCATCATGGTTTGGGGCGCTATTGCGTATGATTCCACGTCACCTCTAGTGCGTATTCAAGGCATGTTAAATGTCCACCGCTACGTGCAGCATGTGCTGCGGCCGGTGGCACTCCCGTACCTTCAGGGGCTGCCCAATGCTCTGTTTCAGCAGGATAATGCCCGCCCACACACTGCTCGCATCTCCCAACAGGTTCTACGAGGTGTACAGATGCTTCCGTGGCCAGCGTACTCTCCGGATCTCTCACCAATCGAACACGTGTGGGATCTCATTGGACGCCGTTTGCAAACTCTGCCCCAGCCTCGTACGGACGACCAACTGTGGCAAATGGTTGACAGAGAATGGAGAACCATCCCTCAGGACACCATCCGCACTCTTATTGACTCTGTACCTCGACGTGTTTCTGAGTGCATCGCCGCTCGCGGTGGTCCTACATCCTACTGAGTCGATGCCGTGCGCATTGTGTAACCTGCATATCGGTTTGAAATAAACATCAATTATTCATCCGTGCCGTCTCTGTTTTTTCCCCAACTTTCATCCCTTTCGAACCACTCCTCCTTGGTGTTGCATTGTCACTGTCAGTCAGTGTAGTTATTGTGCTTCTTTTAAGCATTTTTATTTTGACATGGCTATGATGTCAGCTTTACTCAAGTAATATATTACATACATACATACATACATACATACATACATACATACATACATACATACATACATACATACATACATACATACATATATACATACATACAGACATACATACATACATACATACATACATACATACATACATACATACATACATACATCATCATATAGACCATTATGCCTCTTGCAGCGTTCAGTCTGCAAGCCTCTGTGAATTTACTAAATATCGCCACAATCCTCTATTTTCAACTAGTGCAGTGGCCTCATTTAGTTATATGCCTCTTATCTTTAAATCGTTAGAAACTGAGTCTAACCATCGTAGTCTTGCTCTCCCTCTACTTTTCTTACCCTCCATAACTGAGTCCATTATTCTCCTAGGTAACCTATCCTCCTCAGTTCGTCTCACGTGACCCTACCACCGAAGCCGGTTTATGCGTACAGCTTCATCCATCGAGTTAATTCCTAACTTACCATTTCTCACCTCATTCCGAATACCCTCCTGCCATTGTTCCCACGTGCTTGTATCAGCAATCATTCTTGCTACTTTCATGTCTGTTACTTCTAACTTATGAATAAGATGTCCTGATTACAGCCAGTTTTCGCTCCCGTAAAGCAAAGTTGGTCTGAAAACAGACCGATGTAAAGATAATTTGGTACGGGAGCTGACTTCCTTCTTACAAAATACTGTTGATCGCAACTGCGAGCTCACTGCATTAGCTTTACTGCACCTTGATTCAATCTCACTTACTATATTACCATCCTGGGAGAACACACATCCTAAATGCTTGAAATTATCTACCTGTTCCAGCTTTGTATCACCAATCTGACTTTCAAATTTTGATGAATTTCTTACCTAATTACATCAATTTAGCCTTGGAAAGGCTCGTTTTCATACTATACTCATTGCACCTATTTTCAAGTTGTAAGACATTTGACTGCAGGTTTCGGCACAATCTGCCATTAAGACCACGTCGTCAGCATAGGCCAGATTGCTTACTACATTTCCACCTAACTGAATCCCTCCCTGTCACTTTATACCTTTCAGCAGATGATCCATGTAAATTACGAACAACAAAGGTGAAAGATTACAGCCTTGTCTAACTGTTGTAAGTACCCCTGAACCAAGAACTCATTCTACCATCAATTTGCACTGAAGCCCATTTGTCAACATAAATGCCTTTGATTGTAATAATCTGCCTTAATCCCATAGTCCCTCGGTATGGTGAACATCTTTACCCTCGGTTCCCTGTCATATACTTCCTCTAGATCTACGAAACATAAACACAACTGTCTATTCCTCTCGTGGGATTTTTCAATTCAAGTAATGCAATTATTATTATTTGGTTTCAGTTATTTTAAACTGAATTTCAGAGTGTTTTGCTTTATTGATGAGCACATTTGACGTTATCAAATGTTTGGTTGGTAGTTAATGATTGGTCCAAGTTAAAGTGGAGGTTATTTTGCCACAGTTAAGGGTCTGGTCCATTCGGCGATTGTTATCCTGCGTTTGCACTCAAACTATGGATAATCTTACATTAAAGGAACGATTGGAGATCGAGTTTGATAAACCAAACTTCCACAACTAACAAACTTAACCTTTTTAATTTTCAATTATCTTTCTTTAACGATGGCGCTAATGCAAGGTAACCTCAGAAGGCCTTTGGGTTAATTCATAAGGAAACAATGTGTTATTTACGGCTATTTTTCAAAGGATAAACACTCTGGTTTGTTGGTTTTCCTGTGCGTTAGCGTAACACATCTTAATTAAGTTTTATTATTTTTCTTACAATCCTTTTTTAAATGTTAATGAACCTGAGTAAGTGCATTATCTCTTATTTCAAGTAGTTAATAATTATTCCTTCGCACCCCGTCGATCATTTCACTAAGTGATTAAAGGACACGCTCTGGGATAACCAAGAGTCCGTAAATATTTGCCTACGATGCTGAGACCCTAAAAGATGACCATAAGTAAGGGACACAGTACATACATATCTACTGTACGAGGGTTGCGATATAGGTCATGGCAACCAACTATTTCCTCACATTCGCACGGTGCTACTATACAACGCCATGCCCCTCACAGTACATGGACACAGCACGAGATGGTCATGCGTCGGCCAGGTACCACGCACCGGACGATGGGATTTGGAACTGCAGTAGTGAGTCAGGCTAAATGCAGAAGTGGCGAATGAAGTGAAAAGTACTGGAAGTACTGTAATACCCACCATACTCACCGAAACCGTCTCCGTGCGATTTTGACATGACAGGACATTGCTAAAGCTGTGAAATATAAGATTACGAAATACACATGGTGAGGTGATTGGTATCCAACATCTCCGGCATCATTAGCAACGTGTTGTGGACAATCTAGGTTATTACTCTGAGGGTTTACAGTAAAGGTTTCTGAATTCTCTTCTTCCTCTTCTTCTTTATCTGTTTACCCTCCAGCGTCGGTTTTTCCCTCGACCAGTACCTCACCCAGGTGGCCTCACCTGTTATGCTGAACAGGGGCCTTGCGGTGGATGGGAAGATTGGAAGGGATAGACAAGGAAGAGGAAAGGAAGCGGCCGTGGTCTTAAGTTAGGTACTATCCTGCCATTTGCCTGGAGGAGAAGTGGGAAATCCACTTCCAGGATGGCTGAGGTGGGAATCGAACCCTCCTCTACTCGGTTGACTTCCAGAGGCTGAGTGAACCCCGTTCCAGCCCTCGTACATCTTTCCAAATTTCGTGGCAGAGCCGGGAATCGAACCCGGGCCACCGGGGGGTGGTAGCTAACCACACTAACCACTATACAACAGAGGCGGACTTCTGTATTCTCTTAGAATAATAATGCAGCAGAAGGAGTTCATTACAGACAGTTTCCTCATTTTATATCCTACACCTGGTAAACCTACTCGACATTATTCATACATTCCACAGCACCTTGCGATCCCCACCACCATCTGCAAATTTTCAATTGTCTGGTAGATTCCACATTCCTACGAAAAAATAGTTGCCATGTCGTATGCCCCAACCCTCGTGCAAACGTCATTATAGAGGAGGGCCTCTCAAACGCCAGAAATCTCACGCGTGCAAGCAGCGGCGCAGAGTTCCTGTGCACAGTGCATCGGTCCCGCTCGGCTCGGCTCGGACCAACGCTTCGTCTCCGGGCTACTCGGCTAAGCTCGGCTCAACTCGGCTCGGATTTGTAGCGCTACGGAGCAAGTGAGGAAGAGGGAGATAGGGGAGCGAGCGAGACAGGCGTGGGGAAAGAGAGAGACAGCGCTATTGCTCCAAATCTTGGAGTGGGGGTCTGCACTCTGGTCAACAAAGCGAAGTCGTCTTTTGCATCGTGCACATTGCATGCACCAGGCGCATGCACACTGAGAGGCCCTGTTATAGAGTGTTATGCCTTTGATCGTTCGTTCTACGAAGCGTCTGTAAATTACCTACGCGTCTCTATAATCATTTATTTCTATCTAGCACTGTGGCCTCGTTTAGTTGTACACCTCTTAAATAAATAAAAACCCAGTCCAGCTTTCGTCGCTTTGGCCTCATTCTCTTATTCTTCACGGCTGAGTCGATTGTTCTTATAGGTTACGTACCTTTCTCCATTCGCCTCATATGATCTCCCTACCCCCCCCGCCCCCGCCGTACCCTGTTTATACGCACGGCTTCATCGTCCGAGATAAATTCTAATTCAGGCTTCATCTCCTCATTGTGAGTACCCGCTGCAATCGTTCCCATCTATTTGCACAGGAATCATTCTCGCTACTTTCATGTGTGTTACTTCCATTTTATGAATACGATATCCTGAGTCCACCCAGTTTCCCCTCCCGTATAGTAAAGTCAGTTTGAAAACAGATCGGTATAAACGCAGGCATATCGAGGTCATGAGCTGACTGACAGTTCTGTGTCCAGGAGAAACTATTGCCAAGAGCGCTAACCGAGGACGTCATCAGAAGCCTGGAGTGATGTAGCTTATGAAGAATAAAAATTTGTCGCTTGTCTTGAGACGTGAAATATAAGCTCACTTCGGCTATGTTTGACTTTGTACAGTAAGCTGGATGTGTCATTCATCAAGGCTCGTAGTTCTCATTCATTCTGCCAACCGCTCTTACTCTACCCTCTCCCTTCTATCTCCTCCTCGTGACGTGCACTTGTATACAGCAATAAGACAGTGCAAGCACCTACACTTACACGTAGCGCAATATGTTAGCTGCAGGCTACAAATTTCGTAACTACCGTAACAGCTAAGATTCGAATCTCGGATTGAAAGATACTTTAGTTCCAGGATAAACACACCGTGATGACGTCAGGCAAAGAACACATCGAGTTTGGCCGAGATAACTTCGATGCTAAAAGCTTCACTCCTTTCTGACGTGGTACATTATTCACACGCATCAAGAGACAAAGTGCTGGCTCTCATTTAACAGGGCAATTTAAGCATTCGTGTGGTCGGTGGGCCGGTTCATGTTTACAGGCCACGAGAAGTGCGATAATACAACAGATATATACCGAGTGTTCACGCATCCGTGTTCACATATCCGTCTCATGTACAGGGTGGACATGATCAGGTGTGGCTGGTGTGCTTCATCGGATAGATGATCGTCTCACATCGGACCAATATTTGGACATTCTTTTTTTTTTTTTTGCTAGCGGCTTTGCGTCGCACCGACACAGATAGGACTTATGGCGACGATGGGATAGGAAAGGCCTAGGAGTTGGAAGGAAGCGGCCGTGGCCTTAATTAAGGTACAGCCCCAACATTTGCCTGGTGTGAAAATGGGAAACCACGGAAAACCATTTTCAGGGCTGGCGATAGTGGGATTCGAACCTACTATCTCCCGGATGCAAGCTCACAGCCGCGCGCTTCTACGCGCACGGCCAACTCGCCCGGTTATTTGGACATTCTACAGAATATTATGGCTCCGAGTGTGAGAGAGTGCTAACTAGATGAGGTATTACAGTTCATGCAAGACAATGCCCAGAGCACACAAGCGGTTGTGTTCAGGGCTGATCTTCTGAGCAGGACTATATGAACTACTATATTGAGTTTCTTGAGCTACAGACGTGAACCCCATTGAACATGTGTTATAAGTTATAAAGATACACTGGCTCCACCATTACCCGCGTTCGCATGCTGCTTTGTGGGGCGTTATACTGGACACATGGGATATCACCTTGACGAAGAATACTCTAGGAAGCCCACGCCAGTTCCAACATGTTGTTCAAGCCTATGGATACTGGACGAGTTACTGACACTCGTCTAAAGCAGTCCTATGCAGGACTAACATAATTAAAAACAGAGTGAGAGAATTCTATTCCTCTTCGTCTTCTTCTTCATCTGTGTACACTCAAGGGTCGGCTTTTCCCTCGGACTCAGCGAGGGATCCCACCTCTACCGCCTCCAGGGCAGTGTCCTGGAGCTTCAGACCCTGGGTCAGGGGATACAACTGGGAAGAATGACTAGTACCTCGCAAAGGCGGCCTCACCTGCTATGCTGAACAGGGGCATTGTGGAGAGATGGGAAGGTTGGAAGGGACAGGCAAGGAAGAGGGAAGGAAGCGGCCGTGGCCTTAAGTTAGTTACCATCCCGGAATTTGCCTGGAGGAGAAGTGGGAAACCACGGAAAACCACTTCCAGGATGGCTGAGCTGGGAATCGAACCCCCTCTACTCAGTTGACCTCCCGAGGCTGAGTGGACCCTGTTCCAGCCCTCGTACCACTTGTCAAATTTCTTGGCGAAGCCGGGAATCGAACCCGACCCTCCGGGGATGGCTGCTAATCAAGCTAAGCCAGATTTCTCAGTGGATAGAAATACACACGTATTTGGTTAAAGCAACACTCTAAAAGTTAATGACCGAGCTCGATAGCTGTAGTCGCTTAAGTGCGGCCAGTATCCAGTAATCGGGAGATAGTGGGTTCGAACCCCACTGTCGGTAGCTCTGAAGATGGTTTTCCATGGTTTCCCATTTTCACACCGGGAAAATGCTTGGGCTGTACCTTAATTAAGGTCACGGCCGCTTCCTTCCCATTCCTAGGCCTTTCCTATCCCATCGTCGCCTCAAGACCTATCTGTGTCGGTGCGACGTAAAGCAAAAAACAAAAAGTTAATGACCAAGCTCGATAGCTGCAGTCGCTTAAGTGCGGACAGTATCCAGTGTTCGGGAGATAGTGGGTCGGCAGCTCTGAAGATAGTTTTCCGTGGTTTCCCATTTTCACACCAGGCAAATGCTGGGGCTGTACCTTAATTAAGGCCACGGCCGCTTCCTTCCCACTCCTAGCCCTTTCCTATCCCAAAGTCGCCAGAAGACCTATCTGTGTCGGCGCGACGTAAAGCAAGTAGCAAAAAAAAAGTTAATGCAAAAAATAATGCGTATAGTAGGAGTCGACACCTGATTCTCACCTTGAGAGGCGTGTACGCTTGCTTGCAGCTAACTGACACTCGCTTAAACACGTTTAATATTGTAAGGCTAGTCTCGCTGTGCATGGCATCTAACCTAACTCCAACCTCATAGACAACTAACTATTGCACCACTGTTGGGTGACAATTGTAGTCTACTTAAAATATCCGCCCTACTGTTGGACGCTAGTCGTAAGATAAATAAAATATACAATTTCATTGATCAAAGTATGTTTTTGTACGATAATAGAGTGTAAGTCCGCCTCTGTAAAGTTTAGTGTGATTTGCTGCCACGCCCGGAGGTCCGGGTTCGATTCCCGGCTCTGCCACGAAATTTGAAAAGTGGTACGAGGGCTGGAACGGGGTCCACTCAGCCTAGGGAGGTCAACTGAGTAGAGGTGGGTTCAATTCCCACCTCAGCCATCCTGGAAGTGGTTTTCCGTGGTTTCCCACTTCTCCTCCAGGCAAATGTCGGGATGGTACCTAAGTTAAGGCCACGGCCGCTTCCTTCCCTCTTCCTTGTCTATCCCTTCCAATCTTCCCATCCTTCCCGCAAGGCCCCTGTTCAGCTCAGCAGGTGAGGCCACCTGGGCGAGGTACTGGTCATCCTCCCCAATTGTATCCCCCGACCCAGAGTCTGAAGCTCCAGGACACTGCCCTTGAGGCGGTAGAGGTGGGATCCCTCGCTGAGTCCGAGGGAAAGACCGACCCTGGAGGGTAAACAGATTAAGAATACGAATAATAATAATAATAATAATAATAATAATAATAATAATAATAATAATAATAATAATAATAATAATAATAATAATTTGCCGAAAATGCAAGTAAATGGGCGCCAGATGGCACCATAAGATCGCTCAATGTAGAATATTAATAACAACTAATAATAAATGGTAGAACATGAAGGATTGCACTTGGGTCGTGTTCATAGGGCAGAAAATTTGTATTTTGTGGATTGGGTCTTACCTAACCCCCTGGAAATGAATAAGCGATTAGAAACCGCACCTAGGTTCTCCAATAACTTCTCCACTAACCGAAAATAAACCATCTAAATTCATATCTAACCAGTATCTCTACATACGCATTTCCTCACCACACAATACATTTAAGATAGCAACACACTCAATACATATTTACAACTGCTGGAAGACTCCCAATATACATTCGACAATTGTAGAATAAAGAGAAAAGCAGTGGGAAACGACAGTGAGGAGTCTACTACCATTTGTAGTGACCCCTATGGCCTATAGTTACAAAACATATATTTAGATATTTGCCCTTCACTGTCTTTGTGTATCAACACCATTTGCCGGCTATCATCACCAATACACGGTCTATCACTATGATACTGTACATATTTTCCATTGATACCCATATTTGGTTTTAAGAACACTTTCGCTTGCACTAACACACGCTGTTAGTCTATGCCTTGAAACCGGGCCATAGATTAGCGAAAGTTGCCTTAAGAAATGAATACTTTAGCACAAGAGTTGTATAAGTATTAACAAGCAAGCGACATTGTTTCGTTCGTCCATAATCGAAAGTACACTCGATACTGTTCACCGTCACACTCCAGAGTCATCGTAGTGGTGTGCCTCTATCGCGTTCTCCAAAAACTTATCTCAGATTTCTTCCTCCCCACCACCTTCTCGAAAATCAGACTTCTCCCAGCATGTCTGTCCAATCACGAGTGAGTGATATCCAGTGCCATGACAACACGTGGCCACCTCCGTACCACACCCAATGTTTTGACTTGTGGATATCCGTGGACTCCCCATATGACTCCTTAAAGTTTCCCTTTGATGTTTATCGAGACATGGAAATACTTTGTGTGTTTCCCATCTGCCTGTAAAAACAAATTACAAACATCTAACACCGATACCTTCCTGCTTCAAATATACTGACCTTAATACACCAATAAAACAACAATAATAATAGGAACAGTAAGAATGATAATAGTAATAATAACGGCAATAATAGTAATAGTAATCCTTCCAACTCCTAGGCCTTTCCTATCCCATCGTCGCCATAAGACCTATCTGTGTCGGTGCGACGTAAAGCCCCTAGCAAAAACAAAAGTAATAGTAATAGTAATAAATCCAGCGTGGGGGTTATGATGATACTGTACTATCACAACAACTCTATAACAGTCCTTCAAGGGTCCTGTGATAATAAACTACGCACTCATTTCAAGTATTCGGAGTGAAAATGCAAAGGCTGTTAGTATGGTGGAGATACGCAATAGAGTAACGGAGCCAAGTCAAAATAATGCCTACACCACTATTCTAACCCCCGATCTCCTGGTTGTTAACCTTTTCACTACACTTAACACCGATCTTTCCTTGCCAAGCGTGTCCCTCACGTCACATACTTACGACGGCTGCAAATAAAGTAACGGCAACGTAGTCCAGACATTCGCAGGAGATCGGGCATGCGTAAATGGGATATGGGAGCGGTCAGGTGGCGCTGTTGTCGATGTGTAGTGTGCATTTGACGGGCATCCAGGTAGGAGTATTGTTGCTCTAAGGAGGTGAAGTGAAGAGTGTCGATTCATCGCTGTAAAGCATGTTTTCAAAAGGTGATCAGCGTACGTGGATTAAAACCGAGATTGCCCGCGGAAAAAGTGCATCAGAATGTTACCGAGGATTACGTGAAGACTGTGGCGAGAATGCATTACCGCATAGGACGGTTGTACGATGCGTCAAGGTGTTTTGTGCGGGTCGGAGTGAGACTGAGGATTTGCACCGCACAGGTCTGCCGTCCATTTCTCAAGATCTTATTGACATCTTGAATTGTTTGGTTCCGTAGGCCTTCGATGGACTGTCCTGGAATTATCCTCACACGGTGTGCCACATACTGACGAAATGTCTTAACATAAGGAAAATTGCGTCCCGTTGGGTTCCACATCAACTCACCGACCTTCAGAAATGGCACCGGTATGTACTGGCTGGCATCCACTTGGACAGATACCGCAACGAAGAAGACACATTTATGCAGCGTATTGTTGCCATTGTAGAGACGTGGGCACGAGCCTATGAGCCTGAAGTAAAGCGTCAATCGAATGAATAAGGTCACTAAGGTTCGCCGCGTCCATAGAAATGTTGACAGGAATTCAGTCGGGTGAAGATTATACTGATTGTGTCATACGTTTACGAGGGTATTATTCTTACGCATGCTGTGCCTGAGAGACAAAGCGTCAACAGTGACTACTATTGCCGATTTCTGGAGCAAAATCTGCGTCCGGCTATGTGGCGCAAACGTCCATGTTTATTACGAGGCGATCACCCTGTCGTTTTGTATTACAAGGCACGTTATCATGTTGCAATCATTGTCAAGCTATTTTTGCGACAGTGGCATTGGGAGATCTTGGAACACCCTCCGCACTCACCAGACATGGGTCCTTGTAACTTCGACCTGTTTCCGAAGTTGAAGGAACCCCTCCGAGGCCACCGATTTCCTGACGTAGAATCTATACTCCGTGCAGTAGGGTGCTCCATTGATGTCGTCAACAGAGAACGCCTTACCAACGGTCCCCAACGGCTTCCCGACATTTTGTAAAAGGTAATAGATTTGTGGATGACTGCACTGAATGACTGTAATGCAATTGTACCTCTTACTTCATTAAATAATGCGTTCTATCAATATTGGCATTACTTTATCCACAGCCCTCGTATTTAACCATTGTGGCAGTTTCTAGTCCATTTCAGTGTATTCTTTTATGTTATTCTAATACGCGGACAGTTGCATTCTGTACTGACTGTCGCATTTCGTCAGGAACATACCATTTAACTATAAGAGAGCTGCATCATTTTTTGTTGTAGCTGCTCCGCATCACCCGAGGCCGATGATACTCGGTACAGGACTTCAACATTTTTCATGCGTCAGTTTTTGATTGTCTAACTGCACATTACAGGTTCATAACTGCGGTACTCCGGACAATATATGTATATATTCTTTCATATATGGTTATACAAAATTAAATGTGTTCAACACAGCGTTTGGAAACAATTCATGAAACAATGTGCTTTGAAATCACCGTGAACCAGAAAAATGAATATTTACCTTAATGGTTGTCATAAACAGTGAAGTACAAAATAAAAGGTATTTAAATATTTACGCCCGGTTGTATAAAACACTTGATATGAGTTTAATGAGGAAAAATGGCCGCCAGTCAAGTTGAGCTTCGATATTCCGTTGTATAAACGCTAATCTAAGATCATATTCTTGAACTAAGTTCAGATTTGACTGCCAAATATCCGTCGGTTAATCTCCTCTAACCTAGATCATCATCACTGATATTAAACATTCAACTAGACCTGAAGCCTTGAAGAACTGTTTCCTTTTATCTTCTCCGCATAAGAATACCTTAATAATTTTGAGGTGAGTTATAAATAACTCGAATGCTAGTAGTTAAATAGTATTGCTAAAAATAACTGGATATTTTATTCACAAGTGAGGTTATGTGAATACCATATAAACAATGGCCTACTGCAATACAAACACGTTTCTAGTACTTAGTTTTATAATACTACTTCAATAATTAATTATTTTAATTATTTTTCAAGTTTAAAAAAAACAAAGCATACTTACTTCGCCAGATCACAATATCGTCGACAGTTACGCGGCAAAACAACTTCGTACTTCATTTGTGAACAGTCATGGCCAGCTCAATTCCCCATGTAAGTGTTATCCAACAGGAAAAGCCATTTTCGTATTTCATTTATTTTGCGATGTTGCAACGTCCACTGATCTGAACTCCGATTACATTTTAACTACGCCTGTGTAAGCCGAGTTCAGTTTTGTACAACGCGACGAAGTCGAAATATTAGTTCATTTTTAGAACTAGGTTCTAAATTCGTCCGCCTGTATGGTGAAGTGGTTAGTGTGATTAGCTGCCACCCCCGGAGGGCCGGGTTCGATTCCCGGCTCTGCCACGAAATTTGAAAAGTAGTAGGAGGGCTGGAACGGGGTCCACTCAGCCTCGGGAGATCAACTGAGTAGAGGTGGGTTCGATTCCCACCTCAATCATCTTGGAAGTTTTTCCGTTGTTTTCCACTTCTCCTCCATGCAAATGCCGGGATGGTACCTAACTTAAGGCCACGACAGCTTCCTTCCCTCTTCCCTGTCTATCCCTTCCAATCTTCCTGTCCCCCCACAAGGCTCCTGTTCAGCATAGCAGGTGAGGCCACCTGGGAGAGGTACTGGTCATTATCCCCAGTTGTATCCCCGAACAAATGTCTCACGGTCTAGGACACTGCCCTTTAGGCGGTAGAGGTGGGATCCCTCGCTGAGTCCGAGGGAAAAACCAACGCTGGAGGGTAAACAGATTAAGAAAGAAAGAAAGAAAGAAAGAAAGAAGGAAGAAAAGAAAGAATAGAAATAAATAAATAAAGAAAAGGTTCTAAATTGATCTCTGTCATCTCATATCTCTTATGAACACACACGAAGTAGAATAGTGCCTAATGCTATGCTTCTTCAGCAAACCATCGTGTTTTTATAAACAAGCAACCGTGTTGAAACAAACGTACATAAAAACAAACACACACCAACAAATGACTATGTAATCCTAATGTCACAGCCTGCAGTATGTAACTGTATGTTTCAACTATTACTTGTACACCACAACAGGAAACTGGATCCTGTCTTCGGTTAAGGGTGCACAGCCCCAAGTCAGCAAAGTGAGGGGAAGAGATTTGCGTCCGCTTACACAGGTATTTCTATACATCACGGGTACTGCGCTTACGGCGGGAAAGGTTTGACACCCATGTTGTAAAGATTATTTCATGTGTGAGTTCACATCTTACTTACAGAATAAAGTTGATCGCGACTGATTTTATTTCTCCATCCTAGGAGAATACTAATGCTAAGTAGTTGAAATGATCCACCGCTTCCAGATTTGTATTTCCTACCTGACCTCACAACGGACATCACTTTAGTCTTGTAATAATCATTTTCATATGACACTCGCTACATTTCATTTCAGGCTCCGAGATATTAGATTGCAGGATTTCACTGTAGTCGACCACTGAGAGCTAATCGTTGGCTGCTTACTATACAGCGTGATTCAGTAGCCACATCCAAAATCGATTGCTGCAGCCCAATTAACCTGCACATGGTTATAGGGGTGCTATTCGCCTGTAGGCGTACTGCATGGTACTAATGTTCAGTGAGCACATTTTGCATACGATTCTGAACCCTAGCGGAAAGTTATATCATCCGTTCGTGAAACATGAAGCCTTAAAATCACGTAGCAACGTCCTTTTACCATGTAACTATGTTAATGTGTCCTGCCTCGTGACCGGTTGTAACGAAGAGGGGAATCAATGCATTAAACTAGGTAACAGTGCAGTAATTAATGTCTTAAATACCGAACCGGATGGCGTACGTACTCTGCTCTCGTCGTACTACCAGCAGATTCCCAGCAGTGTTGCGTAGCGTTTGTGGTTAGGCGTTCGCCTAACAATTGACGAAATGTGTCTGGGGCGGTTCGAATCCTGCATCGTTTAATTATTTCTATATCGGTATGATGTTTGAATATGTAAACACAGGCCCACGTTTGCTAAATTCAAAGAGTATAATCACGCTGTTATTCATCTTGTGCCCTGCGCACACTCTGATGGTTAGGGCCTGAATGTTTGTAATCTCTGCTGTCATTCGGCATGTTTTCCACAGAGGAATACGTTGAAATGCTCCTCATTTATGGCTAAGCAAGATAAAACCGTGCGAGGTACTACGTCTGTACCAGAAACGGTATCCCGACAGGCGAAACCCGGCCGCTACGACATTCCGCCGTGTTGAAAGACGCCTAAGGACAACAGGCGTGATTTCCAACCAGCCACCAGTCCGCGATAGGCTCGTTACGTCGGATGAAACAGAAGAGGCCGTTCTGGAGGTTCGAAATAATCCACACAGCAGTACAAGGGCGATTGCACGACAGTTGAACACCAGCCACTCGTCCGTCTGGCGAATACTGCATGAACGTGTATTCCACCCATACCATCTTGAGCTACATCGAGAGCTTCATGAGCGGGATTTTGAAGCTCGAATGGAATTCTGTCGGTGGCTATTAGGCAGGCTGGACAATGATGCAGCATTATTATCGCATATTTTGTTCTCAGACGAATCGCGCTTCCACAATAATGGGAACGTCAATCGCCACAATATGCACTATTGGAGTCCGGACAATCCTCACTGGCTGCGACTTGCGGCCCATCAAGTGCGATGGGGAGTGAATGTTTGGTGTGGAATCTTGGGGATCGCCTGATTGGACCTTATTTCTTTGAAGGCCATTGGGCGGGTCCCACGCTATCTGCACTTTCTGCGTCAGGAACACGGACTGCTGCTGGAAGATGTGCCCTTGCACAATCGTTTGACGATGTGGTTGCAACAGGATGGAGCTCCACCACATTCGATTTTGCCCGTTCGTAACCATCTGAATGAGGAACTACCAGGGAAATGGATAGAACGAGGAGGCCCTATTTCTTGACCCGCCAGATCACCGGATTTGGTACCGTTGAACTTCTTCTTGTGGGGGCATTTGAAGAACGTCGTTTACACTCAAGCACCGGAAAACTCCGACCAGCTCGACAACTCATCACGGACTCCTGCCGAGCAATTATACCTGGAATGCTTCAGCGCACAAAACGATCTATCGGACACCGGGCCCGAATGTGTATAAACAAAACAGTCATCACATTGAAAATTTGGTGCGATAAAACATTGTTCCGGCCTGTTAACTAATCGGCCCTTCCTAGGGTCACAAACACATTCGCTCACACACAATTTGCATGAAAGCGGGTATTGAACTTACATTGTGTGCGGTACGTATTAAACAAATATTTCAAAAATTTGCGATCTTCGCCCCGGACTGGCACCTCCCACTTGACATGCACGCCCACTCCTTCACGCCTTTACCAAATACACTACGGTTCCGTACGGTGCACGGGGTAGCTTATAGCAAGTATTAGGTTTACTGCGGTCACAATATCAATTTAGTGTTTAGCCGGCGTGTCAGGTTCATATGATCTAGAAGGCACACGCATGTCTTCCAGTGCTTAATACGAGTATAACATTACGGCATTCTATCATGGTGAGGCGATAAATACCAAGATATCCGGCTGTGTTGCCTGCGCATACCGGCAGGGCAGATGTTTTCAGGACGGAATGAATATTGTGGGTTGCACAAAACTACATTGGAACGGGCTGCTTAATCACGCTCTCTATCTACCCATCTGAATACCTCCCTGCGAGTTTTTACCTTCTCGTAAATGATCATGTATATTGTGAACAATAATGTTTGAAAATACATCTTAGTTAAGGCATTTAGTAGAAATAATTGTACCGAGCTCGATAGCTACAGTCGCTTAATTGCGGCCAGTATCCAGTATTCGGGAGATAGTGGGCTCGAACCCCACTGTCGGCAGCCCTGAAGATAGTTTTCCGTGGTTTCCCATTTTCACATCAGGCAAATGCTGGGGCTTTACCTTAATTAAGGCCACGGCCGCTTCCTTCCCATTCCTGGCACTTTCCTGTCCATCGTCGCCGTAAGACCTATTTGTGTCGGTGCGACGTAAAGCAACTAGCAAAAAAAGAAAGAAATGATTGTGAGGAGCTGTTGTACAAAACAGCTCTCATATATGCAAAGTTGGTGCCATGGTGAAGAGTTCCTCTCTTCTTTTATTAGTTACTTTTATGTCGTACAAACAAAGGTGGGCATTCGGTGGCGATGGGAGAGGACTCGAAAAGTAATGACTGTGGACTTAATTAAGGTACAACTTCAGAATTAACGTGGCGTGAAAATGAGAAACTGGGAGAACATCGTTTTGGATGCGCTAACAGTGGAGGTCGAGCCCACTACCTCCTGAATTATGCAATCTTGCAGCTATGCTACCCATATTACCATAGCCCCCTTCGGTCAGTGAAAAAAATGAAATGGCGTATGGCTTTTAGTGCCGGGAGTATCAGAGGACATGTTCGGCTCGCCAGGTGCAGGTCTTTTGATTTGATGCCCGTAGGCGACCTACGCGTCCTGATGAGGATGAATTGATGATGAAGAGAACACATATACCCAGCCCCCGTACCAGCGAAATCAGCCAATGATGGCGCGGAATTTAAAATCTATGTGGTTTTTTACGAGCTCTAACCACGCAGGCGTGGATTTTAAACTTCGGGTGCTGACGCAGCATACCACGTGACCGTGACGTCACGACAACATGCTCTTGTTTGTAAAAAATGCCACGTGCTTTTTCGACTGCTGTCATCTTGACGGACCCTAACCTCACTTTTAAGGACAATAGAACATCGGTAACCTTTCTGCTGCCATCTTCAAAAGTTCAGTGTTCCAAACACTAAAAACTATCAAGCAGCTACTGATTTCTGTTAGGAAAACGCAACTCATTGCTCCACTAATAGGTCGGGGATTTTATTCTTTATTAGGTAATTCTGATAAGACCTGACCCCATGGGTTCCATTCCCTGTTATGTGTGGTGTAAATTTCTTCGGTTCTGAACACAAAACCATTTACCAATAGAGATGAATTTTCTACACTTAACAAAGTAGAAGCGTTCTGGATGATAACAATCGATGAGGGTGCTGCTGCTGTTAAAAATGTACCAACTTCAGCTAACTCCTTCTAGGAGGAGGAGGTCGCGGTGGGGTAGAGGAGGAGGCGGTCAGGAGTAGGAGGAGGAGGACGCAGATAGGAGGAGGAAGAAGAGTCCTTTCATGCTTTTGACCTTCTGATAAGATAGAAACCTTAGGTCCTATTCTCTATTATGTGTGTAGCACAGTTATTTTTCGGTTCAGCATTTTGCATAGTAGCCCTCTCCTGCACAAGCTACATGCTTGTAACCCATGCTAACAGATTAAAATAATATGTTTCTGAACCGAAATTTCAAGTTACATGTTTATCCGATAATTTGTTCGATTGTATTTCTTATAGCACCAGCGTGCTGTTTAATTTCACTTTCCGTGTTTGCAATAAGAGAACAGGGTTTGAATCTATGTTCTTCTATTGTAACTAAATCAGAGTTCGAAATCTATATAGATTGTTTTTTCTGTTGCATGTGTTCAAATCCTGCAAATTTTACCTTCTTAAGAAAAAAGTATCCCCTGCAAAGTAGTAAAATGATTTTATCTGCAGTGAATAAGAAGAAGTATGTCGGATAGAGATATACAACATTTGCAATTTTATGTGTGCACGCTGAGTGCGACTGTATCAACAGAGAGATTAGTCTTATAAAGTTTATGTTCTGAACACTGATAGCCAACATGTTTCGTCTTGTTCTACAATCAATTCTAGTAAGAGCTTGTCTTGACGAAAGAGCTCCCTCCTCTCCCTCCTCCTCCTCCGACCGGACATAGCCGTGTTCCTTCTCCTCCGCCTCACAGGTCATCTACGTTCCTCCTCCTCCGCCTCACAGGTCATCTACGTTCCTCCTCCTCCTCCTCCTCCTCGCAGTTACTAAGGTTAACTCAATCCCTCCTCCTACGGAATAGTCCTTTATCATCAACATTAGTGTCCGACTCGTTGGCTGACCGGTCAGCGTACTGGCCTTCGGTTCAGAGGGTCCCGGGTTCGATTCCCGGCCGGGTCGGGGATTTTACCCTTAATTGGTAAATTCCAATGGCACGGGGGCTGGGTGTATGTGTTGTCTTCATCATCATTATTTCATCCTCCTCACGACACGCAGGTCACCTACGGGTGTCAAATAGAAAGACCTGCACCTGGCGAGCCGAACCCTTCCTGGGATATCCCGGCACTAACAGCCATACGACATTTCATTTCATCAACATTAGTGTGTGTTTTGACGTCGTATGCTATGGAACAGAACAACAAACAAAGCTGTCAATGTGCATGCTGTTCGCATACTCATACGCAGCATCTTATTTATCTCACACGAGTAAGTAAGGCTATTAAAATGTTCTATAAACATTGAACCTTGATGCCAACACATCTGATTCAATGTTTACCACCAGGATTTTTATCTAGGTACACTGCTCCTTTCGTAAGTAATTTTCGAGACATCCTTCCTCTCCGTAGTAAGATGTTAATCGATGTAGCTTTATGCAGAACCTGTCAACGTCATTACAAGCATCGAGGGGAAAATGGTGCTGATGATTGGGATGGATCAAATCCGAAGATGGAACACTGTACACAGTGTATGGATAAACTTTTCCTAGTAGGCTACATGATGATGGTTCAGAAAAGGAATAAGAACAAAGTAAGAAGTGCATTATCTTCTTTGTAAAACATAACATACTTAGTATAATACATTTCTAAATGTTTTGTTTAATTTCAATGTTGCAGGAGGCATTACAATTTCGGAAGCATGCCGCAGAAAGCTGTTAAGAAGCGTAGCAACCTTGTCGGCAGCAAAACGAAAACTGTTGTAGTACATTGTAAATAAATATTTACCGGGCGAGTTGGCCGTGCGCGTAGAGGCGCGCGGCTGTGAGCTTGCATCCGGGAGATAGTAGGTTCGAAACCCACTATCGGCAGCCCTGAAGATGGTTCTCCGTGGTTTCCCATTTTCACACCAGGCAAATGCTGGGGCTGTACCTTAATTAAGGCCACGGCCGCTTCCTTCCAACTCCTAGGCCTTTCCTATCCCATCGTCGTCATAAGACCTATCTGTGTCGGTGCGACGTAAAGCCCCTAACAACAACAACAACAACATTCTTGAGAAAACGATGAAGTCTAAACATGCACAATAACGTCATCGCTGCAGCACGTGCTCACTCTTGCCTTCGCGATGCAAGTTCGATAGAGCTATGCCTTGACAGAGGAGGAGGTCATAACAGCCTATGTATAGCTGCCATTTTGTGCTGTAGCCTCTAAGCTAGGTTTCTTCATGAGAGCCTGTGTATAACCGCCATCTTGCGCAGTAGAATGCAAGTTTAAACTTCTTTGATAGAGAGATAAAGCTATGCCTTGACAGAGGAGGAAGAGGAGGAGGAAGTCATAACAGCCTATGTATAGCTGCCATCTTGTGCAGTAGCCTGTAAGCTAGCTTTCTTCAGAAGCTTTCTTCGTAAGAGCCTGTGTACAGCCGCCATCTTGTGTAGTAGGCCTCCTTAGCCGGCTCTCTCCATAAGAGCAGTCGCCATCTGGTCTATACGAATAGAGTATGGTATAGAAGTTATCCTGCATAATAACCCTTGCCTCATTTCTCGAATTTCAGGCTGATCAAACTAATAGGTTATAAGCTACAAGTTGTGAGCCCCTAAGGCAGACCTCTAGATAAGGTCTGTACAAATAGAGTATAGCAGTTATCTTGCATAGTAGCCCTTGCTTTATTTCACCCTATGCCTTTGCAAGAACAGATCAAGTTATAAAAAGTTGCTCCAGACACAACATAACAGGCTCATCATTAGACTCCTTTTTCTTATGCTGCCATGTTCCCGACACAGCGTACATGGGTATTAGGCAGAAAAATTTTGTCCGTTTTGCTCTACGACGCACCGTTTTCGAGATATTTACCATTTTGCATTTAAGCCCCAAATTTAATGAATCGAACAGTTGTTTCTAGCACGGCACGTTATATTCTATACCATAGCAACACCTGATCATGTTACGAAAACTTGCTCCAAGACACAACATAACAGGCTAAAACAGACCAAATGCCAAAGGGTCTAAGTAGGAACCGAACCATTGATCTCATCATTTCACTACTTATTCTTATGCTATCATGTTCCTGATACAGCGAACCCACGCATTAGGCAGACAAAATTTGTTCGTTTTGCTCTACGACGCACCGTTTTCGAGATATTTAACATTTTGCATTTAAGCCCAAATTTAATGAATCAAACCGTTGTTTCTGGCACGGCACGTTAGCCGCTAAGCTAGCTTTCTTTATAAGAGCAGCAGCCATCTTGCGCAAGCGCCCTTAAGCCGTCTCATAAGGAGCTGTGTATAGCCCCTATCTTGTAGAATTAGATAGCGGCCAATTTGCGCAAGCATCCATATGGAGTCTCATAAGAGCCTATGTATAGCAGCCATCTTGCGTAAGCGTCCCTAGGGCGTCTCATAAGAGCCTATTTATAGCAGACATCTTGCGGCCGCCATCTTGCGCAAGCACCTTTTAGGCGTCTCATAAGGAGCCATGTATAGCCGCCATCTTGTGGATTTAGATAGCCGCCATCCTGAGCAAGGGTCTCTAGGGAGTCTCATAAGAGTCTATGTATAGCGGCCATCTTGCGCAAGCACCCTTAAGGTGTCTCATAAGGAGCCGTGTATAGCCACCGTCTTGTGCAATTGGCTTCGGGAAGGGCATCCTGCCGTAAAACTAAGGTTAGGCTCCTCCATGATGTTAGGCTTGCTGTCTTGTGTGTCAAACGTTAGATTAAGCCCCTCCAAGATAGCGAATGTGAGGTTAGGCTCGCTCTCTTAGGCGTCAGGAAGGGCATCCAGCTGTAAAACTGAGGTTAGGCCCCTCCATGAGGTTAGGCTAGCCCTCTTGTGCGTAAAAAGTTAGGTTAAGCCCCTCCAAGATGGCGGATGTGTGGTTAGGGTCGCGCTCTTAGCCAGCGCAGTCAATGTGGCGGAGGCCTCTCCCGAGAGCGTGTGAAGGTGGAGGCGGTGGAGGCCTCTGCGGAGGAGCTTGCGGCGGTGGCGGCCGCAGCACCCGTAACTTATACTACTAACAACAACTACATCAACAACAACAACAACAACAACAACAACAACAACAACAACAACAACAACGGATTTTCACTCGTAAACTGCCTACTTCGATTCTATTAATCAGCAATATTACACTCACTGCAATCCAGCCGATACGAAGTTTCCGATCATTATTTGCTACATACCTTACTCTCTAAGCGGCGACAAAATGAAATATGAACTCGAAAATATTATACAGGATGAAGCGTAATTCGCGCACTCGGGCGTCGCAGCGTGACTCCTCACATGCCAGCAATTAAAAAATGTCTCTTACAAAATTTCGTCTTGCAAGTATATCCGGTAGAAAACGGACGTTAAAGAGTAGCAATCTGGCAACACTGTAACCATATGTAGGGTAATTACCGCTGTCAGCACGTCCACGTCGTGCTGTACAGTTGGTGCAGTGGGTAAAGTTTTTGGTTGGCATGGAGGTCGATGGTTCGATCCTGGGCTGAGGCGCATTTTTTATTTGGTAATTTCCATCTGACATTACCTACTGTGATACAGTAAGACACCGTTTCTGAGGTCACATGTGTCCTGCATTTACAGCATGCGGTTACCAGACGCAACACGCAATGTTGAAAGGCAGAATTATTGGGACCATGGTGATAACACATCATCATCATCATCATCATCATCATCATCATCATCATCTGTTTACCCTACAGGTTCGGTTTTTCCCTCAGACTCAGCGAGGGATCCCACCTCTACCGCCTCAAGGGCAGTGTCCTGGAGCTTCAGACTCTTGGTCGGGGGATACAACTCGGGAGAATGACCAGTACCTCGCCCAGGCGGCCTCACCTGCTATGCTGAACAGGGGCCTTGTGGAAGGATGGGAAGATTGGAAGGGATAGGGAAGGAAGAGGGAAGGAAGCGGCCGTGGCCTTAAGTTAGGTACCATCCCGGCATTCGCCTGGAGGAGAAGTGGGAAACCACGGAAAACCACTTCCAGGATGCCTCTACTCAGTTGACCTCCCGAGGCTGAGTGGACCCCGTTCCAGCCCTCGTACCACTTTTCAAATTTCGTGGCAGAGCCGGGAATCGAACCCGGGCCTCCGGGGGTGGCAGCTAATCACGCTAACCACTACACCACAGAGGCGGACGGTGATAACACATACAAATTGTAACCGAGTTTGGACATTATTCGCAGAGCACGTTGCTAGGCCTACTGGTAACGTAAGGCCCTAATGAAATGTAATGGACCTGAACGAGGCAAGAATAATAGTTGGTACTAATCTATGGGACCATTGGAGGAGGGTACAAAGAAAACAGGTTTCACATCTAGTAGATGAAGTGGTGCGAATAAATTCACGCCCACGACGTGGAAAGGGCGCCTTTCAAAGCTGACCAATGAAAACGATTTTTCGTCCATTTCTAGGATCGTAGTATGTAAGTGCAAATGGTTTCTAGAGGACCCACTGCAATCGCTGTTGACGATTAAGATGCCAGATACCATACCACCTGGACCTCATTTACGAAATAAAAACATACGCCTCAACCCAGGATCGACCACTCGACCTCCTGCATGCTAACCCAAAACTCTATCCATTGCACCAACTGTACAATATGAGTATTGTCTGCTGACAGAAGTAGTTACCCTCATGTGGTTACAGTGTTGCCAGATTGCTAATCTTCAACGTCGTTTTTCTGCCGGATATACTCGCAAGATGAAATTTTGTAAGATACATTTTTTTATTGCTGGCATGTGAGGAGTCGCGCTGCGACGCCCGAGTGCGCGAATTACGCTTCACCCTGTATATTCTGTACATAAAATGACAAACAATCCACCCCTCTTGCGGGACTAAATTCTGGCACCTCGGCGATTCCGAAAACCGTAAAAGTAAGTGGGACGTAAAGCCAAAAACATTATTATTAATAATCCACCCATCTTTTGAACTCGAAAACAACGACGATGGTAAAGTGATACTAAACTTAACCAAACTTGCTGGCAGAATTATAAATGTTCGTTTACGTCATTACTAGACAGCGGAAGTTTAGGCTCCCAAAAGGTAATGTTTTAGGCGCCTAAAATAGGCTCCTTAACTGCAAGATTTAGGCACTAAAATGAATAATAGGCATATACCCTTTGTATAACTGAGCAGATATCAACGAAACATGAAAACAGTGATGTAAAGGACCTTAACTTAATTTTAATGTGTAATATCGGTATTGTCCGAGGGAAAAGCCGAACCTGGAGAGTAAACAGATGATGATGATGATGAATATCGGTATTAAAAGAAACCAAATACATTTCACAATCGGCACATCCAGGTCTGACTCACAATTACATGTCCGTAGTTGGCTTCACAGTAAATAATAAGCACTTTCTCCAAATTGTCCATGGAAATGTTATAGCCTATGTCACTAAGTATTAATTTGCACGCTGAGAAATAGCGTTCAACGTCAACTGAAGACACAGGGAAATATTTAATGTTTTTGATATGATGAACTGGAATTTCACTTTCACCTTTCACTTAAGATGATTTTATTTTCGGCATTACGTTTTATTCAAGTGAACACGTTGAACTCTAAAGACCAACATGTAACAGATGTGCAGCTGTTATTCTAGTGAAAGATGAAATTCCAAGATTTGACAAGGTTTTATTTATAAAGGTAAAGAAACTGGGACGTTCGTATTGTGTCACTAATTGCTGGGCTTACCAAAGCTGGGAAGGAGGAAGGGGTTGCAATCTGTCCTTGTAGTGTTTAACGGTACAGGCTCATAAGAATCATAGTTGACCTTTAAGTTACTGACTCTTTAAAAATAATGGTACAGTAGACCATTATTATGCATAGTGTAAAATATCAAAATTATAAAGGAAATTCAAATCTAACAAAGGAAAAACTAGTCAATCTGGAAAATTGGCACTAAGAATAGACTTAGAATGGAAAATAGGCGCTAACTTCAAAATAGACATATTTAGGCATTATAAAACTGCTTTATATAGACCTAAACGTTCATGAAACATGTAAATTTAAAAGATGACGCATGTAGGTGTTAAGAAAAAAATAGGAATTTGCCTAAAAACCGATGTCTAGTCATTACAATGCAGTATTTTACAAATTGTTGATGAATACAACGTATACATATTGAATGATGGTTCGCCTACACTTCTACCCATACCTGGACAGAATACCCCAAGAGACGTATATCGTTATTGCAGAAATTTTAGCTATCCACTCAGCCATTGACTATGGAATTCGTCACTTCCGTAAAATTCTAATACTTTCTGACTCACAATGTGCCCTTCAAAAGCTACAAAATTCTCGCTGGGACCTGTCTACATATCGGGATATGTTAGACATTTTGAACTTAATCTACACCCCAGAAAACAGCTCAAGAAATTCATCTCGTATGGATTAAATGCCACTCTGGTATAACGATGAACGAGATAGTGGACCAGCTAGCGAGAGAAGCCTTAACTTGTGAACTACACCTTCACAAACAGTTACCATATTCTGATTTCCTGCCCATAATCAAACAACAGGTCTACAGGGAATGGTCTGAGTAGTGGAAAATATCACAGCTTGCAAGAGGAAAGCACTATGCTGAAATTCAGACCACCATACCAACGCAAATCTGGTTCAAGGAATTGAAACTAACTAGCAGACAACTTGCATCTTTAATAAGAATGCGTCTGCGTCATGAATGTTATCCGAGTCATCTACACGGGATCAAGGTCTTCGATAATCCTCACTGTCCAGAAGACCCTGGAGAAATAGGCGACCTGAAACACATCATACTGTCATGTAAGAAGTACCCCTAACAACAGAACCGTCTATAACCTCCTTCAGTAAGGTGGAATACCCCACTGCCAACTTCAGTTGCCATCTCAAACCTAACTCCACAATTACGGCCAATGTTTATCAGACATTAGTATTAATTTATAAGATATGACTTTTCTTTTCAACCACGAAATATATGTACCATATATATATATATACTAGCAAGATACCCGTGCTTCGCTACGGTATTATACTGCAATTTATAATTGAATGCTTATTGTTTTAGATATATAATCCGACGAAATTCGCGATCTGACTCGTTTTCTGCGAGAATCCACCAAAATTCCCGATCTGACTGGTTTTCTATTATTTTACGGCACATTTCCTCCCATTTTTCAATCTTCCTTTCCAGCAATCGATTTCGTACTTCCCGGGCTAGGCTCAGGTATTCCTCCCGGTCAGATGGGTCCGTAAATCTTTGCCATCTTTTCCTATAATCATTTTTAATATGGATAAAATCCTTCAGGAGAACCGGCGTGGTGTCATATTGGGTGCCTTGGCGGCACTGAACCCGCGGCCGGACTGCATTCTTAGTCATTACCCGTCCAGGAGCCGTTTCCAGCGCGGTCCGCACATTTGACGACGGTCCGGAATAGTATTATTATTATTATTATTATTATTATTATTACTATTATGTGTTGCTGGAATGGCTGATGACCGGGAAAACCGGAGTATCCGGAGAAAAACCTGTCCCGCCACCGTTTTGTCCAGCACGAATGTCACATGGAGTGACCGGGATTTGAACCACGGAACCCAGCTGTGAGAGGCCGGCGCGCTGCCGCCTGAGCAACGGAGGATCCTTATAAGTACATTAATAACAGCTAAAATCAATTGGTCTCACCTCCTTCTACACCCCACCGCCGTTAAGTTTATTTACCGCCACCCACCCTCCCCAAAAAATTAAAAGAATGCTTGTTTCTTTATGTTAAAGGGAGATTCCAAACACCAATGTTCACGTCTATTACCTTCAGTTTTGAGATATAAGTATCCCAATAAAAATAATTTACTTTCTGCACTTCATATCACAATACTCCCCCCCCCCCCCAAGTGAATTTTCCCGCAAAAATACTTGTTTCTTTAATAGTAAAGGATCTTCTTAAATACCAATGATCACGACTCTAACTTCTTCAGTTTTTGATTTATGTGTCCTCATGAAAGGAATTCAACTTCTTTACACTCCCGCGTCCAAGATGGTTTCCCCACCAAAACGCGCTTTTCTGTGTTCTTAAAGGAGATCCAAATACGAATTTTCACGTCTGTAACAACTTTAGTTTTTATTAGATGTATGTATTCTCATACAATTAACCCAATTAATTTTTCAATTCTTCCCCCCCCCCCTTCATTGGATTTTCCGAGAATACGTGTTTCTTTACTTTTAAAGCAGATTGCAAATATCAAATTTCACGTCTGTAACGTCTTCATTTTTGTGATATCAGTAGCCTAATTAAAAGAATTCAACACCATTTTCAGTCACTTTTACCACCCCCCTCCACCCAAGTGGTATTTCCGAAAACTAAAACCACACGTTTCTTTATGTTTAATAGAGATAAAAAATACCTTCACTTCTGTAATATGTTAAGTTTTTTTTAGATATACTGTAAAAATTCTCATTTTAAAATTTCACCCCTTTTGAGTTCCCCTTAAGTGGAGTTTCCAAAAACAAATCACCTATGTTTATTTACATTTACAGGAGATTCCAAACACCCACTTTTTACGTCTGTAACATTTTACGTTTCCAAGATATTCTGTAGATATAGTCTTTCAAAAAATTCACCCAATTTGTCACTCCTGTTTAACCGCCATTAATTCGATTTCCCCAAAACTAAGAATTACGTGTTTCTTTATTTTTAAAGGAGATCCCATATACAAATTTTCAGTTCTGTAATATCTTTCGTTTCTGAGATATATGTATCCCCATTAAAGGCATTCAACCCATTTTTCACCCCTTTTACACCCCTCCTATTAGGATTTACAGAAAATAAAAAAAATACGTGTTCCTTTATTTTTAGAGGAGATTCTAACTACCAATTTTTACATCTGTAAATTTTAAAGTTTTAAGATGTAACTCATTTTAAAAAATTCAACCCCCCCTTTTCACCCCCCAATATTTGGATTTTCCAAAAACGAAAAAAATACGTGGTTCTTTACTTTTAAAGTAGATCCAAAATACCAATTTTCAGGTCTGTAATATCTTCAGGTTCTGAAATATAAGTAGCCTCATTAAAGGAATTCAACTCATTTTTCACCCTTTTACACCCTTCCTATTGGTATTTTCCGAAAACAAAAGAATACGTGTTTCTTTATTTTTAAAGGAGATTCTAAATACCAAATTTTACATCTATAAACTTTAAAAGTTTTGAGATATAGATACACTCATTTTAAAAAAACACCCCCTTTTCACCCCCCCATTAATTGGATTTTCCACAAACAACAAAATACGTGTGTCTTTACTTTTAAAGGAGATCCCAAACACCAATTTTCAGGTCTGTAATATCTTCAGTTTCTGAGATATAAGTAGCCTCATTAAAGGCATTCAACCCATTTTCACCCATTTTCACTCCTCCTATTGCGATTTTCCGAAAACAAAAGATGCGTGTTTCTTGATTTTTAATGAAGATTCTAAATACCAATTTTTACATCAGCAAACTTTAAAAGTTTAGAGATATAGATTCACTCATTTTAAACATTCACCCCCTTTTCACCCTCCCATTCATTAGATTTTCCAAAAACAAAAAAAATACGTGTTTCTTTATTTTTAAAAGAGATCAAAAGTACCAATTTTGAGGTCTGTAATATCTTCGGTTTCTGGTATATAAGTACCGGTATCCTGATTAAAGGCATTCAACCCATTTCCCCCAATTTTCACCCTTTTTCACCCCTCCTATTGGGATTTTCTAAAAACAAAAAAATACGTGTTTCCTTATTTTTAAAGAAGATTCCAAATACCAATTTTCACATCTATAAACGTTTGAAGTTTTGAGATATAGATAACTCATTTTAAAATTTCACCCCCCCCTTTTCACCCACTTACCGAAGGAATATCCAAAAATCCTCTCTTAGCGAGCACCGACATCATAATGTGAATATATCCCCAAAATTTAATTTCTTTATGTCCAGTAGTTTTGGCTCGGCGATGATGAATCAGTCAGTCAGTCAGTCAGTCAGTCAGTCAGGACAAGCTATTTTATATATATAGATACTAGCAAGATACCCGTGCTTCGCTACGGTATTATACTGAAATTTATAATTGAATGCTTATTGTTTTAGATATATAATCCGCCGAAATTCGCGATCTGACTCGTTTTCTGCGAGAATCCACCAAAATTCTCGATCTGACTCGTTTTTTCTTATTTTACGGCACGTTTCCTCCCATTTTTCAATCTTCCTTTCCAGCAATCGAGTTCGTACTTCCCGGGCTAGGCTCAGGTATTCCTCCCGGTCAGTTGGGTACGTAAATCTTTGCCATCTTTTCCTATAACCATTTTTAATATGGATAAAATCCTTCAGGAGATCCGGCGTGCTGTTATATTGGGTGCCTTGGCGGCACTGGACCGGCGGCCGGACTGCATTCTTAGTCATTACCCGTCCAGTAGCCGTTTCCAGCGCGGTCCGCACATTTGATGACGGTCCGGAACATTATTATTATTATTATTTGTTGCTGGAATGGCTGATGACAGGGAAAACCGAAGTATCCGGAGAAAAACCTGTCCCGCCTTCGTTTTGTCCAGCACGAATATCACATGGAGTGACCGGGATTTGAACCACGGAACCCAGCTGTGAGAGGCCGGCGCGCTGCTGCCTGAGCAACGGAGGATCCTTATAAGTACATTAATAACAGTAAAATCAATTGGTCTCACCTCCTTCTATACCCTACCGCCGTTAAGTTTATTTACCACCCCCCCCCCCAAAAAAAAAATTAAAAGAAGGCTTGTTTCTATATGTTTAAGGGAAATTCCAAACACCAATGTTCACGTCTATTACCTTCAGTTTTGAGATATAAGTATCCCCATAAAAATAATTTACATTCTTCACTTCATTTCACACTACTCCCCTCCCCCGCGCCCCCCTAAGTGAATTTTCCCGCAAAAAATACTTGTTTCTTTAATAGTAAAGGATCTTCTAAATACCAATTATCACGACTCTAACTTCTTCAGTTTTTGATTTATGTGTCCTCATGAAAGGAATTCAACTCCTTTACACTCCCGCCCTCCAAGATGGTTTCCCCCCAAAACGCGTTTTTCTTTGTTTTTAAAGGAGATCCAAATACGAATTTTCACGTCTGTAACAACTTTAGTTTTTATTAGATGTATGTATTCTCATACAATTAAGTCAATTAATTTTTCAATTCTTTCATCCCCCCCCCCAACCCTTCATTGGATTTTCCGAGAATACGTGTTTCTTTACTTTTAAAGCAGATTGCAAATATCAAATTTCACGTCTGTAACATCTTCATTTTTGAGATATCAGTAGCCTAATTAAAAGAATTCAACACCATTTTCAGTCACTTTAACCCCCCCCTCCTCCCAAGTAGTATTTCTGAATACTAAGAATACACGTTTCTTTATGTTTAATAGAGATAAAAAAATACCATTTTTCACTTCTGTAACATGTTAAGTTTTTTTAGATATACTGTAAAAATTCTCATTTTAAAATTTCACCCCTTTTGAGTTCCCCTTAAGTGGAGTTTCCAAAAACAAATCACCTCTGTTTCTTTACATTTACAGGAGACTCCAAACACCCACTTTTTACGTCTGTAACATTTTACGTTTCCAAGATAATCTGTAGATATAGTCTTTCAAAAAATTCACCCCAATTTGTCACTCCTGTTTAACCGCCATTAATTGGATTTTCCAAAAACTAAAATACGCGTTTCTTTATTTTTAAAGGAGATCCCATATACAAATTTTCAGTTCTGTAATATCCTTCGTTTCTGAGATATATGTATCCTCATTAAAGGCATTCAACCCATTTTCACCCTTTTACACCCCTCCTATTAGGATTTACAGGAAACAAAAAAATACGTGTTCCTTTATTTTTAGAGGAGATTCTAACTACCAATTTTTACATCTGTAAATTTTCAAGTTTTAAGTTGTAGACACACTCATTTTAAAAAATTCACCCCCCTTTATTTGGATTTTCAAAAAACGAAAAATACGTGTTTCTTTACGTTTAAAGTAGATCCAAAATACAAATGTTCAGGTCTGTAATATCTTCAGGTTCTGAAATATAAGTAGCCCCAATAAAGGCATTCAACCCATTATTCACCCTTTTCCACCCTTTCTATTGGGATTTTCCGAAAACAAAATATACGTGTTTCTTTATTTTTAAAGGAGATTCTAAATACCAATTTTCACATCTATAACCTTTAAAAGTTTTGAGATATAGATACACAAATTTTAAAATTTCACCCCCCTTTTCACCCCCTTAGCGACGGAATATCCAAAAATCCTCTCTTAGCGAGCACCTACATCTTAATATGAATATATCCCCAAAATTTCATTTCTTTATGTCCAGTAGTTTTGGCTCGGCGATGATGAATCAGTCAGTCAGTCAGTCAGTCAGTCAGGACAAGTTATTTTATATATATAGATATGCTCACTCTGTAAATTCTGGCCGCATGTTCTTCGGAGGCTTAACACCATTTGTAGTAATAAGAAAAAAGATCACCTGAAGACCAGCTACTTAGTGACTCGAGTGATGACGATTCTGTCTTATGTCAGAGAACGTGAACACCGTGTACAATCTTTAGCACTAAATAACTTATTTCTTCAGCGTGAAGTGATTATATATTATGCACTGTTTTTCTGAAACTCTTACTGAAAGTGATATTGGGAGGAGCCCACTGGCCAACCTCAAAGTGTTCTTTCATTTCTCTTGGTGCGCTCTTGTACATTTTGTTTATATTATTTGAGTGCCTTTTAGATATATGTTATGTTTAATTCAAGTCCGCCCTGATCTGTATAACATACTGCTGATCGATCGTAAATTAACTGAAAAGAAAATAATATTTTGCACGTAATAGGTTAATGTTCTTCATTTTCGTACTCTAATTTAAGAATCTTTGTGTTAATAGGAGCCGAAGTGTACTGGTACTGATACAATACCTCAACTAGATTACGGTCAGAACCCGACTATACCAGCAGCATCGGCGGCACTCAAATTATGCTGGACGGAGGAGAAAGGTCGTCAGCTAGTAGCAAACAGGGACATAAAAATGGGTAAGTACTTAACTACTTGATAATGCCTGTAGTGCACGCAAGGGCCACAAATTCAATCCACTACCTTTAGCTTATGTGTGACTAAGAAATATCACCCCTGCTGATTTTGGTGATTTCTGAACTTTTCTGTCACATTCCCCCGCAAATTGTCTGTCAAGCTCACGCTTTGTTTTGTAACTACAGTGGAACTTGCCCAAAGCGGAATCCACTGGGACCAAGAAAAATTTCGAGATTGAACAAAATTAGACAAAATGTTACACAAATTACTTACCCTTGTTTCTTGACTCCAGTTTTGGAGTAACACGTGTAGGTTGATGTACGGTTTTTATTACTAACTCATACACTATAACACACTTAATAAGCTATCATAATTCTAACATTGAATGCTGGTCAAAAATTATGCCTTCTTCTTCTACATTCCTAACAAAGAAATCTGTTTTAAATTAATGTCACATCATCTTGAACGCAGTCTTTAGTTCTCTATAATATTTCAAGGAGTTGCAGTGAATTCGAGTTAACAGCGAATTTCATAATGTCGTTGATACACTGCGAGAGATTGAAAATTGGTAGGAGTTCTGATAAATGGTTAAAAATATAGGCTACATGCAGCTCACCTCCATCGAGGTTGTTCCTAAAAGAGTTACATCTCCTTGAGGAATACCAGGGCACGAGTTTACATTCCATAATTCATATACTTTTTAGCTGAAACATTTCATAATTTCTTTGAAAAAAATAAGGAAACCTGTCTTCATTCACAGGATAGAACGGTGAACAATGGTTTCTAATATACCTTAGTGTTTATGACTGAGAATAAGTACAGTGATGCATAAATGGAACATTAAGGACGACAGCTAGTACCTTTCTAATTCTGTCCCTTAAAATAATATTCCTATCATAATCGTTCATTATGACTGGAGAAGTTGTAGTTCGTGAATCTGCAGCAATTTAATAATAGGTAGAAAACATTCATACTAAATGAATTACCATAAAGCATTTGTGCAAGAAATGTGGAAGTAAACTGATAAACTTATTTAGGCAACTCTCAATCCCTAGCAAGCTATGACAACTTCCAGCTCCCTTACGAGGGGACAGGCAACTCCTAACTCCATGTCCAGTGACCTAAGATAACTCCCACATTCCTACCGAGCGACTCAATAAATTAAAACTCACACATCTCTTGTGAGACAGCAGACAACTCCCATTTCCTTACCGAGAGAGCAGACAACTCCTTCCTCCAAGCTGAGTGAGCTAAGACAACTTCTGTCTCCATAGTGAGTGAGCAGACAACCTCCACTTCTCTAGTGAGTGAGCTAAGACAACTTCCACTTCTCTAGTGAGTGAGTTAAGACAACTTACACTTCCATGTCGAGTGTAAGACAAATGCCACCTTCCAAGCGAGGGAACAGACAACTCCTATCTATTTAAAGAGAGGGCAGACAACTCCTAACTCCATAGCGAATGAGCAGACAACTTCAATCTTCCTCGCAAACAAAGTCAGTTCTCATTTTCCTAACAATCACACTGACAAGGGCATTCGTGATGCTTCTGATAGATATTGGCATACAATCAAACACGATTGAAAGTTCAGCTGTAGTAAATGCTTAAGAAAGGAAAGAAGAATGTATCTAGATATTGGTATAATAATTAATACTACTGAAAAATCAGATATAAATAATGATTATTCTACTCATTTTAGCTGTCCTTATAAATACTTAAACATATTTTGGGTCTTGATGTTGAAATCTGTTAAGCACAAATGTAAACGACAATAAGCATATTGGATGCTTGTACAGTTGGGAATTGAGCAACTGGGATATTCAGTGTCCCATGTAGTATTTTCAGGAGCATCAAAGGCATCACGTTCAAGTGGAAATGCAGCTCTCTTCCAGGCATGGTTTTTCATGTTATTAAATATGGGAGCACTGAATTTCTTATGGATAAGTACATGAAGGTTGATAACAGCGTTACGGCTCTGGAGGTCAGCGTCAATGTTGTCTAGTAAGACTTCCTCACAAAAGAAGTCTGGCGAAGTTCTTCCATTGACGAAACAGTATACATCCAAACGTTGAACAAGGGAATTTGTTTTACAATATTTGTATCGCGCCGTCACAGATAGGTCTTATGGCGACGATGGGATAGGAAAGAAATAGGAGTGTTGGGGAATTGACCGCGGCCTTATTAAGATAAAGCCTAGTGTGAAAATGAGAATCAACGGGACACCATATTCAGAGCTACCAACCACGTGGTTCGAACCCACCATCTCCCGAATGCAAGCTGACAGCTATATGACCCAAATCGCTTAATCACTCGTTCGATAACTAGGGAAGTTGCACTAGTTCGGATGGGTGTTACCTGCTTGTGTTTATCCGGAATTACGAAAAAATATTTTTGATGGAACGAAAATAAATCTAGAAACAGACAGCATTTTGCTCCAACACTGAGTGAGAGATAGTTATCCTACCATGCCCACTTTGCCTGTTTTTGAACAAGTTATATATATGTGAGTTAATAGTTCGGACCACATTCTGTTTCACAAAGGAGCCAAATATGCCACTTGTTTCACGTAATACAATAAAAAGTGGAGACCTTCCGTGGTTACAATGGGCTGAACTGTATACTGTATGGCATATTTCCGACGTTGATTTCACTCCGATAATCGTGGCCCTTTCATCGATGCTAGACAGTGTGCGGTCTTTGTGAATGTAGCAGATTGGTTGGTATTCAGAACTTCTGTTGATGAATAATTACGAACGATATTGTCAGTGAATTCATTACCAAATGCCATCACAGAATTCTCAAATATCTTCTTGTGATTGGACATGTCTGTAAGTTACAAAGTGCGTAACATTGCGAGTAACAATATTGCGAACTGTTTTGAAATTCCAAACCAAGGTCGATCCAACTTTGAAATGAGTCACTCCAAGCGCTCTATGTTTCTTTCACCGGGCGAGTTGGCTGTGCAGTTAGAGGCACGCGGCTGTGAGCTTCCATCCGGGAGATAGTGGGTTCGAATCCCACTGTCGGCAGCCCCGAAGATGGTTTTCCGTGGTTTCCCATATTCACACCAGGCAAATGCTGGGGTTGTACCTTAATTAAGGCCACGGCCGCTTCCTTCCAACTCCTAGGTCTTTCCTATCCCATCGTCGCCATAATACCTATCTGTGTCGGTGCGACGTAAAGCCACTAGCACAGTTTTCTTTCATGCCCACCGCCTTATATCAATATCATACACAGCCATTGGATTAGCCCTTGCCTCTTGAAAATTAGAGCACATGTTTTCTGATATGCCTTCAGTTTGTCACGTTTTGTTCCTTTTTGTTCATAATATCTCTGATAACGGGATAGATAGCTGCTGTCCTTGACCCTCCTGACGTGACATATAGTTGTTTTCAATGACAATTCTTTGTTTCTAGCTTTAATTACTTAGAAAAATCGAAAGGAAAATGGTATTTAGGTACATTATCACTGAAACCAGCAATTATCTCGGAAGGCATTTGCAGCAGTTTTTAATAAATAATAATGCTATTTGCTTTACGTCTCACTAACTACTTTTACGGTTTTCGGAGACGCCGAGGTGCCGGGATTTTGTCCCGCAGGAGTTCTTTTACGTGCCAGTAAATCTACCGACACAAGGCTGACGTATTTGAGCACCTTCAAATACCACCGGACTGAGCCAGGATCGAACCTGCCAAGTTGGGGTCAGAAGGCCAGCGCCTCAACCGTCTGAGCCACTCAGCCCGGCGCAGCAGTTTTTCATCGTCCAGGATTTCAGTGATAGTGGCATCTTCAAGTTTCTTGATCAAACCGAAAATAGGGTTTGCAATATCTTCTCTCCTCATGTACTTCATCCTGATGCAGACGATAATTCAGTCTGGTTTAAAACCTCTCACACCCTATTTGCGTAAATTAGCATTGTACAAGATACAAACACAAATGCTCACTCTAAAAAATTCACTAATTATTAATTACAGATCCCAGTACAACTCATTGGTTGAAAGGTTAGCGTTGAGGCCTTCGGTTCAGAGGATCGCGGGTTCGATTCCCGACCGGGTCAGGGTTTTTAATCTGATTTGTTTAATTCTTCTGGCTCGGCGACTGGGTGTTTGTGTTTGTTCAAACACCTTCCTTTTCATATTCACACAACACACTACACAATCAACCACCACAGAAACACGCAATAGTGATTACATCCCTCCATGTAGGGTTTGTGTCAGGAATAGCATCTGGTCGTAAAACAGAGCAAAATCCACCATGTGCGACACAGTTCGAACCCGCGACCCCACAGGTGTGGGAAAAGGGGTATAAAAAGAAAGAAAGAAAGAAAGAAGATTAATTACAGATCACGGTAAACACTCACAAACGTAAATAACTACTTTGAGTTACACAGAATGGCGTCCGAATGCAAAGCGCCAATAGTAGGCTGTTGCACGTACGGATTAACTGCTTATCTGTAAAGAGTGAGTCAGTATGGGTAGGTAAAACTCACGTTACTGCCATCTAGCTGACCATTTAGGTCTATATACAAAATGTGAGATAAATACCCGTCAGGCACTTCGCGAATGTTCCTCGAGAGCCTAGTTCTTTGTGAACAGTGTTATTATTATTATTATTATTATTATTATTATTATTATTATTATTATTATTATTATTATTATTATTATTATTATTATTATTATTATTATTATATAGTCCGCCTCTGTGGTGTAGTGGTTAGTGTGATCAGCTGCCGTCCCGGAGGCCCGGGTTCGATTCCCGGCTCTGCCATGAAATTTGAAAAGTGGTACGAGGGCTGGAACTGGGTCCACTCAGCCTCGGGAGGTCAACTGAGTAGAGGTGGTTTCGATTCCCACCTCAGCCATCCTGGAAGTGGTTTTCTGTGGTTTCGCACTTGTCCTCCAGGCAATTCCAGCTCCATGGCAGAATGGTTAGCGAGCTGGCCTTTGGTCACAGGGGTCCCGGGTTCGATTCCCGGCAGGGTCGGGAATTTTAACCTTAATTGGTTAATTTCGCTGGCACGGGAGCTGGGTGTATGTGTCGTCTACATCATCATTTCATCCTCATCATGACGCGCATGTCGCCTACTGGAGTCAAATCAAAAGTCCTGCATCTGGCGAGCCGAACTTTTCCATGGACACTCCCGGCACTAAAAGCCGTACGCCATTTCATTTCCAGGCAATTGCCGGGATGGTACCTAGCTTATGGCCACGGTCGCTTCCTTCCCTCTTCCTTGTCTATCCCTTCCAATCTTCCCCTCCCCATTCAAGGCCCCTGTTCAGCATAGCAGATGAGGCCGCCTGGGCGAGGTACTGGTCATCCTTCCCAGTTGTATCCCTGACCCAGAGTCTGAAGCTCCAGGAGACTGCCCTTGAGGCGGTGGAGGTGGGATCCCTCGCTGAGTACGAGGAAAAAACCGACCCTGGAGGATAAACAGAAGAAGAAGAAGAAGAAGAAGGAGAAGAAGAAGAATTATAAATAATAATAATAGTTTTAGTCCCACTAATTACTTTTACGGTTTTGAGAGACTTGGAAGTGCCGGAATTTTGTTGCGCAGAAGTCCTTTTACATTGCCAGTAAATCCACCGACACGAGACTGCCGTATTTGAGCACCTTCAAATACCACCGGACTGAGCCAGGATCGAACACGTCAAGTTTTTCGGTCAGAATTCCAGAGCCTCAACCGTCCGGCGTGTGAAGAGTGTAACAAACGCTTATTCGTAGAATACGAGGCAAGATATCAGTAGTTCTAACAGGGCCTGACGTGTTACTCTGAGACTGACGAGATTATTAATGCATATGAGCAATTATTCAAGTTTGAGGATATCAAGTAAAGAAAGAGAAGGGCCATCGATGGCTCAAAATGATAAACTTTTAAGGTTCAGGGGTAGGAGGAGAGCACCAGGTGTAGGCTGGGTTGGAGTGATGAATGTCACGAGCAGGCTATGTGGAAGTAGTGCCAGCAATGCTTAGAACTCCGTTGTCCTGACACCCATGTCTCACCGAATGCGAGTCCCTGTTGGATTATACGTGGTGATCCAAATTTTTGTTTTTGATTTGCAGTATTAAATGCCGGGCTGAGTGTCTCAGACGGTTGAGGTGCTGGCCTCCTGACCCCAACTTGACAGGGTCGATTCTGGCTCAGTCCGGTGGTATTTGAAGGTCAGCCTCGTGTGGGTAAATTTAGTGGCACGTAAAAGAACTTCTGCAGGACTGCATTCCAGTACCACGGCGCCTCCGAAAACTTTAAAAGCAGTAAGTGGAACGTATAGCCAATAACATTATTATTTATTAAATGGTTGGGAAGGAATAAGTTATGATCTTGTGATAGGAGCAATCCCAGCATTTTGCTGGAGTAGAAAGTGAAGAAAATTACAGAGAACTGTTTCCAGCATGGTCGATGATAAGACTTCAAAATTATGTGTGTCCCGAATTCATAAATTCTTACCAGAGTGGTAAAAGTTATATATCCTCTATTGCCCAGATCGGAACCACAATTATACATAATGTATCAAAGGAATGACAGTTGGGGATCGTCGAAACATTTTTGAGGTGGTGAGTTCTTCGTACATCGGCATTAATATCGTTAAATTTGTCAGTGTCTTTAGAATAACACATAGGACTATATTACCTGCCCTTACTGCGAAAAGTTCACGTTTGTTGTTATCAAATGTCGTTACTTGCTGTGTAATATTCATTGCCTTCCGTGCGTGTGAACATCCATCTATCGCTTGCAGCCTCTCTTCCAGGCTTTCAATCCGATCACACACTCATTGCACACTTTGGGGCTTGTGATCTTGCATAATCTCCATAAAATCTCCATTAATTATATCTGTAAACTGTTACCACCCGGTATTGAATGAATGCCATTAGACAGCATAGAAATATTTAGATTTGTGAAGAGATGAACTGTAGTTGCTTTTTTGCTCTTTTTTTGTTTCTACTTCATTTTTAGATGTTTAGGGCATTGTGTTAAACGGCTCTGTGTACTCAATACGTGCGTCTGGCGAAAATAAATTACTTTCAGAATGTCAAACACATGTTAAAGGGACTGGATTTCTCTAAGTAGCAATCGTTGAATTCATGTCTAAATCCACGTTGAAATTTCTCCGAAAGAATGGACACTTCGTAGTTAAAAGTATATGAAACACAACTTTCAGCAAACAAACAAATAAACAAAACCCATGCGATTATATCCCTAACCAGCCTTGGCCTACCAGGCGACTACTGCTCAGTCCGATGATTACGTGGTCAGCGCAACGATTCCCCTCAGCAATTATTCCTGGCCTTCTAGACCGTGCCCGCTATCTCACTGTCGTAGGGTGAATGGAACTTGAACCAGCGTTCAGGCCCAGATAAAATACCCTGACCTGCCCAGGAATCAAACCTGGGGGCTCCGAGTGAGAGGCAGGCTCGTATAATTGCAATTTTGTAGACGCTGTCATTCAAACACAAAATATTAAATTGAATGGCACAGAAAATGTTAACAGACTCAGCTCGACTCAAATACTCAAAGACTACATTGAGGAGCTGGTTTCTTAACATAAACAAGGAAATATTTGTACACGACACTTCCTCAAAGATAGGAAGTAACTGGTACGATTATTTTAAACATTTTAACCCTGCACTTTGATAGTAAACCGCTCTACGGCGAGTCTTAAAACATCGATAAAGCGGAAAGGAAAATACTGACCACCGAGTGCAACTGATGTAAATACAAATTTGGCCACCAATCATGTATGGTTTTATCTTGAGCCCAACTGATGAACTTCTACGAACACAAACCTCTACTTCGCAATTTTCACCCCGAGTGGATTGTGAAAAAGTAACGCAATCTAATTTTGCAAACAAAATTTGTCAGGTGGAAGTCTTCGTGGTCGTTCTGTTTGGTCTCAGTTCGAACGACGATAAGAGGGAAGAAAGTGCTGTATTCGTTTTAATTGACCAATAAATTGGGAAAAGACCAGGAAGACGAGGAAGAATAATAATAATAAGAAGAAGTAGAGAGTGTTTAGTTCTATTTGTAAAAGGAGCATAATTGTTCTGTTACTTCGTTTCCAACTTCTCACACATGCGACCATAATTAGCATCTCGATCAATGTAAGTGAGATTTCCGACAGTGAAATTCATCTACAGTGCTGGTGGCCTGGATTGCAAGTAAAACTGCAGGTCCCCTCACTAACATTAATTTCCATTGCAAGCATTCTTGCTTCCAGTTGTTAAGTCTAATGTCTTATGGTGTTTTCGTCCTACATGTAAGAGTTTCGTTGTACAAAACCTTGCAGGAAGACCACAAATCGTTAAGTCATCTGCGTGTAATTCCATACTGCTTGAGAGTTTAGATGTTACTGTAGTCTAGCCAGTGATATGTAAACGTTCAATGGATACATGACTTTACATCTTTTCATTTATAAAGTACGGGCATTCCCGTAGTGTAGCGGTAACGTGTCTGCCTCTTACCTGGAGGCCCTAGGTTCGATTTCCAGCCAGTTCAAGTATTTTCATTCTGCTTTGAACGCTGGAACTGGGTTCACTCAGCCTCAAGAGTTAAACTGAGCAGCACTCTCATAGGAGAGGCAGTAGGCACAGTTAAGAAATAAAATTGAGGATGCCGTCTCGCTGACCATGTGGAACTCTAACAACTGCAGGCTATCTGGCTGGGTAGCAGTCGTCTTTACAAGCCAAGATCCAAAATGGGCTGTGTTTTTTATATAAATAATACAATACATTTTTTGGAAATCATGCGATGACTACCTTCTAGCTGACCTGCCTCTGGCTATCAGACGATTTTATCGAACAGTGAAGAAAAATAGTTAATGAATCCACATATTACATCAGGTGTGATACATTTATTAACGTGGCTCTACTTGCTTCCTTTCTGCAAGTAATTCAAGATTACAATCGATTTGAGAGAAAATGGTTATGGCCATTACATTTTTGTCTAAATTGATTGGAGCGGAGTCAAAATAAAAGTAATCATTTTGAGAAAAGGAATTATTAAATAATAATAATAATAATAATAATAATAATAATAATAATAATAATAATAATAATAATAATAATAATAATAATAATAATAATAATAATAATAATAATAACTGAATTCAAGATAATGAGCAAACTTCTCTGTAACAGGAACTTTATGATCAGTTTCGGTCTCTGTTTACTTCGGTGTTATGTATATTTTGTCTTATTTTATGATGTCGAGACTTGGACCCTAACAGAGAACGTCACCAAAACACTTCGATCCTTTGAGATGTGGTGCTACCGATGCCTGCTCAGAATATCATGGGTTGACAGAATAGATAACACTGATGTGCTATAGAGGTCATGCACGACATAAAAAAGAATCAACTTGTGTACTTCGGACATATCATTCGAAACGACAAATATAGACTCCTTCAGCTTATCTAATAAGGTAAAATTGAAGGAAGAATAAGTAGGGGAAGAAGGAAAATATCTAGGCTACGGAATTTACGAGAATGGTATGGGGTCAGTACCCCCCAGTCTTTTCCGAGTTGTTGAGAACAAGAACCAGATCGTCCTGATGACAGTCGACATCCAATGAGGATATGGTACAATGAGGAGAAGAAGAAGAAGAATAAATATTAATGATAACGTTTCTCTAAGTCTCCTTCATAAATGGCTCAAAGATTTTGCTGCTTCTTATCCTATCTCTATACTACTTCAGAATAAAATGAACCTGCCTGTGTCATTTTTCTAGTTGACAGCGCTAAGAATATATTCTCCATCAACTGTATTGTTTAATCCTGAAAATTTAAAGAGGAATGCTCTTGGAAATAACCGGTTTTCATTATTCCGCCGTCATATATTGAATAAAGAACTTTCCATTATAATTCCGTGTTTCACCTAGACCCATACCACTGGCCTTTGAGTTAATATCACACGAAATGACTGCCTTACATTTCTGTAATATGTAATCAAGTACGCAATCACAAAACGTCCATAACTCAGTATCACACCACTACAGTGAGCGATCATTTGTGGTTGGAACTTTCCACTCTGTAAATGTGTTTGTATGCGGTTAGGTTACAGAGGTTGTAGAGTATGGGTAGTTCTTCACCAATGGAAGCTTTCTATCTCTATAGCTCAATTTTGGTGATATGGATGGTGAGAAGATTTGGCCTGAGGCAGATATATGTAATATTTATCATTCACATGAATAGCAATAGACAAAATTAACTGATTTCATTACAAGTTAAAAATTCTAGACAATTCATATAGAAGTTTTGAAGTGAGAAAACAACGTTTCGGTGGTTTGGGCTCCACTTAAAACTGGAGGTTTCGTGGCTATTATCAAGATATAAACAATCACGCAAGAATACAATCTTTCTTTAAATCGTGCTGAATCAGCCCGCCATTTTATGAAGGTAGACGGAATAGTAATGATCTACCAACATATGACCAAGAAAGGTCAAATCTTGGACCAGGTCCAATGTCATGATTGACACGAAGGACTCCACTGCTTTAACGTTGGTTTCGTACACTGCATCACTAACTTTCTTATTAGCAAGTCTCTCAGTTTAACTCACGAGAGCCCCGTTTTCGGAACCTCACGAAAAGGAAAAAGGGAAGGATCCAAACTAGGTTCACACAAACACCATAGATTCTATAAACTCAGTTTAATTCATGCATCCACAATGGTATTTTTCAGGATTTCATGTACTTCCATGAATGCTATTTCTAAGTTATCATACAGTAGAATGTAGTTTAAAAGCATTGCATCAGCCTATTGTCCACTATTTCAATAATTTATGGCATAGAATATAACACTTTACAGACAAAACTCTGACGTTTGAAATGGGCCAAGCGATAAGGAATCTTCTACGCTAATCCCTAGACCTCATTGACGTTGAAACTTGAACGACAAGTAGTAAATAGTAAGTACTTTTTAAAACTGTTTTTACTTTTGATTGTCATTTCACTAGTTATGTAATGAATGATGAGAATTTTATATTAAAGAACTGCATATGAGCGTTGTCGAATAATAGCAAGCGCGATGATCTTATATTGCTTAGATGAACTTTGTTCATCCAAAGACATAAAGTATGCTGACCGATGGACGTAGTGAACCTAAATTAGCACTAGTGCGATGCATTTTGGTGCGATCTACGATGGAAACGGATTATTAAAGTATCCAATTCACCCAACTCCGATATTATGAGCATGCTGTGGTTTAATTAAACTGAGATATATTTTCCTCCTTTCCACTGAATTCACAGACAAATGAAACACAAACGTAATATTTCGTGAAATGTAGTAGTATCCTTAACAACGAACATGGAACAATATTAAATATCCTTACTGCTCATTTATAATTACCATGTTGATTTTAAAGCCGGCCCTGTGGTGTAGGGGTAGCGTACCCGCTTCTTACCCGGAAGCTACGGGTGCTATTCTCCTTCAGGTCAGGATTTTTTGCCTCGATCCGTGGGCTGGTTTGAGGTACAATGAGCCTACGTGATTACAATTGAGGAGTCATCTGACGGAGAGATGGTGGCCCCGTTCTACGAGTAGAAAGTCAAGAATAACGGCCGAGAGGACTCGTCGTGCTGACCACACGACACCTCGTAATCTGCAGGCCTTCGGGCTGAGCAGCGGTCGCTTGGTAGGCCATGGCCCTTCGGGGCTGTTGCGCCTTAGTGTTTGGTTTAGTTTGGTTTTGTGTTGAATTTAAAATTATTTTTATATTCGATCCATCCCTTGTGGCTAACAATATTAAGCTTCCTGCAATAATTTGTTTTTTCAATAAAATCAGTCTTATCTTGATATTCTTTATAGGAGCATAATGGTAGCCAAGCATGGATAGCTTTACAACATTCTGAAGCCAGATTATTATCTTTTTCTTCTTTCTTGCCTTTTACCAATTTATTGGGGCGGGACGTGTGTGGATATGGCCCAATTTTACGGGAAGATGCCCTTTCGGACGCCAACTTTGTGTGAATGGTTGTAATCACTCTTGCATATTTCTGTGGTGTTTGGCGGCGTAATGTGTTGGGTGTAAATGTAGATGTGTTGTGATAGTACATATATCACACCCCCCGAATTATATGTAGAAGTTAGAGATGTTATTGTCAGTATTCGATTTATTATTATTATTATTATTATTATTATCATCAGTATTTCATTTGTTTGTTTTGTCATTTATATTTATAAGCTGGGAGATCTCTACATATGTAGGTATGAGTAATTTGTTTTGCACGAGTGGGAAAACATTGCTTTAATAACTCTGGTAATTTGGATGAGTCATGTGGCTACACCAGTGTCTTATGAGATGTATTTGTTGTTGTCGTCGGGAAGTTCTATGAGTCATGTTTATATCCCAGTCTGAGGAGATGAGCTTGTTGTGGTACTAGGAAAGTTTGATGAATCATGTAATATACCCCAGAGTTTGTTATTGTCTTGGGAGCAAGAAGAAGTTCAGGGCATGGTCTTGACATAAGCATCACTCATGATTGGCTGGCAAGGACCAATCCAGACTTATTATCTGAGAGGAAGGGGAATGCTGATGTCTATAAAGGTTGATCAAACGGTGGGAACCAGGGAGTCACTACGGAAGAGAACCACAACTGACACACTGTACGGGAAGGAAGTGGTGCTGATACACGGTACTGGAGTGACACGGCTGCAATGGACTGGACTTCAAACGTTCGTGGAGCGTAGTCTTGTTATGTTCGTGGAAAGTGACTGATTGTGGAGTGCTTGCGAATTAAGTATTGTAGCACTTGTGGCAGCCTGGCAATATATGTTGATGAAAGCTATCTCAGACTTTCCAAAATTTATGTTCAGGGTCGACAAGCGTGTGTTACATAAATGTATATATCTTTACAACAAGTGTTAAAGTCTGTGAACACAGTATTACGAGGTACAGTATCTGTGTGATGTTAGAAGTGCTGATTATGAGAAATGGCAAGCAGTATTGATACAGAGACAGTGAAGGGTATTTATCTACATGTATGTACATTGTTCATCGGACTATCTACAAATGGTAGTTTAGTTTTCGCTTTCGTTTTTCCACTGTTTTTCATTGTTGTTGTAAATATGGAGTCTTCCAGCAATATTTTATGTGTGTATTATATGTATAATTTTGTGTGTTGATGAGGTGCTCATGCACGGATTTTGTTAAGAATATAGTTAGCTATTTTAGAATCAGTGGAGTTATTGATGAACCTAGGTGCAGTTCCTACCTATTTAGTCGTTTTCAGGAGGTTAGGTAAGGCGTGCAGCAGATGTACCAGTACGCAGCATTATGTACACGCCGTAGGATATAAAGTTTATCATGCTCTATCAAAATTCGAGGGATCCATTCTGGTGAACTCTGGCGCCATACTATAGACATTTCGATACATTATTTTGAGTAATATTAATTGGTTTCAAGTATTTTATGAAGTTTTTGAATATTTTCATTTATGATATTTTTTTTGATATTTTATTGATTTTATTTATTATTATCATCAAATGGTTACAGTGTATTGAGACGAACACAAACGGCCAGTCCCCGAACCATGGGGTTTAACGATACACAGTTAAAGTTCCTGACCGTGAATCAAATTCGGGACCCTTTGAACGAAAGTCACTACGCTGACCATTCGGAGAAGGAGCCGGACCAATTTATTATATTTTAATTGTTCAATTTTCAAACCGACTTTGCCGTAAGGGAGTGAAAGCTGTTTACACTCAGGGTATCTTATTCATTACTTGGATGTAACATCTACGAAGGTAGCGAGAATGATTGCTGTTACTAACAAGTGGGACAATGGCAGATACTCGGAATTAGAAGATAAAGATTAAATTAGGAATGGACTCGATTGGTGAAGTTGTGCGTCTAAACTGGCTTTGTGCTGGAGTTACGTGAGACGTATAGGAGAAGAATGGAGTCGGACATAGCGGATAAGGGAAACGGAAGGAGACTAATACAGGGACGGTTAGACTCAGCCTTTGAAGATTAAAAGATAAGAGGTGTAAAACAAAAATATTCAATAGTGTTAGTTGCAAATGCGGGATTGAGGAGGTAAGTAGATTATTCACAGAGATTTGTAGACTGGACGTCGAAAGGCATAAGTGTCTATAGATGTTCATGTACAATAATTCAATGTTATTAGCTTTACGTACGACTGACTATTTTTACGGTTTTCGGAGATGCAGAGATGCCGGAATTTTGTCCCGCAGGAGTTCTTTTAGATGCCAGTAAATCTACCGACACGAGGCTGACGTATTTGAGCACCTTCGAGTACCGCCGGAGTGAGCCAGGATCGAACCTGCCAAGTTGGAGTCGGAAGGCCAGCGTCTCAACCGTCTGAGACACTCAGCCCGACTGTACGTATATACATACATACATACATACATACATACATACATACATACATACATACATACATACATACATACATACATACATACATACATACATACATACATACATACATACATTACCATTATAGACCGTTATGCCTTTCAGCGTTCAGTCTGCAAACCTTTGTGAATTTACTAAACGTCGCCACAATCCTCTCTTTGCAACTAGTGCTGTGGTCTCATTTAATTCTATACATCTTTAAATTGTTAAATACTGAGTCTAACCATCGTCATCTTGGTGTTCCTCTACTTCTCTTACCCTATATATCAGAGTCCATTACCCTTCTACGTAACCTGTCCTCCTCCATTCGCGTCACATGACCCCACCACTGAAGCCGTTTTATGCGTACAGCTTCATCCGTCGAATTAATTCCTAAATTAGCCTCTATCGCCTCATTCCGAATACCCTCCTGCCATTGTTCTCACCTGTTTGTACCAGCATTCATTCTCGCTACTTTCATGTATGTCACTTCTAACTCATGAATACGATATCCTGAGTCCACCCTGCTTTCGCTCCCGTAAATCAAAGTTGGTCTGAAAACAGGCCGATGTAAGGATAGTTTCGTCTGGCAGCTGACTTCCTTCTTACAGAACACTGTTGATCGCAACTGTGAGCTCACTGCATTAGCGTTGCTACCACTTGATTCAATCTCACTTAATATACACTGACTGACAGAGCAAATGCAACACCAAGAAGGAGTGGTCAGAACTTTATGCCAATTGCAGGGTAGACTGACGTCACTGAGGTATGCTCATGATGTGAAATGCGCCGCTGTGCTGCGCACGTAGCGAATGATAAATGGGACACGGCGTTGGCGAATGGCCCACTTCGTACCGTGATTTCTCAGCCGACAGTCATTGTAGAACGTGTTGTCGTGTGCCACAGGACACGTGTATAGCTAAGAATGCTAGGCCGCCGTCAACGGAGTCATTTCCAGCAGACAGACGACTTTACGAGGGGTATGGTGATCGGGCTGAGAAGGGCAGGTTGGTCGCTTCGTCAAATCGCAGCCGATACCCATAGGGATGTGTCCACGGTGCAGCGCCTGTGACGAAGAGGGTTGGCGCAGGGACATGTGGCACGTGCGAGGGGTCCAGGCGCAGCCCGAGTGACGTCAGCACGCGAGGATCGGCGCATCCGCCGCCAAGCGGTGGCAGCCCCGCACGCCACGTCAACCGCCATTCTTCAGCATGTGCAAGACACCCTGGCTGTTCCAATATCGACCAGAACAATTTCCCGTCGATTGGTTGAAGGAGGCCTGCACTCCCGGCGTCCGCTCAGAAGACTACCATTGACTCCACAGCATAGACGTGCACGCCTGGCATGGTGCCGGGCTAGAGCGACTTGGATGAGGGAATGGCGGAACGTCGTGTTCTCCGATGAGTCACGCTTGTGTTCTGTCAGTGATAGTCACCGCAGACGAGTGTGGCGTCGGCGTGGAGAAAGGTCAAATCCGGCAGTAACTGTGGAGCGCCCTACCGCTAGACAACGCGGCATCATGGTTTGGGGCGCTATTGCGTATGATTCCACGTCACCTCTAGTGCGTATTCAAGGCACGTTAAATGCCCACCGCTACGTGCAGCATGTGCTGCGGCCGGTGGCACTCCCGTACCTTCAGGGGCTGCCCAATGCTCTGTTTCAGCAGGATAATGCCCACCCACACACTGCTCGCATCTCCCAACAGGCTCTACGAGGTGTACAGATGCTTCCGTGGCCAGCGTACTCTCCGGATCTCTCACCAATCGAACACGTGTGGGATCTCATTGGACGCCGTTTGCAAACTCTGCCCCAGCCTCGTACGGACGACCAACTGTGGCAAATGGTTGACAGAGAATGGAGAACCATCCCTCAGGACACCATCTGCACTCTTATTGACTCTGTACCTCGACGTGTTTCTGCGTGCATCGCCGCTCGCGGTGGTCCTACATCCTACTGAGTCGATGCCGTGCGCATTGTGTAACCTGCATATCGGTTTGAAATAAACATCAATTATTCGTCCGTGCCGTCTCTGTTTTTTCCCCAACTTTCATCCCTTTCGAACCACTCCTTCTTGGTGTTGCATTTGCTCTCTCAGTCAGTGTATTACCATCCCGGGAGAATACACAACCCAAATACTTGAAATAATCTACCTGTTCCAGCTTTTTATCACCAATATGACATTTATTCTGTTGAATTTCTTATCTGCTGACATCAATTTACACTTCGAAAGGCTAATTTTCATACCTTACTTATTGCACCTATTTTCAAGTTCCAAGATATTAGACTAAGAAAAGCCTTTGATTGATTTTAATAATCTACGCTTAATTCAGTAGTCCCGCAGTATGGTGAACATTTTTCCCCTCTGTACTATGTGATATGCTTTCTCTAGATCTACGAAACATAAACACAACTGTCTATTCTTTTGGTAGCATTTTTAAATTACCTGGCGCATACTGAAAATCTAATCCTGACATCCCCTCTGTGGTCTGAAACCACACTGGTTTTCATCCAACTTTTTTACAACCATTGATCGCACCCTCCCTTCCAAGGTGCCAGTGAAGACTTTGCCTGGTATACTAATCAATGTGATACCTCGATTGCCGTTGCAATCCTTCCTGTTCCCTTGCGTATAGATAAGTGCAAGTGCTGCTTTTGTCCTATCTGAAGGTATCTTACCAACACTCCATGTTAATCTTACTACTCTATGAACATTTCATCCCTGCCTTCCCACTATACTTCACCATTTCAGGTCTAATTTCATATATTCCTGCCGCGTTATGACAATGCAGTTTATTTACCACCCTTTCCACGTCCTAAAGCGTAATTTCACCAACATCATTTTCCTCCTCCCATGAGCTTGGCTATTCGCGACACCACCAGAAAGATTTCCTTTTACGTTGAGATGTTCAAAATATTCCCTCCACCTCTACAGTGATCCCTGGGATCTATTATGATTTCACCTGAATTACCCAAAACACTCTTCATTTCCTCCCCCCCCCCCACTTCCTAAGGTTCTTTATTACTGTCCAGAAAGGTTTCCCTGCTGCTTGACCTAGCCTTTTCAGGTTATTACCAAAATCTTCGTACGACTTCTTTTTGGATTCAACAATTATTATTTCACTCTGTTTCTTTCATCTAAGTACAATTCTCTGTCTGCATCGGCCCTTGTTTGGAGCCATTTCTGATGAGCCTTCTATTTACGTTTACAAGCCGCTCTCACTTCATCATTCCACCAAGATGTTCTCCTTTCCCCATCTTTACACACAGTTGTACCTAAGCACTCCCTTGCTGTTTCTACTGCAGCATCCCTGTATGCCACCAATTCTCTTTCTATATCCTGAACCTGCTTACTTTTCACTGCTCGAAACTTCTCCGTAATCATATCCATGTACTACTGTCTGATTTCCTCGTCCTGGAGATTTTCTACCCTTATTCGTTTGCTGACAGATTTCACTTTCTTTGTCCCAGGCCGAGAGATACTTGGTTCACCAGAGATCAGATAGTGGTCTGTATCATCGAAGATCCCCGGAAAACTCGTATATTCCTAACAGACTTCCTGAATTCGAAGTCGATTACGATATAGTCTATTATGGATCTGGTACCCCTAGCCTCCCATGTATCGCGGTGAATAGCCTTATGCTTGAAGAATGTATTCGTAACTGCTAAACCCATACTAGAACAGAAGTCCATCAAACGCTTCCCATTCCCATTAGCTTCCATATGTTACCCACATTTACCAATCACCCTTTCGTTTTCTTCAGTTCTATTTCCTACTCTCCCATTGAAATCGCCCATTAGTACTATCCTATCCTTGCTGTTGATCCTGACTACGATGCCACTCAATGCTTCATAAAACTTATCAATTTCATCTTCATCTGCACCCTCATATGGTGAATACACTGAGACAATTCTCGTCCTAATTCCTCCAACTGCCAAATCTACCCACATCATTCTCTCATTTATGTGCCTACCAGAAACTATGTTGCGTGCAATAGTATTCCTGAGAAACAGACTACACCATACTCTGCCCTTCCCTTTCTAAAATCCGTCAAGTACACTTTATAACCTCCTGTCTCATCCTCGTTATCTGCCCTTACCCAAAATTGAAATCAAACATTCACTTAGTTTTCGCGTCTAGCCTCCTTCTTATATCTTGGTGATAAGGTACAGGAATATTCGGAACTCGGCTAGAGACGGAACATTCTCGTTACACTTTCCAGAAAACGCACGGGAAACCAAACGAAGAGAACAATCCACGGAACAGCCGGCCATATCTTCCAGGCTGGCTAGGATCTCTTCGGTCTGACTCACTAGTCCATTGTAGGAATTACCGAAGAGGGTTACGACAGGGCTGGCACGTAACAATACATATGACTTGCTTTCCTTGACGTAGTAAGTCTATGAAGCACTCTGTTACGCTCAACCAATCTTAGCATGAAACTAATCGTTTTGCTTAAAACTTCTAGGAAATAATAGGAATTTGATCTATAATGATAATTTATTGGCAGTTACAATAATAACAATAACAATAATAATAATAATAATAATAATAATAATAATAATAATTTGTTTAACAACAACTAGGATTGGCCTGACTTTGATGTACAATTCTAGTATCACAGCAAAAGTTAGGACATTCCCCGAGTAAATGAAAACATTAATAGTGAAATACAAACTGTGATAAAGCAATTGAAGACATAATCAGAGCCTGGGTAAAATGGAACGGACACCAGACGACTGAGAAATGGGAGACATTCATTAAGACTCAGAAATTGACAGGTAAGATAATTCGCATGGAAAATCGCGCGTACGACTGGAGCATACTCATAGACATAGAACAGGATTTCCTCTAAAACAACTGCAGGAATTCCTGCAAGACGTTTTGCAGGTGTGTATTAAGTTATTAACCTCCAAGCATATGTATCCGTAGAATAGATGTCACACTAGAGGCGAACACCAAATAAAGCTGTAACATCTTAGCAAATCACTCCCAAGACTTACTCAATTTTAACCCAAGAAATGAGAAATTGCACTTTAAAAGCCCACGATGAACCCAGATTCATATCCACCGACACTGGAAGAAACAGTGGAGATTGTTCCACCTCTAAAAATATAACAAAGCACCAGGAATCAATGACGTTACCACAGAGATGTTGAGACTTGGAGGAGAAGAGCGCGTCAGAAGAATCCATGCAGTCCTAACCAAAATCTAGGAAAGAGGAGCGATTCCACAGGACTGCAAGTGCACGTTGATTCATCCTTTGCATAGAAAAAAGGTGACAAATCAGATCCGAATAACTTCAGATGTCTATCACTACTACCCGTTGCTTATCTATCTAAAGCTTTCCTAAATCGACTAGATTAAAAAACAAGCCATTTGATGGGGGAATATCAAGATGGTTCTAGGAAAGGACGTTCATGTGCTGAACAGATATGGAGTCTGAAGATAAGTTTAGAGATCCACAGGAACAAGAAAACGATAGTGACCTTCGTGGACCTGAAGAAAGTGTATGATTCTGTGGTCAGACAGACCTCGTTCAACTCGCTAGAAGAACTTCAAAACATTAAGTGGACAGAGTGGACAGAAAGACCAGAGAAATGATGCTTCTGGCTTTCACAAAAACGAAATCTAAAGAGAATTTTTGGGAAATTTCTGACACTTTTGAAGTACACACGGGTGTCCGACAAGGAGTTGGACTATCTCCTTTTCCGTTTAACTTTGCTTTAGATAAATTCATCACAGAGTGATAAACATTCGTACTGCTGGAAACAATATCAAAGTGAAATGCTTTCGTTTTGCAGGTGACCTAGCAATCATCACTAAGAAGAATGAGGGAACTAGGTATGCTATCGAGTCATTACACAGACTAGCACCACTGGCAGGCCTTCAGATATCATTCCAGGAAACCAATTAAGAAGAATTTTCAGCAAAATTGCAAGAAACGGCATACGGTACAATCTCACACATATCCTTTTCTTCAATACCTTGGAGAAGTAATTCTTCCTTTGGGGTTAGACGGTTTGGCCAATACAGAAAGGAAGGAAAAATTTCGAAGGGCATTTAGACTAACATAGGTTCTTTACAATAAACGAGTAATATCACGTAATGCTAACTCGAAATATTACAAAACAGTTGTTCTACTTCAAGTTCTGTATTCATCAGAAACCTCAACTTTAGGAGGTCATTATAACATTTCAGATAATGAAAAACAAGGATTTTTTCGGCCCTACACAAAGAAGATGGAATTTGGATTATAAGGCGAACTATCGACCTGTATAGTCACACAGATAGTTCCAACAATACTATACGGAGGAGGCCGGCCCCGTGGTGTAGGGGTAGCGTGCCTGCCTCGTAACCGAAGTCCCCGGGTTCTATTCCCGGCCAGGTCAGGGATCTTTACCTGGACCTGAGGGCTGGTTCGAAGTCCACTCAGCCTACGTGATTAAAATTGAGTCCTATCTGACGGTGAGATAGCGGCCCCGGTCTACAAAGCCAAAAACAACGGCCGAATGAATTCGTTGTACTGATCACACGACACCTCGTAATCTGCAGGCCTTCAGGCTGAGCAGCGGTCGCTTGGTAGGCCAAGGCCCTTCAAGGGCTGTAGCGCCATGGGGGGAATAGGGAGGAGACGTTTGGAACTTTTGTGTAACAATAGACTCAAAAGAAGGTTATTCAATGTAATATATTCTCAAAATAGGAGAATAAATAGGCTGAAGGAAACAAGGGGGCCTGAATGAATTTAACACTGGGAAAGAAATAATGAGAAATTGCTAAGTCTTCAGGACCTCAGTAAATAAACACACATTTATAGTGAAAATTAGCAACAAGACTGGTACAAAGTTGCTAGAAGAAGGGAAGGGGCAACACAGTGAGTTCATGAAAAGATTTTGGGAGAATAGGAAGATGAAAGTCACCAAGTCAATGAACAAGTTCAACGCGCTGTATGAATGTGCATAACGAAACAAGATGAATAACAGCTAGGTTCTGGAAGTTTATGACCGAAGGAAGTACAAAATATGCAAGAAAATATACTGTAAAGCTAATTAAATATGATCTAAAACGGTAAATTATTACTTAGGAATTTTAGGAATATATAGCATATATTAGAGTATTACGAACATAAGTACCATAACGTGATTAGCGATAATACAGCAGACACGTTTAATCATGCAAACTGACAGAGCTACAGTAAGCTAAATCTTTCAATATTCATTCAGTATCATAGCCTTGAGGTGTAGTTCTGACTAGGTTTTCCAAAAAAAAAAGAAACGAAGTATTAGGATGCTTTTTTGGTATCTGTCGGCGTAAGTTTGAAGACACCGCCCAACAGGAAGTATATTCAGTTCATCATCGTACGTACCTGTTAATTTTTTCTCTGGCTTCATTGCACACCACGACCATGTGCATTCTCAGGTTGTCAAAAAGAAATCTCTTTCGAAGGCCGCTCAGTATTTTCTTGTACTGATCTTTGAACGTCACATGACGTGAGAGGCGTGTGTATAAAGATGGTCAGTTCACTGCTGCTAAGTTGTGGGGATCATCTTCGTCGAAGCCAGATCGACCACTCTCCTAACTTGCACTAATTCTATACATTGATGTGTTTCCCTGATTGCACTCCGTACCTGACCGAATTTATTCTTCACCATAAGTGACACAACACCCCTTACTTGTTCTACTTCGGATACCATGTCCTTTACTATTCCCAAATGCTCACATAACTCTAAGCGAGCAGTTTCTAGGTGAGAGATTGTTTACGACATATCTTAATAATTTGAAGTAATATATGCTAATTATCCAGAGAAATCATTGTTTCCCACATAACTCTAAACGAGCAGTTTCCAGGCGAGAGATTGTTTACGACATATCTCAATAATGTGATGTAATATATGCTAATTATCCCGAGAAACCATTGGAAACACGACGGTTCGTTAGTATGTGCAGTGCGCAGGGATGGTCGGGGGTGTTCTTCTTATGAGAGCTGATGTTTTTGCTAATGAACTTCTGAGAACCTGTTAAACTTGTTTTCTAGGAATTGAGGTACAGAAGTACCAAAATCGTGACGCAGTTAGACGCTGTGAATTAAGTTGCCGACTTGCTGGCAGTTTTAGTACTGACAGTTGGTTAAGGTATGCAGAGAAATGCTGACGCAGTTTCAAACTGAAAATTAAACGAATACAAAAATGATGTGCTTTTCTGCAGCCTGCTGGCTAGCTGCAAGTTTAGATCACTACACACAACAGCGCAGTAATTGAGATATGTTATGAGAGTGATTATTATAGTAATTTTGTTGCTTGGCATAGCTCTGTTGAGCCCATAATTCTACATTGCTGAAAGCACCGGGGACGGCTATGTAGGACAAATTGCGAGAGGGAGAGAAAAGGCGCATCCATCTTGAAATGCAAGCTAGCCTCAGGTCCGTGGCTTGTCAACTCACAGTAAGAGGCTATCTCCAATATATCGAACCAGGTCGGAACATTTCGGAAGACGTCGGGCAATTAATAATGCAATTCTGGCTAATAACCCTCTTTGTGAGATATTTCGGCATTGTCATCTGCGAGGAAACAATTTATTAGGAATTTTGGGAAATGTTTGATGAAGCTAACTTCACAGGGTGGAAATGTTTTTAATTATGCCCAGAGAGAAGTGAACATGTCTGCCGGCAGAGTGAAGTTACACGTATCCAGGCCATAGTCAAAATAAGCGGGAATCATCGTACAGGGAATGAATTACGCCCGTGAAAGAAGCTCGAGGAATCAGCGAACAACACCATTGTGATTGAAAGAAAGGCGGAATCTCTGGGGTGAGTCTCAAAGAAATCGGTCCAGCGGTCATCAAAAGGAACGATGCACAATGATATATAATACAGTGTACCACGCCTCTAGAGCATTTATAAATACCCCGACCATAACAAGTCAGTCAGTCAGTATTTACTGGTCCGAGAGGCCTGTGGTCGAACCCGAGATCTGTAACATTAAGCCTTGATACGTAGCCAGCATAAAGTTACGTAAATAAAGTTATATAAATGCTCTAGAGAAGCGGTACACTGTATTATCTATCATTGTGCAACCGTACAGACCCTAGCTCGAAGCCTAAGAGTATTAGCTTAACCTAAGGGACTCAAAGTTCAACACCTGGGCTAACTGCATAAGAGTGGAAGCTTAACCTAACAGACTTCAAGTTCGATACCCGGTCTAACTACATAAAAGTGCAGGTCTAACGTTACGCTGACCACGCATAAACCAAACCTAACCTCCCAGCGTTAATTGTTTTGCTTTTTCCAGAATGCAGTTATTTTTATTTTTTGTATCCACAACGATTTCGTTTGCTTTTCCAGAATGAAAATATTTTTTATATCAACAACGTTTGATATAGGCTCTAGGAGTAAGCGAGTTATAGGGAGGTGTTATTGAAGGAAATAAATAAACAGTAGAGATTTTCTTTTTTCTATTTTATTTTTCAATCATATAGTGTACATTACATATCTAAAACTACACGTTTTTGCTGAATTGTAACATGTATACTAAACTTCTATGATCGAATTAGTAGATGCTATAGTTCCTTAAAGCTGACAATACACGTTTTGTTTTGCATACCTTCATAAGTCATGATTGTGCTATTTTTGTTTATATGATCTAGTTCATCATCCGAAATTGCAATGAATCTAGTAGGTAGGAACAATTTAAAATGTTTGCAAGTACATAGTATGCGACTTCCATATCTTGTAGATATTCTTCTCAGTGAAATATTACTGAATCCTTCACTGACAGGCAGGAGAAGGAGTAGGAGGAGCCCATTTGCCCTTTGCAAGTCGGATGAGAAGGACGAGGAGGAGCCCTTTTGCCCTTCTGATAAGACGTGAGCCTTGGATTCCATTCCCTGTCATGTGTGTAGCACGACCTGTTTCGGTTCTGAGCACCAAGTTTTAATCTCTAAGTGATGTCAACATTACAGTTGGCTACTGAAAGTCTCTAGAGTTCACATCCATAAGCATGAAATGTTAAAATAAAAAATTCAGTGTTCCAAACACTAAAAACTATCAAGCAGATATTGATTTCCTTTAGAAAACGCGACTCAGTGCACCACTAACTGGTCAGGGAATGTATACTTTATTAGGTAATTCTGATAAGATGTGAGCCCTGGTTTCCATTTCCTGTCATGTATGTAGCGCGAATTTTCTTCGGCTCTGAACAAAAAGTTTCAATCTCTAAGTAATGTCAACATTACAGTAGGCAATAGAAAGTCTCCAGAGTACAAAGCTATAAGCACGAAATGTTAAAATAAAAAAATCAGTGTTTTGAACACTAAAACCTGTGTGGCAGATACTGATTTCTTTTTAAAACGCAACTCAGTGTACCACTAATTAGTCGGGGATTTCAATCTTTATTAGGTAATTCTGATAAGACGTGAGCCCTGGTTTCCATTCCCTGCCATGTGTGTAGCGTGATTGTTTCGGTTCTGAACACAAAGTTTTAACCTATAAGTAATGCCAACATTTCAGTAGGCAATTTAAAGTCTCTAGAGTTCAAATCTATAAGAGCGAAAAGTTAAAATCAAAAATTCAGTGTTCCAAACACTAAAAACTCACAAGCATATACTGTTTTCTGTTCAGAAACACAACTCAGTGCACCACTAATAGGTCGAGGATTTTATTCCTTGTTTAGGTAATTCTGATAAGACGTGAGTCCTGGGTTCCATTCCCTGTTATGTGTGTAGCGGGGAAATTTTTCGGTTCCGATTACAAAGTTTTAATCTCTAAATGATGTCAGCATTACAGTAGGCAATTGAAAATCTCTAGAGTTCAAATCTATAAGCACGAAATAGAAAAGCGCAACTCGGTGTATCGCTAATAGGTCGAGGCTTTTATTCTTTACTAGCGAATGTACCCGTGCTTCGCTACGGTATTCTACATTGTATACGAATATCGAAGAAAAAGTGTACATGCAGTAAATACGATTGTTTTAAAATTGCATGTCTCTTAGCGTTATCCGAGAAAGAGCATGGGGAGGTCCCCGTACGATGTTGACTTAACATCGATTAATAGAGAAAAATCAAACGTAAAAGGATACAGATACGGCAAAAAGTCATAAGACCAAGGTTGTAGATCATTCCAAATTGAACGGAGATTGTGCAATCCGTTATGTGATAGGAATTTCCGAAGGTCTGCACCATCATTAAAATTGCCTGCATATTTCGATATTCTTCGGGGATAAAAAGTGAAAAATTTAATGATCTAGGATGTTTTCCGTTCGTTACAGGCTAAAACGTATAATTTTGTCAAATTTCAATTATCTTCTTTTTCTTCTGGCAGATTATGCCGCAATCTGGATTTTGGGCGAGGCGGTTAAAAATTAGGACTTTCAGGAAACTAAACCAAAAATTATGGAGATGGTCATTATTACCCCTTAAACGAAAAGCTGTACGAAAATTTCGCCAAAATAGTCAGTGTAGAGGCACACAGTCGTTACGATTTGATTTATATAGATAAGGAATCTGCTCCATGTAAAACACCTTTTGGGCTATGTCCGCTGGACTTAACCTGCAAAAGTGACCATTCATGATATCTCCCTTATTAATCCTCCTGACGAAAAAATGCACATGAAGAAAAAGGTTTAGAGGTGGCCGATTTCCAGTCAGGTTGGTCTTGTTCTGTATATATTGTGGAAGAGTAAAATCACCATTTCGGTTCCCTATAAACCGCCAGTCCATTCCGGAACATGAAATGTTATTTACGTTTAAAGCCTACCTTTGGACAGGTGGATGCTAAATATAAATTTTGGTTCGAATGTCTTCAGTAGTTTTCAAGTTGTAAGGAATACGCTTTACACGCACCCGTTCGTGAGTTAAGTCCGATGGGACTTGTACAGAAAAACGGTCCGTTAATGATATCTCCCTTATTAATCCTCGTATCGAAATGATGCATATGAGAAAAAAGGTTTAGAAATTAATTTCTACCAAGGTAGGTAGATTTCCATTAAGTTTTGTTGTGTATATTTTGTGGAAGTGCAAAATCACTGTTTCGGTTTCGTATAAACCTCCAGTCAGTTCAGGGATTTAGAAACCGGGCGAGTTGGCCGTGCGCGTAGAGGCGCGCGGCTGTGAGCTTGCATCCGGGAGATCGTGGGTTCGAGCCCCACTGTCGGCAGCCCTGAAAATGGTTTTCCGTGGTTTCCCATTTTCACACCAGGCAAATGCTGGGGCTGTACCTTAATTAAGGCCACGGCCGCTTCCTTCCAACTCCTAGGCCTTTCCCAACCCATCGTCGCCATAAGACCTATCTGTGTCGGTGCGACGTAAAGCAAGTAGCAAAAAAAAAAAAAAAAAGGGATTTAGAAATAATATTTGCCCTGAAACCTATCAAGGACGGGTGTATTCTAAATATGAGTCTTGGTGGAAATACATCCAGTAGTTTGTAGCACTCGCGTACATATGGCGTAATTAAGGAAGAAAATAATCGAGTTAAGAAAGTTGAAAGTAATAGAAAATGGATTATAACTGAGGACAGCCGGATAACGACAAATATGTAAATGCCAAGTGAATGTATTGGAAAATCAAATGCCCCTCAATAAATTATGCTAGCGTGAGTTATGGATATAATAAAGCGGTAACAGAGGAAAAATTTAGGTCCAGTGATTCTTAGGTAAACAAATAATAAGAAGATGACTAATGTTGTTATTACTTAATCTATTCGAGGGCGGTTATAACATCCAACGATATTCCGCCAATATCCCGCAGATAGGCCGATTGACGCCTCTCTTGCCTTCTACCCAAGGAACAACCACGAATTTAAAAGCATGATGAGGAAAATGGCAATAAGTTACTTCCCTGCTGGCATGCAGTCAGAGACGTTGCCATGGTAACCTGTAGGTTCGTTGTCGGTCTGTCGGTCACTCAATGCAGAGCATGATACCAGCGGAAAATTGTAAATTTCTCCGTCATGTGAAGAGTAAGGTAAATTATGAACATAATGAAAGTTGTTTATAATGAAGAGACGTTTCACGTACGGTAAACTAAGTTTACAGAAAATCAATAGTATAAGAGAAAATGGAGAAAAACCATTCTGGTTTTCCTATAAACCCCCGTCTACTCAAATAATTTAAAATAATATGCATATCGAAACCTTCCCCGGGATGAGTATACTCTAAATGTGAAGTTTGGTTGAGATCTATACAGCCGTTTCGATGTGATGGTGGAAAAACCATTCAGGTTTTCCTATAAACCCCCGTCAATTCAAAGATTTTAAAATGATATGCATATCGAAACCTTCCCCGGGATGAGTGTACTCTAAATATGAAGTTTGGTTGTGATCTATCGAGCCGTTTCGACGTGATGGTGGAAAAACCATTCTGGTTTTCCTATAAACCCCCGTGTATTCGAAGATTTTAAAATGTTATGCATATCGAAACCTTCCCCGGGATGAGTATACTCTAAATATGAAGTTTGGTTGAGATCTATCCAGCCGTTTCGACGTGATGGTGGAAAAACCATTTTGGTTTTCCTATAAAACCCCCGTGTATTCAAAGATTTTAAAACGATATGCATATCGAAACCTTCCCCGGGATGAGGATACTCTAAATATGAAGTTTGGTTGAGATCTATCCAGCCTTTTCGACGTGATGGTGGAACAGACAGACAGACAAACAGACAGACAAACAGACAGACAAACAGACAAACAAACAGACACGAAACGTAAAAACCACCGATTCGGTCTTGAGTTGACCTAAAACGAATAAATATCTGAAAAATTGGCAAAGCAAAAGAAATTACAGACAGCGGACACCCTACAATTTTTTTATATAGACTAGCGAATGTACCCGTGCTTCGCTACGGTATTCTACAATGTATTCGAATATCGAAGTAAATAGTGTACATGCAGTAAATAAGATTGTTTTAAAATTGCAAGTCTCTTAGCGTTATCCGAGAAAGAGCATGGGTAGGTCCCCGTACGTTGTTTCCAATGTAAAGTGTTTGTTACGGATTTGTGATATCAAAATAGCAGGCCACTATGCCTAATGCCAGTCACATTTTAGATGAGGACATTTCTTTATAATGGCGGGCACCCTTGCCTACTGCCAAACACAATCGGGTATAGGAGTTTTAAACAAAACTGCATGCTCACTTGCCTTCTGCAAGTCAAATCGAGAAGGGAACTATTCATTACAATTGTAGGCCTTCCTTACTAATGGCAGTTACACAGGGGTTGGAGAAGGAACCCTTTCCTACTGCCAGTCAAAGTCGGTGTGGGGAGTACTGATTACAATAGCAGACCCACTCTTTCTCGATCGCTAAAAATCGACATCAGTGAATATATATATAGATCGACATACGAAAGTATATGTGTGTTTACAATATTGAAGACCTTCATTTACAGATTAACTGTTACTAAACGTACGTCATATCGACAAAGGATTATACCATCAGACACGCCGGATTTAGTGGCCTAAATGGCTGGTCCTATGATATGTCATCTATTCTTGGGTCAGATTGAGTTAGAAACGTGGAACAGGGTAAAGGTTTTGTAAGATTATCTCACATTACATTACTTTTCGGATAATTATGTGACAGCTACATACATAGCATTTGGCTCACATATGGCTACTGGGTGGGCCAATTTTCGTGAGGAGTTTGATGATTCTGTATTTCACATAAGTAATTGAAAGTATGAATTATGCATGTGAAAATTCCAAATTGACTTAACATCGATTAATAGAGAAACATCAAATGTAAAAGGGCTACAGATACGGCAAAAAGTCATAAGACCAAGGTTGTAGATCATTCCATATTGAACGGAGATTGTGCAATCTGTTATGTGATAGGAATTTCCGAAGGTCTGCACCATCATTAAAATTGCCTGCATATTTCGATATTCTTCGGGGATAAAAAGTGAAAAATTTAATGATCTAGGATGTTTTCCGTTCGTTACAGGCTAAAACGTATAATTTTGTCAAATTTCAATTATCTTCTTTTTCTTCTGGCAGATTATGCCGCAATCTGGATTTTGGGCGAGGCGGTTAAAAATTAGGACTTTCAGGAAACTAAACCAAAAATTATGGAGATGGTCATTATTACCCCTTAAACGAAAAGCTGTACGAAAATTTCGCCAAAATAGTCAGTGTAGAGGCACACAGTCGTTACGATTTGATTTATATAGATAAGGAATCTGCTCCATGTAAAACACCTTTTGGGCTATGTCCGCTGGACTTAACCTGCAAAAGTGACCATTCATGATATCTCCCTTATTAATCCTCCTGACGAAAAAATGCACATGAAGAAAAAGGTTTAGAGGTGGCCGATTTCCAGTCAGGTTGGTCTTGTTCTGTATATATTGTGGAAGAGTAAAATCACCATTTCGGTTCCCTATAAACCGCCAGTCCATTCCGGAACATGAAATGTTATTTACGTTTAAAACCTACCTATGGACAGGTGGATGCTAAATATAAATTTTGGTTCGAATGTCTTCAGTAGTTTTCAAGTTGTAAGGAATACGCTTTACACGCACCCGCTCGTGAGTTAAGTCCGATGGGACTTGTACAGAAAAACGGTCCGTTAATGATATCTCCCTTATTAATCCTCGTATCGAAATGATGCACATGAGAAAAAAGGTTTAGAAATTAATTTCTACCAAGGTAGGTAGATTTCCATAAAGTTTGGTTGTGTATATTTTGTGGAAGTGCAAAATCACTGTTTCGGTTTCGTATAAACCCCCCGTCAGTTCAGGGATTTAGAAACAATATTTGCCCTAAAACCTATCAAGGATAGGTGTATTCTAAATATGAGTCTTGGTGGAAATACATCCAGTAGTTTGTAGCACTCGCGTGCATACGGCGTAATTAAGGAAGAAAATAATACAGTTAAGAAAGTTGAAAGTAATAGAAAATGGATTATAATTGAGGACAGCCTTATAACGACAAATATGTAAATGCCAAGTGAATGTATTGGAAAATCAAATGCCCCTCAATAAATTATGCTAGCGTGAGTTGTGGATATAATAAAGCGGTAACAGAGGAGAAATTTAGGTCCAGTGATTCTTAGGTAAACAAATAAGAAGAAGATGACTAATGGTGTTATTATTTAATCTATTCGAGGGCGGTGATAACATCCAATGATATTCCGCCAATATCCCGCAGATAGGCCGATTGACGCCTCTCTTGCCTTCTATCCAAGGAACAATCACGAATTTAAAAGCATGATAAGGAAAATGGCAATACGTTACTTCCCTACTGGCATGCAGTCAGAGACGTTGCCATGGTAACCTGTAGGTTCGTTGTCGGTCTGTCGGTCACTCAATGCAGAGCATGATACCAGCGGAAAATTGTAAATTTCTCCGTCATGTGAAGAGTAAGAAAAATTATGAACATAATGAAAGTTGTTTATAATGAAGAGATGTTTCACGTACGGTAAACGAAGTTTACAGAAAATCAATAGTATAAGAGAAAATGGAGGAAAACCATTCTGGTTTTCCTATATACCCCCGTCTATTCAAAGATTTTAAAATGATATGCATTTCGAAACCTTCCCCGGGATGAGTATACTCTAAATATGATGTTTGGCGGCTAGAATAGACACGCGCAAGCTTAGTGCTGCTGCAGTTTGTGTTGTTTGTGTGGTAATAATCAGAGTTGTTGCGCTTTACGGTTCTCTGCACGGGTCTATTCGAGTTAAGGAATCGGCGTGTGCAAGTGAAAAAGTGAGTTCTCCTTTTGCATGGCTACTAGCAGAGAGAAACTACTACATTCCGGCGTTCTCTCTGACTGGATGCGCCATTTTCCAGACTTATAGGCGCCTCCCTACTAGCTCTGAGCCGAACAAGCCTAGGCCTGGTCGCTCAGCGATTAGGGGCTTGCTTTGCCTCCTACTACTGGCTGGAGATGTTCACTTAAACCCCGGTCCCACCACTTGTGAAATGAAAAAAGACATAAATATCTATTGTCAGAATGTGGAAAGCCTAAACAATAAGCTGTCTGATTGTGAACTATCCCTGCCAGACTTAAGAGAAGTTGACGTGATCGGACTTACTGAAACATAGCTCTCGTGGGCTAGTGACAGTGAACTACCACTCAGTGCCAATTACAGCATATTTCGTCGTGATCGCGCTACTCTAGGTGGTGGAGTGATGTTAGCAGTGAACAGTGCGTTACCGTGTAAACGGAGGACAGATCTCGAACGGAACTGTGAGTTAGTGTGGGTGGAGCTACTCTTTCCTCGACGCCCTGTACTTGTGGGATGTTACTACAGACCACCAAACAGCCCATTCTGTGACCTTGAACAGTGCCTGGACTCAGTCATTGCAGCTCTCCCTCATGGTGAAGTAATTTTAATGGGCGACTTTAACCTGTCTATAAAGTGGTCTTCTCCAACTACAGGACTGTCAGCTAACAACTGCGACACATACTTTATAGACAGTTTTATTAATGGCCTCGGACTGAAACAGTTTAATATGTACCCAACCCGTGGACCCAACACCCTGGACTTCATACTCTCCTCATTAGAACTTAAAACAATAACCCCAGGCAGAAACCTTTTCCTGTGCGACCACCAGTCTCTCGATGCTACATTCCTTCTTCCCCACCCCTCCTCAAAGCCTCACAGCAGGACATCCTACCGCCCTACCTACATCTGGCGACGTGCCGACTGACCTGCAATGTGTCGTGCCCTGGAATGCCTTCCCTGGAGTCTGCTCGAAATAGCTGACATCGAATCGGCTCTTGACCTGCTGTACGACTGGCTGCAAGCTGCAATTAAAGACTTCGTACCTGCACAACGGGCTACTACCAGCAAACATCAACACTGGATATCACATGAGACCAGACTGATACTGTTTAGTAAAAAGAGAGCTTGGCGCCTGTGGAAAGACTTCCCTAACCCACACACTCACAATACTTTCGTTAAAATCCGCCGCCACGCGAGGTTTATGGTCAGAAGAGACTACAAAACACACGTAGACACTGTCACTGAAAACGTCCGCAGCAATCCCAAGCGCTACTGGAGTCTCATCAACACACGAAGAAGGACGGAGAGGATTCCTGTCAGCGTGAACCACAACGATGCAACAGCAGACGGCGCCGATCGCAATGAACTGTTCAACAGGTATTTCTTCTCCAACTTCTCCCCTCCCTTACAAAACCAACCGCTCCCACCCATTGGTACAGCCTCAAACAGAACCCTATCAAGCATAACTACCACACCAAGTGAAGTTCATGACCTTCTTCAAACTCTTCGTATCAACAAAGCTACCGGTGCCGACACTATAGGTCCTCTTTTCCTAAAAAATACTGCCAGTACTCTTTGCGTCCCTCTATCTAAATTATTTAACAGATGTTTTGCCGCGGGCTATTTTCCTAATACCTGGAAACAGGCAAATATTGTTCCACTTCTCAAATCAGGCAACAAATTTAATGTTTCATCTTACCGACCAATTTCTATTCTCCCCACACTATCCTTTATCTTTGAAAAAATTATACACCAGCGTCTCCTCGCATTCACGTTGCCGTATATCTCAACCAAGCAGCATGGTTTTCTACCAGGTGGCTCTTGTCTAACAAACCTAGCCACTCTGCATAGCTTTGCATCACACGCCATTGCAGCTAAATCGCAGCTGGATATCTGCTACGTAGACATTTCGAAAGCTTTCGATTCTGTAGACCATACTCTGTTGCTCCATAAACTCTCCGAACGATTTAATATACATGGCAGTCTTCTGACCCTTCTTTCTGGCTTCCTACATAACCGTTGGCAGAGAGTGGTAATATCAGGCACTTCATCCTCATGGTTACCAGTCACGTCCGGTGTCCCACAAGGCAGTACTCTTGGCCCCTTGCTGTTTTCTTTGTTTATGGACGATCTGCCGTCCGAACTCAACGAAACAGCCAATACCCTACTCTTTGCTGACGACTGCAAGATATTTAGGGAGATCAGGAATCCAGGAGATGCAGCTCTGCTACAGTCCTCACTTAATGCCCTCTCGAACTGGTGCCGTACTTGGAAACTTATCCCCAATCCACAAAAATGCAGCCACATGACCATAACACTACGTAAATCTCCTCTACCGACATCATATTACCTACTCGACAAGCCCATCACCGTAGTTACGCAACAGCGTGACCTAGGTGTAATATTTGATACAAAATTACAATTTAAGACCCACATAGAAACATATACAACCAAGGCCATGAAATTACTAGGCATTCTCTATCGCTTCACAGAAATTTCTGACCCCATTGCTCTTCGTCACTTCTTCCTCACGATCATTCAACCTCTCTTAAACTACTGCTCTCCTATTTGGACAACAGCCTCCCCCTCCAATACTAAGCAGTTAGACAGAGCAGTGTCCTTCTTTGCTGCAATTGTAAGGAACAGAAACCCCAAGCTCAGAAATCTGTCTACGCAGCAGGTATTAATGGCAATTAATATGTCACCGCTGCACATCAGGCGACAGGTAGCTGACCTGAGTTTCCTCCACGGGATGTTAAATGGGCATTACCGCTCGGAACATCTTGTCTCACTCTTCTCTCTCCGCGTTCCTTCCCGCTGCACCTGAACCAAAGACCTTCTCCACATTCCCCACACTCAGCACTCAATACTTCAGCGATCTTTCCTAATCCGCCTCCCGACACTCTTTAACAATATTAACAGGAGACAAGAACTCGATATAGCATCGAATAAAAGTGTGTAAATAGCCTCTTAAAGATAAGTTGATGTGAAGGGATTATACCGCCATCTTGACCCACGATGACTTGGCTATGAATATGGACATTCTTATGGTTTTCGATTTGGACAGTTGTTATTAGTAGGCTGTGTACCTGATCTTGTTATATTTTGTTATGTTTGTTATATTTTATTATGAAAGTTTACGTTGGTTAAATAGTCTGTTGGCAGTGCAAGTGAAATTTGCTCAGTGTAGCTGTATCTTGTGCTTTGTGAATAAATAAATAAATAAATAAATAAATAAATAAATAAATAAATAAATATCCAGCCGTTTCGACGTGATGGTGGAGAAACCATTCTGGTTTTCCTACAAACCCCCAGTCTATTCCACGATTTTAAAATTATCTGCATATCGAAACCTTCCCGGGGATGAGTATACTCTAAATATGAAGTTTGGTTGAGATCTATCCAGCCGTTTCGACGTGATGGTGGAAAAACCATTCTGGTTTTCATATAAACCCCCGAGTATTCAAAGATTTTAAAACGATATGCATATCGCAACCTTCCCCGGGATGAGTATACTCTAAATATGAAGTTTGGTTGAGATCTATCCAGCCATTTCGACGTGATGGTGGAAAAACCATTCTGGTTTTCCTATAAACTCCCCGTGTATTCGAAGGTTTTAAAATGATATGCATATCGAAACCTTCCCCGGGATGAGTATAATCTAAATATGAAGTTTGGTTGAGATCTATCCAGCCGTTTAGACGTGATGGTGGAACAGACAGACAGACAAACAGACAAACAAACGGACACGAAACGTAAAAACCACCGATTCGGTCTTGAGTTGACCTAAAACGGATAAATATCTGAAAAATTGGCAAAACAAAAGAATTTACAGACAGCGGACCCCCTACAATTTTATTTATATAGATTAGGTAATTCTGATAAGACCTGAACTCCTCCGGGACTTAAATTCGGCACCAGATTAATTTTTTCTTATTGTACATGTATGTTCATTATTCAGTACGAAGATGGGTTACATCCTCTAAATTATTAGGGTGCGTGATTTTGCATTAGTCGCGAACTTGTAAAAACAAAGAACTTCATATTCCTTTTTGAGCAATTACTTCCAAATCTAATCAACTTGCTCGTGCAGTCTATATTTTGCTAAAATGCAAATCACTTTAACTGCATTCTTAGCCCGTTCACACTTAGTCTTTAGAGAAAGAAAAGCTTACCATCGATTTTTCCCTCTTATACATTTATGTTCTATAGTTCTAAGTCATGTAAACTCCAGGTTCGAATCCTAGACGGGTGGGGATTTTCCTCAGCTCAAACGTTAAGTGTATTGAATTAAACAATAGCACTTAAGCTGGGTTGTGTCAATTAAACGCACAAGCGTTTAGTGTAGAGTTATGCGTGTTAGCTACCCAAGTAGGGGAGCTACGGTTTCGAATCCTAGTCAGGTCGGTTCGGTCGAAGCGAAATCTAGTTTTCGATTTTGCTGGTTATGTTGAACTTCAGTCTAAGAGAGTTCTAAGTTCGATAGCCGTTATTCTTTTGTTCAAGAGAGTCCTAAACTCGATCTCTGTGTAGGTTTGATTTTTTGACTAATGTTACTTTTGTTCAAGGGAGTCCCAGACTCGATCTCTGTTTGGGTCAACTGTTAATAATGATCCTGGCTTTATGTCCCACTAAATATGTCTTAGAGTCGCCGAAGTGCCGGGATTTAGTCCTGCATTGGTTCTATTTTTGTTCCAGGGAGTCCCAAACTCGACCTCCGTTTTAGGTCAAAGTCCAAGTTCGGGAAACTAAAAATATGAATAAAGTACATGTACCAAGCAGTACACGATCTCCCTAGTCCCATATGCAGCTGCCAAACTGTTCCTAGTTCAGCTCTGAGCCCCCAAAGTCACCTACCAACAATACGCCCCCTATGAATAAAACATACGTATTAAGCCTTATAGCTGCCATCTTGTTTAAGTTCAGCTTCAAGCTACTTTAAGTCGCTTTCCAATGTTACGCCCCTATGAATGAAGAATACGTGTTAAGCCTTATAGCCGCAATATTGTTCCGAGTTCAGGTCCAAGTCCTGGGACGTTAAGTTAGGTTTCGCGTGGTCAGCGTAACCTCAGAACTGTAGTTAGTCCGGGTATCGAACTTGAAGTCTGTTAGGTTGAGCTTCCACTCTTATGCGGTTAGCTCATGTGTTGAATTTTGAGTCTCTCAGGTTAAAGCTTGGACTCTTAGGCTTCGGACTAGGGTCTGTACGGTGAACGCCCTTAGGCGTAGGATCGAATCCAGGGACTGCGAAGCTAAATCTAGGCACGTCAAGCTTGTTAGGTTAAGCTTGCCCTCTTAACCATAATCACGTTGGCTGTTAGGGTAAGCTAGCACTTTCTGGCATCGAGCTTGGGTCTGTAAGGTTAAGGCCCTTAAGGCTAGGTTCGAACCCGAGGTTTTTAATGTTAAGCCTGGACACGTAGTCAGCGTAATGTCATGTAAGGTTAAGAGCACGCTCTTAGCCAAATAAGGTTAAGGGCACGCTCTTAGCCAAATAAGGTTAAGGGTACGCTCTTAGCTAGCAGCCCGCTCCGCGCTTTGACGTCACTCACCGGATCAGACCTCGTCCAGGGGCCACCGTATTCCGCATACCGCACAACTGTCCACTTGTACTACTCATATATAGAAATGGAATGAGAACTGTCACCTGGTCTCTGGGTTGTTTCTGTGTTTCCGATAAATTTTTCATGCTCTGAAGTGTGCTTTGTTAGGCTACTCACAGGGAAGCTGCTTGTGTCGATACTGTGAGTGGGAAGCTTAGTTTTTATTAAATTAACGAGGCGCACACTTCTGCTATCGACTGTTTATACCGCATTACCGAAGGCCAACAGCACAACTCAGAACACTAATTGAGTGCGTTATTCTGCGTTGCCGCAGGACTCTCTGTAAAGCAGACTGAAAAAATAAATGCCAATTGGTAAATTCGTTGTTGCAATGAATATTTTTATCAACAAACAGTTTTTACTCTAGGCTCTTCAGTATCAGATTGGGGAAATACCGTTCGGTGGTGACTTTTTACAAACTTTACTGTTCCATTTTTCTCGCTATTATTGTGTAGGATGTTAGTGTAATGGAATTACTGACGTGAATATATTTCTAGTACGTCAGTGGGTTGTTACTCCAATGACACACTCCTAGTGTGTCAGTCAACTTTACATATTCACTATAGTCTGTTGACGTACTTACAGAACCTGTGAGTCTATACTTTTAAGATATAAAGAGAATGGGAATAATAATAACTTAATCATTTCTATGGAATTCGTTATAATAAAATGTTATTACGAAGGACTGAAAGATAGTCCGTAAAAATTAATTTCCACATCAAACCGCTGCGAGACTGAGCTAGGTGAAATGATGTTTACAAATGGATCTCGATCTCCTCATTCGTGGCCCACTGAATCCTTACTTATGTTTAAATATTCTGAGCTTACTGAACTAGAAATACTTGCAACTGTAAAATACACTATACTGTTTATTTGATAAGGCCATAAGATTCATTAACATTCTAAATCATTGTTAAAATTCAAATTTGGCTTTCTTTTTAAATGCATTTACTTGATTATTTCGAATATTTTCAGATATTTCCACTAAGCATATCGAAATAGATATCAGAGGTTATGTAGCTTATGCTTTATGCTGTAGTAGTGTGGTTGATCATGGGAATGCCTGTCAGCATTGTGTGTCCCATTTTTGAATTTATAACTTTCAGTTTTCTGGATAGCTTCTTCTTAATCTCCTTCTTATTCTTCCGCTTTTCTCACAATGGTCGGGACGCGAACTGTGGCGCTTATTTGTGGTGTGTTGTGTGAATGAAAATGAAAACCTACAACCTATTTTCCAGTCAGTCGTCGTGTCAGGGATGGAATTAATGAAGCCCCCATCTTGCGGCGAGGATTGAAATTGTGCTGGCTGCCGAAGTCTGTCGCACTCCTCTGGGGCGATGATTAATGTCTGACAGATGAAATGATAGTGGAGAATGTTGCTGGAATGAAAGATGACAGAGAAAACTGGAGTACCCGGAGAAAAACCTGTCCCGCCTCCGCTTTGTCCAGCACAAATCTCACATGGAGTGATCGGGATTTGCACGGACCCCAGCGGTGAGAGGCCGATGCGCTGCCGCCTGAGCCACGGAGGCTCATGTGCTGTGTGAATATGGAGAGAAATGTGTTGGGACAAACTCAAATACCCAATCCCGAGACTTAAGAATTAACCGTACCTAGTTAAAATCTCCGACCCTGCCGTAAATCGAACCCGAGCTTCCCTGAACTGATAACCAGTACGCTGACCATTCAACAACGGAGCCGTACAATTTACTAGGTAGCTTTGTTTCAGATAATGAGTAGTTAAAAAAATTGCAACTATGAAGCTGGCTATAAATAAAATGGCTCAATATTTTTTACTTACACACACACTATTAAAGATATGGCTGACTTCATTTTTTTCATTTTAAAACTTTTAAATGCGTCTTAGAAGCATATGTTTTTCATTATATATTTTTTATTTGCTACAGAAACATCTGGAACAGGTGTCCTCTTGAAAAGATAGTAGGCATTCAAACACTCAAAATTACATTTTAATTAAATTGTGCACATTATCCCTTAGAGCCTCCGTGGTTCAGGCGGCAGCGCATCGGCCTCTCACCGCTGGGGTCCGTGCAAATCCCGATCACTCCATGTGAGATTTGTGCTGGACAAAGCGGAGGCGAGACAAGTTTTTCTCCCGGTACTCCGGTTTTCCCTGCCATCTTTCATTCCAGCAACACTCTCCAATATCATTTCATCTGCCAGTCATTAATCATTGCCCCAGAGGTGTGCGACAGTCTTCGGCAGCCGGCACAATTCCTATCCTCGCCGCTGAATTTGGCTTCATTCATTACATTCCTGACGCGGTCGAATGACTGGAAACAGGCTGTGGATATTCATTTTTACATTAACCCTTAAGCTATATTATGTAACAATGGAAGCGATTTTTTATGTTGTTGCATCAGTACTAATTAAATAATAGTTACATTGCTCATAATTAATAATTATGAATATACATTTTGAAGAGAACTGGATAAATATTGATAAACAATTATATGAAAGTTGTAAGAAAGAAACTTCAGTATTATTCATACAACCCATTCAAACTCTGATTGTTGCTACAGCTTTGTATGGTACTCTGAGAAGCAATTTATATGGAGAGCAACATCACATTTCCTACATTTTGTAGACACCTTCTTAGGACATTTCTACACATTGTCTGTTTTTCCTGTGAAATTCCGTAAAATACTTTCCAAATTTGTTGATGGGCTTCTCTTTGTTGCACTTTTCGTAGTATCATTTTCTAGAAGAGCATAGCAACTCTATAGCAGAATGCAATGTGATTAAGTTTTCCCCATTGTACTTAAGTTTTTGCTGTGAATTTTGCTCAGCAGTATCAATAGCATGTACAATACGTTGAAAATATCTTTTTTTACCCGTTTTGGATTCACAGTAAAGACTGATAATTTCCTTTCGCGAGAATCTTTTGTTGTGTGTTGATTACAGTGATACCACATTCGATACCACTGCGACAATGTGGTTATACTTCCACTTCACTATAAGAGTGCTGTTGTCTGCAGCAAGTTTGGACTGGTAATATCCACATGGCTCCTCTTGTCGTTACAGATGATCAGATGGTGGTGCATTTGGAAGTTATACTTTTCCTAATTATACCAGTTCTCCTCTCAAATTTCTGTTTTTTATTTAATCTAGTAGTAAATTAATTGTTGAAAAACATGTGATATGGTAACCTGCCAATTTCTTTCAGTACGTCACAGCATTAAAGTACTATAGAAAAACCAAGAGTAAATGCACCGGACTTTTCATTCCATATACCTTTGGCTCCTGGACATGGGTCCATCAATATTACATACACATTCGATGTAGCTCCAACCTACACTTTATACGCGTAACCAATGGGCATTACCCTTATAAACTGTTTAAAGCCATGCCTCCCAAAATAGGGAATCATGGCCTCGTCTGCATCGTGTTTCTCAATGTGGAGCACCTTCCTGAAGCGTTTTGTTCAGAGCAGTTGAATAGAGGCCGAACATTAGCAAAACGGTCATTCATATCCAGCATTACATTATCGCAACAATGGTTATTAGACATAAACTCAAATCTGTCTCTTGATAGAGCGGAAGCAAAAGCAACAGTCTACGTCTAAACGTCAACAAGACCACTTAGTAACAACACACGCAGGAAACATTTCAGTTTTAGTAATGCCACCAAGTTTATTTCTCGCTGTGTATCTATTGCTGTGCGCAACCAGTAAATCAATTATGTCATCATCTACACATTCCTGCAATTTTTTCAACCTTTGATAAAGAAATCGATAACAAATTAGGAATGATTTTAATTGCATATCTACATCCTTTCACTTATAAACATTATTAGCAACATGTTGAAGTGCATTTGCAGATGTACTCGTAAATGTGGGGGTGGGGGGTATTTTCAACAGGAGCACAGTTATAAAATAACTCTTCTCATGTCCTCGATTGAGATCCTGGGAGGTCGTTAGGAGATACATTATCTCCATCTACTGAATCGTTGTCTGTGAAGTCTTATGTTGCACTGATAGGGGGCATAATTGCAAAGTCAATCTCCTTAGCAGGTGGTGAACCTCCCTCCTCGTCATCTTTAAGTGTAGCAAGCAATTCAAACCTCTGAAACATAAACAAAATATTTATAAAATATATACCTATTCTTATTGTCCTTTTAAAATGGCACCGCAATTCACATGAACCCAGAATCACAACTTATAAATCTCATTTTTGTCCCGTATTGGCATCATCTCATCTAAGGTTAGGTTGAATGGAGAATCTCACCTTCCAATACTTATTTGTTTTTATTGCTAGTCTATGTATTTATGTATCATAATTCAGCTTAAAATCTAATTACAGTATTAAAAAGTACATGTCTCGTTCCTAATATAGAATATTTTCAGCTAAAATGATACAAAAAAGGCATAAACAAATAAAATCACTTGTAATGATGATGATAATAATAAGATAAAATGTTCCTTCGGGTTGGATTAAAACCTCAACAAGTCAATGTTCGAGTTTGGGATAAAATCTGACGTAAAGGACCTTCTTTTTTCAAAAGCTGGAGAAGTATGTACTTTTAGTATCTTGAGAATATGCTTAAAAAGTAAAATTTTAAATTCGATAATCGGGCGAAACTCCTAAAGAATAGCCATGTTTCATTTCTTTCGTTACAGACTCCCTTCATTGTCTTAAAATTAAAAAAAATCAACCTCAACTTCGGTTATTTTTTAGGAGTTTCCCCAGATCATCGTATTTTAAAATTTTATATTTTAAGTCTATTTTCAATATACTAAAAGTACATACTTCTCCGGCTTTTGAAAAAAAGATCCCTTACGTCAGAGTTTATCTCAAACTCGAACATTGGGCCGATGACCTTCGATGTTAGGCCCCTTAAAACAACAAGCATCATCATCACCATCAAACTCGAACATTGCCTTTTGAGGTTTTAACTCAACATGAAGGATCAATTTAGCTTATCATCATCATCATCATCATCATCATCATAAGCATAAGTGTTCTTTTTGTTTGTTTATACCAAGGTTTGTATCTTCTTTAGTTGATGATGTTCCATATTAGGAATGAAACATATACTTTTTAATATTGTAATTAGAGTAATTAGATTTTCAGTTGGATTATGTTACATAAATACATACAGTAGACTTGCAATAAAAACAAACAAGTATTGGAAGGTGGGATTCTCCATTCAACCTAACCTTAGTTGAACCAAGAATTAGTATGTAAGTGGATAAGGAAATTCAAATACCACAATATGAGGGCTACATTACCCAAGTATACATATTTTATTTTAACTTAGATTAGAAAATGCTAACATGAGTATATGTGTACCTTTCTAGATTACACAATGCAGGTAAATCCGTTGTGATTTAAAGCAAAATTACAGCATGGTACCAACAACGAGAAGTTTTAAGCAAACATATGGCAGATGTTTACTGAGTAATTTTGAAGTAACCCTATCTTCTAGGAAATAGAATTACCAACTATGCAGGACGGAATGAAAAAACGTGTGTAGTTTCTTTATAAAAGGTCAATAGGCATACTTAAGCACTTAACCATTTTTCATCGGTAATACATTTTCTTGTTATTGGACCAGTTCCTGCCGATTATCTATTTGTAATTTACTCTCAACTTCAAGGAACTGGTCCTCCCATGGTTCAAATCAATTAGAATAACAAGGAGTTTGAATATTAATATTGGGAAGCCGTGATAAATTACTAGTGGGAGTGATTATTTTCCTCAGGGTCAAAACAACCTGGGGAAATAATAGTGTGTTGTACATGTGAACAACGTGATTACTCTATGAAGATCGGAATTCAGTACATCTTTTTATACTACTTAAAATTCACTTTCGGTTAAAGTAGGAGTCATTCAGAAGTGCATGAGAGAGAATTCAAATTCAACGACAACACATTACGTTGACTAAAGTTGACGATAATTTATAAAAATCTAGCTGAAACTCTGCTCAGACCTGAAAGGAGGCCTAATTAAAGTAAAATAAAGTTAGCTGTGGCGTAATTTACCTTTAAAGTGCATTACCTCCGTCCTGTGATATCACCTGACGTATCGTACAAGCAATAGATCATTAACTCCAACCCTGGATCTCGTGACTGAGCTTCACTATTGTGGTTTACAGCAAGCAAAGCGGAAAGGATCGAAAACCACCACAGTGGTTCTTAGCATGGAAGGCACGTTCTCATCGCTCCACCCCACTGGTTCATTGTGAAGTAGCGGAAGACGATGAGCCACACTAGAACGACAGCCAGCACCGACAGCACAAATGGCGTAGGAGTGGAAAGGTTAGTACTCAGTTGAGCTAAATGAGAGAGTGATGGAGGTCCCTTGTATGTATTGGGGATTACTGAGTAAATAAACAAATAACTACAATTTCAAATCGCTGGACAGAATAAAATCATACCTTGACTGAACACAGCTAGTGGCGCACCAATGTGCGGTATTGGATTCAAACACAGTTACACTTATTTCATTTTAAAACTTTCGGAATTTCACTTCTTTCTTGTTTTTTCTCCGCGAAACTAAACGAGCGGATTGGCCGCGCGTGTTTTGGAGCCTAGCTCCGCATTCGGGAGACGCGTGGGTTCGAACCCCTCCGTCCGCTCTTCTGAGGATGGTTTCCTTTGGTTTCCCATTTTCACTTCTAAACAAATACCGGGAAAGTTCCTATTCATAGGCCGTCGCCGATTTCTTCCACCTCCTTACCAATTCCATTCAACGTCATTCATTTCATCTTCATTAGCCCCTCAACAGACGTCAGGAAGGGCATCCGCTGAGTACTTATACCACTAATCTCCTACTTGCTTTTAATAATAATAATAATAATAATAATAATAATAATAATAATAATAATAATAATAATAAATATTTTTTAAGTTGCTTTACGTCGCGCCGACACAGATAGGTCTTATGGCGATGATGGGACAGGGAAGGGCTAGGAGTGCAAAGGAAGCGGCCGTGGCCTTAAGTAAGGTACAGCCCCAGCATTTGCCTGGTGTGAAAATGGGAAACCACGGAAAACCATCTTCAGGGCTGCCGACAGTGGGGTTCGAAGCCACTATCTCCCGAATACTGGATTCTGGCCGCACTTAAGCGACTGCAGCTATTGAGCTCGGTCAATAATAATAATAATAATAATAATAATAATAATAATAATAATAATAATAATAATAATAATAATAATAATAATAATAATAATACTTGTTCTTGTCTGACTCGTTGGCTGAATAGTCAGCGTACTGGCCTTTGGTTTAGAGGGTCCCGGATTCGATTCCGGGCTGGGTCGGGGATTTTAATCGGTTCTGATTAATTATTCTGGCTCGGGGACTGGGTATTTGTGTCCGTCCCGATACTCTCATCTTCATAGTCTGACAACGTACCACACTACCAACCACCACAGAAACACGCAATAGTGATTTCGTCCCTCTATACAGTATTTGCGTCAGGAAGGGCATCCGGCCGTAAAACAGGACCAAATCCACATTGCGACGAAGTTCGCACCTGCTACCCCACAGGTGTGGGAAAAACGGGTAGGAAAAGAATAATTATAAAAATACCTGTTCTTTTAAGAGCTCATCACATACAGATATTCTGAGCAGGTTGATTGAAAGCTCCGTGGTTTGGTATCCCTCTGACCTCTTGAGGAAGGAGGTTCCGTTAACAGCTTGCCACAACGGCGAAGGAGTTGCTGTAGGTTGAGGATATGTGGTTAGGATTAGCGAGCAGCATCGTGTACAGCGCTTTGGCACTTTCCTTATGCTCTTCCGAAATGCTATGCAATAGTTCATGCAGTTAAGGTTGAGAATGTCATACACTTTGACGTGACATCCGTCCTGGTTTCAGCAGACTACTGTTAAACGATCAGTAGCAATATAACCCACAATAGCGGCGTTGTGGCCGATTATAACCTACTGTATTTTACTTCTATGACATTGTTATCCATCTTATAGATCTAGAGCCACTGTACCTTTACCGATGAGAACTCAGTGCTAATCATTTAATCCGCACTATTTTTTAATAATTAATGCACACAAGTTGTGTATATATGTTACATAAGTTACATAAGTTTTGGCGATACTTTTTACCCCGCATTTTGATTGTACACATTTTAATTAAGCACAATAGTCTACCAGGGGTATTACTCGTTTTTACAAGTGGTCATGTGGTAACGATCACAAGGTTGATCGCACAACTCACACATACAGTTATTCCCGGGATCGTGAAAACGCTTGTTCTTGCATACTTTGCGGTGGTACCCATGCACAGCTATTGAGGTCACCAGGTGTCGGAGGTCTCGATTCGTGTTGGCCAAGGATATATTTGCCATGGCTTCTGTAGTATAAAAATCCAGCCAAATATCTCTTCGTTTCTTTTCTCTTTCAAGGAGCTGTTTATTCAAGCTGTCGGTAGATGGGAGTCTCATACGCAGTTCTTCTATAAAGAACGGCTCTCTCGCGAGCCTCGACTTTGTGTGTTTCGAAACACCTAGAGCGGCTTTCAAGAATCTTGATTTAACAGCTTCCAAAGTCATTAGATCTTTTAGACTTAACTTATCCCAAATAATATCTATTCCGTACGTTGCGTTGGGAACTGTTTTTGCGATGAGTAAGGCCATAGCGGTTGTTAATGATAATCTGGATAATTCTTTGATGTCAAAAGTTGCTTTTGTGGCAGATGCTGCACGGGATTTCACGTGTATTCTGAAAGATCTGGCGGTGGTTTGCAGAGTCACTCCCAGGTATTTGAAGCTGTTGATTGTCACAACAGGTTTCTGTCCTAGATATATTCTGTCCTCCGCAGTTTCTCGGCCTCCGTTGCGGAATGTCATCTGTACAGTTTTTTCGGTGTTAATTTCCATTTTGTTTTCCTGTGCCCACTTTTCAAGTTGGTTTATGGCTCTTTTCAGGTTGTAGGTAGAATTCGATCCAATGACCATGTCGTCCGTATATATGTAGATTTTATATCTTCCGTCTCTTGTTTAATCATCTGTACAACATTGTATGTGGCGACATTAAAAAGCAAAGGACTTAATGGGTCTCCCTGTAGGACGCCGTTGGTCTGAGTTATTGTTTTTGATGTGGTTACGCCATCTGTGATCTGAATGAAATTGGATGTCATCATGTTATGGATCAGTACAGTCAGCTTATTTTTTTCCTGTTATTGTTTCCAGCTTCGAGATTAGGATACGTCTGTTTACTGTATCGAAAGCTTTGGTTTAATCTACGAAGATTACATGGAATTTTCCTTGAGGATGCCTTAATGTATCTTCTATATCATCAATTATGTTGATAATGGCGTGGAGAGTGCTCCTGCCTTTTAGGAAACCGAATTGTTCTTCCGGAATCCTGTGTTCTACTTCCTTAGAAATTCGCTTTGTGCTCATGCTTGTGAGTATCTTCAATATGCGTTTTTCCAGGGCAATTCCCCTGTAAGAGTTCGGGTCCAACTGATTGCCTTTCCCCCTAAATAGTATCCTAGTTGTCGAAATCCTGCATATTTCTGGGATGTTGCCCTCTTTTAAGCATAGGTTTAACATATCTGTGATTGCTTGAAGTAATAAGCTAACTGAGCCTTTGATACATTCATTAAATATGCCGTCGGGACCTGGCGCCTTTTTGTCTTTTAGAGATGTTATTGTCTCGTATACCTCTTTTCTCGTGAAGGGTTCAGTTTCCGCTATACATGTCTTCACATTGATCGGTTCATATGCGGTGTTGGTTTTATCAATGTTCATAATGTTGTTGAAATGTTCTTCCAAAACTGTTATGTCCATTTTTCCTATTGCTCTGAGATTTCCGTGGCCTCAGTGCCACGTACGGGTCATTTCTGGCTTCTTCCACCAATATATGTTGCTTCCTTTTGCATGTAATCCTGTTTTTAATCTTGAGTAGATTTTTATATTCCTTTATGATTTGACTGTAGGATTTTATATCCTCTAAACTATGGCTGGATTTGGCTGTATGTAGCGCAAGAAGGGTAATCTGTCTCTTTTCATAACATTCTGCGTCAAACCATTTGCGAGCTCTTCTCTTTTGATTGTATACCATAGTAGACTGAATCGTTTTTTGCAGTGTCATGGCAGCCGAATCAGTGTCATTTCTCTCTGTGCGATTATTGATGTCTTCCCATTATTCTGGCTTAATATGCAGTTTCTTAGCTGTCGTGAGACTTTGATTTCTGCGGTTTTAATTCTGTTCATCACATTTGGAATGGAAAAATTGGCCACGACTGGGCAATGCTTCTTTAGGGGTGTCTCAACTGCTGAATAACATATTATACAATTATTTAATGTAATATTGGGTCCTTTATAGAATATTAAGTCAATAGTACTACATCCTGAGTGTGAAAAGTACGTTCGTTCATCCGCCTGGTTGACAAGAATGAATCCTTCCTCTATAATCATATCTAACAGTTCATTTGTTCTGTGATTTGGAACGTCTAATCTGCAGTTCAGATCTCCAGCTATAATAATGTTTCGTCCTGGTGTTGCCTGTCTTAAGGCAAACATAATGGTTGTTATTATGTCTTCTACTGGCATTAATGATTCAAGGTAGATGGCTATTACAGAAAGGTTCTCGAAATTTATCACAAGTGTGTCCTGATCCTGATGTGTGCTTAGCACTTTTTCCATTTTTGGTTTGAAGAAGCTGGAGATTCCTTGTTTTGGCCGTTCTCTTGGTCCTTGCGTTGCTGGTATATGTTGTGAGTAGAATCCGTTTATTTCCAAGGCTTTAGATGCTAGAGTTTCTAAGAATACTCATATGTCTTTTGTGTGCAAAAGATCGTTGTTAGATAGCGCTAGAGTGCTTTTCAGTCCTTCTACATTCCACAGAAGCAGATTGAGCTGCGAGTCTGGCTCCTGCTTCTTGGAAAACGAAAAATACGATAGCGTCGTACGATGACTCCCTCTGGCCACACTTCCGCTGTGTTGAGTTTTGGTAAGTCTTGCAGTGGGATCACCACTTTAAAGGCTTTAAGTGTGCCTTTAGTGTGGAGTTCTTTACATTCTAATATGTTGACTACATGTAATTTGGAGATGTGCTTTTTAACCGCTTTTTCGGTTGTATTTTGGTGCAATTTCCCTATATATAACCAAGCTCTACGATCTGCGGCTTGCAGTTTATCTGTTTGGGATTTATCATTCCCACATTCGGACTATCTTGTGCCCACGATTGTTGTGGTCATCTTTCTCTTACTGTCATTCCAGTGTTTCGACGTGGAGGGTTTGGCAGCGATATCTGACCATAAGTCATTGTTATTCCTTGGATTTTCTTGGGGTATAGGTTCCAAGACAATTTGTTGCCCTGCCTTTTTTGGCTTAGTTATAATTATAATTTCTTCTTTGACCATAGGTCTTTTATTCGAAAGACTTTCCATCATAGTTTGTAACCTCTGTGTTAAATTTTGTGTAATCATGTCTTCCATCTCGGAATCTACAGACTTTGTGTGTTTGGTCGAGAGATGTCGCCTGAAAGTCATGATTACGTTGCTGTCCGATAGACATTGTCGATAGTATTTGGGTTTCATTGACCTCCTGCGCTGGGCCGGTAGATGTCGCCACCTGTTCCGTAGGTCGACTATCTTCTTCCTCTGTATTCGTTGATTTGTCTATCCCAACCTCATTCTGTTGATTCTTATTCGACTGAAATTTATCATCTAGGGCGAACTGCAGTTCCTTAAAAAGGTTTCTAATATTATTTACGGCTTTATCCATGGTTTCTTTAGCTTCCTTCTTCATATAACCGCCTTCTTCGGCGATATTCATTAAGCATCTTAGAGCACTTTCGAGACGTGTTTTAGTCTTGTCCGCCATTTTTTGTGGAGACCTAGTCACTTATCGTGGCTTCTCCATAGTGTTCAGGTATTTATTAACAACAGTGTATTGTGTGCAGTTACGCCATGAATAAGGGAGATACAAATAGCTTGAGTTTCATACTAGTAGGCCTACTCATATGAAAGTTCATTGCAAACAATACTTACCAACTTATACCTTCTAACATAAGCTTCACTTCTGGGGAGAACGCAATTCTTTCTGATACACAGAAATTTCAGATGACCACTTTTCCGACCACATTTTAGCCTGTGCTCTTGCAATTTGTTAAATTTTCACGTGATATGGAACCATATAGCTGAGATATTGGGATAATATTCACATTTGGTTACTTCCCCCGGACCCTAATATTTTGAGAACATCATGTAATTTTATTACTTATCGGTATCAGTATTGCAGAATATCATATATTTGGCAACACATATTTCAACAGGAAAATACGTGGCTAAACAGATCTTGAGAAGAATATATTTTAGCAATATTTCGAAATGGGGTCAGTGCTGTCGTTTTAGTTAGGGGATTGATGTATTATGGTCCAGAATCATATAGGATACTTATTATGGGTCCAAAATATGACAACATTTATTATTGCGGCAGTTGTGATAATCTTTGTTCCTTTTGAAAATTTGGAATTGAAAAACGATAAAAATCCATGTCAAGGGTGACCGAAGTTTCATTTCGATCTGATGTCTTTCTCGAGTTCATGGGTATTCTTTGAAGGAAATATCGAAGTCCAAATTGTTGGTATAATCTATACACAGAGGCCTAAATTAATTTGCTCACTTGCTGTTGAGCATTTACGTAATATTTACTCAAAAAATATTTTCTTCACAAAAAAATGTACGCATAACGTCAGAAACAGGTTTCTTAGTTTCAGAAAGTGGTACAGCATATGGTAAAACTAAAATTTCTACTCTCTACTGTCTGAGGTACTCAGCTCTGCGTACACACAGGTAATAGGGTGCTATGTTACGTCTGAACAACCTCTGAGTTGTTAAAAGTTCTGAGTGGCACCCTTTGATTGTAGATTACTTCTGCTCGTACAATACCACCATCTAAAACTTCTTTTGGCACTTCAAGTAAGTATGCCCTGTTTCTCTACAGGGTTGGGTATGAGGTGAGATGAACATCTGTAGCGAGTTTTTACGACCGCATGCCTTTCCCGACGTCAACCTCATCAGAGGAGTTAATTATATGAAATGAATGACAGGATGTATGACAATAGGAAGGGTCATATTGAAATGCAGTGGGGGCACATAGCCTACTCCTGTCGAATAGCACCTAGGGGTATGCTCAAGGCTTTACGTCGCCATCCGGTGGACGAATTTTTTTTTTTGCTAGGGGCTTTACGTCGCACCGACACAGATAGGTCTTACGGCGACGATGGGATAGGAAAGGCCTAGGAGTTGGAAGGAAGCGGCCGTGGCCTTAATTAAAGTACAGCCCCAGCAATTGCCTGGTGTGAAAATGGGAAACCACGGAAAATCATTTTCAGGGCTGGCGATAGTGGGGTTCGAACCCACTGTCTCCCGATTATGGATACTGGCCGCAGTTAAGCGACTGCAGCTATCGAGCTTGGTACATATAAGGTGTTACCGAACATGAAGGTCATGGATACTTCTTCTCAATCATAGCCCCAATATACAACAAATATACACCATTGTAGACAGTTCGGAGACAACAAAATATGTGACAAAATATGTCAAACACTACCTGCCATGGTCCTCTTGCATCAAATCACTGACCGAGTGAGTGGCTGCGCGGTTTGGGTCACGTACTGTCTGCTTGCATTCGGGAGCAAATTGTACAAAAGTAAAATAAATGAATCACTAACTGAAAAATACAACAGTGAATTGAAAGTCCTTGTTTGGATCGACTAAAATTTTTCAGTGACAGCCGTACAATAGTACACAACATTTATGCCGAATGCCTTGGATCAAATCCACACGACAATTAACTTTTATATCTTCCGACGATCACCCGAGGAAGAATGGACCTGAAGAGTTGATTTCGAAAAGCCTGTAACACGGATAATAATGATCTTCGGAATCAAGTGAATGTAAAAATTACGGAAGTGGTTCAATAAATAAGGTGGCATGACATATTGTGTAAATACATGCAAATCCTCCGCACACGTATAATGTATAGTATGGCCTTAGTACGTATTCTTCTTACATGCTGTCCTTATATTTGTCTAAGTCTTTGTTTTGGGATACGCCTATTACAAGGTATCTGTCCGAGCGTGGGAGTAATCAGGGTAAAATGTCTGACGTTAAGACGCGACGACTCGCTGAATAGCACTGTGCACTGTCAAGTTCTAATTCTCTTCTACGTAGATACTACTGCAATAGTCCAATAGGATGAACATCAGTCGATCCCATATCTCAACAGGATGGTCCATCACCTCCCAATAGCAGCATCGTAATAACTCAAATATAATAATAATAATAATAATAATAATAATAATAATAATAATAATAATAATAATAATAATAATAATAATAATAATAATAATAATAATAATAATACCGAGCTCGATAGCTTCAGTCGCTTAAGTGCGGCCAGTATCCAGTAATCGGGAGATAGTGGGTTCGAGCCCCACTGTCGGCAGCCCTGAAGATGGTTTTCCGTGGTTTCCCATTTTCACACCAGGCAAATGCCGGGGCTGTACCTTAATTAAGGCCACGGCTGCTTCCTTCCAATTCCTAGGCCTTTCCTATCCCATCGTCGCCATAAGACCTATCTGTGCCGGTGCGACGTAAAGCAAATAGCAAAATAATAATAATAATAATAATAATAATAATAATAATAATAATAATAATAATAATAATAATAATAATAATAATAATATTGGCTTTACGTCACACTAACGAGTTTTGTAGTTTGTGGAGATGCAGAGGTGCTGAAATTTAGTCCCGCTTGAGTTCTTTTTACGTGCCAGTAAATCTACCGACACGAGGCTGACTTATTTGAGCACTTTCAAATACCACCAGACTGAGCCACGATCGAACGTGCGAAGTTGGGATTAAGAGGCCAGCGCCTCAACCGTCTGAGTCACTCAGCCCGGCGTAACAACTCATATTTGCTACTTGTGTGTCCAGGTATTGTCGTAAACGAACATGACGCCTATTCACAACAACATAGTGACTTTTATTCTACGATGCTTTGGCGTGTTTAAGTACCCTTTGGATGGAAAAATAGGATCACACTACGCATCTGAACATTTTACCTTATTTCCGTCCGATCTAACAAGCGACGTTTGGACGGTAAAACTTACAGTAGCCACAGAAAGTATTCGTACACCAACATTTTAATGTATACCTTGTATATTAAGCACCATGAAGTAATATAAACACATCCAGTGAGACATATGCATAAAGAAAAGACACCTAGCTGTACATTTTCTATGAGATTTACAGCGCTCAACATAATAAACAAATAAACTCGTCTTTTAACACAACAAAAAGTATTCGTACAGTACTAGATAATTCAAACACTTTCCGAAGTCTCTGTTCAAACACAGTCTTAATACTTTGTATGCGTGCCTTTAGCTTTGATGATCTGTTCCAGACGTCTTGGCATTGAGTTAACTAAACGTTTGGTGTACGCTTCAGATATGTTGGACCGTGCATCTGAGGGTATTCTTTACTAGTAGGGTGGCGATTTTGCACTTCTTTGCTTAGATGGGCCCACAGGTTCTCTATGGGATTTAGACCTGGACTCTGCGGTGGAGTGAGAAGTCTTCTTGGGGCGTTGTACAACAACCATTCACTGGTTATCTTGGCACAATGCTTAGGATCACTGTCCCGTTGGAAGTGTAAGACTCCTTCCAGATGAAGCTTGCGTGCACTGCTGTTTAATTTATGGCGCAACACATCTATGTACATCCTGGCATCCATAATACCATCAATAAATGCCAAGTACCCCACTGCATTTGCAGCCATGCAGCCCCAAACAATAACACTCGCTTCTCCGTGTTTTACCGTGGGGATTACGTATTGGGATTCACATTCGGTGATTGGATTCCGCCATATCTTCCTGCACCTGCCAGTTCCAAACTGTGTAAACTTCGCTTCATCAGAAAAAATAATGGTGTTCCAAACGTCCATTGCCTTTTCACAATACTCTTTCGCGAACTGTAGGCGCATCTGCCTATTTCTTTCACTTATAAGTGGCTTCTTTCGTGGACATCTACTGCGCAGGTTCGCACTGTGCAATAGATTCCTTACAGTCTGCACACTCACCGTTTTGTCGGGCCTTGAAGCGAGTTCTGTAGCACTTCGGAACGGTTCCTTTCGTGCCGAATGCACAATATTGCGTCACTCCCGTACTGTCAGCACTTTTGGACGACCAGATCTGGGTTTGTTTTCTGTTTTCCCGCTGTGCTTGCATTTTCTAACTATTGAACTTACTGTAGTACAGCTAATACCGAGCTGTTTTCCAATTTGACAATAACTTTTACTTTGCTTAAACAGTAACACTATATTATCTCGTGGACTCAATGAAGGTTCCGTCTTCTTTCGCCCCATACTAAATAACCTTGCGGCAACGACAGCATAGTGATGCCTGAAGAGATAACAACCCCACCTGCAGGCACAACTGTGGCGACAACTGATTTAATTAATCACAAGGACAGTGCACCCGCACTGTACGAATACTTTCTTGGCAGTACGATCTGCAGCTTCTATACAGTATAGTGCCGATCATGTTACATTTTTAAACGATCCGTATGTTCAGCGTGTATATCTGATGTCTGTCGTTAGCCGTTTATAAATCTGACTTCAGCTTGTAAGTCATAATGATGTTCTATCACTTTGCATAGGTGTACGAATACTTTCTGTGGCCACTGTATATCATGTGCGGTGTTATGTTCATGAGAAGAAGCGGTGATGTGTCTACCCTATTTTGGTGTAAAAATTGGAATGAAATAGAGAACAATTCATTTGTGAGAATCCGTATTACCTTACTTCCGGAACAACCTGCGTATAACATCCATACTTACAGGAGGAAAGCTGATCAACGAAAATCATCAAAATGTATGGATCAAAGGTTCAATGCATACCGAAATGGTTACGTTTGCATTATGAAGGTTTATGTTTTCCCATATGTGCAAAAGCAGTAGTTCTGTATGTTTTAGCAACTTGGGCTGTAAGAGAATGAATTGGCTCCCCGACTTACTGTATAATCACATGGTACTGGAAATAGGGTGAATGGAGTGGGAAATGATGATGGCATTGATTATGATGTTTTTATTTTCCACTTTTCTTTAATAATTTAAAATTGTAACTTCACGTTTAGAACGATTTTGTATGATTTTCTCTCTCTCTCTCTCTCTCTCTAGAACTTTCACAATGGTTTATACAACCGTTCCTATCCACCAACACATTCTATCTAACTGGGCAGATGCAATTATATCATAATACATCTCCACCATTTCTAGCCACGTATCTTCAGTTATATACAAGAAACCAGACATAAAATCCCTTAAATGGAATGGGACAGATACATTGAAATATTTGTGTGATTCTAGGTTAATTTTTCTTTTTCTTTATTTCTTAATCTGCTTACCAGGGTTGGTTTTTCCCCCGGACTCAGCGAGGGATCCCACCTCTACCGCCTCAAGGACAGTGTCCTGGAGCTTCAAACTCTGGGTCGGGGATACAACTGGGGAGAATGACCAGTACCTCTCCCAGGCGGCCTCACCTGCTATGCTGAACAGGGGCCTTGGTGGGGGATGGGAAGATTGGAAGGGATAGACAAGGAAGAGGGAAGGAAAGGAAGCGGCCGTGGCCTTAAGTTAGGTACCATCCCGGCAATTGCCTGGAGGAGAATTGGGAAACCACACGGAAAACCCCTTCCAGGATGGCTGAGGTAGAAATCGAACCCACCTCCACTCAGTTGACATCCTGAGTCTGAGTGGACCTCGTTCCAGCCCTCGTACCACTTTTCAAATTTCGTGGCTGAGCCGGGAATCGAACCCGGGCCTCCGGGGGTGGCAGCGAATCACACTAACACTACACCACAGAGGCGGACAGGTTAATTTTTAATTAATAAAATTTACCCAAGTATAATTCCATGTACTATTCGTACTAAACGCATACCTCACAATTAAAGTGAATTTGTTCACTTCTTTCAATAATGCGCTTTCACGATGACGTTTAGTGCTGGCTTCTCCATTTTGTGAGCCATAAATACTACAAACGCGTTATCCTCAACATAAATGCAATCTGTGACACATTCATTTAATGATGGACGATATTAATCTTCCAATATAGCGTACATGCAGTTTACTAGGGATTTATTACATTTATAGGAGTATTTTACATTCGTAATTAGCACACTGTGTTCCTTACCTGACGGCACTCACGGGAAAATAACCAGCATTCCCAATAAGCCCATTTATTCTCGTTACAATTTCAACATCTCTGCAACCATAATCTGATTATGTTCGTAGCTGAGAGCGAATACCATGATACATTTGTTCAAAGAATATAGTACGTTGATTTACCATATCATCACGTTCTATCTGCTAGAAATTCAAGGAGCTATTATTTTTAAATTCAATCTTTAAATGATGGATTCTTTACTTTTAGGACAAAAAAGAAAGGGGCGTGAGAAATGTGGAAATCCGAGCATACTGAAAATAAAAACGTAGTTGAAATCCACACTTTCACTAGTGATTATTATTGTCATACAAACATCGTGACTAGTTGTTACGTTTCGCTCTACCCGTTTCTTGTGGGGAACAATATCTGACCCTGAGGTCGGGAAAACGGGGATCTGGGTGTTTGTGCTTTTCGGTATTCACCACACACCTCTACATATACACACAACACACCAGATTACCAGTATCACAGAAAGAGGCGGTATTGAATGCATCCCCTATCCTGGTAGGGTTAGTGTCAGGAAAGGTATCCGGCCATAAAACACGCCAACTCAATATGTGTGGCGCAATTTACATCCATGACCGCATCAGCGTGTGGGAAAAGCAGCAGAAGTTAACGGAGCCATATTATTATTATTATTATTATTATTATTATTATTATTATTACTGTACCGGAAGGTACACCCCAACGCCGCGCAGTTAAATCTAGCGCCTAAATGAACTCCTCTATTGGTGAAACAGTGAAACTAAAACTACACCAACTTAGAAATTTACTCAGAAGATGTCATCACTAAAATATGATGTAATTTTGTTATTGTGAAGTTTCCTGAACTGACTGTATTTCTACTAGTTTTGTTTGCTATCCATCAAGAAGTTTGGACATTCTTGCACAGATCTCACTATTAAAAACTATGATCAGGCACCCTGGTGGGAAGTATAAGAACTTATAATTCAAAGAAGTTTTGTATTCATAAGTTTTTTTACTGATTGATGTTCATTTATTTTTGGGTTGACAATATTTCCTTTTTATTTCCGCCTGTATTGAATGCAGCCAATCCCTAATTTATGTAATTAATTTTCTACCAATCACAGTCTTCTTCTTCTTCTCCTTCAATTTTGAGTGTGACATATAAATTGACCAATAAACGTGAGAGAGTGCGGCCAGTTTAACTTTGAATGATCTCGAACTTCCCCCGAGGGTTTATAAACTGCGGATTTTCTCGTTTCTGGGCCAATTGATCGCCATCTTACTAAGTTTGCGTGTCAAGCAGGAGGCGGGCGGCCTCTTTCATCAGGCAGCAGTACATCGACAAGGTAATGGCCACATAACATCTTTCTTTCTTGCTAGCTCCGCAGTTTAACCCGAGGGAAGGGTCCGAAACGTTAACTATGTAACCTTCTTTTCTAAAATGTAACTTCTTCCGGCTAATGTAAAACGGTTCATAAAATCTTCGACTGTAAATCGGGGATAGAGAGTGATGTACCCTCTCGAGCTCCCCTTCATTTTGGTTTGAGGTGACTACGTTTTTATCACTGTTTTTCATTCTGTAATGAGGTAAATTATTTTCCATACGAGTCACCTCAGTAGTATGGGAATAGCCCCTGTTTCACCGGCCTAGTGCCCTTTAGGTTTTTAAGTTTTCACCATCTTGGAGCACTGTACGCCTCCATTCAGTTTATGTTTCGGGTCATTTACTTAACCTGTTCTTTCCGCAAAGGCCCTATTGGTTGGGTACGAGATACCCCTGTTTCAATTTGTAAGTTGGGCAATGGAAGGCCAAAGAGTGTAAGATTGTTTTGGTGTTGCCTTGAGTAGGCTTGAAAAACTGAGAGCACGTTAGCTCGGTTTCAAGTGTTGTAAAAGGTGCCTCTGGGAGGCTTCATATTGTAATTTTGGGAGCAAGTGCTCTTTGAATTAGGGGATTTCTGCCCTTGTATAAATTTGTGCTCTTTTGTAAATTTGGGCTAGGAGCTCAGGAAAAGTAAGGTGAGGGCTTGAAGCCCACGATCTGTTAATACCACTAATCTTGTCCTTCCTAGACTTGTTTAATGTTTGTTACTTGTACATGTAAAAATTGTTAAGTTTGAAGTTTTTGAAAATATAACCTTCAGTTTATGTTTTTAATTCAATTCTTGACATTGTAGTTAGACCCATTCACCTCGGCACCTTCTTTCACCTCTGCGTTCCACGGGATATCCCGGAACAATTATTATTATTATTATTATTATTATTATTATTATTATTATTATTATTATTATTATTATTATTATTATTATTATTATTACACTGACTGACAGAGCAAATGCAACACCAAGAAGGAGTGGTCAGAACTTTATGCCAATTGCAGGGTAGACTGACGTCACTGAGGTATGCTCATGATGTGAAATGCGCCGCTGTGCTGCGCACGTAGCGAACGATAAATGGGACACGGCGTTGGCAAATGGCCCATTTCGTACCGTGATTTCTCAGCCGACAGTCATTGTAGAACGTGTTGTCGTGTGCCACAGGACACGTGTATAGCTAAGAATGCCAGGCCACCGTCAACGGAGGCATTTCCAGCAGACAGACGACTTTACGAGGGGTATGGTGATCGGGCTGAGAAGGATAGGTTGGCCGCTTCGTCAAATCGCAGCCGATACCCATAGGGATGTGTCCACGGTGCAGCGCCTGTGGCGAAGATGGTTGGCGCAGGGACATGTGGCACGTGCGAGGGGTCCAGGCGCAGCCCGAGTGACGTCAGTACGCGAGGATCGGCGCATCCGCCGCCAAGCGGTGGCAGCCCCGCACGCCACGTCAACCGCCATTCTTCAGCATGTGCAAGACACCCTGGCTGTTCCAATATCGACCAGAACAATTTCCCGTCGATTGGTTGAAGGAGGCCTGCACTCCCGGCGCCCGCTCAGAAGACTACCATTGACTCCACAGCATAGACGTGCACGCCTGGCATGGTGCCGTTCTAGAGCGACTTGGATGAGGGAATGGCGGAACGTCGTGTTCTCCGATGAGTCACGCTTCTGTTCTGTCAGTGATAGTCACCGCAGACGAGTGTGGCGTCGGCGTGGAGAAAGGTCAAATCCGGCAGTAACTGTGGAGCGCCCTACCGCTAGACAACGCGGCATCATGGTTTGGGGCGCTATTGCGTATGATTCCACGTCACCTCTAGTGCGTATTCAAGGCACGTTAAATGCCCACCGCTACGTGCAGCATGTACTGCATGTGCTGCGGCCGGTGGCACTCCCGTACCTTCAGGGGCTGCCCAATGCTCTGTTTCAGCAGGATAATGCCCGCCCACACACTGCTCGCATCTCCCAACAGGCTCTACGAGGTGTACAGATGCTTCCGTGGCCAGCGTACTCTCCGGATCTCTCACCAATCGAACACGTGTGGGATCTCATTGGACGCCGTTTGCAAACTCTGCCCCAGCCTCGTACGGACGACCAACTGTGGCAAATGGTTGACAGAGAATGGAGAACCATCCCTCAGGACACCATCCGCACTCTTATTGACTCTGTACCTCGACGTGTTTCTGCGTGCATCGCCGCTCGCGGTGGTCCTACATCCTACTGAGTCGATGCCGTGCGCATTGTGTAACCTGCATATCGGTTTGAAATAATCATCAATTATTCGTCCGTGCCGTCTCTGTTCTTTCCCCAACTTTCATCCCTTTCGAACCACTCCTTCTTGGTGTTGCATTTGCTCTGTCAGTCAGTGTATTATTATTTGCAACGAATTTCAAATTTAATATAAGGACGTGGCTTTAATCATCTTATAAAATTCCAAATTTTAAAAGTAGTATCTAATTAGCTCGGCAGGCTCTGATTGAATTATTTGTACATGATATGGTTTGTAATGATTTCAATAAGTTGAGACGAATTAAGTCAACTTTTGATTCAGTGGTCCTTAGTTGGTTTAGCGTGCTATAGAATGGAGAGGCAATATCTGAGAAAGTATGATATTTAGAGGGAAATAAGGCACTGAAAAGGCTACTACAGCATATGACAGTAGATTGTCAACGATAAATGACACAGTGATTGATGATAGAGTGCATAAACTGTGTGGGCGTGATATTGTTAGCGTACCCGTTGCTACTCTGACACAACATGCTAAATCCTCCTTAGTTACTTGATGATTTAAAAGTGCTTATTCAAGCCTCCTTTCTAACATTCCACGCTACTTACTAACCAATAAAATAACAGCAACTTGAATACAGATCTGAAATGTTTGTAGGAAAACCTGTCTTTTTCCTCATTATCTTCAAGCCTTTCTCGTTCATCACTTTGTAAGAGTACATAGAATGCTACAAATATTGAATATACCGAGCGAGTGGTTGCGCAGTTTTATTACGTAGTTGTCAGTTTGAATTCGGGAGCTAGTGGGCTCGAATCCCACTTTTGGAAGCCCTGAAGACGGTTTTTCGTGATTTCCCATCTTCACACTAAAAAAATGCTAGGGCTGTACCCTAATTAAAGCCACATCTGCTTCCTTCCCACTCCTAGCCTTTTCCTATTCCATCGTCGCCATAAGACCAACCTCTGTTTGGTGCGACGTAAAGCAAACTAAAAAAAAATCCCTAAATTTATCAGCGAAGAAGATGCTTGAAATGTATTTTCCCAGTGGATTGCTATAGTTAAATGATAGCAGTATATTCTTTCAAATGATTTCAAATTGTTGTTGTTATTACCGTAGTTTAAGATTTGTAATTTTTGCACGTAAGAATGCAATCAGTATGATTTTGCTATCGTTTCATAGATAGCCTTACATTTTTAAGGTTTAATTTGGAGATAATTAAATTTTAATTCATAAGGTAACTGTTTATTAACTATAACTTAAGTACTGTGTAATAATTTCTTCTGTATTGGCCCCTCCCTCTTCATGTAGAAATTACGCAAATTTTAATTGATCAGAGCAATTCATTTTCAGACGTTCAATCTTTCACTCACTAAAGTAGTGTAAAAAATATTCGTACATTTTACTAATAAAATATTCTTTGAATGTTCAAATACATTATGAAATAAAAGTGATTATTTCTCACCTTGCATATACTTTACCTAGGAGGAAGTGGTTATCAATAGCGAATTATGGGCAACATAACCAGAATAGCGAAATAATGGACGTTGATTCCGTACTTTTTATGCTAAACTCTTTTTACTATTTTCCTGTCTGAACTCTGCTGGCAGTCTTTTGCTCTCTTCAGATGACACTGACCCAGATATACCAAATTAATGTTTCCATTTAACTAACGATGGGGCAAAGAAATCCATCCCGTATCTGTATCTCTGATTGCACGGAGAATTAACTTCTAAGAGTTGTACAATGCTCTCTGGAAAATGAATAATCACCATACATAGTTTTTCTGGAAGTGGAAATAGCATTTTTGGAACAGACACTCATCAATTACAACATTGGTTTTCAGTTGCCATACAAGCAAGCGCACGGATCAACAATATCTGAAGCCCTTAATATTAATAAACATTAACAACAATACTTGCGTAATTTCTGACGCCACTGATTTCTTCCCACTTTATTATTATTATTATTATTATTATTATTATTATTATTATTATTATTATTATTAAAAACATAGAAGAATGAAGGTAAGTAATACGTTTTACCTTCTATTATCTGTTGTTGGACTTTGAGAGTGCTAAACGTTCACCACCAAATTGGACCCTTAGCCTGCCTACAGAACTGCTAACACAAGTCTATGGCACTGACTTGCCTGCTTTTAAATGATAAATGACACAGCCCGCATATTAAGGGTAATTCGTCATTAACTGAAGGGTAGAAAGGTTAGATTCTTCGCTGCACTTTACAATAACTGTTAGACTCTTCATGGAATAATGTTTGCTTCGGTTGCACGCGAAGACACTTCTTTGAGAGTGGAGGAAACACGAGAGCGGTATTTTCAGCATTTAATAAACATTCAAACTCCTGTCACGTTAAGTATAGAAACTCATTTTGTCTCAGTCAGTTAACAGTTGTGTTACACTTGCTACAAGTTTCAAGGCAAAGTCATTATGAAGTTCGACATGAAATTGAAACTGGGGGTGAAGGTGAACGCGGGGGTTATTCACTTATGTGACCAAGAAACAGGTTACGAATCATCAAATTTATACAGCCAGTTGCCCAGGCTAAGCCTCCTGAGTGTTTGTTCCCAAGTTTTACTGGGGAAGTTCAGGAAAAGGTCATACTTATAAACAGACCTTTCTTCAAGAGTCACATAGTGGGTTACTAATTGACAATAATATTAAAGCGAGATAATATATTGGGCCGATTAAGAAAGTGATACCTCGTGGGTCTCGGCACACAAATGGCCACGGCTGCGCAGTTCTGCACTCCGACCAGTCAACCGAGCAGAGGAGGGGTGGCCACGGGTCTACGGTGGCTCTACGCCTCTATATTCGGGAGACGGAGAGGGCTGTTCCCCACCGTCGTCTGTCCTGATAATGGTTTTCCGTGGTTTTCCATTCTCCTGCAGTAAGGCGAATGACGGGAGAGTTCCTGGTACAGGCCACGGCCGCCAATCCCCTCACATTCTCAGCACATCTCCTTCACCGCAGCAAATCTCTCTGGCCTGAGAGACGGCGTTACCGTTTACGAGGCCCGCCGTCCCCTTCAGGGACGGAACGAAAACGTTTTATTAGTACTTGTACAGTTTTCGGAAGTGGCTAGATCACGTTTGTGTGTGGGGAGAGTGAGTGAGAGAGAAAGATGACGAAATTAACAGAGGCAAAAGAAAAGATTCTGTTCATGTCAGTAGCCGGCAGAGGCTGCAGTTATGACGTAAGAGCCAGCCAGGAATAAAGAACGTGGATGAGCGAGCAGTGGCACACTACCGGCGCAGTGGTATATAAATATTGCTAGTTGCTTTACGTCGCACCGACACAGATAGGTCTTATGGCGACGAGGTATATAATTTAGCTTACTGTATAGAAAATAAGAAGTTAATGAAACAATGTTTCCTGTTGTCAAGTTTCGAAGAAGGAGAAAGTGCGGCAGTACTGCTTAAAGTACTGTAAATTCACCAGACAGAAAATTAGTCTCCCCAGTGCGCACGCACAGATGGATAGTTAAGTCTGTACAGATGGCGCAGCGAACGAGTCCCGTGTTCAATCGTAAGCGTAGTTCCTCTACGAAAGCATAAGGCAGTAGCGATCAGTGAGGCATTGATGTTTCAAGCGGACAATGTACGTTAGCATGGGTAGATGTAACGATGTGACAGAGTGGCAAAAAGGGGCAATCGTGTTTGGCCGTGCCCATGCGTGAAGTTGCTAGTTGCTTTACGTCGCACCGACACAGATAGGTCTTTTGGCGACGATGGGACAGGAAAGGGCTAGGAGTGGGAAGGAAGCGGCCGTGGCCTTAATTAAGGTACAGCCCCAGCATTTTCCTGGTGTGAAAATGGGAAAGCACGGAAAAGCATTTTCAGGGCTGCCGACAGTGGGGTTCGAACCTACTATCTCCCGAATACCGGATACTGGCCGCACTTAAGCGACTACAGCTATCGAGCTCGGTGCGTGAAGTTGCTGGATTTGTTGGTGTTTCTCTTTTTTTTTCTATTTGCTTTACGTCGCACCGACACAGATAGGTCTTATGGCGACGATGGGACAGGAAAGGCCTAGGAATGGGAAGGAAGCGGCCGTGGCCTTAATTAAAGTACAGTTCCAGCATTTGCCTGGTGTGAAAATGGTAAACCACGGGAAAGCACCTTCAGGGCTGCCGACAGTGGGGTTCGAACCCACTATCTCCCGTATGCGAGCTCCCAGCTGCGCGCTCCTAACCGCACGGCCAACTCGCGCGGTGGTGTTGGTGTTTCTTAGCGGACTGTTGAATATATCTGGTTGATTTGGTTCATTACGCCTGCTCGAGCAGGTTGTTTTGTTATTTATTCACTATGAGTCAAAACAGAGGACACTTTGCATATTTAAAGGCCGATGACCTTGAGACAGCAATCAGCCTGATCAAGAGATGTTTAAAAATGCAATGAAATGTGCGTTTTTGATTTCATCACTACTGAAATAGGCTCTGCAATGTTTAAGTAGATAGTATATTTTTTATTTGAGAAAACTGAAAATATATTTTAGTGCAAGGCAATCTGTACGTTATTATTTTCTACGCTACTGTTCTGTAATGTTTAACATAAGGAAATTTTATTTAATTTATTTTCCGGGTTGAACCGTGTTGTACTTGTACGCATATCACGTACAGTTTGCCGACGTTTCGAATACATTGCAGTATTCATTGTCAAGGCGACTGAAATACCCCTACTCGATCCGAGGTAATCAGTCTCCCAGGCAGAGTTACACTACTAGAGTGGCCTTGATCTTGGCCTTTTATATCCTAGCCTATCTGGCTGGCGTAAGCCCTGGCTGTCTCGCGAGGCTTCTGGAAAGTTTATGTCACAGCCAGGTAGCGGGGGCTTGCCCGCGCTGTTATGTAATGGGGTTGCGGCCCGTGTGTTTATGTTGTGGTCTGTATGTCTTAAACTATGAATGATGGGCATCCAAGAATTACTGATTTTGTATCCTTCTTCTAAATTAATATTTCAGCAGTAGCCAAGCATTCCTACGAAACTAGGCACGGAATATCATTTGACAAGACCAAGATCCTAGCAGCTATCCCTTGGAATCTGGAAAGAAAAATCCGCGAGGCTATCGAAATCAAGAAACATCCGAATAACATTAATTTAGAAGAAGGATACAAAATCAGTAATTCTTGGATGCCCATCATTCATAGTTTAAGACATACAGACCACAACATAAACACACGGGCCGCAACCCCATTACATAACAGCGCGGGCAAGCCCCCGCTACCTGGCTGTGACATAAACTTTCCAGAAGCCTCGCGAGACAGCCAGGGCTTACGCCAGCCAGATAGGCTAGGATATAAAAGGCCAAGATCAAGGCCACTCTAGTAGTGTAACTCTGCCTGGGAGACTGATTACCTCGGATCGAGTAGGGGTATTTCAGTCGCCTTGACAATGAATACTGCAATGTATTCGAAACGTCGGCAAACTGTACGTGATATGCGTACAAGTACAACACGGTTCAACCCGGAAAATAAATTAAATAATTCTTCACACCGTGGAAGCTTCACTTCTAAGATACGAAACCTTTACGGGGAGGATATTCTCAAAGCTACTAGGCAGTTCGACAACCTTCGGAAGAAAATGAGTAACTACCTGGCTCGACTCGCCTTTCTGAAACGCTGCAGGGACAACAGCATTATACCAGCATGTGTGAGACTGAAATATCACACCAAGAACCGACGGACTGACCGTATTCTTCACGAAACCAGCTTAAAACTCCTCAGAGAACGGATCAGTGACACAAGACAGACTCTGGACTACCTCAACAATAAATTATTTCATCTCCACCTGCAACTTGCCAGCACTCTGTCGCTCAATGATTGGACCACGTTAGACAGCATTAGCAACACACAATCCCAGCGTACACTGGAACTAGCCACTGCCAAGCAAAACAAGAAATTCAACCGCCTCTTACAAAAACAGAAACCGAAACCACCTGCTCCACTGAAGAAGAATGTAATAGTAAACCTCACAGATAAGCCACTCAGTGAACCCACTACCTCCGTCTTGAGAAAGGGACTCAACTACGCAGTAGCTCCGAATAGTATACCGGTAGAAGAAATAATTAGCAAAGTAGAAATTGCAATCCGGCACCTTCCTACCGAATCTGCAGAGGAGATCAGACAGGATGTATCATGTCTACTGAGATCCGCAAAGCCGCCGCCATCCAATTTGACTAAAGAAGAAATTCATGCCCTAAAAACACTACGTCAAGATACGGAAACAATTATCCTACCCGCAGATAAAGGCAACGCTACGGTGATAATGACACGCACAGACTACACTCGGAAAATAGAACAATTACTCACCGATTCTACATACAGAAAAATTAGGAACCCTACCAACCGCATTAAGAACAAACTCCACACACTAGTAAAAAATTCCAGTATCCCAGCCGAAATACAGAAAAAACTGATGTCCTCGGACCCGATACCTCCAAAATTGTATGGCCTGCCTAAAATCCACAAAGAAGGCATACCTCTGCGACCTATCGTGAGCGCTATAGGCTCTCCCACGCACGAGATCGCCCGCTACCTAGCTGGACTACTTCAGCCACATACAGGAAACACTGAAACCTACGTGAAGGACTCCCGACATTTCATCCAGCTCCTTAAGGACCAATCAATTGAAAGTACGGACCTATTAGTAAGCTTTGACGTCACGTCACTTTTCACCAAGGTGCCGCTAACAGAAGTATTTCCGCTATTAGATCAGAAACTTCCAGAAGACCTGTCAACACTAGCTAAAGAATGCCTTAGCGCCACTTACTTCTATTTCAACGGGGAGTTCTACGAACAGACTGAAGGGGCCGCGATGGGGTCGCCACTCTCTCCAATAATAGCAAACATGTATATGGAACACTTCGAACAGAAAGCCTTAGCTACATCTGCCCTGAAACCGAAATGTTTTCTCCGTTTTGTTGATGACACTTTTGTAATCTGGCCTCACGGGAGCAATAACCTACAGCTATTTCTCGACCATCTCAACTCCATACACGTAAATATTCAGTTCACCATGGAAATAGAAGTAGACGGAAAACTACCGTTCCTGGATGTGCTAGTAATACGTAACCCCAATGGGACGCTGAGTCGCGCAGTATACAGGAAACCCACTCACACAGACAGGTACCTACACGCCTCGTCTCATCACTACCCATCACAAAAGCAGGCTGTCCTAACATCACTAGTAAACAGGGCCATAGCGATATCTGACGCAGAGCACCTCGAGGAAGAAAAAGAACACCTCACGGAAACCCTTAGGAAAAATGGCTACTCGCTCAATAACATCCGGCGAGTCCTTAAAAAATCAGAAGAGAAGAAAGAAAAGACCGCCGCAGGAGAAAACAACGGGAAAGAAGAACTGACCCGCCAGAAAACAGCGATACTGCCATACATTAAAAACACTACAGACAGGATCGGCAAGATACTGGACAAATACAACATAAAAACTATCTATAAACCTCACCGTAAGCTAGCCCGCTATCTACCACCAGTAAAAGACACAATAGAACTACAGGCCCCTGGAGTGTATCACATTGAATGTAGCTGCGGAGCTTGTTATGTGGGTGAGACAAAACGTCTGATCTCCACCCGCCTAAAAGAACATATCCGTCACACCAAGAACCATAACACAGATATTTCAGCAGTAGCCAAGCATTCCTACGAAACTAGGCACGGAATATCATTTGACAAGACCAAGATCCTAGCAGCTATCCCTTGGAATCTGGAAAGAAAAATCCGCGAGGCTATCGAAATCAAGAAACATCCGAATAACATTAATTTAGAAGAAGGATACAAAATCAGTAATTCTTGGATGCCCATCATTCATAGTTTAAGACATACAGACCACAACATAAACACACGGGCCGCAACCCCATTACATAACAGCGCGGGCAAGCCCCCGCTACCTGGCTGTGACATAAACTTTCCAGAAGCCTCGCGAGACAGCCAGGGCTTACGCCAGCCAGATAGGCTAGGATATAAAAGGCCAAGATCAAGGCCACTCTAGTAGTGTAACTCTGCCTGGGAGACTGATTACCTCGGATCGAGTAGGGGTATTTCAGTCGCCTTGACAATGAATACTGCAATGTATTCGAAACGTCGGCAAACTGTACGTGATATGCGTACAAGTACAACACGGTTCAACCCGGAAAATAAATTAAATAATCCTTCACACCGTGGAAGCTTCACTTCTAAGATAAGGAAATTTTTCCTGTACACAGGTTTTTCATGTAATGTTGTAAGTCCGCGTTTTTCTATTCGAGGTAGTCTCGGTACCGTCCACCTGGAATTACCGAGGCTCTACTGTATGTTAGTTCATGCTTTTCTACAGCTAAGTGCTACCATAACGACTGTAGTACCTATGCCTATACCACTTTTATGTCTTTGTCACTAATTTGAGCCTTGTTCGGCTATGTCATGCTTGACTCTGGGGCTACTGTTGCCTTCTTCTTCTCCTCTGGAGCCTTATGTCTTATTCAGGTGTATTCTACCGGCATCGTCTTAACACGCGGTAACGTAATCTGCTGCGATCTGTTATTAGTGACATCACAGTAAAATGGAAGATCTACTGTAATTGTGGTGGAATCCTCTTAGATACGTTCAACAATTATGAATTGTTTTTCACTTGATAAATCATCTGATACTCATGAAGGTACCCAGTGAGTTGGCCATGTGGTTAGGGTCGCGCAGCTGTGTGCTTGCATTCGGGAGATAAAGGATTTTGAACCCCATTGTCGGCAGTCCTGAAGGTGGTTTCCTGTAGTTTCCCATTATCACACTAGGCAAATGCTAGTGCTGTACCGTAATTAAGGCCACGGCCGCTTCCTTCCCAACCCTAGCCCTTTCCTATCCCATCGTTGCCATAAGACCCATTTGTGTCTATGCGACGTAAAGAAACTTGTAAATAAAAGTAATGAAAGCGACCGTCGGCCAGGCGCATGTTCTTGGCTGAAAGTCTGTCACGTGTAACCTTGTTTATGTTTGATGTTAAACACAAAACCTGTTTGTCACACTTCGCCCTCTCGTGCTAACCGCAATAAGAGTTTACTACTGACTCATCCTCAAGATGCTTTTCCTGGTTCTGGTATTAGGTATAGTACTCTGTAGTGTGTCTGGATATTTGCGGTCACGAATATTGGCAGTCACCATAAAATCACGGATATTTGTGGTCAGTGAGATGTTTTTGTGCCCGGGTTGTATCGGCCAAGGTGCGAGAGGTATCTGCCTCCGGAAAAGTGCGGTCATTAATCTAGTCGACCAAAATTTTATGTGTGCTCGAGTTTAGAAATAATCAATAACCAATTGACTTACAGAAAATACAATAACGGCATCAGTTTCCTCGTTTCATTTCAAGTTAGATTATGTAGGTTTGGACTATGTAATTTACATTTAAATAATTTTTATTGCAGGTGGAACGCAAAAAGCGTCCGTTTCTAAATGCGTTTCAACTTTAAGACATTATTTCTCAAACACCGTCATGTTTTTGGAAATATAAAATTCTGCAATTTATAAGTAATGTATAATCCATCCCAATGTTTATTGTGTTAAAGGTTGGATTCGATCAGGTGTGAATTATTTCTTTGCCCCTTGTCCTCAGCCCTCCTTTACACTTGCTCTTGTCCTTCAGACACACAGAGGTGACGGTGCCATGTTGACTTTCTCTATTCTTTCTGTATATATAACCACTGTAATGTGTACAACGAATTTCCTTATTAGTAACTGTCAACTCTATTAGAGCACACAACAGTAAATACTTACAACAGGAAGTTTCGATATAGAATGGTGTTTGAGACTGAAGGTATCAGTCTCTAAATGATCCGTGCGAGATAAGAATGTTCTACTCGAAGCGAGCGAGCAGGAGCCCAGATAGGATAGCGGGGATACCCCGAAATGAAGATAATGAGGCCAAACCCATGATGCTGGAGTGACCGCAAACCTCGTGTGACTGCTGGAAATTTTCAGTGAGTGGGAACAAGTATACCTCAGTGACCGAAGATCTCCGACAGCCCATTGTAGATAACTACTGTAAGCGATGTTGCCACCTTTGACGTAAATTTCTTCTTGTTTCTCCTAAACCACGCATCTCTTACTATACTACTTTCACGTCTTTCACCTCTTAATGATCTGAGCCATCGTGTGCCCAGTTATACCCCACCCACCCTGATATATATTTTTTACAAGTTGCTTTACGTCGCACCGACACAGATACGTCTTACGGCGATAATGGGATAGGAAAGGGCTAGGAGTGGGAAGGAAGTGGCCTGGTCATAATTAAGGTACATCCCCTGCATTTGCCTGGTGTGAAAATGGGAAACCACGCTAAAACCGTTTTCCGGGCTGCCGACAGTGGGGTTCGAACCCACTATCTCCACCATTTATAATTAACTTCGCTGTCATTTTCAATTTCCACAACAAACATACGAAGGGAGTTAGGGACACATCAGGATTTTACTGTGTTAAATAGTTACCGTAGGCCTACATACCTAAATATTTAGAAAATAAATCATCATCATCATCATCATCATCAGGTCATTTCATTCCCACCCCAGTAGGGTGGGCGGGCCATCAGCTCAACGAGGAGCTCTTCAGCCTTTGAAAAGAAAAGAAAGGAGAAAAGAATTACTGTGTGGGTGTATGTATCGTACATACCAGAAAAGGACAATAATTATTGGATTGGCTCAGGGAGACCTCGACCGACAAGGTGGAACCCAGGGAGGACCCGCAAAGCCCCCGCACGAGTGAACCCTACGAACACCAGAGGAAAAAAGGCGAGAAATTTATTGACAGAGCAAAGCATCTCGGGCGCGCAGTACAGAAATGGAAAGTGTTACGTACATTGTATATACGTAGTTTGCCCAGGTACAGGTAGAGAGTTCGGAAGGAAGTTATAAGGAGGAGGACAAGGGTAATATTGTAGGAGTAGATAATATAGGTTAGTTGTGATATTGGTGACGGAAGTGGCAAGTAGACGGAGAAGTTCCAGGATGGAGAGAGGCGGTAGGCTGAAAGGAGGTTGTGGAACAGGGGGGTGGATTTCTTGCGGCGGTGGTGTAGGTTGCGGTGCTGGTCGAGAGCGAGGAGAGGGGGGACGGGAAGGAGAGCACACGGCGCGGGGCGGGGAGCGAGAAGGCTCCACACGATAAGTTCGCCGGTGAAGATGGACGCCGTTGTTGAGCAAGCGGTTGACGTCTTCATTGGTGGGAAACTGAAGGCGAACCATGTACGTCGGACCATGGGCGTTGAATATTCGGAAAACTCGCCGTGCTGGGACTCCTGCCAGGTGGAGGTCGTTCAGGAGGTCTTGTTCAGTGATGGCAGGGTCAAAGCCGCGAAGAACACAGCTTGAAGATGAAGGCGATTGATGTGCCGTGGTAGCGCCAGACTCTCTGACGGAGGCTGGCTGAGCGGTGGTGGCGGTGTCTACGGAGTCGGCAGGGGGCAGCTGGGGACTCGTGAGAGTCGTAGATAGGGAGGTGGCGGGGGTAGACATTAACGAAGAGGGATGACTATACGTAAGATTGGAGGTAGAAGAAGATGGGGAAAGATGAACAGAAGTGGTGACGGTGGTGGTAGTAGTGGTAGTAATAGGCGAAGAATGATGGACAGAAGCAGGAATAGTAGTAGGTAACGGGACGTTGAGAGGGAAGTCGGGATCGGTGGCCAGTTGTTGTAGAATATGGGCAGGAGTAGGGAGAACTCGATGCTCAGCATTAAAGAGAAGCATGATGCCTTTAGTGAGAAAAGTATCCGCTTACGCGGAATAGCGAAAGAAGACCACTATATCTGGAGAGGGTTGGCCAGACAAGGCATCTTGGAGGCGAAGAACCACCTGAATTGCGGCGCCGAAGTTGGTAAGCCATGTGCGAATGTCAGAGGGAGAATAAGCGGTGTCCACATTTTTGACGAGGCATGAGGACATGACGGAAGAGGAAGGCGACAGCCAACTAGGCGTCTGCCCGTTTGATTATTCTTGGGCCGACTGAGCTGCAGCAGAGATGAGCGCCACCCAGCCGAAAAAGTGCGTGGACATGAGAAGTACGAAGGATGAAAATAAATCATCCTACACACCGTCATCAGATGCGTGTAACGCGTACTCCCAGCTCGTTTCTGGCGAGCAAATTTGTCATCGTGACACCTTCAGTACCACGTTCAACACATCGCGGCGACCTGAGCGAACTCGTCGTCGTAAACCTACAGTGCCATGCACAACACATCGCGGCGAGCTGAGCTAGCTCGTCGTCGTGAACCTACAGTGCCACGCGCAACACATCGCGGCGACCTGAACTAGTTCACCATAGTGACACCTAGAGCGCCACTCGCAACACATAAGGACGAGTTGAGCGAGCTCCTATCCCCGGTATCGACGCGCCACGTGTATGCTGGACCGGCTGGTAGCTGACAGTGCCACTTTAGTTCAGTAAGATAGAGTTGCCAGGTTTTTAAAATGACTATACGGGACATGTATGACTACCCCACCCCCACCTGTTTCAATCCTATCATCGTGCTCTCATACATTTCTGAGAACAAAATCCCTGGTGGTCAACTTGAAAACGGGACATTACGAATAGTTGTTGTGCGTCGCTCGTTCATAAATAATAAAAAATTCTCCGTTACGAACTGTACGTTTGGCTTTGTAAGAATTCTTGCCGGCAGACGCGAACCAACTACATATACAGGCTATATTCCCACTTTCCTATAAACACAGTCTCCTTGCTTTATCATACATGGAGGAGAATCACTTCATCTCCGTTTCTTCACAAACACTAGAGTCGACATATAGACTAATTCTCAAGCCACCGATTCCTAGGTTCGATCCTATTCTGATGTTATCTCGTTTCTCCCGGAACATCACTTTCTTTTTCTGTTTTATGTACCGAGGAATGAAGGGTCTAATTCGTGGGTTAGGACCTAAAACGGCCTATGTTGCTTGTCAGAACATTCACTTCTTTCTCTTTTCCCACACCTGTGGGGGTGGCGCGTACGACAGTGTATCACAAGCGGATTTGGCCTTGTTTTACGGCCGGATGCTGTCCCTGAACCGGAAGAATTAATCAGACGTGATTACAATCCCCGACCCGGCTGGGAATCGAACCCGGGACCCTCTGAACCGAAGGCCTCAACACTGACCATTCATCCAATAAGTCGGACTTCGCTTGTCAAAACCTAAAAGTACCTAATTCTTTGTATTTGACCTATGCATGTGTTTTATTTATGATAAAGTGCGTAGCAATGATCTACAACGTCCCGATTCGGAAAATTTCTGAAAACTCCGTATAACGGTTTTCACTGACAAGACCGAACTTCACAGACAATCGAATCGATTTTCCTCCAGAAATTGTATCGCGTGAACACACTCTCTTTCTCTCTCTCACACACACACACACATTGAAATGCACACGTCACTACAATATACCAGAAAACTCCCGTTACGAGAAAACCGATTCGATGCCGTGTGAACTAGGTCTGAGTGAAATCACAGCCAGACGCTCTTTCCTAACTCGACGATCTGCCCTCCGCGCGGCGAACTGAATTATCTCGGACGGCATGACAATCCGCCAGCTCGCGTGGTACGAGCCAGATCGTTAGCAACGAAGTGGTGCGAGCTGCAAGAGTGCGATGGTAGCTCTATAGGCCTACTAATTTATGATTGCCAAAGGATAGGAAAATACTTCTCCAATGATAGGGGACAAATTTTGCAACATATTTAGTAGGCCTACATACAATGTTAAAAAATAGGTACTTAGTCAAAGTACGTCAGGAAAATAAGACATTAAGCCTAATCGAGTTCTTAATCTGGAGCATGGAAACTATAAGTATTAATATTATTCTTTATCAGACCTTGCTGTGATACAGATGAAAAAAATTGGAAAATAAATCCTGAAATATTGTTTTTTAGAATGTTTTCTATGTATGGACAATGCAATGTCCTTTGTCGACAAAAAGAATCGGAGCGCATTTGTAATCTCACAGGAAGAGCCGCTTTGCGGACATGTCCCTTGAGAACGAGTCTCTAAGCCTACACTTTGTAATGTATCATTCATGACGATATGGGGATTGTCTCGTTAGTTCCAAATGCTTAAACATGTGCGTGCTCTACTCTATACTACCCGACAGTCGTAGTTAAATGTCGGCGCTAGGGGACAGCATTACTGACATAGGCCTGTCTTCCGTAAAACACTGTACATGATCGTGGGGGACGGTCTATCTACCCATGATAAACAGAGTAGTGTTCTCCGTATTGTAATGGTTAGCTCTATTAGCTGCCGTCCTCGGAGGCCTAGATTCGATTCCTGGTACTACCAGCGATTTAAGAACGACAGGAGAGCTGGTGTGTGGTTAACATGGTACTGTCAGCCCGTCGATAAATAGATACATTTCTACTAAAGTACAGATATCCTCGTTATCTGTCTATTGCCTTCAATCATAAGAATCAAAGACCAGGCCATTTTTGTTATACTTAATATAACAAGAAACTAAGATGTTTTGTGAATTAAACAATATAATAATATCTCTAACTAAACGCAGGCAAGTAGCAACAAAAATATAAAATGCGCTATATGCTTACTTTCGTACCTAACCTATTGATGGATGCCGGTCTAGGAAGCCAAGAATAACGGCCGAGAGGATTCGTCGTGCTGACCACACGACACTTCGTAATCTGCAGGTCTTCGGGCTGAGCAGCGGTCGCTTGGTAAGCCAAGGCCCTTCAAGGGCTGTAGTGCCATGGGGGTTTGGTTTGGTCTATTGATGGATGAAATACTATCGTATACACTCCTGTACAGAGAAATGAAGCGAAGTAAGGGAATTACTATAACAGTTTCCCATTAGCATCGTTAGTGTATTCCAAAAAAGAACTGTGCTTAATAGTTGTTTTAGTTAGCGATAAAAGAAAGAGATGCTGAGCACTAAGTGGATTTGAACCAGTGCAATTTGTGACCTATCGGCCATACGCAGCGCCTCTACCAACAAAACTACTATGGTCGTAATACTGAAAGATTAATTCTGACAGTTCTTAGAGGGAGATCCGTTTACTGCCTACCTGGGGGTGAAGAAGGGAGTAGGGGGTATGGTTGCTATGGAAACGTGAGCGTGCCCACTGCGGTTGTCACGGAGATAAGCCTGCTGGCCGGGTCGAGTTGCTTGGAGTTGCCAAACCTCTCACTTCTGAGCGGTCTGAACGAACGACGAAATTAGCCGGGAACGAGGAGAAGGAGAATGGAAAGCAGGAATGTGGCAACACCCTGCAATGCGGCTTCTTCCGGCCTTAACCGTCAGAATGCTGCTTTCCATATTAGGTGCATACATTCCCCTGTCGAACCAAGTCGCATAACCTCCAGTTAGCGATGAGGTATGTTACTGACGGGATTATCGGAAAGATAGCTGCTCCTGTACCTTCTAAACATAATTTCGTGCGCTATTTTTTGTTTATGTGATACGCGCCGATCTAGAAATCAGATCTCAGTGATGTCTACATGCCATATGCAGTGTATGCTTCCGTTTGGTATCGAGTACTGTACTAGTTTACTCTGATTGGTGGGCCTCTGGTGTGGCGGATTGTTTAATTTTAGCTAGTGGCCAAATTTTGTGTGGTTGAGTTTACAGTACATATTACATGCTTGAGTGTGTCCAGCATATTGTTGTCACTGGTATACACAATGCACTACTCCGTAGTAGGTGTTTATTTGAAGATATTAATTACTTTATTTATTACAACTTCGTTACCGAGCGAGTTGGCCGTGCTGTTAGGAGCGCGCAGCTGTGAGCTTGCATTCGGAAGATAGTGGATTCGAACCCCATTGTCGGCAGCCCAGAAGATGGTTTTCTGGGGTTTCCAATTTTTACACCAGGCTGTATCTTAATTATGATCACGGTCACCTCCTTTCCACTCCTAGTCCTTTCCTACGCCATCGCCACCATTATACCTATCTGCGTCGGTGCGACGTAAGCACCTTTGAAATAAATAAATAAATAAATAAATAAATAAATAAATAAATAAATAAATAAATAAATAAATAAATAAATAAATAAATAAATAAATAAATAAATAAATAGATAAATAAAACACAACTTCGTTATAAGTATTTCTGAGACTTCAGGAATGTCACATATCCATAAAGAACGTCTACACCAGTACAAAATGAAAATAATATAAATTAATGAGGATTTGAACCCTTGCTGCTTTGATAAGACTGGTATCTACCCAATATGATTCACACAGCTTCTTGTCGCATGCAGCTGTACGCATGTGTTCTCTCTATTCACTAGGAGACCGAGATTTTCACTTCGAAAATGTGTTGATTTGTTACAACCTGATGGTGCGGTTTTAGGCCTTAACTGAACGCTCGATGTAGTAATTACATGGCGTAAGGCATTACGTCTGCTGTATATCATTTTTTGCCTTAATTTTGTACAATAATACGGTTTCTAATTTCGATTTGATGAGACTGTACGATATTGTGGTGAATATGCACGTCTGTAATTGGATGTAAATTATCACATCTTCTGTGATGCAACTCCGCCCTTTTCTCTCAAGTGGACATGGCTACTTGGACCAATCACAAAGGGCTACACCAGCTAGCGTCAGCTCAGAGCGAAACAACTTCGAAGCCAGTTTGCTCCCCGCTGTTGCGGAACGAGAGCAGGTGAGTGAGCATATAGGGGAAGTGCATGATGTAATACGTACTGAAGGCCTGTGCGTGTGTACGTTATTTTTACACCGCACGACGTTCAAGCCTCTATTTTCTTTCAATAAATGCACGTACCTCCAAATTTTAGTTACTTAATGGTGAATATTTATTTATTCAGGACATATTGCACACTGTTATATATTTCCTTTGTCGATGAATACTTTTATTGCCCTGTTAAGCTCTATAATATGTATCCTGTTCGTTCCGCATGATCCGTGCCCCGAATTGTTGTTATTATTATTATTGTTATTATTATTATTGTGATTATTATTATTGTTATTGTACCGGGAGGAACACCTCAACGCCGCGCATTCAAAACTAGCGCCTAAATGAACTCCTCTATTGGTAAAACAGTGAATCTGAAACTACACCAACTTAGAACTTTAATCAGAAGATGTCACCACTAAAATATTGAGTAATTTTGTTATTGTGCAGTTTCCTAACCTGAGTGAATTTCTGATTGCTTTGTTTGACATTCATAAAGAAGTTTGGACATTTTTCTACAGAGGATACCACTAAAAACTATGATCATGCACCCTGGTGCGAGTTGTAAGAAGTTATAATTTTATACGTTTTGTATTTCTAGGTTTTTGTAACTGATTTATGTTCATTTATTTTCGGGTTGGCAATATTTCCCTTTTCTTTCCGCCAGTTTTGAATCTAGCTAATCCCTAATTTCTGTATTTCATTTTCAACCTATCACAGGCTTCTTGTTCGATTCTAAGTGTAACTTTGAAATTCATCCAATAAAATTGAGAGGGTGTGGCTAGTTTAGTATTGAATGATCTCGAACTTTCCCTGAGGGTTTATAAACTGCGGATTTTCTCTTTTCTTGGCCAATTGATCGACGTCTATCTGAGTGTGTGTTTGTTCAGACGGAGGCGGGCGGCCTCTTTCGTCAGCAGCTAGAACATCTACAAGGTAATGGCCACGTAACTGTATTCTTTCTTCCTACCTCCGCAGTTTAATCCGAGGGAAAGGTCCGAATCATTTACTATGTAACCTACTTTTCTAAAACGTAACTTATCTTTTAACATTAAATCTTTAACCGTAGACCAGGGATGGAGAGTGATGTACCCTCTCGAGTTCCCTTTCATCTTGGTTTGAGGTGGCTACGTTTTCACAACCTTTCGTTTCTGTAATGTATTAAAGTTATTTCCATCCGTGCCACCTCAAGTAGTTTGGGAATAGTCCCTGCTTCATGGGCCGAGAGCCCTATAGGTTTTAATGTTTCATTATCTGGGAGTGCAGTGTACGCCTCCACTCAGTTTGTGTTCGAGCCGTTTATATAACCTGTTCTTTTTCGTCAAGGCCCTGTAGGTTGGGTACTAGATACCCATGTATAACATTATCTTTCAATTTGTAAGTTGTGCCTTGATGGGCGAGTGATTATAATTTTCTGATATTGCCTGAATAGGCTAGAAGATACTGAGAGCCTGTTTGCTCTTTTTCAAAGTTTTGGTAAGATTAAAGAGTGCCTTTGGAAGGCTAGATATTGTAATTTTGGGAGCAAGTGCTCTTGATTTGAGGGATTTCTGCCCTTGACTTAATGGTTCCCAATTTTTGTGTAAACTGAATCCGGTATCTCCGGAATTGTAAAACTGGTGGCTTAAGGCCCGAAGTATTAAGGTTCTGAATCTTGGATTTTTCCCAATCTTGTTTAATGATTGCTACTTGTACCTATAATATTGTCATGAAAAAATTGTTAAGTTTGAAGTTCTGAAAATATAACCTTCAGTTCAAGTTTTAAATTAATTTTGATATTGTAGTGAGACCCATTCACCCCGGCACCTTCTTTAACCTCTTTCTGCTCCACGGGTATCCCCGGAATAATAATAATAATAATAATAATAATAATAATAATAATAATAATAATAATAATAATAATAATAATAATAATAATAATAATAATAATAATAATATTTGGGTTGGCAATATTTCCCTTTTCTTTCCGCCAGTTTTGAATCTAGCTAATCCCTAATTTCTGTATTTCATTATTATTATTATTATTATTATTATTATTATTATTATTATTATTATTATTATTATTATTCCCAGGTTTTGGTGGATCAGCAGAGGTGAAAGAAGGTGCGGGCTGGAATGGGTCTAATTACAAAGCCGAAAGATGCATAAAAATTTCACTAAAGGTTATATTTTCACAAAATACCAAAACTTAACAAGATTTAACAAGGACTTTTAGACTTCGACCAACAATAAGGTCCAAGACCAGGAAGGTCAAGATTGAAAAGCAATTTAACATATTTTCACTAGGTGAAATAACAATAAAACAAAAATCAGGTACAAGTATGATTTTCCAAACTCCAACACAAGTTCAGGGGTCTTTACACGTTCTGGGCTTCAAGCCCCAGTTTTACATTCCTGGAGCTATTAGCTATTAGCTCCACTTTACCACGGTACACACTTGATCACAAGGGCAGAAAACCCATTCACACAAGGAGCACTTGCTCCCACCTAACACAATCAGGCCTTCTAGAGGCACTTATCAAAATACAAGAAGGAGCCGACCCGCTCTCAATTTTTCAAGCCTATCAAAAGGCCATAAACGGACTTTACTACAAACTACCCTCAAGGCACACTTACAAAGAAACAGGGGTATCTTGTACCCATTCTACCGGGCCTTAGTGGACAAATACTAGGTTAATTTTAAATGGTCCAAAACGCAAAAGGAATGGAGGCGTGAATTAGCACTCCTAAATACACATTTTAAAACCTAAGAGGCACTAGGCCTATTACACAGGGGCTAATCCCAATCTATGGAGGTGACTTGTATACAAAATAAATTTAACACATTAAGAAGGAAGAGAAAAACCGTTACGAAAACGTAGTCACCTCAAATTCAAAATGAAGGGGAGCTCGAGAGGGTAAGTTTGTAAGTTGTGCCTTGATGGGCGAGTGATTATAATTTTCTGATTCTCTATCCTCGAATAACAGTTGAAGATGAAGTTTTACAAGATAGGAAAAGGTTTACATGTTTTAAATTATAGGTTACATCTTAAAGGTTTCGGACCTGCCCCGCGGGTTAAACTGCTGAGCTAGCAAGTAAAAGAAAGATGTTAAACGGCCATTACCTTGTTGAAGAGCTGCTGCCCGAAGGAAGAGGCGCTTCCCGCTCCCTGCTTATATTTCCATACACAAAGCTAGATGTTGTTGAAGTGGCGAAGAGCCGAGAAAATCAGCAGTTTTTAAACCCACGTGGAAGATTCGAGACCTTTCATGAATAATAAAGACACACCCACACAACTTTATTGGGTAGCTAAGAGTTACACATGGGAATTCGAAGAAGAAACCTCTGATAGGTGGAAAATTAATTACAGAAATTACTGATTGGCTAAGTTCAAAATAGGCGGAAAGAAAGCTTAATATTGCCAACCCACAAATGAAAGAACAAAATTTAGTAAAGACCAAAACTTATAAATACAAAATTTCTTCAACAAAAGTTCCTTCACTTCGCACCAGGGTGCACGATCATAGCTTTTTGGGTAGAGACACCTGTTAACAAATGTCCACACTTCTTGATCCATAGAAAACAAAACACGTTGAAATCCACACAGTATAGACAACTTTGTAATCCCAAAATTTATAGTAGAGACCTCTTCTGAGAAAACTCATGAATTAATACAGTTCTAAAAGTTCAGAGTTTCTCCAGTAGAGGAGGATTTATTGGCGGAAGATTTAAATTTGCGGCGTAGAGGTGTACTGCCCGGTACAATTATTATTATTATTATTATTATTATTATTATTATTATTATTATTATTATTATTATTATTATTATTATTATTATTATTATTATTATTCTACTTTATGTGCTAAGATTATCTCAGTGCGGTTACTATCACGGTAGGAAACCCTCCCGAGTGGAGCAAGCGCCTGCTCACTAGAGCAACTACTTCATGACTACTGGGCTGCACAATTCTTCAGTGACGGTTTACGGGTGAAATATTGTTTCTACAATACAGTAATTTTACATAATAATGATAAAACGTGGACTACGCACTACATGAGTGGGTACACTGTTTTTAAGATGGACCTAACTTAGTGAGCCTTGTATGGCTGTTGCATTGTACGGGGAAGACGTTTCCAGGGTGTATGTACACAACGCCGGGCGAGTTGGCCGTGCGCGTAGAGGCGCGCGGCTGTGAGCTTGCATGGACAGGTTCGAATCGCACTATCGGCAGCCCTGAAAATGGTTTTCCGTGGTTTCCCATTTTCACACCAGGCAAATGCTGGGGCTGTACCTTAATTAAGGCCACGGCCGCTTCCTTCCAACTCCTAGGCCATTCCTATCCCATCGTCGCCATAAGACCTATCTGTGTCGGTGCGACGTAAAGACCATAGCAAAAAAAAAAAAAATACACAACGCATAAGGTACGACTAAGAGACAATTAATTCCTCATAGGTTGCTTATGTTCGAGAAAAATAGGCGTAGTTGATTCACTCGGGATATAGCCTATACAGGGTGAATCAAAACTTACACCCGAAATATTTCTGAAATGGGAGGTGCTATTGAAGTGCTGTTTCCACAGAAATGATGTGTAACCAAGGGCTCAGGATTGTTGGCCGTATCGATCAGGGCCTCTCAGAGTGCATGCAACGGTGCATTGTGCGGTGCAAGGTGCATAAGACGAGTTCGCTAGGTTGACGAGAGTGCAGACCCCCACTCCTCGATTTTTAACAACAGCGCTGTCTCTCTCTTTTCCTGCGCCTGTCTCGCTCGCTCCGACTGCTTCCTCCTTCCTCGCTCGTTTTGCAGGGCTCCACCATCCGAGCAGAGTTTAGCCGAGCTTAGCCGAGTCGCCCAGAGACAAAACGCTGGTCCGAACCTAGCCGAGTTGGACCGATGCACCATGCACAGAATTTCTGCGCCTCGTTTTGCACGCGTGAGATTTTGGACGTTTGAGAGGCCCTGGTATAGAGGTTTTAATAATTATTAGAGTGTGTATTTATTATAGGAAGTTACTTCACTAGCACATTATAGCGGTCCGAACCTTTGTCTGAATGGTTGTAGCCTTCGTTCTAGTAGGTCCTGGATTCGATTCTTGTCCGAGTCGAGGATTTTAGCCCTATCCTGTTAATTCCTCTAGCTCTGGAACTGGATACTTGTGTTCGTATTACACATCCTCATTTACATACAGCACACCACACTATGAAACACCACACAGATATACAAAATGAATACACCCTCACGTAGGGTTGGTGTCAGGAAAGATATCTGGCCGTAAAGCTATGCTTTATGCACATGAAGTACTGATCCCAAGTAATTGGGAAAAGGGGCGGGGTTCAATTACCGGAGGAGTGGGGTGGGGGTGGGGTTGGGGACGGAGATCTTACCTGCATCTGGTTAATCCTCCTGGCTCAAGGACTGGATCTTTGTCTTCATGCACACGTCTCCACTCTATGACAGCAGAAATACGTAATAGCTGGCTGGCTACTTCTCTCCACACAGAGTTGGCGTCAGGAAGGGCATCAGGAGATATTGACAGCCGAGACGCATCGCCACTGGCTTCTCATCTGCATGGCTGCGGTTCAAATTCTGACCAATTTGAGTTGGAATTTTCAAATGAAAATATATGTACTAGGTAGTGATTCGGATTCCACATAAAAATGGAGAACCCGTGACTTTGATCAGTGATCGCAATTTCAACAGTCAAGTAAAAGTACAAAGTTGCTCATTTAGGAAGGGCATCTGGCCGTAGAATTGAGCCAAATCGGAAATGTGCGACACACCTTGCACCCGTGAACCTACCAGAACGTAGGAAGAAGTGGCAGAGAATGAAGGTATCCATTATTATAGATGATTGGATGTAAGCACATGGCATTATTATATTAACTACACTCGAACATTTTAGTGCAAAGCAAGTTTATGCGTACAGATGTAATGAAGACGGGAGAACAGAAAATTAGCTCTTGATTTATATTTCCCCGAACTTTATTCGTGGAACTTTCCATTCTAAATTAAATATGTGGTCTGAGTATGGTAGATGGTAAGGTCACCTGCTGTGCACATGGCTATAACATATGCCATGGTAGCTATGGGGCAGTTCTTATGAAAGCCGCAAATATTAACAGCAGCTTTCGGGAGGAATACATCCAATATTCCCATGACGCGCTGGGCTAACCAAAGCTACACCGTGGATGTACATAGGCGAAAATAAAAAAAAAACATTCAATAGAACTACAGTAAAGTTAAGTAAACAGCAATATTAAAACAAAAACAAAAACCAAAAACCAAACCCCACGGCACTTAACGCCCTTGTACGGGCTTTGGCCCGCCCAGCGATCGCTGCTCAGCCCGAAGGCCTGCAGATTACGAGGAGTCGTGTGGTCAGCACGACGCATCCTCTCGGCCGTTAATCTGGCCTTTCGAGACCGGGGCCGCCATCTCACTTTCAGATAGCTCCTCAATTCTAATCACGTTGGCTGAGTGGACCTCGAACCAGTCCTCAGGTCGAGAGAAGAATCTCTGACCTGGCCGGGAATCGAATCCGGCGCCTCCGGGTGAGAGGCAGGCACGCTACCCCTACAGCACGGGGCCGGCTAAACAGCAATATTGCCTACGGAAATGTAGATCAAAAATTATTTCCATAATTCTAATTTACTGAATAATGAAGAATGAAGCCTATACAGACTTATAATTCTCAAATATAATCCTACATTAATATGTTCGTTGGCATAAAAAAGCACTGATTTGGACACCTGTGCACAATCTATCGGCGTGACTACCAGCTATGTAATACATAAATTGAAATGGGCTCTAGTGCTTTGTTTTTGAGCAGTGAAACAGATAATAATCTTTTCTTCTTGACTTACTTGACCCTGCTATATTAAAGAAACTCCTTCCCTCCAATCACTGTCGTGCCAGGAGACGGACAGATATTTTTTTACTTGTGGTTTGGTGGCTGCGCTGATTATTGTTTTGAGAGGAAGTACAAACTGCCCAACCGTCGTCTCTTAACAATAATCAAAGACCACTTATCCTTCGAAGAATGAAAGTGTCGGCGAAAGAAAGGGATGGACGGTGAAGGTCGTGAAAATGAGAGGTTTTCTCGGCCACGCAATCCTAGTACCGTCCATGTCGTATGGCAACAGGAGTTGACAAAGGGGGTTCGCTAGGAATATTGACACGAGTAATTGTTAAAAGTTCAATGTCCCTCTGACTCTTAACACTGACGGTGGGATGGGTCTTAATTAAGCTTTACCCCGGGTACATCCTTGATATAAAAATGAGAAATCTCGGACAACATCTTCCCCAACGGTGGAATTTGAATTCGAACACATCTCAGAAATGCAGACCGCAGTCACACGACCTGTTCACATAGCCAACTCGCTCGGTACGTTGACAGAGCTCCATATTAAGTAAATTCGTGTCCCCGTCCCGAGGTGGTCCAGCTCTTTTCAGGCACAAATCGCAATGGCGTTGAGCTGTATATACCGTTTTAACCACATAACAGCCCTCCTGCTATTCTTACATCTCTAGCAGCACCGAGAATAGAACCCGGACCTCGACGACCGCAGCTAATAACACCAACCGTTACGCAACGGAGGCGGACAGCACAGATCCATTAAATATGTAGAAAGTGTTAAATTAAAATAACTTGAGTTTTCTAGAGGGTCAATGCCCATTCAAGTTACGAATGAAATAAAAGTTCTTAAAATCTACACACGAGCAATCATTTTCCTAAATAAACTGTCAGTAGTCACAAATAGTAATTCAACGAATTGTTTTGTAATTAATATACATTTTTCAGGATCTGGAGCAGTTTTCTGTGCTATTGTATGGTGTAACTTTTAATATGTCTTTATTTTTCAGGAAATTTTAATTTCAGTGCTATTTATTGTCTTTCTCACACTTTTATATCTTTAATTTTACTCTCATTAGGGTTAATTGAAAAATACATTTTAAATTATATTCTGTTTAAAACAAATATCTTTACATTCTTGCATTTGATCACCCGTCCAAATAAATTTCGAATGAAAATCTAGGTTGCAGGATAATCGACATTCTAAAGTTTGGACCATGGCATTCTGGGTTCAATTCCCGGCTTTTTCGTAGGCAATTGCATATGGTTCATCCCTGTAGTTCGATGGTCAGGCATCGTTCAAACAATCATCAATGATCTGCATTCAAGGCTCTCGCCCAGGTGGTAGTTTCCCGATCAGTTGTTTACCTGGCACTTTCTTAAACGTTTTCAAGGATCTGGACATTTATCGAACATTTCTATTGATAATTTTATTTCCTTCCCTTACTCCTCGTCCTATAAATGAATATTCGCCCTAATTTGTCCTCTTGAATTCCAACTTTATCCAATTCCAAACCAATTCCGATTCCCCTTCTGTAAAAAGAGTTCGATTAGTTTCAGATAAACATGACTAAAATCACGCCAATATGAGGGGAAAAGTTACAAGTACCCTTGAAGACTTATAAATCTTATAAGACAATAATTATCTACTAATTAGTGCTAATCTCACTTCATAAGAAATTGTTTGAGCAACAGCCCGTAACCCCCCTAATAATGCATAATTAGATTTAGAGGACCTCCCCGCAATTAAAACAGTATACACCCCTAAGCTTGTACATACTAAGAAAAATAAAATTCCCAGATTAAAAGGAAATAAAGTTGTCATAAAAGGATAAATTATTCAAGTTATCAAAGCTTACCTTCAAAAGCTGCGCTCAACCTTATTCGTCTACCAATGTTACTCGACCCCACCTCCCCACTGACAGCTCGAAACATACCACATAGTCGAGCATCTCGTCTCCTTATTCCCTAGTCTTCCCAACCCAATGTTTTCACCATTTTCGTAACACTACTCCTTTGTCAGATATCACCCAGAACAAATCGTGCTACTCTCCTTTGGATCTTTTCCAGTTCTTGTACCGAGTAGTCCTGGTGTGAGTCCCATACATTGGAACCATAATTGGCGTCTTACCAGAGACTTCTACGCCCTCTCCTTTACATCCTGACAGCAACCCCTAAATACAACAACATAGTTAATATGATTAATAGTAATAATCTAATGTTATTTGCTTTTTCGTCCCACTAACTACCTTGACGGTTTTCGGAGACGCCGATGTGCCGGAATTTAGTCCCGCAGGAGTTCTTTTACGTGCCAGTAAATCTACCAACAGGAGACTGACACCTTTAAGTACCACCGGACTGAGCCAGGAACGAGCCTGGTAAGTTGGGGTCAGAAAGCCAGCGCCTCAACAGTTTGAGCCACTCAGCCCGGGAAATATGATAACCCCAATGAGTATCATTCCTTATATTAACACCTAGGTGCCTACTTACAACGTTCCCCATCAACGCAGTAACTGAAACATAGAACCTGCTTTATATCTCCTTTACCGTCATACCATTGTCCGCTGTCAATCTGACACTATTGTCTAGGTGCCCCTACAGTCGCTCACAATACTCCAGCTCATTTACTACTGTATAAAGTATAACATCATCCGGAGTTAACCTTATCTGTGATTCCAGTCCTTTACTCATAATATATATTAATTTGAAATCACTCCTTCATGCAAACAATAATCAAATAAGTATTTCAGATATGACACTATATCCCAATCGATAGCCCTTAATATATCCCCTGAAATCTTATCAATCCCAGCTGTCTTTCCAGCTTTAAACGTTTGAACCTTTTTGTAAACGTCTATTTTATCATAGGTAATCTCATTAATTCGCCTGTATTAGTCGCCTGCTCTATGTGGACATTTTCCTTATATGCGACTACTTTTACATACTGTTGACTGAATACTTCTGCCTTGTGTAAGTCCTCACATATATACTCCCCCCTTGTTCATTAATGATCCTTCGAATGTCCTTCCTGGAACCTGTTTCTGCCTTGAAGTATCTGTACATATTCTTCCAGTGCTCCCTAAAATTCATATGGCTGTTAATTATATTTGCCATCATGTTATCCTTAGCTGACGTTTTCACTAAATTCAGGTTCCTGGCAAGCATCTCAGAATCTCACCTTACTCCAGTAACCATTCTTAACTCTATTTCTTTATAATCTGCACCTCATTCCTTATCACTTTTAAAGGTACATACCTGTTTTCACACTTCTCAACAATTCTTTAAAACCCGCCCAATGGCTGGTTACATTTTTATTTACCATTTTCCATTGATCATGATCTCTTTTGAAAAATATAAAAATTTGTCCCAAACATTCATGTAATTCACACACCACTCACGTCATTTCTCCCAATACACTGACACGAAGTTTCCTTCCAACGAAGGACGCCACCCACACTCATCGGTCGGTCTGCCTCACAAAGGCTGCACCAACCTGCAATTGCCACATGAAATTATTATTATTATTATTATTATTATTCATGCTCCTTGGCTGACTGGTCTGAATACTGGCCTTCCATTCAGACGGCCCAGGGATCTATTCCTGGCCGGGTCGGAGATTTTAACTGAAAATGAAAACCTACAACCTGTTTTCCAGTCAATGACCGGGTCAGGGATGGGATGAATGAAGCCCTCCACTTGCGGTGAGGATAGGAATTGTGTCCGCTGCCGAGGTCTGTTGCACTCCTCTGGGGCAATGATTAATGACTGACAGATGAAATGAAATGATAGTGGAGAGTGTTGCTGGAATGAAAGATGACAGGAGAAACCGAAGTAGCCGGAGAGAAACATGTTCCGCCTTCGCTTTGTTCAGCACAGATCTCACATGGAGTGACCGGGATTTGAACCACGGTATCCAGTGGTGAGAGGCCGGCGCGCTGCCGCCTGAGCCACGGAGGTATTTGAGTATGTCCCAACAGATTCCTCTTCACTTTCACACAGTACAGCACAGCACATCACACCACCAACCACCACAGAAACACGCAGTAGTGAATACACTCATCCTGATACGTTTGGAGTCAGGAAGGGCCTCCGGACGTCAAACCGGCCCGGGTACACTTGTGCGCCACAGTTCGCACCCACGCCCGTATCAGTGTGGGGGGAAAAAGCGGTAAAAGGAAAAGAATACTACTGTTCTTTTTCTTCTTTTCCGGACCTTATTCCAATTAGGCCTGTCTGAGTTCGGCACTACTGTATGTTGAATTAAGCCCGCCAGGGCTGTTGTGCCATGGGATTATTATTATTATTATTAAAACAGAAGCGTGTTGCTTTACGTGACTGTTCATATTATGTTCGTAGCCACGGGACCTCTAATTTGGCGTGAAATCCGAAGCACAGGAACATGCAATTTCATTTTTTTTAATCCCACGTATATTGGCTGGAAATCTCACTCACCTCCTAGGCGAGCGACTAGTGTCAGTGCCGCTCGGATATCATGCTCCAATTATTATTATTATTATTATTATTATTATTATTATTATTATTATTATTTTACTCCAATTACGCTACAGAGAAAATGATAGGTTCTAAAGATATGTAAAGGCTATCCTCACTAATAACTCCACTGTGTTCACCTGTTGATGAAATAGGGGTAGAAGTAAGTGTTTTTGTGGAAATTAAAGCTACTTGGAACTGCCATAATCACACATCCGCCATCCCCGTGGTGTTGGGGTAGCGTACCTCTCAGAGACCCCAGATTTATTTACCGAGCTGTCCATGGATTTAAATTCTGTTCTGAGGACAGAGACGGAAATTACTCAGCCTCATGGGGCCATCTAAAGAGTTTGTGATACGGGAGGTCGTGGATCCGGCCGTAGAAGCTAAGCAGTACAGATGAGGATATGATTACGCTGACCACGTTACACTCCTTTATCTGTAAGGCTATCTGGAAAGACAACAGTCGTCTTGACAGCCCAAGGACCGTAATGACCTGTATGAGCCACTAGTTTTTGTCCATAATTTGTGAGTGATTATCACAGTTATAGATTCGTGAATGTGCTGATTGGCGACCACCTGGCCTCTAGTTGCTAGTTGCTTTACGTCGCACCGGCACAGATAGGTCTTATGGCGACGATGGGACAGGGAAGGGCTAGGAGTGGGAAGGAAGCGGCCATGGCCTTACAGCCCCAGCATTTGCCTGGTGTGAAAATGGGAAACCACGGAAAACCATTTTCAGGGCTGCCGACAGTGGGGTTCGAACCTACTATCTCCCGAATACTGGATACTGGCCGCACTTAAGCGACTGCAGCTATCGAGCTCGGTGGCCTCTAGTTGAGTCTGGCAGTGATTCTATTTAATTTTCCCATCCTCTTTACTTTCATCTTTCCTCTGACCTTCTTTGGTGAACTCTTGTTCCCTTTCGGGGCATTGGGATTCATTCATTTCAACGCCCTTCGTGGCCGTTCGCCTACCTTTAAAAAAAATGCTATTTGTTCGGGGCGTCGACCTATAGAGACCTTTTGCCCCTACTTGCACCATGTGATATGAACTTGCGTGAAATTGGAATGGACGAGTCCCCAGGCCAGGGATATTAATCATTTACAATTATAAACCCCTGGCCCAGCCGGGAATCGAACCCGGGGCCGCCGGGCGACAGGCGGACGCGTTGTCCCACACCGCGGGGCCGGACGTTCGCCTTCTTACTTGGAAGGTTCAGATCTTTTCCTTATTTTTCTTCTGCTGGGCTGAATAGCTCAGCCTTCCTGAGCTCGTTTGTAGGTTCGATTCCGGCTCAATCCACTCGTATTTCGGGGTGTTCAAATATGCCAGCCTTGTGTCGGTAGATTTAGCGGCACGTTAAGGAATTCCTTTGCGACGAAATTCCGGCAGCTCGGCGTCTCCAAAAGGCCAAAACGTAGTTAGTAGGGCGTAAAGGCAATAACACTAGTATTACTTCTTTATTCTCTTCTCATATGAGTTAAGAATGAATCTCTCTGATTTTTCATCCCCTCAAAAGAATAATTACCACAATTTTAATATTCATTAGGGCTTGCCTGGCCGAGGTGGTAAAGGACGTGAGTTAAATTCGCTGTCAAGAAGGCAGAATATTAATAGATGATATTTCCGCTTCTGGAAAGGGACACAGACTTGACGTCCATTCAAACCAAACCCCATGGCACTACAGCCCGTGAAGGGCCCTGGCTTAACAAGCGACCGCTGCTCAGCCCTAAGGCCTGCAGATTACGAGGTGTCTTGTGTTCAGCACGACGAATCCTCTCGGTCGTCATTCTTGGCTTTCTAGACCGGGGCCGCTATCTCACAATCAGATCGCTCCTCAATTATAATCACCTTGAACCAGCCCTCAGGTGCAGGTAAAAATCCCTGATCTGGCCGGGAATCGAACCCTGGGCCTCCGGGTAAGAGGCAGGAACGTTACTCCTACACCACGGTGCCGGCTCGGAGGTCCATTCAGCCCACACCAAAACATAAGTAGCAGGCTAGACAAAGAGCTAACCATTCTATCCCGCTAACTGCCGAGTTTATGGGAAAAGGAAGCCTTTACCTTCCACTCGTCTATGGCCGGTACGGAGATGGCTTGCCTTAATATTCATTACATGTATTCACAACACAAACAAGTTTTAGACTGCACAATTTAACGTGGATTGACTCATTTATGATGTGAATACAGTAGAGAGGAACTGGCCGCAGTAGGTTTTCTTGCAGCCTGCAGGTGGTTTTGCAGAGCTTATTCGTATGTTGTGTGTGCAGGTAGCGTATTGATCGTGGAACGGCCGTACGCGTGGTCGCTGTCCACAGAAGCAATGGCTGAGCACTGTTTGCACTGCTGTCGCCTGAATAAGGCCCCTCTCCCCTGTCGACAGTGCAGCACGGTAAGTGACGTCACTAGCAGTTTACTTTCTCCGTCATTCCTCCGTGATGACAATCAGGTTACTGGGTCTTCCTACACAAGTTTCCTCTCTTACTAGCAAACATACTGCTGTACTTTCGCAGTCTGGCTTATCACCTGAGTCCGGAAATTCATGTAATACAATGATTATAAAAAACACTAATGTCACTAAAAATACGTGTAGGGTATTGTATGTTCCTTGCATTTAATATTTATCCGAATTAATTTTAATCTGAATATTGACTTTTCACGACCACATTGTAATTGAAACTGACTTTCAACCTATTAGGTCGTGTTACGTATATTTAGTACGGGTTGAAGAGATGTTAAGTACTGGTACAGAACAAAAATGGCCAACCGGACACCAGCGGTATCCGAACCCACAACCTCCTGATTTCGCGTTGGTTGCTCTACCAATTGAGCTATGGTGGCCTAGGCCATCTTTGTTCTGTTGGAAAAGATCTAAGCTACAGGTCTGGCCACCATAGCTCAATTGGTAGAGCAACCTACGCGAAATCGGGAGGTTGTTGCTTCGGATCCCACTGGTGTCCGCTTGGGCATTTCTGCTCTGTACTTAACATCTCTTCAACACGTACTAAATGCACGTAACACGTCAACCTAATAGGTTGAAAGTCGGTTTCAATTAATTTTAATATTTCTTTCTTTCCCTGGTATAAAATGGCAGGGAGGGATTCAGTTAGGTGGAAATGTAGTAAGCAGTTTGGCCTATGCTGACGACTTGGTCTTAATGGCAGACTGTGCCGAAAGCCTGCAGTCTAATATCTTGGAACTTGAAAATAGGTGCAATGAGAATGGTATGAAAATTAGCCTCTCGAAGACTAAATTGATGTCAGTAGGTAAGCAATTCAACAGAATTGAATGCCAGATTGGTGATACAAAGCTAGAACAGGTTGATAATTTCAAGCATTTAGGTTGTGTGTTCTCCCAGGATGGTAATATAGTAAGTGAGATTGAATCAAGGTGTAGTAAAGCTAATGCTTTTTTTTTTGCTAGGGGCTTTACGTCGCACCGACACAGATAGGTCTTATGGCGACGATGGGATGGGAAAGGCCTAGGAGTTGGAAGGAAGCGGCCGTGGCCTTAATTAAGGTACAGCCCCAGCATTTGCCTGGTGTGAAAATGGGAAACCACGGAAAACCATCTTCAGGGCTGCCGATAGTGGGATTCGAACCTACTATCTCCCGGATGCAAGCTCACAGCCGCGCGCCTCTACGCGCACGGCCAACTCGCCCGGTAAAAGCTAATGCAGTGAGCTCACTGTTGCGATCAGCAGTATTCTGTAAGAAGAAAGTCAGCTCCCAGACGAAACTATCTTTACATCGGTCTGTTTTCAGACCAACTTTGCTTTGCGGGAGCGAAAGTTGGGTGGACTCAGGATATCTTATTCATAAGTTAGAAGTAACAGACATGAAGGTAGCAAGAATGATTACTGGTACAAACAGGCGGGAACAATGGCAGGACGGTACTCGGAATGAGGAGATAAAGGCGAATTTAGGAACTCGATGGATGAAGCTGTACGCATAAACCGGCTTCGGTGGTGGGGTCATGTGAGGCGAATGGAGGAGGATAGGTTACCTAGGTGAATAAAAGACTCTGCTATGGAGGGTAAGAGAAGTAGAGGGAGACCAAGAAGACAATGGTTAGACTCGGTTTCTAACGATTTAAAGATGAGAGGTATAGAACTAAATGAGGCCACAACACTAGTTGCAAATCGAGGATTGTGGCGACGTTTAGTAAATTCATAAAGGCTTGCAGACTGAACGCTGAAAGGCATAACAGTCTATAATGATAATGTATGTATGTATGTATGTATGCACCCGTCATGCCGGGCTCAGCTCGGCCGGTGAGCGAAGATCTCCAGTTGTCCCTGCCGCTCTAACAGAGAATTAGCTACAATGTTATTACTCTCTCCTTGTAACTTGAGTAGCTTTAGTTCCTTGGTAAGCTCCTGTATTTCTCCCTGTAATTCCTGTTTGTAGACTTCCGAACTGGCTCTAACTTCACTTATTTCCTTGTCCATCGTTTTAAGACTCTGCTGGGTCTCCTCGATCGTCTCATAAAAGTATTCGAGTCGCTCCGAATTAGTGACTTGGGCTACCTTAATCTCGGCTATTACGCCCTTCTCCACCTGTTTTACCGTTTCATAGATTTCGGTGAACTTCCTGCTCCATGCGGTTTTAGTTGCAGACAAGTCCTCGGCATTGTCACTAATTTTCTCTTCAATGGTCCTAAAATTTCCCTTTACTTCGTCCTTGTATTGGTCTAGTCCATGCAGTATTCCTGTCTGTACTTTGGCTAGCCTTTCGCTAAACTCATTTGACATCGCTGACATGGAGCTATCGATTCCGGCCTGGATTTCCCCTTTCAGGTTAGAAAATTTTTGCTTAACGGACACCAACTCGCTTTGGACCGACGCTAATTTTCCGTTAAATAATTTAACGTCCATGTGCAGTTTCCCTAAGTTTTCATCCGTCCTAGCTCGAATTTCCTCTAGGGCACCCTTAAGATCTTTTTTGAGTTTGTCCTGTCCTGCATTCACATTCTCACTAATCTCACGCTTTAACTCCTGTTTCAGTAAATTATTGTTTTCATTTAATTCCTGTTTCAATAAGTTATTGTTTTCAGCTAACTCCTGTTTCAGTAAATTATTGTTTTCATTTAATTCCTGTTTCAATAAGTTATTGTTTTCAGCTAACTCCTGTTTCAGTAAATTATTGTTTTCGTTTAACTCCTGTTTCAATAAATCACTATTTTCATTTAGCTCAACTTTTAGCTCCTGTTTCAGTAAGTTACTGTTTTCGTTTAATTCCTGTTTCAAACTGTCTTTCAAGTCCGCAGTCACTACCTTTAGGAGCCTACGAAGATCCTCCATAGTAACAGTACCCATTCTAATTTGAGACAACTAGCAGTTCAGACATTGGACGGACCAGGTTCGATGGTCTAATACCCGAGTTCCGATCGACAGTCACGTGTGGATTGAATTCACAGTCATAAAAGAAGATCATTATCGCATAAAGTAATATCTTATAATTTAAGTCCAAACTATGCGGAAATCTGCCGCAAAAGATAAATTTTGAAAATATCATCCAGATTTTGTTTATAATATAGCACCAAGGCCCTTCCTAACCTTTAACATGAGCGTAGTTCGCCACAAAAATTTGGGCTAATAAATGTCACAAAATAAACCTGAAATTTTTAATTTGCCACTGCATCTTGTTTGCATCCAAATTCTGGACTACAAGATCGAGTTCTTTTATTGGTACAGCCAATAAATCGGGCCTGAACACGTTGGCCGCCAAATCTATACCTGCACCCGTCATGCCGGGCTCAGCTCGGCCGGTGAGCGAAGATCTCCAGGGTGTAGATCGTTCGCTTATCGGCTGTGCGAAATTTTTAAAGTGCAGGGATAGATGATGAACTAGTGACAAATGAGAGAAAGCTAAATAGGTTTTACACATTTATTATAACTACTGCTCTTCATAAACTTCACAATAATTTACAAAATCTAGGTATTTTGTTTATATGATTTGTCTTCTTTTATGTCGTAATCACATAGACACTTCATCGAAAAACGGAACAGCAAATGGCTGAATCTGCAAATATAATATTTATATTTTTAGTGGAAAATTAATTAAATAATTAATAATAATTGATTTGAGATGATCTCTCCCATTGATAATTTAATAAATTGAAAATAAACTTCCTTCCTTCATAGATTTGATTTTAAACGTTTGAAAATGATCATTTTCATTCCTCTTTGAAAATTAAATAAAAATTTTTCTCTCATAAAATTATGGTTAAATCGTCTTCCTTGACCTTTAAATTAATTAATAAACTCAACTTTATAATTATTTAGTAGTTGCTTCTCACATAATAGCTTGGAACTTGACATTATGTCAATCTATGTTTATCCATTAATTGAAATAATTAATTAATTAACGCTTACAATTTTTGATTTTGTGAGTTCAATCCACTGACATGGCCTATACTTATTTATGTGTATTCGTTAAATAAGATCCTATTCTTCCTTAAAAACGAATAAAATTCACTAAAGGTTTAAATTCATTCAAATGGTGAACCACTAAAGTTGGCGTAAATTAGGCCAAAATTCCACGAAATAACGAAGAGCATCATCACAAATATGGATTGGAAACTTACATTAAGCAAAATACAGTCAAAGCACACACACTACACTCACACAAAGATACACGGAAATATTATATACATATTTATACGAACGCTAGCCCTTGACTATTAATTTTCATGTTTAGACAAAGTTAGGAAAATTATTCTCATGATGACACTATCGTGGTGACCTCCTCTCATCAACTGGAAATGTGACAGAGCAATGATTGTCACTTTATTAAAGAACATAGTTATACGACGATGTTCAGAGAAAATTTACAAACACAAAATCATCCAAAATCATCGATAAAATCGCTTAAACATAGGCCAGAATTAACATTCCGCGCACGCGGTTCATGAGCTACGATATTTATTTTTACTTCTCCACTATAATTGTGATTCTCGATTAATCTGCACTCACAACGAAGAAATTACATCAAGTAACATATTTTATTCTTAAATTGACTCACTAATGGATGCACAGCTCGACTGCTGAATTCAATAATATCCATCTACCAGTCAACTAATCATCACAACACAGCAAATATATAAAAAATTGTATCGGTCAGATACTGCCATTTCCCAGGCCTAAATTACTATAAATGAGCGCACATCAACCATATTCAATAATAACCAATATTATGCTCATGACCTTAGGTGTTCTTTTACGCGATAATTTAGTTAAATTATTTTTATTATTATTATTATTATTATCCCTGGCCGCGCAAGATCATACGTGCGGAAGCTACTGCACAATAATATTTCAGATGACTCTATTGCACACAAAATTCAACCATACGTCGCATAATTGAAGAATGAACTCTGACATAATAGAATCTACGAGATTACTGTCCCATTTGATCTCATTTTAAGTCTAAAAATATTCAAATAGTCTTAGTTTAACGTTGAGGTCGTTTTACATTTATTTCTCCTGCCACAATGAACTCGGGACAGTTGAAACACTTCTCGAAGACATCCACTCAAACAAACTAATAGGTTCAAATACTCACACATCCTCAATCTACTATCACCAAGAAAGAAGAGATGGAAAAATTCTAACTAATAGAAAGTTTCTAAACAAATAAGTAGAGGCTATGTCATTACAATTACATTACAAAAGGAAAGAAAGAATAACAAAGTTTAAATATTACTTGGTGGTGACTGTCGGTTGTAGAACTCGGGCTGGTGACCTAGTGCATTATCACATTACGCACCATCGATCCTGGTCACGCCCGCCTGGACTGCCTCACATTTTACTCGTGCATTGGAGACATGCTGGCGCGCTGGAAATCACACCATTTACCATGAAAGAAGACTGGCATCCTGACTTGAACTCGAACCGGTGATCTCTTCTGTGGAATTTCTTGTGAAGCTGAAACTGAAAATCACGTCTGAGACAAGGTCCAAAACTCACACCGATGTTTGATAAGATGGGAAAGAAACTTAACTTTTAAAATCTGTTGAATTATAGGTGGAATCCGTAAATATCTGAACTGCAGTTGCAACAAGTTGTAGTCTCTGAATGACGAAGTTCCCCCAGCAAGCGAAGTGCGTCTTCTTCCGTCCGTAGTTGAAGCTAGAGTAATTCTCCACACGACGTGTTCAGAGGTAGAAATTTCTGAGTAAATTTTCCTTAGGAAAATCCATTATTCACTGTCTTAAGACAGGGGTGCGTCTTCTCCTCATAAGCGATTGGTTAATTTATTAACTTCGCACCAAATTAATCGCTTGATTGGCTGCCATAGTCAGATGTCATGCACCTTCACTATTATCGATCGAGCACTTGACACACATTCTGCCTGGTCACGTGGCATTCACGGCTGATTTGAAGGTTATTTGGCTAGCTGTATCTGCGCTCTCCCCTCGTTTGCCCTTGAGTGGAATTCCCTGACACCTGGCGTATCTCGCTCAGCCGACTCGATGTGATAAAACTCCCTTCCTGGTTCACGAAATAATATTTCAACACACAGTAGAAGTAAAATATTTTCCAATAAATGATTTTTACCAATTTTGCAGGGGACAGTATGTATGTATGTATGTATGTATGTATGTTTCTTTCTTCTTTCTTAATCTGTTTACCCTCCAGGGTTGGTCTTCCCTCGGTCTCAGCGAGGGATCCCACCTCTGCCGCCTCAAGGGCAGTCTCCTGGAGCGTGAGACTTTGGGTTGGGGACACAACTAGGGAGGAGGACCTGTACCTCGCCCAGGCGGCCTCACCTGCTGTGCTGAACAGGGGCCTTGTGTGGGGATAGGAAGATTGGAAGGGATAGACGAGGAAGAGGGAAGGAAGCGGCCGTGGCTTTAAGGTAGGTACCGTCCCGGCATTTGTCTGGAGGATAAGTGGGAAACCACGGAAAACCACTTCGAGGATGGCTGAGGTTGGAATCGAACCCACCTCTTCTCAGTTGACCTCTCGAGGCTGAGTGGACCCCGTTCTAGCCCTCATACCACTTTCCAATTTAGTGGCAGAGCCTGGAATCTAACCCGGGCCTCCGGGGTTGGCAGCTAATCACTCTAACCACTACACCGTGTAGATACAAACCCAGTGGATACCCACAACAAATATTACATCCGTAGATTCAACTGTTTCTTTGGCTGAATGATCAGCGTTGAGATCTTAGATTCAGAGGGTCAAGTGTTCGATTCCCGGCCGGGTCAAAGATTTTAAACGTGTGTGGTTAATTCTTCAGGTTCGGGGACTGGATATTTGTGTCTAGCCCAACACTAGCCAAACACTTAATGGTGACCGTATCCCTCCACAAAGGTTCGTGTCAGGAAGGGCATTCGACACGTGCGACACTGTTCACACCCGCGAAACTACAGGTGAGCGAAGGAGTGGTAGAAAAATAAGAAAGAAGAAGAAGAAGAAGAAGAAGAAGATTTCTCTCAGAAATGTGTGCCTCTCATGTACTTATGCAATACCATGCGCTCATTCTCTTCTTTTTTCTTTTGAGCGACTGTAAAGAAATAACAAAACCCCTCAAAATATGTACTAAGTATGTGATATCAAATTTGTACAGGGAATTATAAATGGTTACTGTTTATTTTAAACTAGTTTAAGAAGACTAATTTCATAAAATCTATATACAGTACCATATCCGGAAAGCCACAATACTTTTTGGTGCGATTCTGAACAGGATAAAATGCATGAAATACAATGTGCCACAAGGTACATTTCCACGTTTATAGGACGTAAGTTCCGTCGACGACTGGAAAGTATACTCTTATACACCGAAAACGGTATCTCGATGTCGTGAAAGATCGCAGGTGCATATTTCAACGTACAGATGCGGCTGACTGGAATATTTTCTGGAGTTCAGTAAACGGGCTACTTGGAGTTTAAAATTTACATAGGCCATGGCCGCCTCCTTCCCATTCTAAGCCTTTTCCTATCCCATTGTCGCCATAAGAGCTATCTCTGTCAGCGTGACATAAAGCAAGTTGTAAAAGAAAATTACGTATTTCTTTTCTTTGCTAAAGCAATGTGGTAAAAAAGAAACTACGCAAAGGCCCCTAAGACGTACCATTTTCGAGTTATTTTAATCGCACAACGGCCTGTCTAAAGAAAATAAATATCATTCTACCGAAAAGGGTGGCGCGGGCAGGTGTCGGTTGGCTTAAGTCGCACAAGCTTCTCTGCCTGTTTGCTATTCTAAGTGCTCGCTAGTCCTTCATTTCCTTCTAACTTCACTTCCGTTCTTCTAAGTTGATCATGGAGTTTGCTCAGCCATCTACTGTTATGTAAGAGTGGTTTTTCGAAGATTTATTTTAATCTGGATTTTGCGTAGTAGACCACGGCTATCAGTCCTTCCTTGACTGGAACGTATTAATCATCCATATTTTATCGGTGGGTCTGCGTTCAGACCTCAGGCTGTCCATGTGAAATTTGAAGTGGACAAAGCTTAGTTTTTCTCGAATTTTCCCATCTTCCCTCCCATTTTCAGTCAAGTTCACCAGACTACCACTCGTTTGGATTTAAACAGCAAGTCTTCCACCACTTCTTCTTCTTCTTCTTTTCCTGCCGCTTTTTCCCACACCTGTGGGGTCGCGGGTGCGAACTGCGTCGCACATGTGGATTTGGCCCTGTTTTTACGGCCGGATGCCCTTCCTGACGCCAACCCTCTATGGAGGGATGTAAGCACTATTGCGTGTTTCTGTGGTGGTTGGTAGTGTAGTGTGTTGTCTGAATATGATGAGGAGAGTGTTGGGACGGACATATACACCCAGTCCCCGAGCCAGAAGAATTAATCAGAAGCGATTAAAATCCCCGACCCGGCCGGGAATCGAACCCGGGACCCTCTGAACCGAAGGCCAGTACGCTGACCATTCAGCCAACGAGTCGGACTGCAAGTCTTCCACCACTGAGCAGCAGATTTTAATCTTCGGCAGTTTGTGTGAAATTTGTGCCCGTTCATCTAAAAACTGTGTTACAGATATTTTCCTTGCATATGGATTACCTCGGGCAACGCTGGGTAACCGAAGCTAGAGTATTAACAATCACAGAGCAACATAGAATAAAGTACTGCTAAGCGAGGATCTTAGCAGAGTGGTTTGCGAAGTAGACAATCGATCTGTATAAGAAACCTTTCCTCCGTTCAATTCAGGGTGTCCCATATGTAAGATGTCTCAAGCTCGGTCGAGTAATTTTTGAATGGGACGATTCTTGTTCTTCTCCGGAACCACATTCACAATCGCTAAGATCCGAATCGATGCTCCTACTAATGCTTCGAAATAGTCTTGTGTAATGTAGGGTTCTTGTATTAAGCACGTATACATAGAAAAGGCTCTTATATTCTACTTATGCTGAACAGGTAGCTGCGACAACTTGATAAAATTAATCTATGCAAATGATCCTTTGATGGCCTTCGAACATTTCTGCCTGTATAGCTCCGGATACTGTCAGAGGATCCACGACAGATCATGGCAGTAGTCCTAAATGAGACGTTCCAGGGACATTCTCCCTCTTACGCAGATAAGAATATTCACTCCCGTCCCTTGGCTTAATGGTCAACGAGTGATGTTTGATTCCCGGCCGGGTCAGAAATTTTATCTATTTTTGGTTAATTCCTCTAGCTTGGGGACTGGATGTTTGTGTTTATGTTAATACACCTTCTTAACTTTAGACAACACACCACGCTTTGAACTACAACGAAAACAAGCCATAGTGAATATATCCCCACATAGGGCTTGTATCAGGAAGGGTTTTGGGACGTAGAACTGGGTCAAGTCCAAAAGTGCGACACACATCGCACTCCACCAAAGTGTAGGAAAAGTGGATGGAGAAGAAGGAAACTCATTGAAAACATGGGGTGAAATCTCATTTAAGTTCATTAGAGGTCGGAACAATAGGTTCGAACCCAGTTTGTTTGGGTTCACTTCCCGACCTTGTTATACCAAGACTGCTTTAGGGTCTTTTAACGTGTTATACTCCACCTCGATTAACATCTCGGAGTGAAGTGGTCTAAAATTCAATCAAGAAGTTCTTTACTGTTGTTTACCATATGAATTCCAGGTGAATGCTGGGATCCCTCGTAGAGTACAGTCTACAGCCGCTTTTTTCCGTATCCTAGTCCATACTGACCGACGTAGATTATATGGTAATTAATGAGCCCGCGCTTGGGTACTTGTCTGACCTCGTGTATGTGTTTTTTTTACAATTTGTTTTACGGTGCATCGACACAGGCAGGTCATATGACGACGATGGGACAGGAAAGGGCTAGGAGTGGGAAGGGACCGGCCGTGGCCTTAATTAAGGTACAGCCCTAGCATTTGCCTTGTGCGAAAACGGGAAACCACGAGAAACCATCTTCAGGGCTGCCGACAACGGACTTTGAACCCACCATCTCCCGAATGCAAGTTCACAGATTCGTGACCCAAACCGCATAGCCATATTATTATTATTATTATTTCTTAATAATAAAGTCAATGACCTTGCCATGTTGTAACAATAGACCCCGTGAAATGTCCGGAGTTAAGCAAAATTGGGCGTGGTCAGCTCCTGGATGGGTAGCCACGTGCTGTTTTTATAGAGGAGGAGCGGAAAGAAACTGGCAACACGACCACAAGTAAACTCCCGCTCAGGATGCTTGATCATCGGTCCTTGGGCAAGCTTGATCGCCAACATCCAGATTTGGATTAGACACTTGGCTTTTTTTCTGACTCATAATAATAATTATTATGTACTAATAAAAATAATAATAATAATAATAATAATAAGACAAAGAATTGTATGTATATCTACTCGATAGTCATCTTTTCCTGATACGGGGTCCTGATGCAACCTTGTTTGAGGAGCAAATGAAGATGAAATGAATGATGGTGAACGAAACTGGTTAAGGAGATGGAAAGAATCGGCTGCGGCCAATGAATAGGAACTGTCCCGTTATTTGCCTGGAGGCGAAAATGGGACACCACAGAAAACCATTCTTGGTCTTCTTTGGTTCAGAGGGCCGTAGGTTCGATTCCCGGCAGGGACAGGGATTTTACAGTAATCTTGTCTGCTTTATTCCTCTAGCTCTGAGACTGGGTGTTTATGTTTATCTTAATAAATATCTTCATTTACACTTAACACATAATATAAACCAGTAAAGAAACAGGCAACATTGAATATATTCCTCCACATAACGTTGGCATCATGGAAGGTATCCGGTCATAAAACTGGGCTTAATCCATATGTAGTGCCTACCCCAAGTAGGTAGGAAAATGCCAAGAAGAAGAACAGTAAGTGTAGGGAGAAGAGAGGTCATAATCGAAGCTACATTGATGGACATCTGAACTATACACCGCAGTAACAACACTTTCATCAGTTCTCTTTGTTATTTTCTCTGTCATAATACTGTAGCTCTTTTTAGTAATATTTTCACTGCATATTTACTTTGTTTTACTACGCTCATGGTTTTTCATTAACTCATGTTTGATTATGATTTTATTCTACATACACCGCATGGCAATATCAGAATGTCTGGTGCATATAAAAAGTGTGAAATCACGTGCAAATAAGCGTGCTAATAATTTGAGGAATGTCATCCGTTCATACCAACTGAATTAAATAACTAAAATAATTTTACGAATAATCCCTAATACTGCCTTTGCTGGCGAGACTTAGTGTTTACAGTGCACTATGTCTTCTGGTATAGGCTAGAGCAATTTTGTTACTTTTATTGATCTGTCTCAGCTTTATCCCTGGCTTTGACAATATGAAAGTGACTGAGGTATGAGCGATGCTAGTAATGCCATTCCTTGTGCAGCCAGTCCCTGCTATGAAAATTCACAGCCTGTTTCCAGTCATTCGACTGGGTCAGGAATGAAATGAATGTAGCCCCCATCTAGCAGCGAGGATAGGAAACGTGCCGGCTGCCGAAGCCTGTCACACTCCTCTGGGGCAATGATTATTGAATGATTAATGAAATGAAATGATATTGGAGAGTGTTGCTGGAATGAAAGATGACAGGGAAAACCGGAGTACCCGGAGAAAAACCTGTCCTGCCTCCGCTTTCTCCAGCACAAATCTCACATGGAGTGACCGGGATTTGAACCACGGTATCCAGCGGTGAGAGGTCGCGCGCTGCCGCTTAAGCCACGGAGGCTTCCCTGCTATGAATGGTGTGAAAATGTTGTTCATAGGGTCGGTTGATGCATTCATTTCAGTGGGCTCGGCAGACTGATATGTAATAGCAACTTCTGGATCGGTGAGGAAAGCAACGGGAAACTTCCTCATTCCTCATTTCCCTAGTACGCCTGTTCAGTGATGCCTAGGCCATCTATGATAGCTGATGGTGGAGCTGTTGAGGATCCAACCAGCCTCCAGGCTGAGGAATAAACATACATACTACCTAATATATTTCACCACAAATGTTATGCAGAGTATTGATATGTTGATATATATATTCAAAAGTGGTTTTGCAGCAAGTATTCTTGCTAGTTGCTTTACGTCGCACCAACACAGATAGGTCTTATGGCGACGATGGGACAGGGAAGGACTAGGAGTGGGAAGGAAGCGGCCGTGGCCTTAATTAAGGTACTCTTGCCTGTTGTGAAAATTTGAAACCACGGAAAACCATCTTCAGGGCTGCTGACAGTGGGATTCGAACCCACTATCTCCCGGATGCAAGCTCACAGCCACGCGCCTCTAACCTCACGGCCAACTCGCCCGGTTTTAAGAAAATATCGAGACAATGATGTTATTATTATGATGCCATAATTAATTTCTAGTATCATAATGTACATTTTTGGTTATATTAATTAAGTAAGGCATTATGCGTATTCATATGTTAAAACTACGTAGGCCTATACACGTTGTAAAAATGAGAGAGCCATTTTATGGAGCTTTCAACTCAGCCTACTTGTGTACATAAGGAGGGGCTATAATCTTTGATAAAACCATGGCTAAGAATATCCTGGAAAATATATTCGAGTGCATGTGAACAAAGATGAAATGAAATGGCGTATGGCTCTTAGTGCCGGGAGTGTCCGAGGACATGTTCGGCTCGCCAGATGTAGGTCTTTTGATTTGACGGCCGTAGGCGACCTGCGCGTCGTGATGAGGATGAAATGATGATGAAGACGGCACATACACCCAGCCCCAGTGCCAGCGAAATTAACCAATGATGGTTAAAATTCCCAACCCTACCGGGAATCGAACCCGGAACTCCTGTGACCAAGGGCCAGGACGCTAACCATTTAGCCATGGAGCCGGACAATCGAGATTAAAGTCCTGTAGTCAGGAAAAAGTGAAGACTACAGAACGGGCAGTTGCGAGCCTGAGTTCATCTAAGCGACTTCATAATAATAATAATAATAATAATAATAATAATAATAATAATAATAATAATAATAATAATAATAACATTTTTTACGTCCCACTAACTACTTGTACGGTTTCCGGAGACGCCGAGGTGCCAGAATTTAGTTACGCAGGAGTTCATTTACGTGCAAGTAAATCTACCACCACGAGACTGACGTATTTGAGCACCTTCAAATACCGTCAGATTGAGCCAGGATAGAACCTGCCAATTTGGTGTCAGAAGGCCAGCGACTCAACCGTCTGAGTCACTCAGCCCAACGACTGGTTAGGAAAACGTTGATTGACATGGAAAGTGTTCCTATTGATGTTATGCCGAAAAAGGCGAAAACACGGAAAGTATGCTAGGACATAAACGTAGACAGTGTTATTCAGTGGACTCACTTTTCATTTCTGATGTGGTCTTATCACTGATTACAGATTACTCTTCGTGTTGAAGGCCGTAACTGCTGTCAGTGGGGCGTGCTGTCAGTCATGTATCTGTGAAGTTTTTGCAGTTTGTGAGATTATATTTCATTGTGCCAAGAACTACTTACTGTTGTTAGATACCGTAGTCAAGTTGCAAGTGCTATTTATTCATGGAATTAGTGAAGGTTTGACTGTGAACTTTGTCACAATCCGGTCACAGTATTAGAATAATAGCGCACGAACTATTGTCAGTTTATTGGAGTATGTGGTAATAGCTTGACAAGTGTCATCAAATGAGCCAGCATGGACGTCACTTTACTTCAGCAGTTATTATGCTTATCGGGTATGGAGAAGTAGCACCCGCAACTATACACGGGAGGAAGGTGATATGCGTGCTAGCATAACACGGCGCGAAACAGGGGACATATCCTCACAAGAAGGTCGAACCTAGGATAGTTCCGTAGTTTCAAGACGCGAGGCTTCAAAACTAGTAAAGGAAAGCAGCTATCTACTGGAAAGAGTAATTTTTTCTTACAATTTGCTTTACGTCCACCGACACAGATAGGTTTATAGCGTCGATAGGATAGGAAAGGGCTAGGAGTGGGAAGGAAGCGGCCACGGCCTTATTTAAGGCAAAGCCCCAGCATTTTCCCGGTGTCAAAAATGGGAAGCAACTGAAAACAACCATCAGGGTTACCGATAGTGGGGTTCGAACCTACTATCTCGCGAATGCAAGCTCACAACAGCGCGCCCCTAACCGCACGGCCAACTTGGTCGGTGGAGTGAGTAACCACCCATTACAAAGGTGGGAAGTAAATAGAAAAGATTATGTATTAAAACTGATCTGATTCATACAGAAATATTGTCAATTCTTATTGATACAATTTTTGTTTCTTTCTTTAGTTGATTATATACATTAGAGGCAAATAGTAAAAGTATTTTTTTTTGCTAGGGGTTTTACGTCGCACCGACACAGATAGGTCTTATGGCGACGACGGGATAGGAATGGCCTAGGTGTTGGAAGGAAGCGGCCGTGGCCTTAATTACTGTACAGCCCCAGCATTTACCTGGTGTGAAAATTGGAAACCACGGAAAACCATCTTCAGGGCTGCCGATAATAGGGTTCGAACCCGCTATCTCCCGAATGCAAGTTCAGAGCTGCGCGCCCCTAACCGCACGGCCAACTTGCCCGATAACGTTAACATTTATGCTCAAAAGTATGTTCAAGCATATTTGTAAAATTACGATTGATGTCCAATAGTGGGACTATTAATTTGAAGCAAATATGGAAAAGTTATAGGACTAATTCGATTGTCTCCTCGAAAATGGATAGGAACAAAGTAACAAATTAGGGAACTAACTCGAGTGTCCCTCGAAAATGGTTGGGAACCAACAAAGAGATTAGGGAACTAACTCGGGTGTCTCCTCGAATATGGTTGGGAACCAACAAAGAGATTAGGGAACTTACTCGGGTGTCTTCTCGAAAATGGTTGGGAACCAACAAAGAGATTAGGGAACTAACTTAGTGTGTCTCCTCAAAGGTTCGCCGGATTTGTCCGGAGTGTCTGAGGGGAATAAAATACTTCCCGCGGATCAAAAATACACACAGCCAGAAATCATCTTGAGGCAATCTCATGAAATAGCGGCCAAAACCGGACTCCAAATTTAATTTGAAAAGACACCGTATATGGAGGGAACTAAATCAAGATTCCACAATCGATCGTTAATTATCAAATTCGGAAATATCTTCCAAGTAGACAGATTCAGATGTCTAGGAGAAATTATTCAATCTGCAGGGATAAATCAGAAAGCAAACAGAGAAAGAACTGCAAAGAGCTAACAAAATCTCCTGAAACAGGTACAACAACAAAAGATCTATATTCAAAAGTGCAAAATTACGACAATACATCGCAGTCATCAAAGCGGAGGCACTTTATGTATACAAAACTCTGATAACTAGTGGCAGGTAACATATAAAAAACATCAAAAAATCAGAGAAAAAATTCTCAGAAATGAAATGAAATGAAATGGCGTATGGCTTTTAGTGCCGGGAGTGTCCGACGTCAAGTTCGGCTCACCAGGTGCAGGTCTTTCGATTTGACTCCCTTAGGCGACCTGCGCGACGTGATGAGGATGAAATAATGATGAAGACGACACATACACCCAGCCGCCGTGCCAACGGAATTAACCAATGATGGTTAAAATTCCCGACACTGCCGGGAATCGAAACCGGGACCCTTGTGACCAAATGCCATCACGCTAACCATTTAGCCATGGACTAGGACTCCCAGAAAAGTCTTATGATCAAAATACGAAAATGGAGTTTGGATGAAGAAGAAATCCCAGGAAATATATCAAGTCACAGGAAAAAAAAAATCACAGATGCAATCAGAAAAAAGTGATTAAAATTCTATCGACACCTACACAGAATAGATAAGAACAGGCTGACAAAGAAACTTCTAAACCTAACACTTCCTTGAAAACCACAATTGGTTAGTGGAAACAAACGAAGAGCTAGTAGAAATTGGTGTCACACAGGAAACCATTGAAGAAAGAACAACATTTAGAAGCTTAGTAAGCGAAAATATATTTGCACAGGAACCTAAGAGAAAATATACTCTACATGATGGACAGAAGAACGCAGAAAAGCCTTCACTGTACGAGTTAGGGATACTGGGAAGAAGAAAGAAACATCGTACTAAATAAGTTCAAAGGCGCTCCTTAGCTGGGCATAGTGAATCAATAATAATAATAACGATAATAATAATAATAATAATAATAATAATAATAATAATAATAATAATAATAATAATAATAATAATAATACTTGCCGGGCTGAGTGGCTCAGACGGTTGAGGCGCTGCCCTTCTGACCCGAACTTGGCAGGTTTGATCCTGGCTCAGTTCGGTGGTATTTGAAGGTGCTGAAATACGTCAGCCTCGTGTCGGTAAATTTCATCATCGTCAGCTGTATTAGTCATTACTGAGTGTCGTGACCCCATTGTTTTGTCTCTAGAGGGTTACATGCTTCACAAAGTGTCGCCATCCAACTCGATTATCAGCTTTTCTTGGGATGTTCTGAAGAGGAAGGCCAGTTATCTTCCTAGCCTGATATAGCCACCTGCTTGCTGTCCTTCCACGTGGTCTTCTGCCTTTTAATTTGCCTTTTATAATAGACTTTTCCAGGTTGTCTGCATCCCTCCTTAAGATATATCCAAGAAAATGAAGTATTCTTTCACTGAAACGTGTAGAGCGACGTTTCGCTATCTTCAGCTCTTTAATGATGGACTCATTTGTTCTCCTTTCGGTCCAAGCTACACGTAGCATTCCACGCCAACACCACATCTCAAAGGCATCGTTATGGTCTTTGTCCTTAGCCTTGATGGCCCATGTCTCACAACCGTAAAAGAACACGGAAAATACTAGTGCTTCAATCAATCGAGTCTTCGTGATTTTATATATTGCCCTGTTCTCCCATATCTTAGTTAGTTTACTCATGGCTGCACGTCCCAGGGCAATATGCCTCTTTATCTCTTGCTCACAATTTCTTGTGTCACTTATACATGACCCAATGTATACGAGGTCATTAACCAATTCCAGTCCCTTTAATCGACCTATGAGGTGCAATTGATTTCCACGATTAATGATCATGAGTTTGGTCTTCTGCAAATTGATTTCTAATCCGTAAATGAGACTTGCATCCTTTACTCTTGCAAGTAAATCTGCAAGATAATCTTCACTACTGGCAATGAGTGTGGTGTCGTCAGCAAAACGCAAATTGTTGTTTTTTTCGTCCAGCAATACCACCAGACCAACCATCAAGCGCTCTCCTCATAATGTGCTCGGCATAGATATTGTATAGCTGGGGAGAAAATACACAGCCTTGTCTTATGCCTCTGGATACACTGGAAAAGTCTGAGGTAATACCATCCACGCTTACGGTTGGCAAATTACTGTCTAAAAGGCCTTTCAGCAGTGATATGTGATGAGCTGGAACACCAAATTCATCTAATACTTTCCACAGTTTGTCCCACTCAACACAGCCAAAAGCCTTTGGTCATCTACAAAGCATATAAAAACAGAAATACAAAACTCACGATATTTTTCAGTTATTTGCCTCATGTTCAGAATTTGCTCTCGTGTACCTTTACCTTCCACAAAACCTGCTTGTTCCAGGGATATTTGAGGCTGTAAGAAAGGCTTCAAGCGATGATTCAGTATGTGTAGTAGGACTTTGCTTGAATGGGATACAAGTGCTATGTTTCGGTAGTTAGAGCAATCCCTAACGGATCCTTTCTTGTGCAGGGGCATTAAGATAGAACCCGTCAAGTCTTTTAGCCACTCACCTGTTCTACAAACCTTGTTGCATGAGTGCAATACGTGGATGCCTTGTTCTTCCATCCCTTTTACCATTTCTCCTGAAAAACCATCGATACCCGAGGATTTGTTAATCTTCAAATGCATTCTCTATTTCACTGAACAAAATATAGGTTCCTATTGAGGTCGGTACATTTATTGACACAATGAATTTCTGCGGTACTAAAATCCGGCACGTCTGCTTAACCGAAAACCGTAAAAAAGTACTTAATGGGACGTAAAGCAAATATAATAATAATAATAATAATAATAATAATAATAATAATAATAATAATAATAATAATAATAATAATAATAATAATAATAATAATAATAATAATAATAATAATAATAATAATAATAATAGCCCGCCTCTGTGGTGCAGCAGTGTTTAGTGTGATTAGCTGCCACCCACGAAGGCCCGGGTTCCATTCCCGGCTCTGCCACGAAATTTGTAAAGTGGTACGAGGGCTGGAACGGGGCCTACTAAGCCTCGGGAGGTCAACTGAGTAGAGGTGGGTTCTATCCCCACCTCAGCCATCCTCGATGTGGTTTTCCGTAGTTTCCTACTTCTCCTCCAGGCAAATGCCGGGATGGTACCTAACTTATGGCCACAGCCTCTTCCTTCCCTCTTCCTTGTCTATTCTTCCCAATATTCCCATCCCCATATAAGTCCCCTGTTCACCATAACATATGAGGCAGCCTGGGTGAGGTACTGGTCTTACTCCCCAGTTGTATCACCTGACCCAAAGTTTCAAGCTTCAGGACACTGCCCTTGAGGCAGTAGAGGTGGGGTCTCTCGCTGAGTCCGAGGGAAAAACCGACCCTGGAGGGTAAAAAGACTAAGAAAGGGAGAAGAAAGATAAAGAAATAATAATAATAATAATAATAATAATAATAATAATAATAATAATAATAATAATAATAATAATAATAATAATAATAATAATAATAATAATTGTAGTAGCAGTGCTTGACGTCATCTGACTGTATGATGCAACTGCTCAGGTACTCTTCTCTCGTGTTCGTGAGTACAGGATTGAATCCAGGTCAGCATATAAGAGCGCCGAAATGCAAGAGACCTGTATCACTACATTTACTTGCGCACTAAACAAGCCTTTTCAAGACAACACTTCGGGAATTCGATGTAAACTTATATCATAAGGAGATTACGGAAACTTTAATGCAATTATATTTCTGTTTTAATCAACAATTCTTTTATTTGCCGATAAATGTACTGACAGGAGGCAGGTGTATTTGAACACTGTCAAATAGCACCGGACTGAGCCAGGATCGAACCCACCAACTCGGGCTCAGAGCCACTCTGTGCGGCTAATTACGTTCTACTAATTTCTTCTTCTTCTTCTCCTTAATCTGTTTATCCTCCAGGGTCGGTTTTTCCCTCGGACTAAGCGAGGGATCCCACCTCTACCGCCCCAAGGACAGTGTCCTGGAGTTTCAGACTTTGGGTCGGGGGATACAACTGGGGAGAATGACCAGTACCTCGCCCAGGCGGCCTCACCTGCTATGCTGAACAGGGGCCTTGTGGAGGGATGGGGCGATTGGATGGGACAGGCAAGGAAGAGGGAAGGAAGCGGCCGTGGCCTTAAGTTAGGTATCATCCCGGCATTTGCCTGGAGGAGAAGTGGGAAACCACGGAAAACCACTTCCAGGATGGCTGAGGTGGGAATCGAACCCACCTCTACTCAGTTGACCTCCCGAGGCGGAGTGGACCCCGTTGCAGCCCTCGTACCACTTTTCAAATTTCGTGGCAGAGCGGGAATCGAACCCGGACCTCCGGGGGTGGCAGCTAATCACGCTAACCACTACACCACAGAGGCGGACTCTACTAATTACTACCATGTGTAAACGAGACAGTCCTACATGCTACAGATATGAGGGTCCACAATTGTATGTCAACTTCGGTTTTAAAATTATCCTCTTACTGGAGCCTTTATACCAGATAGACGGTAAATACATTTGTTTCAATCCTATTAGAAACAACCCTGGAAAGCGCTGGACGTTTCTTCTCGTACACGGTCAAGGGAAAATTGAACGTGGCCTCTAACAGCTGCCCCATCTCCTCTCCCTAGTATTGCGACTGTGTGCAATACTATCTACAGGACCCTAATCTTAACAGCATTGTTTCTCAGGATGATCTGCTCAGAGGAAATGAAACTACTGAGAAGTAGCAACAACTGTGAGTTCCTTTGTTCTTGGTGACTCTTTCATTCTCGAAATTACCTCAACATTCTATCTCTATAAGGCGACTATTTCGTTGAAACACTAGGGGTTTAAAACGAAATAGGATTATATGAGAATTGAAACCAATGTAAAAGACTATGGGGATTACGACTCAGGATCAAAGACGGACATCTGTATGCTACAGTGAACTTTCTGCGGAGACTTTCTTTCTTGCTTTAATTGTATTCATTCCATTTATTAACCCATCCATCTAGAAAGGCAATGAATCACATGCTAACAATAAGTTTCGAATTTATAATTCATAAGTTACCTCACTCGCTTTTGTAAATAATTTTGTCAGTTGACCAGTTTTGATCTTGACACGAGCATATTTGTCAATTGCTGCAAACAACGATTATTTCGTGGAAGTTTTGTTGAACATGTTTGTATATCCACTGACTCAATAACTATTGTAGACATTTATACTAGCTTAACAAACACAGAATTGACAGTTTATATGAACGGATATCACTGCGTCCTCATGAGTAATGAATGTGACCATCTTCGTGAACTACCATTGAAACTCAAGAGAGAAATTACAATTTTTAAATATACTAGGATTGCAATTGAGGAGCGCCTGTTCAAAAGGTGTTATTTTCACTTAAAAATCACTATTTCGTCCACATGCATTGCAGTAGTTGAATATTATCGAATGCCATGAGCTATCCAGACCAGAAAGATGTAATTCCTTAAACTTTGTGGCAAACCCGATCATAGGTACGTTCCATGTGCCTTTTATTTTATGTTTCTAGCTTTTTTCTCACCTTTTCAACAGACACTCCTCAATAATTGTACTATTCTGAAAATAATGCTAATATTTAACCTTTCACTTATATTTCTGATTTTCTATGATTGAAATAACCACTACGATATAAGAAAACACGTCTAAATGATTGGTACTAGCTCATTTGTTTACATATCTGTGTTTGACCCTGAGATATACATAATGAGGTAGAATACAAAGTTTCTGGAACATGGCGCATATATTTTTTTTACTGTAAGTACTTTGAATTATTAATGCACAATCATCTATAAAGTAATCCCTTCGGTCAGCGTTGGTAATGGTTCCAGAAACACCGCTGAAAGTCGTATTTCGCAACCTTCCGTAATGCCATTTGCGAGGCTGCTCTCACCTCATTTGGTTATGCAAATTTGATGTTCTTCAGGTATTATTTCCTTCTTAAAAAGAGACAGGCGGCATATTGAAGCATAGAACTTCCGTGTTTTGCGAGAAGATCTGAGGACAGTAGGGTCCACTATACAGGCGCGTATTCATGGAGAACGTACCATTATTTCGCCACATCCTAGACCGCTCACAATGTATGGCTCTAAACAACATAAAATATCCAGACACGCTTACTTGTTTAGTGTTCTGCCCTCATGAATTAAATAATAAAAGGCAATTCCCTGTGAATCGACCATTTTTGATCTTACCATGATGGAGCCATCGTACATTGCTATTAGCATTGTAAATGTCTTTGAAGGAGTTTTTCCTCAACGCTGATGAAATTTGATATTTGCACGCAGCTCGTTGAAATCCATGTCCCTTTCTCTGCAGCGCAAACATGACTAAATAAGAATGCGTCTGCGCGCGTTACTGTTTCGCTCTTTACTGGCAAATCCATTCTGATTACTGGGGGTAAGGATACGTCAGATACAGTTACTTTGACTGTCTGCTCGTAGCTGAACAGGTGCGTACAGTCCCCATGCTTCTCCACTCCGTTCCATATTTTGTATATTCTGCATTATATTCATTCACAATTGAGTGTCGGACTAGTGTTACTGAACCGCACAGCTGTGCGCCTATGCAGCATGTTACAAGGCTCTGTTTACTTCCATGCCTGAGAGGTGGGAGAAAGTGCGGGTGTTACATGCATGTTATACTGTTATGTATGTTACGGATTTTAGCAGATCCTTTTTCCCAGATTTGGATCAATAGCGGCGTGCTTACCATCTTGGTCTTCGATTCTCGAAGCACCGGATGTAATTCCCGGCCGGGTCGACGCATTCTTACTTTAAGGGTTAATTTTACTTGGTATAATAATTTCATGTGGCTATTTCTGGCCGAGTGCACCCCTTATTAGGCAGACTCTCCGATGAGGGTTGGCGGCATCTGCCATGTGTAAGTAACTGAGTGTTATTGTGGTGGAGGATAGTGTTATGTGTGGGGTGTGAGTTGCAGGGATGTTGGGGACAGCACATCCACCCAGTCCCCGGGTCACTGGAATTAACCAATGAAGGTTAAAATCCCCGACCCGGCCGGAAATATAAGCCGGGACCCTCTGAACCGAAGGCCAGTACGCTGGCCATTTAGCCAAAGAGCCGGATATTTTTCTCGGTGCGGGAATGGATGTTTGTGCTTTCCCCAATATTCCTGGAACTCCCACAAGGCACATAACACTATTCTCCTCCCCACTAACATGCAGATTCCCATACACGGCAGATAGAGCCCGTCCCTTACGAGGGTCTGCCTCGCAAGGGCTACAACAGGCTATCAATAGCCACATGAAATTATTATGATCTTTTTTATTTTTATTTTTTGCAAGTAGCTTTACGTCGCACCGACACAGATAGGTCTTATGGTGACGATGGGGCAGGAAAGGGGTAGGAATGGGAAGGAAGCGGCCGCGACCTTAATTAAGGTACAGCCCCAGCATTTTCCTGGTGTGAAAATGGGAAACCACGGAAAACCATCTTCAGGGCTGCCGACAGTGGGGTTCGAACCCACTATCTCCCGAATACTGCATACTGACCGCACTTAAGCGACTGCACCTAATTATTATTATTATTATTATTATTATTATTATTATTATTATTATTATTATTATTATTATTATTATTATTATTATTATTAGAGCCTCCGTAGCTCAGACGGCAGCGCGCCGACCTCTCACCGCTGGGTTCCATGGTTCAAATCCCGGTAAATCCATGTGAGATTTGTGCTGGGCAAAGCGGAGGCGGGACAGGATTTACTCCGGGTTCTCCGGTTTTCCCTGTCATATTCCACTTCAGCAACACTCTCCAATATCCTTTAATTCCATCTGTCATTCATTAATCATTGCCCCAGATGAGTGCGACAGGCTTCGGCAGCTGGCATAATTCCTATCCTCGCCGCTAGGTAGGATATTCATTCATTCCATTCCTCACACGGTCATATGACTAGAAACAGGCTGCGGATTCTTCTTCTTCTCCTTCTTCTTCTTCTTCTTCTTCTTATTACGAGCTAGCATGAGTGAGCACATTTCTGAAATGTGTCGCTATATTTGTGAGGCGTCCAATTGCTCCTACCGAGCTCGATAGCTGCAGTCGCTTAAGTGCGGTCAGTATCCAGTATTCGGGAGATAGTAGGTTCGATCCCCACTGTCGGCAGCCCTGAAGATGGTTTTCCGTGGTTTCCCATTTTCAAACCAGGCAAATGCTGTGGCTGTACCTTAATTAAGGCCACGGCCGCTTCCTTCCCAGTCCTAGCCCTTTCCAGTCCCATCGTCGCCATAAGACATATCTGTGTCGGTGCGACGTAAAGCCAATAGCAAAAAAAAAAATAAAATACAATTGCTCCTGACATAAACGTGATGCTTAATTCGGGGAAAACATCACTGAAATGGAATAATTTTTGTGTAGGTAACCGTTTATTCACTTTCTTCTGCCGGCCTGAGTGGCTTAGACGGTGAAGCACTAGCTTTCTGAACCTAAGTTATCGGGTTTGATCGCAGCTCTGCCTGCTGGTATTTGAAGGTGTTCAAATTCGCCAGACTTGTCTCGGTATATCTACCGACAACTAAGAGAATTCTTGCGGGACAACGTCTCTGGCAACTAGATCGCGGAGTCTCCTGAAACCGTGTAAGTAGTTAATCGGACGTAAAGCCACTAACATTAATTAGGACCTATCTCTTTCTTTTCATACAATGTTTATGAATTTGATATTTCTTTCCCAAATAAGCACTATTCTATTAATAAGGTTTCGAATCACACTGACTTTGACCATACGCAAACGTGGAAATGTGGCACTGAAAGACAAGACGTATTTTTGACAGAATTTTAACTTCAGTGTCCGCCTCTGTGGTGTAGTGGTTAGCGTGATTAGCTGCCACCCCCGGAGGCCCGGGTTCTGCCATGAAATTTGCAAGGTGGTACGAGGGCTGGAACGGGATCTACTCAGCCTCTGGAGGTCAACTGAGTAGAGGTGGATTCGATTGCCACCTCGGCCATCCTCGATGTGGTTTTCCGTCGTTTCCCACTTCTCCTCCAGGCAAATGCCGGAATGGTACCTAACTTAAGGCCACTGCCACTTCCTTCCCTATTCCTTGTCTAACCCTTCCAAACTTGCCATCTCTCTGTTCAGGTCCCTGTTCAGCAAAGCAGGTGAGGCCACCTGGGCGAGGTATTGGTCCTCCTCCGTAGTTTCATCCCCCGACCCAAAGTCTCACGCTCCAGGACACTGCTCTTAAGGCGGTAGGGATGGGATTCCTCTCCGAGTCCGACGTAAAAACCAACCCTAGAGGGTAAACAGATTAAGAAATACAGAAAGATAACTTGAATAATGATTTCTTCGACAGTTCGGTAAATATCACGAAGTATGATCTTACTCGGCTCGGAGCTGACCTAAATGGCCGTTAGCACAGAGGGGTGTGAGGTGTGGAACAAGTATTAAGACGCAGAGTATTTCAGAGTTTTCCATCGTGCAATTCTGTGAATGTCCTTGAAATTAAGAATGACATGCTCTTTTAATTCTAACCTTCTTACTGTTCCAAAAGATGTTAAAGACAGCTATATTCGCTGTTATTCATAGACGTACATGAAGTTAAGTATTTCTGGAGTAATGTCTGGACCGGGCGAGTTCACCATGTGGTTAGGGGCACGCAGCTGTGAGATTGAATCCGGGAGATATTGGGTTCGAACACCACTTTTGACCGCCTTGAAGATGGTTCTCCGTGGTTTCCGATTTTCGCACCAGGCAAATGCTGGGGATGTACCTTAATTGAGGCCACTGCCGCTTCCTTTCACTCCTAGGCCTTTCCTATCCCATCGTCGCCATAAAACCTATTTGTGCCGGTGCAAATTGTAAAGAAATAAAAAAGTAATGTTTAGCCAGGAGGAATTCATTACGAACGGCTTAAATCATATGGCTCGTGGCACTGTTGCGGTAAAGAAAAATGTATTCACATCTTCACATTGTTGGGATTTCTGGCCGTTTAAGTTGGACTTTCTATCGCTCCTCTCCCCCTCCCTCCACACCTTTCTGCCACGGCGCGGCGGGCGTACGTCTGGGAGTGAGGAACGCAACATTAGCTTGTAGTGTGGCCATACTGTACTTCCATTATTTTGTTGAAAAGCTACACCTTTTATCAGAATCTCCTATCAACGAAACTTGTATTACGGCAGTGATGATTGTCTTTTAGTAATCAAAACCAGAAGACTGTTTTCGTTTCCTATTTTCGAACAGAATTACTTACTGGTGAAAAATAAAAAATAGCAGTTAATACTATCACGTGTTCTTTCATCAAGCAACAAAATGAGACCTAATCGTCAGTACAAAATACATGTTTTAACCCCTTCGTAGATATAGGCTTTTCTGTTATCTGGCAATATGCACTTAATAAATTTAACTTCGTGTGGCTATTACTAGCCGAGTGCAGCCCTTGTAAGGCAGACCCTCCGACGAGGGTGGGCGGCATCTGCCATGTATAGGTAACTGCGTGTTATTGTGGTGGAGGATAGTGTTATGTGTGGTGTGTGAGTTGCAGGGATGTTGGGGACAGCACAAACACCCAGCCCCAGGGCCATTGGAATTAACCAATGAAGGTTAAAATCCCCGACCCGGCCGGGAATCGAACCCTGGACCCTCTGAACCGAAGGCCAGTACGCTGACCATTCAGCCAACGAGTCGGACAATATGCACTTATCAATAAAAAAGAAACGCGCGAGTCTACAGTTGGCGCTGCTTTCCGGGTTCCTGACAGAGGGTTGGCGGTGCTAGAGGGAAGAGAAGGTCAACGTACGTACAGACATAAGCAGTCTGTGTCTGTGTAGCATATCGCATGCTGTGAGTAGTATGAAACGTGTTGGATTCGCCTCTGGACGTGATGTCATGTATTTTGCGGGGGCGCGGATGTCGAACGCGAACAGTACTTCGTTTATTGCTATTACGCAACAAGATATGTTCTGAAGTAGAGTACAGTTAATTCGAACCTAAAGGGTCCACAAAAATCTAATTAACCACGAATTCGAATAAAAGTATATCGCACACCACACTTACTCGGATCACGTATTCAAACTTATCTCTATTTTTTCAGTGGTTCCTCAAGTTGCACAGGCATTATAACAAAGCTACAAGAGACCTTAAAACTGCATATGGTGTTTTTATCATAAAAATCCATCTGCAACTAATGACGTATATGTTTCCAAGTGTCCTCACGCACCACCTTCCAAAATGTCAGTAGCCAGTGGAATATCTCATTTCACCTGCTGACAATTGTCAATCAACTCCATGTAGAATTATGGGTTTAGGCCTAATGAGTGGATTTTCCTGGTTGCCGAAATTCAACGTTCGCTGTCTGTAAGAACATTCGAGGAACATAGCTTCAGATAGCCAAGAGCTTGAACGTTTTCATAGCTTCAAGACAACTATAGTTTCGTTTCCAGCACCAGCACGATTCTACACCAGTTTTCTATTCTACACACACAGGTTCCATCATCCTTCAACATAATGTTTTCAAGATATTAGAGTGGTGATATGGTTATTTTACTTCTAATTAAACAATTACTATTCGAATTACACAATAATATTTAATATTTTGTTGTTTTAGGAATACCAAGGGACCGTGAGGCACGTTCCAATTGTTCCTAAATTTGAATGAAAAAGGTTCGAATTAACCAAATTCTATAAACATATGGAAAATATAAACAGTAGTTCTGCAATCCCATCATCAACATTATATTGTTTTTGTGTAACAGGGCGAATGCCTAACTTTCAAAAGAAGATTCCGCTTGTGTAGGTTGTATCAGCCAGAATTGCATTTACACAATGTGGAAAATTTGAAATATTATCTCTTTCCTTGTCTATACAGTGCTTTCGCCTTCTACGCCTTAGGTACACAACTCAACAGGTAGGGAGAAATTCACAATTAATATATCGAAGAACCAAATATTCTTTAAATTACCTTAACTTTTCCGTGGCGTACAACTTTTGGCAGGGAAAGAGCAACAGATGCTTCGCTTCCCACGAGACAGCGGTGGGAGAGCGATACACCGGAGCGCGGAATATCAGATTTTATTATTCCGTGCAACGAGTTACGTTTAAGGTGCGTTTTAGAGTCATTGATACAGAGAAAACCTTTAACGAAGGGTGAATTCTTACTTGTTTTCTTCTTCAAATATCTTTCATGAATTGTGCAATTACACTTCTCAATAACAGTTTCGAATTCCAGTTGAAAAATATGATATCCTATATTCAGTCACCTCTCACTACCATGCTACCGAGTTGCTTTTTTTTTTTTTTGCTAGTGGTTTTACGTCGCACCGACACAGATAGGTCTTATGGCGACGATGGGATAGGGAAGGGCTAGGAGTGGGAAGGAAGCAGCCGTGGCCTTAATTAAGGTACAGCCCCAGCATTTGCCTGGTGTGAAAATGGGAAACCACGGAAAACCATTTTCAGGGCTGCCGACAGTGGGGTTCGAACCTACTATTTCCCGAATACTGGATACTGGCCGCACTTAAGCGACTGCAGCTATCGAGCTCGGTACCTACCGAGTTTATCTGAGTGTTAAATTATACTGAGGCAATTTATTTTTGAAGTTGTAAAATACGACTTTAAATTCCCCGCAAAAATTATATTTAGGTATTTATTTATTTAACGTATGACATAACATAGATACGGACAGGGGCGTAATAAAATACATCGTCGCCGTAAGACCTATCTGTGTCGGTGCGACGTAAAGCCGATTCTAAACGAAAAAAGTACAAGGATAGAATATGCTATGAGCTAAATTAATTTAGCAAGGGTTTGTACAAACATTAACCAAGGAATATCCTTTTTCCTACATTTGCGTGTAACATCATTTTCGAAGTTGGTGCCTAACACATTCAGCTATTGTACGAACGATTCTACAACATCCTCTAAGTCTTCCCGTAATCCCTAGTATGATTGGAACAGACATTCAGACGAGATGTGGTCGATGGTCTGGAAAGGAGCTCCACAGACACAATCAGGATTGTTAGATAGCCTAATAGAGAATGGATTGGCAATATTTTTCGAAATTGCACACACCCACGCACTACCAACCACCGCAGAAACATGTAAAATTGAATGTATTCCTCCACACAGGGTGTGTCAGGAAGTGTACTCGACCGTAAAATATTGCCAAGTCCACATGTGCGACACAGTTCGATCCACAATCCTTGCCCACCAAGCTGTAGCAAAAAGTGGCGGAAGGTGAAAAGATTGCAGATGATTTTGAAGAGTGTTTATTTCATAAGTTCGCAGCAGAACTTACGATTACGAAGATCTCTGTAGTAGCGGTAGCAATACTTATTGTTCCGCATAACGGACCCGTGGCGAATATGTAGCCGGAAACTTATTTAAATGAACGTTGTTAACTTTTATTGAAGTGAGTGTAAATTGGGATTATACTCATTGGTAGTGTTGCTTTTTTATATAATTCATGTGAATAAGTGGCTCAGGCTGTAGTTTATTCGTACATCAATTACAATTAATTTAAATATTCCCCGCAGGCAACAGGGCATCAAAATAAACGTGTTAACCTCGCGAAAATTGACTCATTATTTGGAGAGAAGTTGACTCAACTTTTTGACCGTACGGTTAGAGACGCGCAGCTGTGAGATTGCATTCGGGAAGTAATGGGTTAAAACTCCTCTGTCGGCAGCCCTAAATATGGTTTTACGTGGTTTCCCATTTTTTTTGCTACTTGCTTTACGTCGCACCGACACAGATAGGTCTTATGGCGACGATGGGACAGGAAAGGGCTAGGAGTGAGAAGGAAGCGGCCGTGGCCTTAATTAAGGTACAGCTCCAGCATTTGCCTTGTGTGAAAATGGGAAACCACGGAAAACCATTTTCAGGGCTGCCGACAGTGGGGTTCGAACCTACTATTGCCCTAATACTGGATACTGGCCGCACTTAAGCGACTGCAGCTATCGAGCTCGGTTTTCCCATTTTCATACCAGGAAAATGCTAGGACTGTACCTCTATTAAGGCCACGGCTGCTTCCTTTTCACTACTTGCCCTTTTCTATCCCATCGTCGCCGTAAAACCTATGTGTGTCGGTGTGACGTAAAGCCAACTGTAAGAACAATTTCTATCCTATCGGTAAGAGACACCTGTCACAAAACTGACATCAGATTTCGGAATTATTCCACTGACACCATATTATGCTCTAATTCGTAAGAAATAAAGCTATTGATCATTAGCACTTTCCTGTTGAACAACGAATTCAAACATCTGTGACCTGTTTGTGTAAAGTTCCAAATAAGCTTACATTAAGAAATATATTTCCAAGCTATTTCACTCCCACTTATTATCTGAATTCTTTGATGCTTGATACTTTCATACTCAACGACTGGCACTACCTTATGTGTAGTGGTCTCGATGAACTTGATACCGATAATGGTGCACGTATCATGAGAAAACTTAACCCTATGTTGCCTAGACTATTACACTGCGGGTATAAGATTAAGTTTTGCATTCTATATAACTTCGGATTGGTCACTTACTACATGTTTAATTTAAACTTTACAATTGTTTTCAACTTTTCATTATTTCTTTTTTTCTTACTATTTGCTTTACGTGCCACCGACACAGATAGGTATTATAACGACGATGGATAGGAAAAGGAAGTGGAGTGGGAAAGAAGCGACCTTGGCCTTAATGAAGGTACAGCCCCATTTGCCTGGTGTGAAAATAGGAAATTATGGAAATCCCTCTCCAGGTTTACCGACAGTAAGGTTCGAACCCAATATCTCCCGAATGCAAGCTGATAGCTACGTGACGCAAACCACTCAACCAATTGCTCGGTTTTAATATCTTTTTCCATTTTTGATGTGATCTGCATATTTATATTAGATGGTAAATAAGTGGCGTAAGAATAAATTCATCCAGGACTTTCCTATCAGGAATGTGTGCATTTGCCAAATCGTTGAAAAATTAGCTTGAAACTATTAATACCACGTTGACATAAGAAGCATTGATATAAAGACATCAAACTGCACGATAAGATAATTAAAACCATTTAGCAATACCACCTTACAGTTAAACTAGCAGAGTATTACCTCACATTTTTCATAGTAATGTCGACTAGCAACAAGGTGCTGGAATGAATTTAAGTAAACCTTCCACCAGATTCTGTTTATGATTCTGTGCCAAATGTGTCTCACTTGTTAATAAGATAATAATAGAAAGGGTTATAATTTGGGCTTTTGAAAATTTGTGTTCATTAGTGTGACAGACATGTAGCGCAGGACATCGTAGGGTTAACTTGGAACATACTGTATCTCCGAGAATTTTCTGCAAAGATTTACAGAACAAATAGCTTGGGTGTTGACTGTCTGCAAGGAACAGCTGTACAAGTGTTCCTAAAGGAAATTATCTTAAAAAAATTTCCAGTTCAATCGTACAGTCGTTCAAATCGTAATGAGCGCATGGTATTGTTCCTCGCAGGTACACTTTTTTAGGAACAATTGAAAATATAGATATAATGCTTGTTGTGACCATCCGCAGGATTTGTATTTGCATGCGGGATGAATATTATCTTTTAATATGAATTAAAATTAAGTCTGATAAAATATTAAATGTGACTGTATATTTTGTTATAAATGAGATATGTCAGCAGTTGAATTTCTGGTAGCCTTTCTAAGAAATAGGTTATTCAGCACAATGCCATGTTCGTGATCTGGGTCGTATTTTAATATTTTCTGCCAAGCATAACCCTTCGATTTACCCTCCACACCATGTTATTCCGTTTTATCCGTGGTGATTAAGAAAGCACTCACACTCTCCCGAAAGAAAAGTTAGAGTACTTATAATCCAACTCTTCACAGTATAGTCAGAACATGGGATCGTCCGAACAGAAGCTCCGGCCAATTAGTTTAGGATATCTGTGTGAGGGCCCGTGACATTTAAGTGGATCTTGTTAGTTTTCCAAGATCCAAGATTATCATTTCTAGGGAACTATTCGTGTTCTTGCAAAAAATATGTAAATTAGTGTCCTTGTACCAAGGTGGTGCAGTTCCTTTGAGGTACATTTCCAATGGAGACACTTTTTCTATTTCTTTTTATTTTCATAAATGGTACATCCAGTTTCATGTACAGGTTACTGAAAAGTATAATTGGCTATTTATAACTAATAAGTACCATTTATTATCTCACAAATTCCAAGCGACTGGGCCCGTCTCACTTGATCTATGTTGAACTATGCTTGCAGACACTTGATCTATGTTTTTGCTTGAGGCAGTCAATCTATGTTTAAATATACTTGCAGAATGTGTTTTATTTACTCTTGTACTTCTATATATGTCTCTGAGTTATCAAAGGCAGAAATAGAGACCTTCGTGAAAACCTGTAATTCATATGAAGAGCTGCAAACTGAGATGAAACACGAGAAACTAGAACTGTGTACGTTATAAAGGACACTATCTATGGATGGATGTTTCTCCACATTTATTGGGTCGACTGGGACTTAGGTGGCAGTTTAAGACCGGATACCTTTCCTGCCACCAAGCGTAAGTCCTAATGAAAATCCCACCCGAAGTGACTGGGATTCGAAACTGTGATACTTGGACTATAATTCGAGCGTCTGGGATTGAGACCTACCGTGAGCAGCTCTAGAGATAATTTCCACACCAGGTGAATGCCAGGACTGTACCTTAAATGTGACAATGGACCCACCCTTCCAAATATTTGCTATTTCCCAAACCATCGTTGCCAAATACCTGTAAAAGTAAGTGCGACTTTAAACAATTAATAATAATAATAATAATAATAATAATAATAATAATAATAATAATAATAATAATAATAATAATAATTCATTAATTACGATTTTCAAAGATCAGGTAGTGATTCATATTCTAAGCCTGAACGTAATAATTACGATATTTTTATGAGAACAATGCATTATGGTGCTTGACAAGATGAGGGTTTAAGGGAAGATTCCATATGAACTCTCAATAAAATGCCTATTGCTGGAACAGCTTTGACTAGGTCCTGCTGGAGAGTACAGTATCTAATCCATTTGAACTTTGCTTTCTTGCAGTAATCTCGAACAAATCACGAAATATCGATTCTTCAGTCTAACTTCGTTTATTCCACTGGAGCACGCGAGACTAACGGCGCAAAGTATATTTGAGGTAATTCGATACCTATCTGTTCATTGTAACGTTAAGCTGTAACTCTTTCAGACTAGTAACCGAAGTTGATAGCTGTAACAATGGTGTATTGTCATTCTGCCACGTGTAGTCTTAATGTATGACTCTGTAGTGATTATAGAGCAGAACAGATTGAAATTGAATAATGTTATCTCCTTTCTAGGATGACCTATAAGAGTTCTGCTCAAAATAATCTTCTAGTGATAAATGTATAATACTGTTGCTGGTTTTACATCCAACTAACTGAGAGTACTTCTGCGGTTTTTAGGAGACCCCGAGGTGCAGGAATTTTGCCTCTCAGGGGTTCCACTGACACAAGGCTGACATATCTGATACCTTCAACTGAACGGATACGAACCCTCTCAAAAGTGATCTCTGATGTAAATATTTCAAGAGATTATTGTTGAAATTGAATTTTTTTTGCTATTTGTTTTACGTCGCACCGACACAGATATGTCAAATGGCGACCATGGGATAGTAATGGTCTAGGAAGTGGAAGGAAGCAGCCGTGGCCTTAATTAAGGTACAGCCCCGGCATTTGCCTGGTGTGAAAATGGGAAACCACGGAAAACCATCTTCAGGGCTGCCGACAGTGGGGCTCGAACCCACTATCTCCCAATTACTGGATACTGGCCGCACTAAAGCGACTACAACTATCGAGCCCGGTATTGAAATTGAATATAAAATACGCCAGTACTTTAGGCCATTCACAACGATATTGCATATTAAATGTGTCAAAGGAAATATTATAAGTTTGGCAGACGCCTCATGAATGTTATATTTTTAATAAATTTATAGGTAGGCCTATTTTAATGTTATCATCCCTGCAGCAAAGCAAGGACTACGGCACAGCAGATATATTTCTAATGTCCTAGTCCACTTGAGTCAATAAAGTGAAACAATTGTTCAAGATGATGCAATCTTCTTATAGTGGAGCACTTCCATAGACTTTATTTTACAGTCACTTCGTAAAATTTGCTCCTAATATTATCTACTCACTTTTTTGTCGAGATCTTTACCTGTCAGATTAATTCACTGTCAACCCCTTCATTTGCTCTTAGTTTTTATTTTCAATATTTGACCCCTCCTTCCAATCTTTAAAATAGTCATTATGACTTATTTTTCTGTAATGTTTTATTCACAGTGTTTCAAAACTCTATGTTTGATAGAGGGAAGTCGAGAGAAAATAATGTTATTCCTGAACCCATGGTGAAAAGTATGAGCTCTTGGCATTAGCCATTGCCATGTGGCATATACCATCACTTACCTTCTGACGGGTAGGCAATCCACCACTCACTAGTTCTTTTAGGATGACAGCTAATTTAACCACTGTCATTGTTTAGTTATGGGAAATTAACAAGTTTGTGTCCTTGAATTCGCACGGCGCAGCGATGTACCACTGACTGCCACACGAAACATCCTGCATTTGGAGTGGAAATCTACGATGATCCTATCAGATTCAATTAGTAGCTCGTACGTCAAACGTTTTAAGTGAAGATTTGTTGCAGAGCGTATTGCATTGCAGTATGTAGCAGCCGTGACATTCTTGGCTGGCGAAGGTGATCGGGTATATGGCTTACACATTATGACTTAAATTCATGAATGAAATCTACTTCCCTTGAAACACTCTGGTTTCGGTGTAGAATTTCGGTACGTCTGTATTGTTCCAGGAAAATCCCGTACGTTTTAGTAACTCGCATAATGAGCCGTACTCAGGGCTTGTACGGCACCACTGTGTGGAGTGGGTACAGAGAGAAAGGTTACTAGTTGAATAATTTGTATCATTTCAAAGTTCTGAGTTTATTCGTTAGCTCAAGATTATATCACCTTTTACAAGTGAGGCTGTTCTAGGGTGTTGTCTTCGCTAGTGTCCACTGGTGATGTTATCTACATAGAACCATGTCCCGTGGGCTGCCCTCACCATGGATATCGTGTCAGCACCATAGATCCACGTCTGGGTCCCTCGAAGGAAGCTCTCGAGGATATGGACGTTCTGGAAGGTCTCGTCGAGGGGTTAACTTACTCTCGTGGGTTACTGTACGAGTTTCAATTTACAGTGCTCTGGATTCCAGCAGAACAGACGTATTACCACTCGAATACTGATTTCACTTGTGTGAAAAGAACTAATTGATTCTTACTGGTGATGCGAATAATGAACCGAATATTGTTCGAATGTCAATAGAATCGAACTCGCGATGACTCGTCACGTAGAAAGGCATAATTTCACTTATTTATAAACAGAAATAAAGAGTATACTCATAAGAGTGAATAATTACGGGTATCACTAAGGAATATAAGTTAATATTACACGGAACCGTTTGAATATTGTGTTCTACTACACATCGGCACTTTGAATCGAATGTCCAAATGAATAATAAGAATGAAAAGTTCAGTTGATACAATTTACAGTCTACAAGACATTCACTCGTCGTGATGGGAAAGTAATGTGTGCTCCCTTACAATCGTAAGTGTTCACTTGTGTTAAAAGAAAGCAAAGCTCTGAGTGTATCTTCACAAAATACATCAAAGTTCTTCACTTAAGGAAGATTAATGAAATCAAAGTTATTTGCAAGAAGAAATATTCTAAGTTCGTTCACACGGTATATCAAAATATAAGCTCCAATTCGCTATGAAAATAATACAAGTCCGCGAAGAGTTTAAGTGTACCTTTCCATTTGTAGAATTCCAAGTCCGTCGTACAGCATCACTTATCCTAAGACATCGCGTCGATACTCGTAGTGTTCAGCAGCTAGCCTGCCACGCAGATCTCTAGACCCAAAGTGAGATGATTTGGTCTTTGACTGATAATCTTATATACTGAAACTAGCTGTTACCCATGGCTTTCTTAGACAGGTTATTAAAAGCCTTTGCACGTAACATGTGTACTGGTTTTTGTGTCATGAAAACTCTCTTTCTCTGATGATCGATTTCATCCTTTATTCTCTGTGCTTGTTGAATGCATGTACTACAAGCATCAGAGGAAGGTGACCGAAAACCAATAATAAATGAACGCGTAAATACTTCGTGAAACATCGATTTCTCGACCTTTAAATGCTGGGGAGTCGAATCGTTGTATATTTACCGTAGTTTCCTTTGATTTAAGTCGCAAGATAGATAAATACATTTGGATTTACGTCTGTTATAGTGACTCTCGGTTGCCGGAAGTTTACCTAAAATTTCTCTACATTTTGCGTTCTTCGCAGCTGATTTGAGGGACTTCTGGTCCCCACCTCGAGCTTCTTTAGGAATCCGCCCCTCAAATATTGTCTTAGCAATTGCATGCACCCTATTCTTCTTGACAGAAAACACCTTCATAAAGAATTCCTTACGTATTATTGTGTCCTTTATCCGGTAGATAAAAAGTGATACTAAATGTACGTCCTCTCTTTTCCTGTGCTGATGATACTCTTTCTTCGTCGTCATGGTGCCTGTGGTGCAATTAAACGAGTAAAGAACACGTTTGAATGTTTATAAAACCTGTGCCGATTTCGAAACAGATACGTCCTCGATATTCTCGAATATTGTACTGTAAATTCGCTGAATTATGCTTGCAAGGCACTACAAAGTCTAATCCTAGAGGATAATCATCCTGGTACCTACAAACAACAAGCAACCCTTACAACCCATCAACGCAACACACCTCATTAGTACAGTAGGCTACGGTACTAATCTATCGTACATACCGGTTGGCTGTCCGGCTCCATGGTTAAATGGCTAGTGTGCTGGCTTTTGGTCACAGGGGTCCCGGTGTGACTTCCCCTCTCGGAGAACAATCATCGAACGAGAAATGCAACCATTCAAGCTAAGGGCGCCAATCTTTAAGTTGAGGACTTAAAGACAAAAATTTATAATCAAGCTTGGACGGACTCTTATCACAGGGGTGGGGTGATAGTGCACTAATCATTAAGCAGGAGAATTAGAAATCAAAAGGCTAATTAAGGCAGATTGATTAAAGTGAACTAGAAAAATATTATTTATTATCTTTAAAATAAATGACGACGGTTTAACGAGAACTGAATTTAAAATAGAAAATGAATTTAATAAAAAATTGAATGACTCTACTTCGCGAAAACTTGCAATATCTTTAACTCGCTTGCTCACCATGTAGTCTTGTTCTGCTGGTCCTTGGAAAGCTTCTATCCTTGTAGTTGGAACATCACCGGTCGTCTTTGAGATCTCTTCATCTGCTGCTAAGTACCATTCCTGCCTTGCAAATTGCACCCACCACTAATTGGAAGATGACTTCAAAACTAACACTCCCTATTATGCTTTATCCCATATATTGGAGATAAGCCCTAAGTCATAGTTAGAAGAACCACCTTGGGTTATATGGAGAGGATACTCAATTAAGAATCCTTCCAACTTTACTGAAAATGTTCTCTGAAGTTTCATTTCTATCTAGATTAATACTACCTATTGACTTAGACTGGTTCAAACCGGTCTTGTAGCCGAGCTGTACGTACTTCCTGATGAGAGTGGCTATACACCCCTCATTCAGAATTTCTAAGTATCGAGACGAAGAATCAAGTAGAGAATCAAGTAGAATAATGTAGAATAATATCGATCAGAATCACGTAGAAGTCTCGTAGAAGATCCGTAGAAGATCAAGCCAAGAGCTCCAACACGCCCTTTTATAACCTTCTCTCGCGCTAATTACAGGTCGCTACACGTGGTCCAATCAGATGACACGTCTCTCCCCACTCCAGATATTAGAGTTGACGGGTCTTAACCATGATATCAACTGTTCTTCTATTAGTCCTTTCACTCAGTATCCATGGCAACATGACGCTCCTTTGAAAATATAGGCGGTGATCAGTTTGAATAATTCTGGTCGAAATACGGTAGCTTCGTTACAACGCTTGAACACGTGCTCGCTTTTCCCAGAACTTGGTGTCTAAATTTGTCCTTCCTTCTTCCTCGGTGATGTGGCAAGATAGAGGAAATCTACTGCAAGTTAATTTTAACCGACTGTCGCAAGAATCTAAGTGAATATTAGGATATTCAGCCCTCGTTTACAAGTCGTAGTTACAAAGTAATGAAATGATAGTGAGCAAATGATTAAACATGAATTATAATACAATTACATACCAAAATAAATATCATGACGTTAAATTCCTGAATTAATTACACATAATAAAATTAACATAATTACACTGTAACGTCTGGAACGTTACATACGCCCCCATGAGTTCTTAACAAATATCACATGAGTTGAGAACTCACACACTTACTCCCACATTGACTTGAAATACCTCTATTACCTGCCCATAACGAGCGACATTATTTTCATACAATTAATTATTTCTCACTGTTTCCATATCTCTCTTAGACTGCTTACCATTGCGAATGTCTGTTATTTCAGTTCATCTTGAGGTTTAGATACTAAATTATGCCCAACACAAGCAACTTTCCATTTTTGTAAAAAACAAGATTATCCTAGAGAATATAACATAATATATATACAATTCAGATTACAAACTCTGCCGAGTGTCTATTTGTCCTTTTTACTTTCCATCTTTCCGACATTCTTTGCTAGATAGCAGTAACACGTGCTCTTCCAATCTTTTACATTATAACCATGGAAAACAAATGATACAAACAATTTACACTTTTATCACTCTTTCGAATGTTTCAACCTTATCTTGAAGCAGGATGCAATACACTCCACACGAATACACACGCTATTTAAGCTCACGGTAAAATTATTGCAAGTTAGAAATGCACATACGGGAAAATTAATTATTTGCCGTCGTCAGCTTTAATTAGCCTTCTGTAACATCTCAGAAAACAAATATATAAAATTTCATGGCCTCACATACGGAAAACAGATGATCTATCGTCAATGAACGAGCGTAAATCTACCGCCACACAAACACCTCCCTTGTTTACAAACACAACTAGGAAATACCACCACAATTGAGACGTAAACTTATTCCGCTCGTAGTCTGACATAACAAGTAGCAACTTCCCCGAGTTACTGACCTATAGCTCACAATCCGGTTCAGCCACCTCACACGACAGGTATCTCCGTAAACTACTAATGTTATATGAACCATTCATTACGCTCTCGCCATCCGCTAACTTGTAAGCACAGGGTCCTAGTTTTCTATGTACTTTATAAGGGCCTTGATATAAAAGAAAAAATTTCTTTGTTACCTTATCCTCACTATTTGACAACATAGGAACTCTCACCAAAACCATATCACCTACCTCAAAGTTATCCAGTACCTTACGTTTCTGCTGCCTTTTACGTTTATCTCCATTTTTAATCAGGTTCTCCCGTGCCAGTCGGACGTAAAATTCAGCATTACGAGGTGGTTCCTCAGGCAAACCTAACACTCTCACTAGTTCATTCTGAGGCTTACAACCAAAATGAACTTGTGACGGCGTCAATCTAGTGCTTTCATGTTGAACTGCATTGATCCATGTCTCTATGCGGGATAAATGAGCCACCCAGGCTGTATGCTTATCGAACACTAAGCATCTAAACATGCGAGATAACTCTTTCATAACGCGTTCACACATATTGCCCTGAGGGTATCTAATAGATGAATGAACCTGTGTAATACCTAGCTCTCTAATTATGGACTTCCATTTTCTCGAAATAAATTGCGGTCCACTGTCTGATAATATTCTAAGAGGAGTACCTAATTCAGGGATATAATTCTCTTTGATTATACGACTACAAGATTTTCCAGTGGCTTTTCTCATACCGTATAATTTGACCAATTTCGAGAAGGCATCAATAATGACTAAAATATATTGGAAGCCGAACTGTCCCTTTACCACAGGTCCAAATAAATCAGTACACACCAAGTCACCAGGTCTTTCTGAGATTACTGCCTGACGAGGTCCTTCTAAATAGCGGTTAGGAACTTAGCTACGCTGACACAGATCGCAAGTGGAAAGAATTTTTCTTATATCTCTTCCCATCTTGTCCCATATAAAATTCTGTCGGATCTCATACAGAACTTTATTAGCTCCAAAATGTCCTAATTCCTTGTGGATTAACCAAATCAATTCCACACGTAGCGCTTTGGGTACACAAATCCCCCAGAGATCCTCGCCACATTTCCTGGCTAGAAACCCGTTAACCAGTTTGTACGTGTGCCTACCATGCGACACAGTGAGCTGCTCTCCTCCCTGAAGTACAGACAAAGGTTCCCGACATTCTTCGTCTACCGACTGTTCAACCAATAGGTTACGTAGTCTATTTAGAGCAGTTTCATTTTCCTTAGACAGACATGTACATATAATAATGCCCTCACGTGGCTCTAGAAGGCTACCTTCTTCGCTCAACTTCGGATCACGTGACAATAAATCAGCAAGGACATTATTCTTTCCCTTAATGTGAGTTACCTTAAAATCATACTCTTGTAGGGCGAGTATCCATCTACTAACTCTGTTAGATGATAATTTACACTTGGATACAAAAGAAAGAGCATGATGATCCGTCCTAATTTCAAATTCGGTACCTAAAACATACATCCTAAATTTACTGAGGGAGTATACGATAGCTAGGAATTCAAGTTCCGTTATAGTATAACGCTTTTCAGCAGCACTTAAACCTCTGGAAGCTAAAGACACAATCCCTAAATTACCATCATCATCTACTTGACATAATGCACCAGCGATACCACAGTGAGATGCGTCCGTCAGCAACACATACTTCCTATCGGGCATGGGGTATCTCAAAACAACCGCCTGCCTGAATCCTTCTTTTAATTTTAGGAAAGCTCTATCATGATCTTGTGTCCATTCCCACTTACTGCCAGCTTTCAATAGTTCTCTAAATGGCTCTAGTAAGTTACCAAATCTCACTACAAATCGTCTGAAAAAATTACATACACCAATATACGATCTGAGCTCCTTAATATTTCTAGGTGTCGTAGTATTCAATATTTTTTCAATTCTTGTGCTCTCAGGCGTCACTCCCATTGCCGATACACGGTGCCCCAAAGAAGTCACCTCTCGTCTACTGAAAACACATTTGTCAAGTTTAAGAGTAAAACCAGCATACTCTAATTTAGAAAAAACCCTCTCCAAGTTGTCCAAGTGCTCTTCAAAGGTACTAGATCCTATAACCAAATCATCGATATAAATAGTAGCATAATCTCCAGTATCATCTCCCAAGGCAATACTTAGTGCGCGAATAAGAGCTGCCGAACTCGTACGGGTCCCAAAAGGAACACGCCTAAATTGGTACAGACTATGCTTATAGCTGAAAGCAGTAAGAGGCCTGTCTTCTGATCTTAAAGGTATCTGCCAAAAACTACTCCTAAGATCTAACGTAGAAAACCAACTCTTACCCTGAAAACTCTGTATCAACTCTTCAATGGTTTGTGATCTCAACTGATCAGCCCCAATACGTCTGTTCATCTCCCTGCCATCAATACACAAACGTATTGATCCATCAGACTTAGGCACGACAATTAAGGGATTAACATATTGACTGTTTGATAATTCAATCACATCGTCTGCTAACATAGCTTGAATTTGATCCTCTACGGCTTTGGCATATTTGTGTGGTATCGGATACCGCGGTCCGCTGAATGGAGTCTTATCCAGCACAGAAAAAGAATGTTCATACAGATGGGTAACACCAGGTTTCTTGGAGAAAATCTCCACGTGTTCACATAACACTTCATATAACTTGTCCTTCTGGATTTCATTCAACTGATTTCTACTTACGGCTTCTTTCAAGCCACACATTTTATCCTCATTAATCCACAACTGACACAACTTCAGGCCCTCACTAGCCTCTTCATTAACTTTAGAAACCTCTCTCATTCTCCACACTGTACTAACTTCCGTTTTCCTCTGAATTTCCTCCTCAAACTTGACCTTGATATCCTCATTATTCCACCTCAAATTTAGCACTAGATCATTGTAATTTAACTGAGCCAATTTTAACGTTAACCAGTCAGATCCCAAGATAAGATCAAATATCAAATGCGGAATTACCAAACATATCTGAACGCTAATAGAATTATTAATGCAGATCGGGACAACAACTTGTTTACAAATTTGCTTAGACTTCTTTCCAACAGCCGTAATGATAAAAGTAGACTTAACAGGCATTTCCTCCAACTGAATACCCTGTTTCACTAATGACTCATACCACTGAGAACTAATACATGATATTTGGCTACCAGAATCAATCAAAACTTTAACCCACGCCCCCCAGACTTTCAATTTAACAACGGGATTGACTACTTTATTACTTGAATCTCCATTATTCTGCTCGGGTTCATACAACAAATCGTCTCTAACATCTAGGTCATATGGTAACACTTTCATGGCAAGACACTTCGCTACCTTCGTACTAGGCTGGAATTCTGACCTAAGATTACAGCCTCTAGTTAGTTTAAAGGTTCCCTTTGTGTATTGACGTTGGACTCATTAGTACATTGCTCTGGCCTCCGTTGGGAATTTCCTGTCCTGTATTCAGGTGCTCCGCTCCTGCTGTTCTGCTGAGGTCTGAACTGATTGCGAGCTTCGTGATTCTGTATTCTACCGTTATGTCTCATTCCGTTGTGATGACTAAAGTTTTGAATATTCTCCGTTCTACTCCTAAGGTTACCTAACGCATCAAAACTGCCTAGTAGGTTCTCCATCTCCTGAATAGTTCCAACTTTTTGCATGCAGACCGCTTCTCTCACCCTGTCCGGAAAATGTCTCAAAAGTAGTCTTACTACATCAGACCCCTCGGTTATACCATCTAAGTTCTGACAAATCATGACATGTGCCAGGAAGTACTCGGTCATAGTAACTCCTTCATGCTGTTTGTACCTCCCAAATACCACCCTTTCTCTCTCCCTAGCTTGTATCGCTTCATTCCAGAATTTCTCTCTAAACTTATTTCTGAATTCTTTCAGGTTCGTCATCGTTTGCCTATATACCATGAACCAAGACCGAGTTTCTCCTACAAAAGCATGGTCAATATTTTCCATAACGTCTTCCCAGTCCATAGACCCTACCTCTAGACGCTTTTCAAATCGTTTTTCAATCATCTTAAGGAAATCTAGCGGGTTCGTTTGTTTCCCATTAAATTTAGGTAGTTCAATTTCCCTAATGTAGCTATTTCCTAGACATTGCCTTCCCGTGAAAACCTGTTTATCCTTTGCCACCTGTTTTAACTTATTTTCTGCTTTCTCCATCCGGCATTCTACATCTCTGTCTCTCCTATCAATTTCTCTCTCCAAATTAACCTGCTTCTCTTTCAATGTCCTAATTTCAATCTTATTCTCTTCAGCTATCGCAAACCTTTCTTCACTTGCCCGGGTCTCATCTTCTATTCTAAGCTTTACCGTGTCAATCTCTTGTTGGACGTGGTCTTTGAATATCCGTATTTCCCCTCTTTGAGTCTCAACTCTCTTATCAATACTAGTGACCTGCCTCATTACTTCCTCCCTAGTAGAGTTGTTCTCCTTCCCCATTAATTCCAGGAATTCACTTCTCTGCTCCGCAAACTTTTCTTCTACCTCTTTCCCTTGCCGTACATATTCCCTTTCCTGGTCCTCTAATCGCTTATTAAAATGTTCATTTTTTACCACCAGATCGCGTAACTGCCTACTGTGTTCGTCCATTCTCCGATTCGCTTCCTCCTTATTTTCCCTCATCTCCCTGCTTAATTCAGCTTTAGTTTGCTCTAACTGTTCTTTAAGTTCATATTTAATATTCTCAATTTTAGTGTTAGTTTGTTCTAATTCACTTTTAAGCTCATTTTTACTGTCCTCTATCTTACTTAACATTAACTGCATTATTCCCATTAACTGATCATTATTATTACTTTCATTGTTAGTGTTTACTTCCGCTTCGCCCCCCATCCTACTATCATCTGACTCCATACTGACTTCTTTCTGCTTGCCTTCACTCTCCATACTACTTACACTTCTATCTTCAATTTCCTCTACTGGACTACACAACTCTTCCTCTGAACTCAATACGTTATTGCCTATTATCGCCCGTCCACTGCGCAACATCCTCCCCTCTTTCGTCTGCTCAGCCATGACCCTTCCCACAATCAAACACTCCTAATGCAACGTGGATATCCAAATTTTGCCCATAATACGAATTCTGATATCGTTACTGTCATTAACTGCTCCGTACTTAATGATTTTCTCGCCACACGTTGGAGCGGCATTTATGTGACTTCCCCTCTCGGAGAACAATCATCGAACGAGAAATGCAACCATTCAAGCTAAGGGCGCCAATCTTTAAGTTGAGGACTTAAAGATAAAAATTTATAATCAAGCTTGGACGGACTCTTATCACAGGGGTGGGGTGATAGTGCACTAATCATTAAGCAGGAGAATTAGAAATCAAAAGGCTAATTAAGGCAGATTGATTAAAGTGAACTAGAAAAATATTATTTATTATCTTTAATATAAATGACGACGGTTTAACGAGAACTGAATTTAAAATAGAAAATGAATTTAATAAAAAATTGAATGACTCTACTTCGCGAAAACTTGCAATATCTTTAACTCGCTTGCTCACCATGTAGTCTTGTTCTGCTGGTCCTTGGAAAGCTTCCATCCTTGTAGCTGGAACATCACCGGTCGTCTTTGAGATCTCTTCATCTGCTGCTAAGTACCATTCCTGCCTTGCAAATTGCACCCACCACTAATTGGAAGATGACTTCAAAACTAACACTCCCTATTATGCTTTATCCCATATATTGGAGATAAGCCCTAAGTCATAGTTAGAAGAACCACCTTGGGTTATATGGAGAGGATACTCAATTAAGAATCCTTCCAACTTTACTGAAAATGTTCTCTGAAGTTTCATTTCTATCTAGATTAATACTACTTATTGACTTAGACTGGTTCAAACCGGTCTTGTAGCCGAGCTGTACGTACTTCCTGATGAGAGTGGCTATACACCCCTCATTCAGAATTTCTAAGTATCGAGACGAAGAATCAAGTAGAGAATCAAGTAGAATAATGTAGAATAATATCGATCAGAATCACGTAGAAGTCTCGTAGAAGATCCGTAGAAGATCAAGCCAAGAGCTCCAACACGCCCTTTTATAACCTTCTCTCGCGCTAATTACAGGTCGCTACACGTGGTCCAATCAGATGACACGTCTCTCCCCACTCCAGATATTAGAGTTGACGGGTCTTAACCATGATATCAACTGTTCTTCTATTAGTCCTTTCACTCAGTATCCATGGCAACATGACGCTCCTTTGAAAATATAGGCGGTGATCAGTTTGAATAATTCTGGTCGAAATACGGTAGCTTCGTTACAACGCTTGAACACGTGCTCGCTTTTCCCAGAACTTGATGTCTAAATTTGTCCTTCCTTCTTCCTCGGTGATGTGGCAAGATAGAGGAAATCTACTGCAAGTTAATTTTAACCGACTGTCGCAAGAATCTAAGTGAATATTAGGATATTCAGCCCTCGTTTACAAGTCGTAGTTACAAAGTAATGAAATGATAGTGAGCAAATGATTAAACATGAATTATAATACAATTACATACTAAAATAAATATCATGACGTTAAATTCCTGAATTAATTACACATAATAAAATTAACATAATTACACTGTAACGTCTGGAACGTTACACCGGGTTCGATTCCCGGTAGGGTCGGGAATTTTAACCATCATTGGTTAATTTCGCTGGCGTGCGGGCTGGGTGTACCTGTCGTCTTCATCATCAGTTCATCCTCATCACGACACGCAGGTAGCCTACGGCCGTCACATGAAAAGACCTGCACCTGGCGAGTCGAACATGTCCTCGGACACTCCCGACACTAAAAGCCATACGCCATTTCATTTAATTTCTGAGAATTTTTTCTCTGGTTTTTGGATGTTTTTTATATGTTACCTGCCACTAGTTATCAGAGTTTTGTATACATAAAGTGCCTCCGCTTTGGTGACTGCGATGTATTGTCGTAATTTTGCACTTTTGAATATAGACCTTTTTTTGTTGTACCTGTTTCAGGAGATTTTGTTAGCTCTTTGCAGTTCTTTCTCTGTTTGCTTCCTGATTTATCCCTGCAGATTGAATAATTTCTCCTAGACATTTGAATCTATCTACTTGGAAGATATTTCCGAATTTGATAATTAACGATCGATTGTAGAATCTTGATTTATAGTTCCCTCCATATACGGCGTCTTTTCAAATTAAATTTGGAGTCCGGTTTTGGCCGCTATTTCATGAGGTTACCTCAAGATGTTTTCTGGCTGTGAGTACTTTTGGTCCGCGGGAGGTATTTTATTCCCCTCAGACACACCGGACAAATCCGGCGAACCATTGAGGATACACACTATGTTAGTTCCCTAATTTGTTAATTGGTTCTCAACCATTTTCGAGGAGACACCCCGCTTTTCCCTCATCTGTGAGGTCGCTGGTGTGAACTGTGTCTCACATGTGGATTTGGTCCTGTTTTACGGCCGGATGTCCTTCCCGACGCCAACCCTATATGGAGGGATATAATCACTGTTGTGTCTTTCTTATGCTGGTTGGTAGGGTAGTAATGCACCCTGGTGGGGGTGTGATAAGTGTCATGCAATTGTAATTATGATGAATTATTGAGGAATATATATTTCATTGTCAGAATAAATAGTATCTTACTGTACATACAGTAAGAACAGGCCAGGCCGAGAGGGCAGGTTTCACCATACCACAGACTGCTGTCTCCAGTGAGATTAACAAACACAATGAGTGACAGAATTATGTTTCTCAGAAATTGTAACAACGAGGAAAGAGAGAGGATAACTTGTTGCCAAAGTTTTCCTAGCCCCGGGCAGTCTTGGTAGTAGCAACAGCGCAGAGAGCCGAGTGCAAATTTCTGAGAAATGACGTAGGGGTATCTCCATGTAACTAGCGAGAGTTGAAAGCGGGGTTGGCAATGGAAGAAAAAAGTATGAGCCTTCCCGGTCACGTGGTTAAGGTGGACCAATGGAAAAATTCACTTGACCAAAGCAAGGCGACAACTTCGTATTGTAAGAAGCACTAGCGAGGCTAACTCCGTGGATTAAACTGATAGAAAGAAGTAAAATATCGATTCAGAATAAAGTGGAATTCAGGAGCCTTACTATACCATAAAACTCATATAAAGTTAATAATTGCGGGAGATTGCATGGTGTAATTCTGAGAATTCATTGACGCTATTCGCTGATTGGCTGAAGTCAAAGGAAGCCACAAAAGAGCGCGAAACCCCGAGCCGGGATACGGCAGCTAAATTCGCGAATATATCAATAACCAGCGAACGATAATAGTTGAGAATTGGTATAGAGCATTTGAGAACATAATTACATCATTGGATCATATATTAAAGCCACGGGCCAAACCGCAAAGGGTCGTATGAAGATATCGGGACTGTGCGTCCCCAGATGACCTCCGTTGAACTCGGAAGAGAGGGGATACAAGTATAAATATGAGGTCGTAGACAAGGACTGGAAAGTACTTCTGATATTGTGTTCGAGCGGTCACCACGCCAGTGGTGCGTAAGTACTTCTGACAAAGTGTTCGGGCGGTCACCACGCCAGTGGTGCGTAACTACTTTTGACAGTGTGTTCGAGCTGATAGCACGCCAGTGGTGCGTAAGTACTTCTGACAAAGTGTTCGGGCGGTCACCACGCCAGTGGTGCGTAACTACTTTTGACAAAGCGTTCGAGCCGTGACTACGCCAGGGGTGCGAGTGTGTACTGACTCGTGGAGTAGAGTTCGAAGTATTATATTGTTACATAGTACAGTGATTCATGACGTGATGTAGCTCATATTACAGTCTTGAGCAGTCTACTAGTATGAAGTGTTTTAAATAGACAGGACTCAGTAAAGCATAACTTACGGAGTGTGAGATTCTACCAACAGATTAGGAAGTGCGTTACATGAGAACGGTCACGAGTGTTTATGTCACCTAGTAAATAGTCGATTCTTAACTGATACCTGGTCAGCTACACGAACGTGAGACGGGAAATTCAAGTGCGCGCACGGGCCGTTGTAAAGGGAATCCCGAGGTATCCCATGTTCCTAGTGTTCGGGAAAGGAATGAAGAATGTATATCTACATTAAGTGGGCTAGATACAAGGCCGAGAGTGTAAAATTTGTGAATAGAATTTAGGGTGGAAATTATTCCAAAGTGCAACAGTTAATTTATTTGTTTTTATTCAAAATGTGTAAAGTTGAAAAGGGTCAAGGATTAATTCTTCAAGCTGGCATGAATACCAGTGGAATGCATTGCTAAAAACCGGAGGGGCTATGGCTTCTCGTCCGGTTTTAGCAGACTACAATGGCAGAGATGAGTAGCCTTTTAATATATTAGTAGATTGCTATCGTTAGGGGGAGGAAATCATATTATTTATCATGGTAACTTGATTGTGAAACGAGCCGTCTACGGCTCGTATAAATTCAAGGATAGATAGACAAAGGGACAAATTAATATGTGGATTAGATCGAGCACTCATCATAATTTTGATTATTAAATAGAGTATAGTAGGGTTGAGTTGTTCATTCAAGTGCTTGAGTTGTTTGCTATGATATGGAGCACGTTTCGCGTAAAGATAATGTAAATACTCATTTAGGAGTGCTTCCAAAGTGTTTTTCCGTTATCGGAATTTTTATAGATATTAAGGCATGTTGTTAAGATAATCCAGAGGTAGGATTGCCAAGTGTTTTAAATTGTTGTGGGACGGAATGAAGTCCATTGATTTGTTTGTAAATATCGCGAAGTTCGCCAGTGGACAAAATAATAATAATTTGTACAAGTGTCGAAGTAATACATTAAAATTTGGTAATGTGTAAAGGCGTGTTTAATAATAATCTTTGAGAATAAAGGCACGGGCTTAGTTGGATAGAATGATTGCAAATTAAAGTAATTTAAATGTGGAGATCACATGTGCCGTGAATAATTATAATTTGGGCAGTGAATCCGGTTTTAACACTAATTTTTGATTTAACGTTTTTGGACTCCATAATAATCATAAATAACTTGGTAGAAACGAGATAGGCACTTTTATAATATGGTCACGCTATGTTTGAGGTCCAGAGGGATTTGAGCCAAAAGTTGAGATTTGGAGTTTTGTGGGACAGAAATCCGGCCCGAAATGAAAGTGAATTGTACTGATGATGATGAAGAAATAGATGGATCTTAAGGCCCACATAGAGGTTGTATTTATATACCGGTGTATTGAGTGGCAGAATAGAGTCCACACACCGAGGGTTAATTTGTGAAAATGTTTTGAAGAGTTCCAATGGATAAATGGACTTCAAAATGGAAAGGGAAGGAATAATTTAACACTTGCAGAGATTGGAGGTATTTGCCCAACTGCGAGGTGTTATGGGATTTGAGAATTGTCTTAGGAGCATATGGTCTCCATGAATTAACGGCAGTACGAAAATAAGGTTGCGGATTCGAACACTATTATGTCCCGACCGATGTGAATTCGGATCTAGGTGATTTCTGTTTGGGAGAGAACGTATGTGACTAAATTATAAAGATGGGGAATAAAAATAAAGATTCTCGAAAGAAGTAATAATAATAATAATATTCCAAGTAAATCATATCTGGATTGATTAGTGCCAAAATAAATCGGAATTGTAAAAGGGGTTATGCGTTAAACATATTAAGAGTGGACTACCGTGTAACAGGCGCAATTAATTTTTTAAAATTAATAATAATAATAATAATATTCCAAGTAAATCATATCTGGATTGATTAGTGCCAAAATAAATCGGAATTTAAAAGGGGTTATGCGTTAAACATATTAAGAGTGGACTACCATGTAACAGGCGAAATTAAATTTTTTTAAAATTAATAATAATAATAAATATAAAAAAACTACTTTTTTAAGAATAATTTTTTTATATTTTGGACATAATAATGATGTTGGGAGTTGAAATGAAAAATTTGAGATTTTTAACTAATAATAATAATAATAATAATGAGAATATTTGAAGAAGGAGAAGAAGAATAATCAAAGAAGCTACTTTTATTTATTTCAGATGAAAATAAATAAAATCGCGAAAAGTTGAAATATTAGTCCGAGGATGATTACGGGTTACGATAATCATGATATCCACAAATAATAATAATAATAATAATAATAATAATAATAATAATAATATTTTAAAAATATTTTTTATATTTATTTTTCTTATTATTTCGGATGCTGATGATGGATGATACTAGGGAAGTCAGCTAGCGAATTAACGTAATAATGTCAATTGGTTGTAAATAATAAGTTAAGTTAATATGTGTACAATGAAGGCAAATCCCTACATCTGGGCCATTAGGTTAGAGTCCCTTTGTCGTATTCCTTCAACTAACGATTAGCATATCTTGGTTAGGAACCCGGGGAGAGTTTGTAGTTTCCCGGGTTGGTCTCATCTCAATCAAAGTGGAGGCGATAACATGGTCCATGTGATCGCGCCTACTTAGCCAACAGGTATTTGGTCCATGATCAAATATGGTCATGGTGTTAACGAAGGTAAATCTGATACCTTCAGATATCAACGGTTCTACCACCAAAATGGAAGGGTGGTCAAAAGTGACAAATATTATGTAATCATTTTCAGGAATAATTTGCCAAATTACGGGCAAATCAAGGGTCAACAGATTTTGATTGTGTGTAAAATTTCATTTGTTTACTTAAATAAAATGCTCCTTTAGCATTTGCAAGGAAACAGCTCCAGGTTCTTGTTCTTGTAGAATAGTAAACCCTTGGTGACCGTTTAAATATCCGTCCCCATTCCTAGGACGGAGCCTTCATAATTTCCCTTTGATCTGAATATATATATAATTTGTGTGTTTTATGATGAGCCTTAAAGTTAAAGATTAGAATGTCCCGTTCAACCCTGTAGTACTGATTGGATGGCGCCCTTACATTTAGTTTGAGATCTTATATCTCAAAATATTTTTTTATTGTTTATGAGTTGCGATGGATTCGGACCGTAACACTCCCTGAGATAAATGCTGGTTGGGACTCAGGCTTTGAGCGGGTACAGTATGTTGTCTGAATATGAAGAGCAAAGTGTTTGGACAAACGCCCAGTCCCAGAGCCAGAAGAATTAATCAGACGCGATTAAAATCCCCGACCAGGCCGGGAATCGAACCCGGGACCCTCTGAACCGGAGGCATCAACAATGATCATTCAGCCAATGAGTCGGACCCCGGAAGTTAATATTAATATATATTATATATAAAATGCTTAATAAAACTACATTCGTTAAATCTCCTGGGGTGTCTGGACTCCTTCGACGACAACCCCCGCCTGGCTACCTCTGTTACTCCCATCCCAACATAACTGCAGCATTTCATATATTCCAAGTACAAGTGAAATGAATGCAAGAATAAGCAGTTTGAGTAAAGATACAGTATTCTGGTTTAGAATAAATACGGTAATGTTATTATAATAATGGTCATGTGATAAGCAATAAAGGAGTGACATTTTATACAAGTAATGCGGCAAAGAAAGACACACACACACACGCGCGCGCGCGCGCGTGCGCGCGCGTCGAATACACTCTCGCCCTTATTGTCCATGGCTAGATGATGAAGCTAAGAGAATGATAAATCATCAATCACTACTGATCTGCATTCAGGGCAGTCGCCCAGGTGGCGGATTCCCTATCTGTTGTTTTCCTAGCCTTTTCTTAAATGATCGCAAAGAAGTTGGAAAATTATTGAACATCTCCCTTGATAAGTTATTCTAATCCCTAACTCCCCTTCCTATAAACGAATACCTGCCCCAATTTGTCCTCTCGAATTCCAACTTTATCTTCATATTGTGATCTTTCCTACTTTTAAAGACACCACTTATCCATCTAATGATGTCCTCTCACGCCATCTCTCCACTGACAGCTCGGAACATACCACTTAATCGAGCAGCTCGTCTCCTTTTTCCCAAGTCTTCCCTGCCCAAACTTTGCCACATTGTTTTAACGCTACTCTTTTGTCGGAAATCACCCAGAACAAATCGAGCTGCTTTTCTTTGGATTTTTTCCAGGTCTTGAATCAAGTAATCCTGGTGAGGGTGTGATGTTTGGAACATCATAGCATGTGATAAATTATTGAACTGTCTAATTAATTGATAAGATGTATATATTTAATCACTGATAGGCCATTTTTAAATTTATATATATAGGATTTTAATCGTACATTTCACATCATCATTTCATTTCTTTGTATCGCGGCTATAACGTATTCTGAACGAACCAAATATTGGGTAAAATATTTCAACATCATTCATATTAACAGCTTGCAGTAAATTTTCCAATAGCCGTTGTGAAGTGACCAGAGTCAGCAGGATAATTTCAGCCCATTTCCAGGAAAAGTACGTCAACAAGGTTACGAGAGACCTTACCCTCTCCACCTTATGAAGAGACAGTTGACACATTATGAACGCCAACTTTTAGAACTTCGCTACCTCACGCTTTATTTCAGCGGGAAAGTTCAGCCTATGTGAATGAACGTAATGAAGCAACGTGATGGATTCACAGCAATACATAGAAGAAGGGATGAGACCTCGAATCTTACTGGACCATGTGATATGGCTGATGGAAGGAGACTTTTGAACCTATATACGTCGAAGACAAGAGCTGGAGAGGACATTCTTATTCTCACTCTTAGACACTGAGACACTCTTGGAAGACACTCTTACTACGATTCTACGTCTGCACATCGGAGAAGATTTTAACATAGTTCACTTCGCATCTGAGTAGTACCGTAGGATACTACTCAAAAGTTACTCCTCTCACTGGGACTTGTTATCTCAATGACGAGAGGTATAGTCAACGGGAGACCGGTTTTGACTAGTACAGAGAAGGAGAGCTTACGCTACTGTTCCTTAATACGGAAGAATACAAGTGTATTCTCTCCATGAACATAACCCATGGTGGTTTTGCATTTAAAATTAGGACTCATTAAGACTTTATGTAAGGAGTACGGTAGGAAGTGTTAAAGGCAGGAAAAGCAGAAGTAGGACTGGAATCCAACAACAGATGACGCAGCCGGTACGAGAGATCCATCCATCATCAGCTTCAAGATAACAGAGTCTACAAATGGTAAGCTAAAGGCATAAGTTACTGCAAGTCTTCGCGCAACAGTTCATTTTCTTAGAGTTAATTTCATTCAATTTTTCTTTTGTTTCCGTAAGTTCAGATTTCGTTAATACGCCGTTACGTCACGTTTTTCATCCTAATAAATAGCTGTTTTAATTTGTATTTTATGAAATGATTGTTAATGATCCTTAAATTCCAAGTTAGTGTACTTAATGGTTAGTGTCCCGTCACCCTACCCTGGGAGTTTTTTGAGTCTCATGACGTATTATTATTATTATTATTATTATTATTATTATTATTATTATTATTATTATTATTATTATTATTATTATTAATTATCAACTATCGTCTTCAAGCCATAAGCTTGAAGGCTGGCACCCATGGGATATTGTTTATTGAGAAACAATGAGACATCATTTATTTATATTACTATTAAAGTGACCCGCCACGTTATAATAATGTCACACATCTGTGGGCTGAGTGGGTACGTCACAAGAGTCCCATACACCGGAACCATACTCTAGTTGGGTTCTTACAGAAACTTATACGCCCTCTTCTTTACATCCTTACTACAACCCCTAAATACCCCCATAACCATGTGCAGAGATCTGTACCCTTTACTAACAATCATATTTATGGGATTACCCCAATGAAGGTCTTTTCTTATATTAACACCTAGGTACTTACAATGATCCCCAAAAGGAACTTTCACCCCATCAACGCAGTAATTAAAACTGAGAGGACTTTTCCTTTTTGTGAAACTCACAACCTGACTTTTAACCCCGTTTTTCATCATACCATTGCCCACCGTCCATCTCACAACACTATCGAGATGGCCCATCGTGACTCGTTATTTCGACATTATAAACAAACCCTAGATGACACAGATTTCGAATCTTACCGCACCTTAAAAAAATCGCACAAAGCAGTTAAACAGAAGTAAAAAATGTATATATTTCCGGAATTTAGCTAACAACTTAAATTCTAATCGCGTATGGGACCAACTTTGAGCTCTTGGAATAGGGAAACATCAACAGAGACAGACAACTCCAGACATTCCACTTGACGAACTGAAGATTACTTCAGTAGAATAAATATTCAACCTGCCCCAGTTAACTTCACCGACTCACCGCCCTCCCCTCCAGCCAATCCACCATTCACATTTCACAGTGTCACAGAAAATCAGCTTAAAAAGGCTTTTTACTCGATTAAATCAAATACTAAAGGTGTTGATGATATTCCTATTACTTTTATACATAATATTATGGGTGCTGTCCTGCCTATACTGACTCACATGCTGAACTACTGTTTACTAAACGACGGAACGTTCCCTCCTGCCTGGAAAACAGCCAACATTATACCGGTACCTAAGAGTTTAGACACACAATCACCCTCTGACTATCGTCCTAGGTCCATACTCCCTGCGCTTTCTAAAGCCTTTGAACGTTTAGTATACGAGCAAGTTCTGGAATACCTAAATAAAAATGCTCTTTTGAACCCTTTGCAATCAGGATTTAAGAAGGGTCACAGTACCGTGACAGTACGCTTGAAGGTTACTGAAGACATTAGAAACGCTGTGGAAAAACGACTGCTCACTATACTTATCCTTTTTGACTTCAGTAGCGCCTTTGACACTATAGTAATTCCGACTATGATAAGGAAAATGGAACTGCTAAATTTCGACCTGGCTGCGCTTAAGGTTTTTCGTTCTTATTTCAGTAACAGTCAACAGAGTCTAACAGTAAACGACAAGGCCTCTAAATGGAAAATTAAACTTAGTGTTTCCCTACAGGGTAGTATTCCAGGGCCCCTAATTTTGTGTATTTATATCAATGACAGGAAGTAACACACATCACCTCTATGCTGACGATCTTCAAACATATCGACACTGCAAGACAAGATATTAACAACGACCTCCGACGACTCAGTCTATATGCACAACGAAACGCTCTTATACTAAACTGCACAAAATCTCAGGCAATCATAAATGGATCACAAAAATTACTGAGCTGCTCAAACAATGTAGCAATCCCGCCTATCCTACTGAATGGTAACATTATTCCCTACAGTAAAATGGTAAAAATCTCGGCGTAATGATGAATGAAACAGTTGATTGGTCTGATCACACGAAGGAAATACGTAAAAATATTTTTGGAGTTATTCACCCTCTTAAACGGCAGAAGGATGTATTTCCATTTGAGCTAAAGGCCAGACTAATACAGACACTCATTCTCCCTATACTTGATTATTGTGACGTTGTTTTGGTTGACATGACGAGAGATGAAACACTTAAAGTTCAACGAGCACTGAATTCCTGCCTGCGATTGATTTACAAAATCGGGTACGATGTTCACATCACCCCATACTATCAGGCTGTCTCATGGCTGATGTCTGATAAACGTCGGCAGCTACACACTTTAACGATTGTGTTTAGAGTGTTAGCTGAAAGTTAGCCACTGTATATTTATTCTAAGTTCACCTTTTTATCATAATTTCACAACTTAAATACCCGTTCTAGATTCATTCTTTCTATTCCACTGCACCGCAAAAATAATATGAATAGATCATTTGTGGTGACTGTCGCCAGATTATGGAATACCCTGCCAGCTCAGGTCAGGGAAACTAGCTTTTTTAAATCACGATTTAAGGTCACCTGCCGAGACTACCTTCCGAGGACAGCTGACTGAATGGTTGAAGTGTGAATGTGTGCGTGTCTGAGGATTAGTCATTTTTAAGAGTTTTTAAATTCGTTTTAATATTAATTTAGTTAGTGATTTATTTAAATGTATTTTCAATTCTATTATTTTATGTAGTTTTAACTATCTTAAGTGTCTCAGTATTTTATTTAAGATTCTGATTAGTATGTGATTAAGTGTACGAGGGGGCCTGGAGCCCTAACTTCGCCACTGTACAGAAGGCACTAATAAATAAATAAACAAATAAGTAAATGAATAAATATTTTGTTAGTTGGTAAAGAAAAATACACAACATAAGCTAGGTAGGGTTTACCTTGTCCTATTAGTTTCCCACGCGGTTAGGGCCACGCAGCTGTGAGCTTGCATCCGGGAGATAGTGGATTCGAACCCCACTGTCGGCAGTCCTGAAAATGGTTTCCCGTGGTTTCCCATTTTCACACCAAGCAAATGCTAGGGCTGTACCTTAATTATTAGGGCCACGGTCGCTTCCTTCCCAATCCTAGGCCTTTCCTATCCCACCGTCGCCATAAGACCTATCTGTGTCGGTGCGACGTAAAGCAAATTCCCTCGCAAGCTGGGAAACAGAATATAGTACCGTAGTATAATGTTACAGTATTCTGACGCTAATATTATTATGTATAATTTTTATTAACCTGCCAGAAACCAACGATACGGAGCTGTTGCCATTTCAACACCGTTTTACGGGCCACCGACCCAAGCCGGGATTTGAACCTGCGAACTCGGACTCAGAAGGACAGCGACTCAACCAACTGAGCCACATGAAAAGGAGGCGTTTTTGATTATTGTTATAAATAGATGCAGTTAGTATTTTTACACATGTTTTATGAGGAGCATTTATTAAGGTGTACGTGTTCCAACTGTCCTAAATGCACGAGGCCGGACAGAAGAACTAGCTGGAAACTAAAGAGGCTTGCAGGGGTGTCATTTCCTTCTCAGTTCACTTTTCTAAACCATACTGCATGGCGTAAGAGCCCCGAAGGGCCATCGCCTACCAAGCGACCGCTGTTCAGCCCAGAGGCCTGCAGATTACGAGGTGTCGTGTGGTCAGCACGACGAATCCTCTCCGCCGTTATTCTAGGCTTTCTAGACCAGGGCCGCCATCTCACTGTCAGACAGCTTCTCAATTATAAACACGTGGGATGAGTGTACCTCGAACCAGCCCTCAGATCCAGGTAAAAATCCCTGACCTGGCCGGGAATCAAACCCGGGTCCTCCGGTAAGAAGCAGGCAAGCTACCCCTACACGGTGGGGCCGGCTGGTTACTTTTAGGTCTCCTTATTTTAGAGTTTGACTTAAGGCATCCTGCATTCGGTTCCCGGCACTGACAGAATTAAGAAAGACATGGGATGGGGAAGATACAGCATTGTTTTTGGGTGCAGTAGAGTTGGCTTTGAGTCTCCCGTAATCGAAATATCTACGACCTGGAAGGTAGTCACCTTAATGGGGTGTAGTACCAAAGTGGTTCCTTTTTATAAGAAGACAAATTAAATGATAACTCTACTTCCTCACAAACGAAGAACGATATTACTAATTTTACGAACAGTTTCAATAATGCAGCCGGTTTATATTAAGAGTACAGAAGCTATGATTGTACATGGTAACAATCAAAACTATCAATAACTACTGAAGATCCGTCGCCGCACTCGGTAGGACCGGCTTTCTTTTCATATCCACCGGGCGAGTTGGCCGTGCGGTTAGGGGCGCACAGCTGTGTGCTGCATCCGGGAGATAGTGGGTTCAAACCCCACTGTCGGCAGCCCTAAATATGGCTTTCCGTGTTTCCCATTTTCACACCAAGCAAATGCAGGGACTGTACCTTAATTAAGGTCACGGCCGCTTCCTTCCCACTCCTAGCCCTTTCCTTTCCCATCGTCGCCAGAAGACCTACGGTGCGATGTAAAGCAAATTCTATAGGTTATAAAAATTAAGAAATCTTTTCACAACCCCTTCCAAGGAAAAGTTGTATCCACGCTACTGGCCTGAAATTATTTTGTGGGTACGCCACTGCATCCACTCACCCTTTAAGGTACAAGGTAACTCCGAAAAATGGTTGGATACTCAAAATACACCACCATAAATGATGCGGTAATGGCTCAAAATTATAAAGAATGGTAAGGGACGGAATCTAGTGTTTTATGTAGAATCCGTATCAATAGAACGTGACTTCCCATTAAAAAAAAATATTTCTTGCTTCGACAGCGATTTAAGCCTGGGCCGTCCTGATGAGAAGATAAAACCATTGGAACTGAGTTATCACGCCTGCTATTTACAAATTAGCCGTACCTTTGATAGTGCCATTTGAGGTTGCAGTCAGTTCCCGGGCATTTGACAAAATATATAAGCCTACCTATCGAACTTAGGCACGCATCCGCGATTGTCTTGCTACTGTTAGAATTAAAAACAAAATCTTTTAAATAACTTACCAATGATGCACATACGTTTGGCTTCTCAGTGAAAAACAGTCCCTCTTCAAAAAAGTTACTTATATGGCAAAAAATGACGAACTAAGTGCAACTCACAATCCTGTCACAGTCTTCCCAAAGCTGCAACTTAAACACAGCACGTCTCTCAACCCGAGTATCCCTAGGACATTGTTGTTTCCGGGAACCGATGTGCAAAATTTGACACGATGTTGTAAGCCCCCGTTATTTCGGTGATCACGTTCCGGCCCCCTACTGAGTAATCCCTTGCTAATTGCCCTTTTCCTCATGTCTTGACATTATTTTGTCAACATACGGTTACTTTCCCAATACTGAGGCCTCTACAGGGAAATATCCCATCGCATCACGATCCTAAGTGTTTTCTTTTCATTCAAGCAGTACAGATATGGAGAATTATATATGGCCTTACTGATCCTTGCTAGTAGATTCTTCGTCGCTACGTTAATTTAACATTTCGGCGTAAGTTTTTAAGTTGTTCGTACCGTACGTAAAACAACGGCTGATCCTCGCTCTAGTTTCAGGAAACATTTTTGGGGGGGCCCGACACCATGGGCACCCCCTTCAGTGGCGGCTCGTGGCTGTAAAATATGGTGAAGTTCTATAACACGGTTTCGAGCGACAGATTTAGGAACTTCTTTATTTCTTCATTTGCTTACTCTCCAGGGTTGTTTGTTCCCTCGGACTCAGCGAGGGATCCTACCTCTACCGCCCCAAGGTAAGTGTCCTGGAGCGTGAGACATTGGGTCGGGGATACAACTGGGGAGAATGAACAGTACCTCGCCCAGGCGGCCTCACCCAGTATGCTGAACAGGGATGGGAATTATAATAATAATAATTTCGTGTGGCTATTTCTAGCCGAGTGCAGCCCTTGTAAGGCAGACCCTCCGATGAGGGTGGGCGGCATCTGCCATTTCTAGGTAACTGCGTGTTATTGTGGTGGAGGATAGTGTTATGTGCGGTGTGTGAGTTGCAGGGATGTTGGGGACGGCACAAACACCCAGCCCCCGGGCCACTGGAATTAACCAATTAAGGTTAAAATCCCCGACCCGGCCGGGAATCGAACCCGGGACCCTCTGAACCGAAGGCCAGTACGCTGACCATTCGGCCAACGAGTCGGACGGATGGGAATTGATAGGCAAGGACGAGGGAAGGAAGCGGCCGTGCCCTTAAGTTAGGTACCATCCCGGCATTTGTCTGGAGGATAAGTGGGAAACCACGGAAAACCACTTCCAGGATGGCTGAGGTGGAAATCGAGCCCACTTCTACTCAGTTGACCTCCCGAGGCTGAATGGACCCCGTTTCAGCCCTCGTACCACTTTTCAAATTTCGTGGCAGAGTCGGGAATCGAACCCGGGCCTCCGGGGTGGCAGCTAATCACGCTAAACACTACACCACAGAGGCGGACAAGATTTAGGAATTACGTGTTATTTTTTGTTGTTTTGTACTCGTACCTCGTACTTGTGACTGGCGGATGGTCCAGCACGTGACCACGATTTATTGAATTTAATGTTTCGTCATGACCACAAAAAGCTAGTTCTTGCTTACTTAAATAGAGCACTGCATCAATTACCAACTGAAGGAAAAGCCTATTTAAATGTACCTTTTTATTGAACTGTACAGTTACAATGTACAGTCTGGCATTTTCTTTCAGGACATAAGAGATCGTATTTTGGTTTGTTTCCAATGTCTTCAAATCTAGCTACCATATTATGTTCTGCAGAGTCTGAGTGCTTATGTGAAGAACATGTTATGTTCAAAAGGGCTGAAAATCCTTCTTTATTCCAAACGTTATTTTTATTGATAAAAGGCAAGCAGGCCCAACAAAACAACTTCTGTAGAGCTGGAGAGGAGCACAACCATGGAAATTCCTTAAACCACAATCATTTGAAACTAAGATTGTAAGATTTAGCGGAATGTTTCACTTCTTTTGTAGCACAAATTTGCAGTGATTCAGTAGGGCGATCAAAACGTAGAACTTCATTCTGATCTTTGTTTTTCCAACGTGAAAATGGTGTTTATAATAAAATACACACTATGTCATAAATAGAATACATGTTTAAATAAAACAGCACAACACTACGAATGAAGCACGATGCGTAAGTAATCGTATTTCACATAGGATGACGCACGCAAGACGAAACATTCCGATCCTCCGACAACTTCACTTGCACACTCTGCTATGTGGAAAGTACGCGGTTGACGTCACGGTTGTCATGGCAACCGCCAAGGCTAAGCGCTAGGAGGGAGCACTTGGGAGGTAGAGGCAGCTGCGGAATCTCTCGTCTTCACTCAGTCTCACGCGCCGTACTGTGGCCGACAGCCAGAGCTTTCGTGAGTTCCCCTGGTTCTCATCAACTGATGCGAGCTCTTGGTGCTCCAAACGCCGTACAATAAAACATTTTCTTTCCTTAAAACCAACAAATGTCATAAGAAAAATTTATTTAAGTAATTCATTATGGTAAAAATAAGTGGTGAAGTGGCACTTCACCTACTTCACCTGAAAAGCCGCCCCTGACCCCCTTAGCTACGCCAGCGAGGTGAAGAATAAAGAAACATGGGGCAAGATACTTTCAGAATTTTCAGGTGAACAAGTTTTCCTTCACAGCAATGATTGTCGTAGTTAGCTTACAATAGACCCTGTAGGATTTTCAACTCGGTTTGTACGGGTTTTTAAACTTCCAATAGAAATACCACATAGGAAATTGGATAAATTTTGAACAAGTAGGGAACAGTATTATCAGTGTCTGATAAAACTTGAGTGCTAATTTTAAGTACAGAGTGAGTAATGGAGGATGGCAGTCAAAATGATGTTGAAGACACATATCCCCTCCCATTTAGATATGAGTGATTATTAGGCGTTAATTGGCTCTAGTAATCAGCCTTCAAAACGTTCATTTTACAATGAAATATGGCATTTTAGAACCAGTTATCCCAAGCGTGAACAGCGAGTTCAGACAACAGCGACCCCGTTACAATCCAACTTGGGCAAACTTGTCAACACACAAACTACCTACGCAGCGTGCACTACTCCAGACAAGTCAGGTGACATGAACACAAAATCAGATTTTAACGTCATCAACTCCAGACCTGACATTGAAAGACTTTCCTTTGCTATAAACAGCTGACGAACTTAAGTTGTGAGAGGCACTTCTGAATCAATAAACTCGGCCGAGCAACAACAGCCCGGGACAACATGACAATAAAAAGAGCTACCCCTAATAAACATGCCAGACCGAGCCCTGTGGTTAGGGTCACGCAGCTGAGAGCTTGCATTCGGGAGATATTGGGTTCGAATCCCAGCGTCGACACCTGTGAAGGTGGTTTTCTGTGGTATCCCATGTTGACACAAGGCAAATACCGGGGCTGCACTTTAATTAAGGCCACGGCTTACTCCTTTCCCATCCTTCCGTCGCCGAAAACTTTCGGTGTATTAATGCGACGTTAAACAAGAAACAAATTAAATAAATAAATAAAAACATATACTGTATACATAAACATGCCAGTTAACCAGACAAGTACACAACAACAGCAGGGCCCTACACAGGTAATAATCAATACAGACGGAGGAAATAGTAACCCGATATGAATAAGGATATAACACTAGATATGTGAGGCCGATGACCTAGATGTTAGGCCCTTTTAAAAACAAATGATGAACATAAATATGTGAAGACAATTTAAATGCTTATGATCAACGGGCACCTTTAGGGAGATCTCATAAAAGTCCCTAAATAACCGTGCAGCAGCAAGTGAACAAATTAACTACACCGAACCTGCCAAACTAAACTATCCAGCTGAAAATCCTAAAATTTCTACTCAGATCGAAGAGCGGCAAAATGACAGTCAAGTGATTACAACCACATCTAAACATACACCTGAAATTAGTCTCAGAGACCCATGCTTGAAATGACCAGGTGAGAAAATTGACCCGTAAAAGAAACCGAGCGTAAAAAAAAACTTTCAGAAAAATAATTCGGAGATTGGGTTAATTCTCAAAATGCTGTAATGAGAATGACTTCAGGTAATGCTGTGATGTTCTTTATGACAACAGTGAGGTTGTTACATGCATATGGTACGTTCAGTGTAAACTGACTCAGAAACGGATAACAACAAGAACTTCTAAGATAATTCATTCGGGATTGTGACCTAAGCGTCCTAGTTTTACTGGAAGTAAACAGTGAGAACCTTTCTTTCTGGGGTCGCAATATAGTTACGTTGTTAACCCTGGAGAAGATGCGAGAGAAACAGCTATCGTCTACAACAACGGAATATCAGTTAAACTAAGTGAAACTCATTCATGTGGCAGGATTACTACAACATTGAAAGATGGCAATATACTCCTTTTGAATGTCTACCTTCCTTAGGGAAATCCCACAGACATGTACGAGAAGACTTCGTTATATCACAGTTACCGTATTGCATCAGATATAATTACGCTAAAGTAATTTTTAGGTGGTGGTTTTAACGGTGTTCTGAATGGCAAATATCATACTGGTGAATATAACCCGTCGCCAGCGCTTGGCATATTTTGTCAAAATCTACACCTGCAAATGAAATGTCGTACGGCTTTTAGTGTCGGGAGTGTCCGAGGACATGTTAGGCTTGGCAGGTGCAGGTCTTTTGATTTGACTCCCGTAGGCAACCTGCGCCTCGTGATGAGGATGAAATGATCATGAAGACAACACATACACCCAGCCACCGTGCCAGCGAAATTAACCGGTGATCGTTAAAATCCCTGACTCTGTCGGCAATCAAACCCGGGACCCCTGTGACCAAAGGCCAGCACGCTAACCATTTAGCCATGGAATCGGACTATACACCTCCAAGATATCTGGGAAATGAAACACGGTACTGCAGTAAAGTTTACCTTCCATGGAGAGACAGATTTTATATTAACTAAGAAGTCGGTTCCAAAGTGCATGAATTAGTAGCTAAAAACACCGTTTTGTGATCACCACAGTGTAATAATGAAAACAGTAGCTGATAATCCTATACCACGATATGGGAAGTTAAATAATTCACTGTTGCTAGGCGAATGAATTAAAATTGAATTCTCTCAAAGGTGGCGGAGTACCCTACAGAGTCCAGCGGAAAGGTCCCTTTAATATTCACTCTTGTCATTATTTTAAAAAGTAGGAATGGAAAAGTGTCCGCCTCTGTGGTGTAGTGGTTAGTGTGATTAGCCACCCCGTGAGGCCCGGGTTCGATTCCCGGCTCTGCCACGAGATTTGAAAAGTGGTACGAGGGCTGGAACGGGGTTCACTCAGCCTCGGGAGGTCAACTGAGTAGAGGTGGGTTCGATTCCCACCTCTGCCATCCTAGAAGTGGTTTTCCATGGTTTCTTACTTCTCCTCCAGGCAAATGCCGGGATGGTACCTAACTTAAGGCCACGGCCGCTTCCTTCCCTCTTTCTTGTCTATTCCTTCCAATCTTCCCATCCCCCGCAAGGCCCCTGTTCAGCATTCCGCGTGGGCGAGGTACTGGTCATCCTTTCCAGTTGTATCCCCGACCCAGAGTCTGAAGCTTCAGGACATTGCCCTTGAGGCTGTAGAGGTGGGATCCCTCACTGAGTCGGAGGGCAAAACCGACCCTGGAGGGTAAACAGAAAATGAAGAACAACAAGAAGAAGAAGGTAATCCTTTACCACGATATGGGAATGTTTATGGAAGTTAAATAGTTTATTGTTGCTAGGCGAAGGAGCTGAAATTGAATTGTCTCAAGCGTGGCGGAGTACCCTACAGGGTCCAGAAGAAAGGTCCCTTTAATATTCACTCTTGGCTAAACGAAGTTAAACCAGCGATGCGGTATTTTAAAAAAGTAGGAAATGAAAAGGCACACAACGGAAGGGCGACTTAACACTCCTATCACGTGATGTTAAATTGTTTTATGAGCCGCCAGCAAACGGCCGAGAACGTCTACAATCATACTGTTGCAGTAAAGAAAATGCCAGCTCCATGTCTAAATGATTGGCGTGCTGGACTTTGGTCCAGATTGTCCCGGGTTTAATTGTCGGTCGGATCCGCGATCTTAGCTTTCATTGGTTAATACCTCTGGCCAGAGTATTTGTGCCGTTTTCAGAATTAGAATTCATCTTAGAAACGGACCCATTCTCAAAGACGATCAGGTCGCCTGCACCAGGCTACACTGAAGGCCACACTCTATAATAATAATGTCTATTCAGTAAAAAGTCTTTGGGAATCCATTATGCACTCACAATACCTCTGTTTAGTGGAGGACGAAGAAGCTCAAATTTTTCACCTGGCTGCTGAGGAGAGCATCTCAAAGAAAATAATTATATCCTTTCTTCGTAATGCTCACGGCAGTACACTAACAACAAGATACAATTTTTGGAAGCAGAATCATACTTCAGAAAGAGTTTTGATAAATAAGATAATTGCATTTCTGACCAATGAACTCTCCTGTCAACCATCGTACACAGCTTCTGCCAGCGGGAATAAAAGTGACTTGGCTATGAGATCACCGAGATTGAACTACTTGATGCTTTTCGATCAGGAATTGATACACCTTTGCCCAGACCTGATGGAATCACATGAATAAGAAATGAAAACCAACAAACTGCTTTCCAGTCAGTGACCGGGTCAGGGATGGAATCAATGAAGCCCCTATCTTGCGGCGAGGATAGGAATTGTGCCGGCTGCCGAAGCTTGTCGCACTCTTCTGGGGCAATGATTCATGACAGACAGATGAAATGAAACGATAGTGGAGAGTGTCGCTGGAATGAAAGATGACAGGGAAAACCGGAGTACTCGGAGAAAAACCTGTCCCGCCTCCGCTTTGTCCAACAAAAATCTCACATGGAGTAACCAGGATTTGAACCACGGAACCCAGCGGTAAGATGACGATGCGCTGCCGCCTGAGCCACGGAGGCTCATGGAATCACATATCTTTTCCAAAAAATACTGGATAATTATTACGCCAGCGATTCTGAAAGTCATAAATAACCTACTGCAAGGCCTTCATGACTGCACTCAGTGAAAGTATTATTATTCCAATACCCGAAAACAAATCACCGACGGGTCCTTCAGACTTCCGACCCATACCTCTACTCAATACGAACCGTATATTGTTTATAAAAATCATAGCCAATAGGACACGTCCATTGAAGAATAAATCAAACAAGGTCAGGCTTTAACATCCCTAATGAAAAGATCGTACACAACCTACAAGCAGTAAGGCATGCAATTTCAGCATGATCTTAACCAGGAAGCGATAGTCAGCTTGGATTTTAAGAAGGCCTTCATTTTGCAGTTCTTGACCATGTTGCTAACCCGGCAGGCATTCGAAATGCTTTACGAAACTTTTATAACTCTGCCCACTCGATGGTTATGATTAATGGATTGTTCTCACATCCTATCCCAATCGGAAGCTCTGTTCGTCAAGGTTCCCCGCTATCAGTGTTCCTTTTATCCCTACGTGCAGAACCTATAATCCGTGCCGTTCATACACTGCTGAGTAACATCTAGAATCCGCACAAACTTTTCACTGTACGTGCCTACGCTGACGATATCACTGTTCTTCTACAAGATCACGAAGCAGAAAACGTAGTCGTAGCAATATTTACATATTAAAAGGCATCTAATGCAAAAGTGAACTATCAGAAATCCAACCTCCTTCTGTTGGGTAGCTTGCCCGCATTAATGTCTGTAGAGACCATTTCAATACTTGGCCTGAAATTTGCAAAGAGTACTCAAGAAATGATTGATACAAACTGGACCACGATAGTCAACATAGTGAGACATACTTTTTCGTCTAATTTGACAGAGCGCTTGAATCTTGTTCTTAAATCTTTTCCATATTGACCTGTTCACTCGCAATGATGTGGAACACCGCATGTATCTTACAGCTACCCGAAAGAATCGCCAAAATAGTAGAGATTGGCATCATCTAATACCTATGGTGTGTATACTTATTAAGAATAGCAAGGCAACAATTGATAAAATCATAAGAACAAGAAGGACTGTGTTTAACAGAAATGTCCAGAAAGTGTAAAGCCCTTGTCATCAAGTCAGTCATGTTGACCAAGAACGGATTAGGTGACGAGCAAGGCACATTCTTCTGGAACAATATTCGCTGTAGGAGAGGTTATCCCGTCATTCAAGACGGCTCTAAACAAATATTAGGCTTAGCAGACAAACAGATCCGGAATTCAGACTCACAGTCTCAGCCAGCTGCCAAAACCACTTATAGGAGACTAATGAAGAACAGGCCAAGCCTACCCAATATAATGTGAAAGTTTCCAACCAGAAGCTGGATTAACATCTGTAAGCAATTAAAGACACCATGCATCGCCACGGAATGGAAAGTAAGTGCATATAAAGCAGTCAACGATATCATTGCGGCAGAACAGAAGAAATTTGTTCATGACATCGTAAAATCGCTCCCTTTGCAGGATATCTGGAGGAGTGGATACACAGCATCACAGATTTACCACCTTCAAGAAAATACATGAAATCAGGACATGGATGCGAAGCACTATGCAGAGTGTAAACTGCTGCAACAACCCTAACGACATTCGCAGGTGCATCCTTTTGTTGGACATAACTAACAAGCAAACGAATTTTGCACGGACATGGCTGTCAACTACAAGACGACGGACAAGAAACACTCCTTATCTAGTTTTCTAAAAATATTGAAATACCGAGTGAGTTGGCTGTGTGGTTACGATCCCGTAGCTGTGAGCTTGCATTCGGGAGATGGTGTTTTCAAATCCCACCCTCGACAGCCCTGAAGATGGTTTTCCGTGGTTTCCACATTTCAAACAAGGAAAATGCTGGAGCTGTACCTTCATTAAGGCTACGGCCGCTACCTTCCCATTCCTAGCCTCTTCCCATCCTTGCGTCGCCGAAAATTTCGATGTGTCAGTGCGACGTTAAACCACTAGCAAAAAAAGAAAATGTTGAAAGATGAACACATCTTCTAGATTCCTTTTCTTCCTCATAAGCTCCGCTGTGTTGGTAACAAGTGAAGTTCATCCTACTGCAGAGAGAAGCTGTATGGTGTTAACCAACAGAGAGAAACCACTGGCTCACGGCTGTCTTGTGTTAGAAACATTAGTTATAAAATACGAGCTACATCCTTGGTCCTTTCATTTTCTGATGATACACTTAAATGTTCTTTCAACACGATCATGCATATTCAGCTCGCACATCCATGCAATAACAGTGTGACACTTGGATGAGAACATTAGATGGCTTCCAGTTACTGAAAGTGTTGAATGGTTTTTTTTTTTTTTTTGCTAGTTGCTTTACGTCGCACCGACACAGATAGGTCTTATGGCGACGATGGGACGGGTAAGGGCTAGGAGTGGGAAGGAAGCGGCCGTGGCCTTAATTAAGGTACAGCCCCAGCATTTGCCTGGTGTGAAAATGGGAAACCACGGAAAACCATTTTCAGGGCTGCGGACAGTGGCGTTAGAACCTACTATCTCCCGAATACTGGATACTGGCCGCACTTAAGCGACTGCAGCTATCGAGCTCGGTAGTGTTGAATGTAATGTCAAGGAAAAAATAAACATTAAAAAAAACATTGACATAGACTGATAATGTGTAGTGCATCAAGAGGAGAATAAGTGTTTCTATAATTAGAGTGTATACTGTATTCGTGATTCCTTTATTTTTACTTTTTATGAAAAGCTATTGTATTGTACCGATGACTTCAGACATTTTTGTACAATTTTCTGTTCTCTGATTACGCTGTGATAACTTAATAGTAAGAGTTATTTGTATAAGAAAATATGTTTGGAAAACCTTTAAATGAATATTAGTCATTTTATGTAAATAACGACGAGCGTAAGAAGTACCAGCCTGTAATAAAACGGATTTCACAGCTGCGGCTGTTTGTATCCTCTCTGGCGACAGATAAAAGAACTAAGATTTCGTGGGTACATGAACACGCAGGTAAGTAGTTAAAAATAAAATAGAAATATACACGAGCTGATCTCATTCTACACAAGTGGGCAACAAGAAAATATACTTAGTAAGGTTCAAGGATTAATTTATTATTAATTAATAATGGCTTACTGCGTGCATTGTAAACATTCGTTTTGCACATGCTTAAAGCCCTTTATATGCCGTAAAACAACAAGGAACATTACATTAATATTATTCATCCAAAACTGAACCAAACCTAATGGTAAAAAATCCCCGAAGGGCCATGGCCTACCAAGAGACCGCTGCTCAGCCCGCAAGCCTGCAGACGATGAGGTGTCGTGTGGTCAGCACGTCGAATCCTCTCGGCCGTTATTCTTGGCTTTCTAGACCGGGGCCGCTATTTCGCCGTCAGATAGCTCCTCAATTGTAATCACGTATGCTGAGTGGACCTCGAACCAGCCCACAGATCCAGGTAAAAATCCCTGACCTGACCGAGAATCAAACTCGGAACCTCTGGGTAGGAGGCAGGCACGCTTCTCCTACACCGCGGGGCAGGCAATATTATTCATCACCACCACCTAAACGCTGAATAAAATAAAGTGTGAAGAACTGAATTTCATTTTATGATTTTTTTCATCTACTTTATGCCTGCGTTACCTGTACCTTTCTATATTTCCACAAGTCGCACCAAGTCGTCCTCCATGAAACTACAGACCTCGTGTCTCTCTAATTGAAGACTGCCTTCTATGGAAACGGTATGGGTGTCTTGTAGTTAGCATGGAAGATCCCAACGTTAAGTTAGTTAGGTACCATCCCGGCATTTACCAGGAGGAGAAGTGGGAAACTGCCGAAAACATCTTTGAGTATGGCTGAGGAAGGAATCGAATTCCCCTGTACTCAGTTGAGCTCCTGAGGCTGAGTGGACCCCGTTCCAATCCTCGTACTACTTTTCAAAAAGTATGCGTTATACGGAAATTAATATCCTTCTCGGCGTTTATCTAAACCTCGTTGTCAATGTTGAAGGATGTGTCTGTGAGTGATGAAAGTATAAGCCTTCTATAGAAACAGAAAAGGACTTCCAGGAATCACATAATGGAAATAATGTAACATTTAGTGTGAAACTTGTAGGCAGCATTAAAGACTAATAAAATAATCAGTATTTATACGACGAAATATTGACTTCAAATAAAAGAAATGATTATGTGTAATATATGCAATCAAACAAATAATTCCTGAATTTTTAGAAATTGTGGCGAAACGTTACTTTATTTAAAGGGAACTGATGAAACTTTCTCGATATATCAGTGTAAAATTTGGAACATTCAAACTCAAAGGATCACATCATGTTATAAAAGAACTACGCACCACACTGCATCTGATAACTGGAACAAAATTTGCCTGCAGAAGCTTTTTTGTAGTTTTCCATTTTCACACCAGAATAATACTTGGGTTATGCCAGAAATCACGTCATAGAAACTACAAGCCTAGTCCGAGACTTTTCCTATCCTAGCGCTAGGTAAATATAACTCTGTTAGTGTGACGTTGAACAACTTGCAAAGTAAATAATAAAACAACATTTCTTTTGAAATCTCTCAGCCAAAAAGCAGAATTTTAATATCCTCTTGACATAGAAATTGTAACATCCTGTGAGTTAGGATAGTTACGCGTGGAGTACCTTAGCCTGCAATGTAAGTTAAGTTGAACTCGTTTATTATTGAAATGAAATGGTGTATGGCTTTTAGTGCCGGGAGTGTCCGAGGGCAAGTTCGGTTCGCCAGGCGCAGGTCTTTTGATTGGACACCCGTAGGCGACCTGTACGTCATGATGAGGATGAAGCGATAATGAAGACAACACATACACCCAGCCCCCGTGCCAGCAGAATTAACCAATTATAGTTAAAATTCCCAACCTTGCCGCGAATCGAACCCGGGACCCATGTGACCAAAGGCCAGCCCGCTAACCATTTGGCCATGGACCTAGACCACGTTTATTATTGTTCATTCGAAACTACTGATATCTAATACTCTTACTTCATGTGGGTTCTGTAACTAGAAGGACTGCGTCTAACTTGCTTCAGCTCCGTGTGTGCTTTCTTGGGTGGACCGTATGCAGTTTTATGCATGTACATTTTTATATAGTCTACTAGGCTATTGTATGTTATGAGGAGGAATAACGTCCTTCATTATAACTTTGTTGAATTCATACATAATCCCCATACAAGTAGATAAATATGAAAATAGTATTTAAGTCTATTTCCGGATCACATGGTGCCTTCTGTGGACATAATAGACTCATCTTGGACTGACTATTGTAAATCATTTAGTGGAGGAAATGCTGACCATAGGACAGAAAATGTCTTGGAGCACGATTCTTGACTGCCGTGTTGCACGCAGAAGGTGGACATCCAATTTCTGAAACGTGAAAAGGGCAAACTTTTTTTGCTATTTTGTTTTACGTCGCACCGACACAGATATGTCTTATGGCGACGATGGGAGAGGAAAGGCCTAGGAAGTGGAAGGAAGCGGCCGTGGCCTTAATTAAGGTACAGCCTCGGCATTTGCCTGGTGTGAAAATGGGAAACCACGGAAAACCATATTCAGGGCTGCCGACAGTGGGGCTCGTACCCACTATCTCCCGATTACTGGATACTGGCCGCATTTAAGCGACTGCAGCTATCGAGCTCGGTGGCAAACTTATTGCTGTGTTCATGTTGGTAACCTTCGACATGTTTACGCTCAGTGTCAGCTCCGGTTTTGATTTCCACGGACTTCACACTTGATGTAGAGTTAAGAAGAAACGCCCATATTACTTCCGTTGAGTCTGCTTCACTGGTTCATGGTTCACTGACTCCTGCACTGTAAAAGAACTTAGAAAGTTGGTCAAAATTTCCAAAATTTCCAAAATTTCCAAAATTTCTGACGTTCGCTAAATTGAATCCTTTGTGTGCGATGTGTGATCAGCTAAAGAAATGACCTAGTCCTGATCAGAGCTCTTCCTAGAAAGTGTTCGGGAAACTCTCACGTTCTTTATTCATGTCACCCTCACTACGCCAAAATGACTGCTCATTTGTATGTTCTCAGTTTAATCCTTAAAGGTGAAGTTCAAATTTTTAAGTTAAAAAGAAAGAGGCAGTCCGCCTCTGTGGAGTAGTGGTTAGTGTGATTAGCTGCCACCCCCGGAGGCCCGGGTTCGATTCCCGGTTCTGTTACGAAATTTGAAAAGTGGTACGAAGGCTGGAAATGTGTCCACTCAGCCACGGGAGATCAACTGAGTAGAAGGGCGGGGGGATTCCATTCTGTCCTCCTCCATCCCTCGAAGGTTTTTTCCGTCGTTTCCCACTTCTCCTCCAGGCGAATGCCAGGATGGTACCTAACCTAACGCCATGGCCACTTCCTTCCCTCTTCCTTGTCTACCCCTTCCAAACTTCCCATTCCCCACAAGGCTCGTGTTCAGCATAGCAGGTTGAGGCCACCATGACGAGGTACTGGTCCTCCACCCCAGCGAAAAGTGAAATGAAATGGCGTATGGATTTTAGTGCCGGGAGTATCTGAGGGCATGTTCGGCTCGCCAGGTGCAGGTCTTTCGATTTGGCACCCGTAGCCAACCTGCGCGACGTGATGATGAAATGATGATGAAGGCGACACACACACCCAGCCCCCGTGCCAGCGAAATTAACCAATGATGGTTAAAATTCCCGACCCTGCCGGGAATCGAACCCAGGACCCCTGTGACCAAACGCCAACACGCTAACCATTTAGTCACGGAGCCGGACTCCTCCCCAGTTATATTCCCCGACCGAAAGACTTATGCTCCAGGACACTGCCCTTGAGGCGGTAGAAGTGGTATCCCTCGCTGTATCCGGGAGAACAACCATCTCTGGAGGTAAACGGATTAAGAAAGAAAGGAAATATTATTTATGTTATCCGTGATCTGGCATGGACATTTCCGGGGTTACACATTTGTCATCGCATTTTGTCTCCGTTTCGTCCAAGTTATTGGCCCTCGTCGCACATCAGTCCAGTGGTATTTGAAGGTACTCAAATACACCAGTCTCCTATCAGTAGATTCACCGGTACGTGAAAGATCTGCAGGACAAAAGTAGCTGATTGGACATAGAACGAATAACTTTATTCTGCCAGTTGGTAAAAGTGTCACCTGAAAAAGAATTACTTCATGACAAGACACATTACAACTGACTGTTGATTTATTTATTTCCTGTTTTCCTCTCTCGAGAATTATTATGTTCTGTTAATTGTTGGTTACTCCTTCCTTATTTTCATTATACGGACTTGTCTTGGCCATGTGATATTGTCCTTAATGTAAGCCTTATCACTGTTGACTCTTGAATTACAAAAGCTTCTCTAAACAGTTCTGAGAACCTTCAAGTACATTCCCAGTCTCATGAATTTAAAGTAGCACATCTTCTTTCTGAAGACTTGCTTCCTTAAATAATTCCTACTAAGGCACGGTGCCCCTCTAAAAGCCGATGTGACATTCATTTATGGGCACTAAGCAAGCTGGGAGAACCTGTAATTTGATGTTACAATTTCTCCTTCCGTTACTGGAGTGCTGAAATTGCATGATTCTCTTTTAGTGAAACATACTAATTAATGAACACATTGCCTCAGAATTATGTGGGTTATTATAATATCAAAGTGCTTCCGTATGTTATCATGTTTCTCTATATAAATGAAATAATAATTTTGTCTGTTCATTTCAACTATCTTTTGTCTCGTGTTTCATTTTTATCACGAATTTTGTATACAAATGTCCCAAGTAGGCTCAGTTCAATTTCTGTCTGTCTTTGTCTGATACAACTTTAATGTTTTCAAGTCTGTCGAAACACGAGTTACAACACTTATCAACGCGATAGCGTAACTGGTAAAAGACAAATTTAATGAACAATGAATGACATGTTTCGTTCTACAAGGACATCCTCAGATTTATAAAAATTACTGTTAACCATGCGTATACCATATATGAACAATATTGTTTACCTTGCGTAAACTTGGCAATAATTTTGAGTGAGTTGGTGCTGGTGATATTATGAGTAAGTGCGACAAATGTGAATGTAAGTTATAAGTACGTTGATGTAACTTTAGTAACGTATATAAACTTTATTTTAGTTATCCCAGTCAGCTTCTCGTGCGTTATTTCTAGCGATACAAGCGACAGTCATTGGCATGGTGTTCGCCGGGTTCCACACGCCTCAAAAAGTCCGGGATCAAGACACTGTTGATTACCTTTTTTCGACGGCGGTGGTATGTTCCACTAGTAATTCGTACCGGAACGTCAAACTGTCAACGCCGCATTCTACGAGAACGTTCTGAATTGGTTGCTGCTACGCATCCGGCGTGTTTGGCCTGAGTTATACAGGACTGGAAATTGGAGTCTCTTTCCACGATAATGCCTGCCCACACACTGCTATCTGTATGCTCAACTTCTTGGCTAAGCGGTGCTTAACTGTTCTCGAACCTTCATTATGCTTCCCGGAATTGGCGCCTCCTGTCTTGTTTATTGTTTCCCCGCCCCAAGGGAGCACACGTTATTTATTTATTTTATTTATTTCATACCACCAAAGTTTCTCCAATTACAGGTGGCTTAGTCATTATACATTAATTATTAAAAATAACAATTGTTAGAAAGAACTTAATATCTAAAAATAAAAATATACAACATTATTAACAAGTAGAGTAGCAAACGGAATTTACAGCACATTAATACTTTTTCAAGTTTAAATATACTTACTGTAATATCTAAAAATTAATTTAAAAAGTAGACTTTTTTCAGGTTCGAAGTGGACTTATGACCTAAAATACTTAATATCTAAAAATGAATTAAAAAGTAGAAATACAGAAACATAAAATAAATTAGGAATTAGGATCTACAAAAGAAATAACTTCAATCTTAGACTGACACCAGTTAAAGAAACTGACATACAAAAAGAAAATCATAGAAAGTAACGCATGAAATATATGGGTTTGGTGAGAGATGAGTTGTAGCAATAGGTACTGTTGGGAGATCAGAAGAATGCACATGCCCGGTGAGGCACGGGGCAAAGGGGTTTTCACCAGCAGAGCCAGTGACGCAATGGTTACCATAGCAACTCCGCTACTATCCAGGCGACTTTATATTATCTTCTACTGGCAGCTCTTCGCTCTTGTCAGTTGTAATCCAGCGAACTGCAAAATGTGAGTCAATGTTTTCATATAGCAGATACGAGCAGATAAGAGCCGATCTGTCTGGGCAGAACAGGAAGTTCGTGCTTGCAGGCCACATTCCTCGTTCTTGCATTCTTCTCGTCTCTACACAGTATGAACAGCACATTAAATCTTAAGTGCAAATAGACATTAGTAATGATAATTTGTTTGCAGTTTTCCCTACATTTTCTTTATCTATATTTAAATTATATGAATTTAAATAAAATAAAACACAAAAATGAAACACAAATTAACCAAGAAATAAGTATAAATATAGTACATATATACACCTATAGGGTGAATCTTCAGAAATAGTGAACTGAACTCAAAGTGCCCAGCATAGTGTGACCATTACTTCAACTGTGTGCCTTCTTCAATAATTTTACATAATAATTGTATCTAACAGCAAAGTCTAGATCAAGATCAGGAAATATTTGAACTGTGACGTTATAAGTAGTGCACATTCTGAACAGTGGTGAGCTTCTATAAAATACTGTTTTAGAAATCGGAAGAAACAAGAGATGTCTGTGTCTTAAACTTCCTTTCCGGGTATTGAACGAGAATTGTTGTAGAAAGTAACTGTTATCTACCACATTATTGATAACTCTATGGAGGTATTTTTGATCATTTATTATACGTCTGTTTAATAATGAAGTTAAGTTAAATTCTTTCAGGAGATCTTTATAGTGAATTATGCCGCTAGGAACAAACCTGTTATATTTTTTAAAGTAAAGATAACGTAAGAAACGTTTTTGAACTTTCTCCACATGGTTTTGATAAGATTTGTAAATGGGAGACCAAATTACCGACGCGTACTCAAGTTTGGACCTCACAAGTGTGTTGAACAAAAGTGTGAGGGCTTGGATATTATTCAGCTCTCTGGTGTGTCGGATTAAGAAGCCCAGTTTTTTGTAGGCATCATTAATTGTGTCATAAATGTGTGAGTTAAACGACAAATTGTTTGTGATGCGTACTCCTAGATCATTAATTGAATTAACCTGCGTCAGTAATTCGTTGTTGATAGAGTACACGTGTTCTTTAGGGAATTTTCCGTGTGTAATTTTCATGAAGCAACATTTCTTTATATTGAAATGTAAATTATTTTCTATACTCCATTCGTATAATTGATTTAAATCGCTTTGAAGTTTGTCGATGTCTCCATCACATTTATGCTAACATACCAAACATACAAAGACGTGTGACATCCGTGCTTCGATCTACTCCAAAATACGCCTTCGCTGCCAGTTTTCAGCAACTGTATAAAGTGTATTTTGGCCATTGGAATTTTTATATAAAGAAAATGAACAGAGAGTGACAATAAACAATAAACTAAATAAACAATCAGAGACAATTGTAGAACCAACAGTCTGTAATTCACTTGTAGCAGTGCCCTTGTAATGACGAGTCATGCATGCACCTTCACTGTGTTCTACCATCATTTTGTAACTATACAACCCACCCCCCGTCCCCCATCGGCTGATCCTTGCTACGTTACTGCGGTATACGAATAAGGCATGAAACTTTTCACTACTTCTGTACGAGGAATCTATGCTGTAGGAATATGACCCTCTATTTCGAAAGAAATATCACATGCATGAAACGAGATTGCGGTATTGGAGTGCTTGCCTTTCTGGTGAGAAACTAATGACGATACAACACAACTTCAATTCACTAAAACCATCTGTTATCTACCGGTCTCACTGCAAAATTCCAAGGAGGGTAACTAAGACTTTCTTAACTTTCTTTCACCTATTATTTAACTTAGATTGTTTCCGTACTAGAAGCAATTGTTGCTTTAAAGTTTGACGAAGTTGCCTGTTAATCAAAGTTCTAGGTTTATCGCCATGCCTAACAAGTTTGTCTGAAAACTTTCACCTTTATCGCGATCCATGTTAATCACTCTTCACGTCGCTGTTTCCATAACACTTACCGTGACGTAGTTACAGACCAACACGCTGTATGATCCCGTGTTCATTACTGGGAAACATAAAGGATTAAACAAATAATTAACGCCATGTTTTTTGTCTCAGAACCCGAATCTGTATGCAGTCGATGGCTTGTTGGAAAAATAAGGTGCTTCCGCTGTCAATATGAAAGTAATCTGCTGTTCATTAATAATAAACTAAAGGAGTTATTGATTTATGTAGACAAATTTATAAGTTTGTCTGTATACTTCAAAAGTCCTGACTGATTGTCAGTAAACGTCCAGGCAAAGTCTTCTTCTCCTTCTTTATCTGTTTGCCCTCCAGGGTCGGTTGTTCCGTCGGACTTAGCGACGGATCCTACCTCTACCGCCTCAAGGGCAGAGTCCTGGAGCTTCAGACTCTGGGTTGGGGATACAACTGGGGAGGATGACCAGTACCTCGCCCAGGCGAGCTCACCTGCTATGCTGAACAGGGGCCTTACGGTTGGAAGGGAAGATTGGGAGGGAGAGACAAGGAAGAGGGAAGGAGGCGACCGAGGCCTTAAATAAGGTACCATCCCGGCATTTGCCTGGAGGAGAAATGGGAAACCACGGAAAACCACCTCCAGGATGGCTGAGGTGGAAATCGAATCCACTACTCAGTGGGCCCCCCGAGGCTGAATGGACCCCGTTCCAGTCCTTGTACCACTTTTCAAATTTCGTGGCAGAGCCGGGAATCGAACCCGGGCCTCCGGGGGTGGCAGCTAATCACACTAACCACTACACCACAGAGGCGGACGGCCAGGCAAATTCACCCGACATAATGAAATGAAATTTTGACGATACATTTACTGTATATTACTTTGCAGATGTTTGCTAAGAAAGGGTTTCAAAAATTGAACCCCTAAGCGGATGAACTGAAAACTAAAATATTCATTCCTTCGAAACAGTTTACCAGGCAAAGTTGAAATTTCAAACAATGGTTGCTCCTTTACATACTAAATGTATAATAAGACACGTTTAGAAAACGTCAGTGCTTATGGGGTTACATGGAGGTTAATACCCGAAAACTAAAATATTCATATTTCTGAAACAGTTTAAAGTATGAGATCGAAATTTCGTGATTATGTTTGCTCCTATACAGGGTGGTCGTACACAACGTGAACCGGGCATATGAGCGTTAGAAGTATGGTCATACTGAAAAAAAAAATTGAAAAAAGTCGGTATCACGCACCGTTGTCATTTTATCACCTGCTAAAATGAGGCAATCTGATAGCTTCGCGGGCGAATTAAAATGGACTTCACGAGGCGGTATTGCTAAATCTGCACGTGGCTTGAGAGCCATGCAGGTACGTCAATGTCTATATCTATATATATAAAATAACTTGTCCTGACTGACTGACTGACTGACTGACTGACTGACTGACTGACTGACTGACTGATTCATCATCGCCGAGCCAAAACTACTGGACATAAAGAAATGAAAGTTTGTGGATACATTCATATTAAGATGTAGGTGCTAGCGAAGAGAGGATTTTTGGATATTCCGTCGCTAAGGGGGTGAAAAGGGGGTTGAAATTTTAAAATGAGTGAACCTTAAAAGTTTACAGATGTAAAAATTGGTATTTAGAATCTTCTTTAAAAATAAGGAAACACGTATTTTTTGTTTTCACAAAATCCCAATAGGAGGGATGAAAAACGGTGAAAAAGGGGTTGAATGCCTTTAATCAGGATACCGGTACTTATATCTCAGAAACTGAAGATATTACAGACATGAAAATTGGTACGCTTGATATTTTTTTAAAATAAAGAAACACGTATTTTTTTGTTCTTGGAAAATCCAATTAATGGGAGGGGAAAATGGGGGGTAAATTATTAAAATGAGTGTACCAATATCTCAAAACTTTGAAAGTTTACAGGTGTAAAAATTGGTATTTAGAATTTTCATTATAAATAAAGAAACACGTATTTTTTTGTTTTCGGAAAATCCCAATAGGAGGGGTGAAAAGTGGTGAAAAATGGGTTGAATGCCTTTAATGAGTCTACTTATATTTCAGAACCTGAAGATATTACAGACCTGAAAATTGGTGTTTGGGATCTCCTTTAAAAATAAAGAAACACGTACTTTTTGTTTTTGGAAAATCCAATTAATGGGGGGGGGGGGTGAAAAGGGGGTGATTTTTTAAAATGAGTGTATCTATATCTCAAAACTTTTAAAGTTTATAGATGTAAAAATTAGTATTTAGAATCTCCTTTAAAAATAAAGAAACCCGTAATTTTTTGTTTTCGGAAAATCCCAATAGGAAGGGTAGAAAAGCGTGAAAATGGGTTGAATGCCTTTAATGAGGCTACTTATATTTCAGAACCTGAAGATATTACAGACCTAAAAATTGGTATTTGGGATCTACTTTAAAAATAACGAAACAGGTATTTTTTCGTTTTTGGAAAATCCAAATGATGGGGGGTGAAAAGGGGGTGAATTTTTAAAACGAGTGTGTCTACATCTTAAAACTTTAAAAGTTTGCAGATGTAAAAATTGGTATTTAGAATCTCCTTTAAAAATAAATAAACATGTTTTTTTTTTGGAAAATCCTAATAGGAGGGGTGAAAAGGGGTTGAATGCTTTTAATGAGGATACTTATATCTCAGAAACTGAAGATATTACAGACATGAAAAAAGGTATTTGGGATCTCCTTTAAAAATAAAGAAACATGTACTTTTAGTTTTTGGAATCCAAATAGTGGAGGGTTGAAAGGGGGGTGAAATTTTAAAATGAGTGTATCTATATCTCAAAACTTTCAAAGTTTACAGATGTAAAAATTGGTTCCTAGAATCTACTTTCAAAATAGAGAAACACGTATTTTTTTCGGAAAATCCTAATAGGATGGGTGAAAAGGGGTGAAAAATAGTTTAATGCCTTTAATAAGGATCCATATTTCTCAGAAACTGAAGATGTTACAGACCTGAAAATCGGTATTTGGGATCTCCTTTATAAATAAAGAAACATGTATTTTTTTAGAAAATCCAAATAGTGGGGGGGGGGGGGTGAACGGGGGGTGTATTTTTAAAATGAGTGTATCCATATCTCAAAACTTCAAAAGTTTGCAGATGTAAAAATTGATATTTAGAATATCCTTTAAAAATAAAAGAACACGTATTTTTTTGTTTTCGGAAAATCCCAATAGGAGGGGTGAAAAGTTTGAATAAGGGGTTGAATGTCTTTAATGAGGATACTTATATCTCAGAAACTGAAGATATTACAGACCATAGAGTTAGTATATGGAATCTCCTTAAATATACAGAATTTTTTTTTGTTTTTGGAAAATCTAATTAATGGGGGTTGAACAGGAGTGACAAATTGGGGTGAATTTTTAGAAAGACTATATCTACAGTATATCTCAGAAACTTAAAATGTTGCAGACGTAAAAATTGGTATTTGGAATCTCCTGTTAAAGTAAAGGAACAGGTATTCTCGGAAAATCCAATGAAGGTTGTGGGGGGGGGGGGGGGTGAAAAATTGAAAAATTTATTGAATTAATTGTATGAGGATTTTTTGCCGGAAAATTTACTTAAGGGGGGCGGGGAGCAAGTAAGTGAAAAAAGTGAATTGTTTTTATGGGAATACTTATATCTCAAAACCGAAGGTAACACACGTGAACATTGGTATTCGGAATCTCCTTTAAACACAAAGGAATACGTTTTCTTTATGGGGGGGGGAGGAAAATCAACTTAACCGGGGTGGGGTGAAAACGGAGGTGAGACCAATTGATTTTACTGTTCCTAATGTACTTATAAGGAGCCTCCGTGGCTCAGGCGGCAGCGCGCTGGCTTCTCACCGCTGGGTTTCGTGGTTCAAATCCCGGTCACTCCATGTGAGATTTGTGCTGGACAAAGCGGAGGCGGGACAGGTTTTTCTCCGGGTACTCCGGTTTTCCCCGTCATCATTCATTCAAGCAATACTCTCCAATATCATTTCATTTCATTTGTCATTCATTTAATCATTGCCCCAGTGGAGTGCGACAGGCTTCGGCAGGGCTTATTCATTCCATTCCTGACCCGGTTGAATGACTGAAAACAGGCTGTGGATTTTCAATGTACTTATTCTGATCATAAACCAATCATTTTTAATCTCTTCTGGGTTCGTTTTCAAGAGCCATCTTTTCCTTTGGAGAACCTTCTTAGATTACAGTAGATTCTTCTGGCATATAAACAAAAATTTATACATATTTGAAATAAACGATAGATAGATATATGATTACCGTGCAATTGTTCACCTCTGTAATAAGATCAATAATGCCCGGAAGTATGTCGTTCGTATCGCCAGAAGTCCTGAGCACTTGCCTACGGGCGACAATGGTGCTGGTTATACTGACATCAATGACAACGGCAGCAGATGTAATTTACCGCAAAGTAGAGGTTCAGTACCGTCAAGGCACCCACGACGACACCACGCCGGATCTCCTCAAGGATTTGATCCACATTAAAAATGCTTATAGGAAAAGATGGCAAAGATTTAGGGACCCAACTGACCGGGTAGAATACCTGGACCTATCCTGGGAAGTACGAAATCGATTGCTGGAGAAAAGACTGAAAAATGGGAGGAACGTTGCCGTAATCTCTCAGTAAACGAGTCAGATCGCGAATTTTGGCGGAATCTCTCGGAAAACGAGTCAGATCGCGAACATCGGTGGGTTATATATAAAACGATAAGCATTCAATTATAAATTTCAGTATAATACCGTAGCGAAGCACGGGTATCTTGCTAGTCTATATATATATAAAATTGGATGTTGGTATAATTGTAATTATGCCTTTGCTGGGAGGACCTAGTGTTTACAGTGCACTATGTCTTCTGGTATAGGCTAGAGCTATTTTGTTACTTTCATAGATCTGTCCCTGTCTTATCCTTGGCTTTGACAATATGAAAGTGACTGAGGTGTGCGCGCTGCTAGTAATGCCAATCCTTTTGCAGCCAGTCCCTGCTACGATTAGTGTGAAAATGTTGCTCATAGGGTCGGTTGGTGTATGCATTTCAGTGGGCTTGGCAGACTGATATGTAATAGCAACTCTGGCTGGGTGAGGAAAGCAACGGGAAACTACCTCACTCCTCATTTCCCTAGTACACCTCTTCAGTGAAGCCTAGGCCATCTATGACAGCTGATGGCAGAGCCACCAGCGGCATCGATGACGGACTGAACATACATACATATTTGTAATTAATAGATCCAAAAACTACTGGACCGATTTCGCTGAAATTTTCACAGTTTGTTCTTATTACATCTGAGAGGGATTATGGAGTGGTTTGAACGAAATCTGACTGGTAGTTCGGCACTTAGCGGTGAAAAATGAAATAGGGTGAAATAGGGGAAGATAAGCAAACCGCAAGACATATATGATCAGCGAGTTGCCTACCCAGCAGTATGTGAAAATTATGATAGTTGCCAAAACTACTGGACATAAAGAAATGAAATTTTGGATGTTAAATTTATATTACAATGTAGGTGCATGCTAAGTTTTTTTGATACTCCGCCGCTAAGGGGTGAACAAGGGAGCGAATTTTTAGAATGTGTATCTATATCTCAAAAACTTAACAGTTTAAGGACGTGAAAATTAGTATTTGGAATTTCATTTAAAAATTAGGAAACACATATATTTTTGTTTCCGGAAATTCCTCTTAAGGGGGGTGCGGTGAAAAGAGGTTAAAAAGAGGTTGAATACTTTTTACGAGGATACATATATCTTAAAAACTGAAGATGTTACGGACGTGAAAATTGGTATTTGGAATCTTTAAAAATAAACACATTTTGTATTTTTGGAAAATCCAGTTTAATAGGAGTGAACAGCATTGACAAAGGGGGTGAGTTTTTTAAAAGACTATATATATCTACAGTATTTATCAGAAATGTAACATTTTACACACGTGAAAATTGGTATTTTGAATGTCCTGTGAAAGTCAAGAAACACAGGTAATTTGTTTTCGGAAAATCCGCTTAAGGAGAACTGAAAAAGGGGATGAATTTCTAAAATGAGAGTATCGACAACACATCTCAAATCTTAATATGTTACAGACGTGAAAATTTGTATTTTTAATCTCTTTTAGAAATAAAGAACCACATACTTTTGGGTTCCGGAAAAAAATACTTAAGAGAGGGGGGTAAAAAGGACTGAAAAGGGAGCGGAATTCGTTTTATTAGCATGCTGATATCTCAAAAATTGAATAATTTACAGACATGAAAATTGGTATTTGGAGTTTCCTAAAAACTAAGAAATACTATTTTTTGTTTTCGAAAAATCCACTTAAGGGGGTGAAGGAATTGGAAAATTAGTTGAATTCTTTGTATGAGGATGCTTATATTTCAAAAATTAAAGGTGTTGCAGACGAGAAAATTGGTATTTAAAAAATAAAGAAACACGATTCTTTTGTTTTCGGAAATTCCACATAGGGGGTAATTATTGAGACATTAGTTGAATTATTTTTTTTACGAGGATACTTGCATCTCAAAAACTGAAGATTTTATAAACGTGAAAATTGGTATTTGGAACCCTCTTTAAAAATAAAGAAAGATGTATTTTTCCGTTTTCAAAAAATCTACTTAGGTGGATTGGGGGTGGGGGTAGGACTGATAAAGGGGTTAATTTATTTTTATGGGTATACTTATGTCTCAAAAAGTGAAGACGTTACTGATGTGGAAATAGGTATTTGGAATCTCCTTTAAAAATAAACATTGTTTTTCGACTTGAGAGGAGACTATTTCTCACACCTACAGTCCTAAGTCACATCTTAGCTCCAAAACGCAATAGAACGATCGTGGATTACAAAGACATGCTGGGGTAAATGAAACTCAATTCTTCGGTGAGTTTTTATACCTTATGGATTTTCAGATAATGTCTGAATTTGTTTTCGAAAAATCCGCTTAAGGAGAACTGAAAAAGGGGATGAATGTTTAAAATGATCGTATCGATAGCACATCTCAAAAACTTAACATGTTACAGACGTGAACATTAGTATTTTTAATCTCTCTTAAAAATAAAGAACCACATATTTTTTGTTTCCGGAAAAGCACTTAAGAGAAGGTGGTAAAAAGAACTGAAAAGGGAGTGGAATTCGTTTTATTAGCATACCGATATCTAAAAATTTGATTTTACAGACGTGAAAATTGGTATTTTGAGTTTCCTAAAAAGTAAAGAAATACGTATTTTTTGTTTTCGGAATATCTACTTAAGGGGGCGAAAGAATTGAAAGAATAGTTGAATTCTTTGTATCAGAATACTTATATTTCTAAAATTAAAGGTGTTGCAGACGTGAAAATTGGTATATGGAATCTCCTTTAAAGAAACACGATTCTTTTGTTTTCGGAAAATCCACATATGGGGGAATAATGGAGACATTTGTTGAATTATTTTTTACGAGGATACTTGCATCTAAAAAAATGAAGATGTTATAAACGTGAAAATTGGTATTTGGAATCTCCATTAAAAATAAACATTTATTGATGACTTGAGAGGAGACTATTTCTCACACCTACAGTTCTAAGTCGCATCTTAGCTCCAAAAGGCAATAGAACAATTATTGTAGTTTACAAAGAATTTCTGGGGTAAATGAACCTCAATTCTTCGGTGAGTTTTTATACTGTAGGGATTTTCAGATAATGTCTTGGTACAGTACCGAGGAACGATTGCTTTTATCAGGTGACGAAATTCACTTAAGCGAAGCCACGGGTGACTTCTAGTATGTATATAAAATTGGATGTTGGTATGCTTGAAGCTAATAAGACTCAAAAACTACTGGACCGATTTCGCTGAAATTTTCACAAGTCCTTCTTATTACATCTGAGAGGGATTATGAAGTGGTTTGAACGAAATCTGATTGGTAGTTCGGCACTAACTGGTGAAAAATCAAATAGGGGTAGATAAGCAAACCGCAAGACAAGTCCGATCAGCGGGTTGCCTACCCAACAGTATGTGAAGATTATGATGTGTTCCTTAAAACTTATTTCTGCTTTTATCTGGAAAAATTACTGTAGGTGCAAAAAACCCCTAGCACCCCTAAAGGAAGGGGGTTAAACTTAAAAATCCGAAAATGACGATATTAGTGACCAATTCATAGTCTTTGGGGTAGCTGAGATGAACTGTGACACTCTGAACGCCGTTTAAGTCAAAGGTCGTTCCCAATCGGTATGGTAAACATATTATGACTTTCTGTTTGGGAAAGAAAACTGTAGGGTAAGGCACACATACGGGCGGGATCGTACAAGTGAAGATGTTACAGACATTAAAACTGGTATTTGGAATCTTCTTTAAAAATAAACATATTTTTTATTTTTGGAAATCCATAAACTATATTATCGGTATTAAATGTTCGTAAAATTATTGAAATGGGCAGGAAGAACAATATGACTACGACACGCATATCAAGATGAGTTATCTGACCTATTTATGAGGAACGCTGTGGAGCAGCGCACGGGTTCACTAGTCAAATATAAAAATACTGTGGCTTTCAGCCGCTGTCACTATAGCGTACTTGTTATGGAGCGATCCTGTCAGTTCGAAGCTCCGTGTTTAAAGCCCTCCCATGGCAAAGGTTTTCTTTCTTCGATTGTTTCTCTCAACCCGGTCTTCAGCCACGTGCAGATATAGCAACACCGTTTCGCAAAACCCATCTAATTGGCTAACTTCAACAGCTGGTAAAATGACAACCCTGCGAGATATCGAATTATTTTTCAAATTATTTATCAGAACGGCCAACGGCTGTAGCCGTGTTGAAACACCGGATCCCGTGAGATTTGCGAAGTTAAGCAACATTGGGCTTGGTCAAGATTTTGACGGGTTGCCACGCGCTGTTGGTGGGGTGTAAGGGAATGGAGGAGCGGAAAGGAACTAGCCACCCTACCGTACGTAAACTCCGGCTCAGGCACACCTCTGCGGAGGTTCGGGGGCCCCTGTAACTCTCATGTGGCAGGTTCACGTTGTTTACGACCACCCTGTATATCTTATATTTTAAATAAGAAGTGTTCTTAAAACAATACACCTCTAAGGGGTTTTGATTTGGGTTGGGGCCTGATGACGAAAATATTCATTTCTCTGAGACTGTTTGACACACGAGGTTGAAATTTCACATTTCACATGAGGTCGTTCCTCTGTGTCGCAGACTTTAAGCAGGAAGTGGTCTTAAAACGATACACTCTTACAAGGTTTTGACTAGGGAGTGAATCCTCATGACAAAAATATTCATTTCTCTGAAACCGTTTGATTTACCAAGTTAAAATTGAAATTATGTCCGAGATCTTAAATAACAGATGGTTCGAAAAAAATAACCCACCAAATAGTTAAATGGGGGTTAAGTTCCTAATGCAAAACTATTCTTTCCACCGACACTGTTTAGCATACGAAGACAAAACTTTAAATGGTGGTATATATTTCAAATCCTAGGTGTGAAATGGGAAATATTTTAAAACATTTCACCCGCAAGGGGTTAATGGGGTTAGCCTTTGAAACGAAATTATTCATCCCTCCAAAACTGTTTGACGTAACAAGTTGTAATTTTACAAGAAGGTTTTTTAAGTCCAAGGTGTATAAAAAGATATACATCAAATTATTTCTCTTCTAAGGTGTTTAGATGGTGGTTGATTCTGAAAATCAAAAATATTTATTTTTCCGAAACTGTTCCAGTACGAACTTAAACATTTTTCGTGAAGGTTGATCTTCTGTGTCCTAGATGTTACATAAGAAATATATTTAAACCATTTTATCCCTAAAACAAAACATTCATTCCTCCATTACTGTTCGACGTATGAAGTCAAAATTTCACAGGTCGGTTGCTTCTAAGTAATCAAAGTTAAATAAGATAGGGATTTTAAACATTTCAATTTTATTTGGTTAAATAAGTGTAAGGTCCGACCGAAGATTAAGTAACCATTCCTCCAAAACCTTTTAACGTGCGAAGCGAGGGTGTATTTTATAGACTCAGTCGACAGTCGACTGTCCTAAATTTAAAACTTTGAAAGATAACTTCCAGTTTATAACCACAGCAAAGCACGGGTATCCTGCTAGTACTTTGTATATTATAATCTGCATTAAGTAATGTTATTGGAGGGATCTCTGATAATGATTTAGTTGCATTGACTTTGAGTACGAGAATTACAATTCCTTCATTGAACCCGGTGTATTCCGGCAATTTTTTCCAAAAGTATTTTCATCATCTGCATAAAATCTGTTTTGGTGATAGGCCTATAATTTTTCTTCTTCTTCAAAACAGATTTGTTTGGTAAGTAAACTCGTGTCCTCATCCCGAGGTGGTGCAGCTCTTTTCAGGCACACCCCCAATTGGAGGTGAGCTGCATGTACCATTTGAACCAAATACCAGCCCTCCTGCCATTCTTAAATTTCTGGCAGTACCGGGAATCGAACCCGGGCCCCCGTGGACGGCAGCTAATGACATTAACCGTTACGCTACGGAGGATTTGTTTGGTGATAGGCCCATACTTCTTCTTCCTCTTGGGGCCGATTTACTTCGATGTTACGTCCCTTTAAACAACAAGCATCACCAGCATTTTTTTCCCTTCTTCTCTTGTTACCCTCCAGCGTTGGTATTTCCCTCGGGCTCAGCGAGGGTTCCCACCTCTACCGCATCAAGGGCAGTGTCCTGGAGTGTGAGATATTGGATCGGGGGATACAACTGGGGAGGATGACCAGTACCTCGCCCAGGCGGCCTCACCTGCTATGCTGAACAGTGACCTTGGTGGGGGATGGGAAGATTGGAAGATTGGAAGATGGGAAGATTGAACGGGATAGACAAGGAAGAGGGAAGGAAGCGGCCGTGGGGTTATGTTAGGTACCATCCCGGCATTTGCCTGGAGGAGAAGTGGGAAACCACGGAAAACCATTTCGAGGATGGCTGAGGTGGGAATCGCACTCACCTCTACTCAGTTGACCTCCCGAGGCTGAGTGGACCCCATTCCATCCCTCGTGCCACTTTTCAAATTTCGTGGCAGAGCCGGGAATCGAACCCGGGCCTCCGGGGATGGCAGCTAATCACACTAACCACTACACCACAGAGGCGGACAGGCCCATACTTCTTGTACAAAATATGTCAGGCCGCCGGGGACCTGATGCGGACATGTTATGCGCTGCGTGTTTCGTCTCTTAGTCTAAACGTCCTCTTCTGTGGTTACCGGGCGAGTTGGCCGTGCGGGTAGGAACGCGCAGCTGTGAGTTCGCATCCGGGATATAGTGGGTTCGAATCCCACTATCGGCAGCACCGACACAGATAGGTCTTATGGCGACGATGGGACAGGAAAGGCCTAGGAATGGGAAGGAAGTGGCCGTGGCCTTATTTAAGGTACAGCCCCCTGATGTGAAAATTGGAAACCACGGAAAACCATCTTCAGGGCTGGTGACAGTGGGGTTCGAACCCACTATCTCCTCAATGCGAGCTCACAGCTGCGCGCCCCTAACCGCACGTCCAGCTCGCCCGGTAGTTCGATCTCCAGTCGAACCTTGAATGTTCTAGTGTTCCAGCATTGAGGTATAAATACAAGGCCCTGCGAGCGAGCTGGTGTTGATGTGTCAGAGGGACCAGTCAGTAGATGGAGACGACAAAACGGAAGACTACTGTGGGTTCGTGTATTTCTGTGAACTAAGGCTCAGCGAGGGAAGCCGCAATCCCGAGTGTGAAGGTAAATTGACCTGTGTTAATGTTCGCTGTTGTGAGTATCGTCCTGCTGTTGTATACTGTTGAGATCTTTAGTTGTTCTCTGCATGTGATTCTGTGAATTACTGGACTGTCTGTGGAATCGAACCAATGAACAGCCATCGTGTGTGGTGTAGCCAGTGGCACTGTGTTCAAATTCAACGGTGTACGCACAGCTGCTGTATGAGTTGACTGGACTTGGGGAAGTGAAAGTAAGGATTAGCCGTCCCCAGGTAACAACGGGCCGGACCGCCTGCGGTGCCATTAGGAAGTGGTGACTCGAGAATAGGCTTGTAATTAGTAAGTGTGGACATTAAAAACTGGTTAGAATTGTGAGTGTTTAAATAGGTGTGTATGCATTTATTAGATCGTACTGGAATAAATTAAGGTAAAGAAACTGATGTAGTTTTATTCGTAACAAAAGTGGTGTTAGAAGTTAGAACAGACCCCATGTGTGATACATCATTGTAATCAGCGTAAATCAGCGAACCAGGTACTGCTGGTTTCGACCACCACAGGGAACATTCCAGAACGTCGCTGTATAATGAATGCACATTCATATAAACAATTTTTTCATGTTTTGTTTATAATTGCATGAGGTTGATACCAGAGGCCACACGACAATTGTAGCATAGTCAAATACGCTGTTCGATATGATGAAGAAGGTGGAAGAGAAGATGGAAAAAATCACAAGAAGATCAAACAAGATCAAAAGAAGATGGAGGAAAAGATGAAAAACAATCGAAAGGAGATGAAACACGGGAAAGAGAAGACAGAAGAATGCCAGAAAATGAAGATGGAGAATATGGAAGAAGGTAGAACATGTACTGAGACAGATCGAGCAGGATCACCATGTGATAAAGGACGTTCTACAGGCAGATATAACTAAAGTGAAAGTTGAAGAAAAGATAGGGACGGTTGATGAGAAAATAGCTACGGTAGATCAAAAATCCAATGCTATTTGCTAGGACCTGAAACGTGCAGTCGCCCAGCTACGCGGTAACGTACGATGCAGGACTTATGTGGAGGGGCCATCGTTTGCAGTACCGAGTTCGACCAAGGTGACGCCACCCACCTTCAAAGGGAAGGTACCATGGTGTACGTACCTGAGGCATTTCGAGGCGGCAAGTTCTGATAATCACTGGAGTGAAGGGGACAAAGCTACAGCCCTCGTCGTGGCTCTGAAAGGGCGTTACCAGAGGGCGCTCAAAACAACTACACCGTGCTAGTTGGCCACATGGACGCCCGTTACGGAGATCGCCACCTACAACAGGCGTACCAGACCCAGCTTCGAACCAGAACTCAGAAGAGTACGGGTACTCTTCATATATTTGAGACAAATATCTCCCGTCTCGTTCGCCTGGCCTACCCATCAGCACCAGAAGAGTTCTTCGAATAGCAGGGTAGGCAGACATTCATAGATGGATTACGCGACCAAGGTACTAAACAGGCTCTTCGCCTTGCCCGCCACAAAACCCTAGGAGACGCTCTCGGCCACGCGTTAGAGTTCGAGGCAACGAAGCAGGCATCGAGACTACAAACTATTGTCCGCCACCTGGAAGTGAACGAAACTCCGCGGTCGCAGGACGATACGTTCCTGAACGACTTCCTCGAAGCCGTGGGATGGCTCTATGAAGCCAACCGGAACCGAGAGAAGGAGGCAACGGAACAACGCTCGAGCCACCGGGTACCTCGAAGATCTGTCACCGGTTGGAATTGTGGTACCAAAATCGCGAAGACCGCCGAAGACAGGAGCCTCCATCTGACGTCCCAACGGCCGAAAAATACGGCAGTCAGGGAAACGACTATTGGGCAGCCTTAAGAGGCGAAGGTTGGTTCAGGAAAGTCGTCAAATTCCAGAGCCCACGCCCGCGTAACGAGACTGCGATCAGATCGTAACAACCTACTGGTAAACGGAGTCGTTGACGGGATAGCGCGGAGCATGCTGATTAACATTGGAGCAACGAGGAGCACTGTGAAGCTAACAGTTGCGCAGCCGTGGAGAATTCGAATCCTGCTGGTGAACCTCAGCCTGGCTACTGTCACAGGAGAGACGACGCCTGTCCACGGCGAGACAGTGATGGAATTCTTCGTAGGGCAGCGGACAGTGAAGCACCGGGTTTTCGTTGCAAACAGTGTGGACGAGATAATCACCAGTCTCGACTTTCTGAACGAACATAAAATCATCCAGGATATGAGTGCCAACACGCTTCGGTACGGGGATGGAGAAATTGGCATGCGACCAGTGCGGGAAGGCACTGCTTTACGTCAGGTTAAACTGCGAGAGGACCTGACCATCCCAGCAAGGACCGAGGTGGACGTGGCTGTGTACGTGGAGGCTTGACGGCCATTGTCGAGCCGGAATATCAGAACGTTCAAAAAAAGGAATTACTGATCACCGAAACCTTCATCAACACATCTCATCACCATTACGTACGACTGACCAAGTTGAATGACTACGACATCGCCATCCACCAAGGCACAACAGTTGGAGTTTGTGAGCCCGTTGTATGGATTGCTCGCTGCGAATCCATCGAGTTGGATCGGACAGACACAGGAGTGGGAGCAGGTTGGAACTTGCTAGAGGCCCTGCGGGAGGTGTGTGATAAATCCAACGACAAACTAGAACGCGGGCAACGAGAGAAGAGGGAAGACCTTCTGCTAGAGTATAAAGAAGTTTTCTCCGTGGACAGATACGAATTCCGCCGGTCGAAACTCGTACAACATCGGATTAATGTGGGTCATGATTTGGATGCCCGGATGGCTTTCTGTAAATGGATCCTACGGCATGTGGACACTAATCCTTCTCTTGTAGAAACTCTCCTATTCACGTTCGAAGCACGATTCCACAACAATGGAACCGTTAATCGTCATAATATGCATTACTGGAGTGTGGATAATCCCCATTGAATGCGACAGACAGCTATTCAGGTGCAGTGCGGCTTGAATGTATGGTGTGGGATTATGGGTGATCACCTCATCGATCCCCAGTTCTTTGAGGGCCATCTGACCAGCCAACGATATCTGCGGTTTCTCCAAGATGAACTACCACCGTTGTAGGAACATGTGCCACTCCTTGACCACTGTAGGATGTGGTTTCAATGTGACGTCCGGAACCACCTCCATGCGATGTATCCTGATAAATTGATAGGAAGGGGAGGACCTGTCCTCTGGCCCACCAGATCGCCCGATCTTAGCCCCCTGGATTTTTTGTGTTCGGCCATGTAAAGCAACTAGTGTATGCACAGGAGCCGGCCACTCCTTGTCACCTTATAGCTCATCACTGAGGCATGTCGATCCGTTTCGCCAGAGAAGTTGCAACGGGCAAGATGGCCCTTATAACATCGTGCGCAGCTTTGTATCGACCACGGAGGTCCTCAGTTCGAGTAGGTGCTGCGTTAAACGACGTGGATAACTGAAATCCTGTCACATGTTTCCTAGCCTTTACCAACCCAGCTCCATACCAACGGCCTTTTTCAGGAAGAAATAAACAAATCCATCTGTGAAAAATGCCGGTATTAAGTATACAACCTGGCCACATCCCAGGCAACTGGCTCAAAACATACTTGCATGGGACTTGAAACTGCTAACCCTCGAGCACTGTCAACTATCACACATCCTACCCCGCGCTAGCCATGTGAGCTACTGCGACATTTGACCTATGCACCAGCTTCCCAGGCTATACTGGCCATACACCATCATCTCTACATCCTCGTCCAACCCAGCACCATACCCAGTGTGACAATACATACGGTCTTTTATAGGGTATATAAACAAATATGTCCTTGCAAGCTATCAAGTAGGAAACCTTACCACATTCCAGGCAACTGGTTGTTAAACAAATTCTTATGTGGGATTCGAACCTCCTACCTCGAGCACTGTCCACTATCACATATCTCCCCGCCCGCTTGCCATGTGAGCTACTGCACACTTCACCTAAGGCACCCACTTCCCAGCCTGTACAGTACTGTGCACCCGGTCTGTGCATCCACCTCCTGTTTTAAAGTATGTGTTCTGCGTATCTGTACTCGTTTTACGGGTTCATTCGAGATACCCATAATGAATTAGTAGTGGCGCTCACGATTCCTGCTGTCTTCTAGCCCGTAAACATATACTGTATGGCGTTCTATTACCCCGATTTAGGGAGAGGGACCGATGTATTTCAGAATTGTAGTAAATTTGATGGGATCCATAAAACTGGACTGCAAGTGGCTGATGGACCACCCGGTATATAAGAGTATAACTATTAATGCAACAATTACTAATATTATTGGCTTTACGTCCCACTAACTAATTTTATGGTTTCCGGAGACGCCGAGCTGCCAGAATTTAGTCCTCCAGGAGTTTTTTTCGTGCCAGTAAATCCACCGATACGAGGCTGACGTATTTGAGCACCTTCAAATACCACCGGATTGAGCCAGGATCGAACATGCCAAGTTGGTGTCAGAAGGCCAGCGCCTCAATCGTCTGAGACACTCAGCCCGCGCAACAATTATTATTGTACGTATAAACTGCTACTGAAAAAATGAAATGATTGAGTGGATTTCGAAACAAAATAATTTAAAAAGAGCAATGCCGCGTAAGTAAGCATTTATGCATTTATAGTCAATGGGAGGTACAAACTCACACATATTTTAGGCTAAATAGTTCGGAAAGGGGTCCGCCTCTGCGGTGTAGTGATTAGTGTGATTAGCCGCCACCCCTGGAGACCTGGATTCGATTCCCGTCTCTGCCAGCATCGAAGTGGTTTTCCGTGGTTTCCGTGGGTCAAGTAGCCTGGGTGAGCTACTTGTCCTCCTCCCAAGTTGTATCCCAAGAACAAAATTCTCACCCTCCGGGACATTGAATTTGAGACGGTAGAGGTGGGATCCCTCACTGAGTCCGAGGCAAAAACCAACCCTGGACGGTAAGCGGATTAAGAAAGGAAGATTTTTTAATTTCGTGTGGCTATTTCTAGACGAGTGCAGCCCTTGTAAGGCAGACCCTCCGATGAGGGTGGGCGGCATCTGCCATGTGTAGGTAACTGCGTGTTATTGTGGTGGAGGATAGTGTTGTGTGAGTTGCAGGGATGTTGGGAACAGTACAAACACCCAGCCCCCGGGCCATTGGAATTAACCAATGAAGGTTAAAATCCCCGACCCGGGCGAGAATCGAACCCGGGACCTTCTGAACCGAAAGTCAGTACGCTGACCATTCAGCCAACGAGTCGGACAGAAAGGAAGATAGAAATATGGAAAGAAAGTTAGAAAGAAAGAAAGAAGGAAAGGGGACTCTGTTTAGTGGTAGACAAGAACACTAAATCAAAACAAGATTTTATTGGAAATGAGCAGGCTCAACTCTTTTCTGTACTATTTACAGAAAACAGTTTGAAGCTATGATAAACACGCATAGGGCTACTCCTTGAAACGACCCCGCATATCCCTAGTGGTATGCGTACCACACTTTGGAAACCAGTGGTATACACTATGTATCGTGATGAATTATCCTATCAACACCATTCAGAAATTTAAGAACTATTGTTCCATTTAATTGGCATATAAGGGAAACCAAGTTCGTTATACATACTTGTACGTTGGCGACTTCGTCATTGACCCAGCTAGGACAGGGGCCACTGATCAGGCTTCCTGAGCAGGAATTTACTTGAGCAAGAGTGACCAGGCCATTTTCAATCACCCTCTAGCTAACACAACGTGAGTTACCATCCAACTGGTGACCACGTCCAATGTTAGCTAACTTCGGAGAACTTATGACACCTTGTGTTTCAACATGGCTGTGCTCTTGATATGAATGTGTAAATCGAAGGTGGTAACACAGTTAGAAACATGTCACACTTATGGCTCATTATCATGTTCTTTACTGCTATTTAAAACTGACAATTGATAAACAATGATAATTTTTCTGCATTTATCCTGTCCCTTCTTCTGTTTCAGGTTTGTTACTGCAGTGAAGAATGTCAGCAGTCTTCATGGCAACAGTATCACAAATTTGAGTGTCAAATTCTGGATCACATGACTCAGACAAAAGAAATGAGCAAGATGGCGTTAGTTTCTTATCGAGTAGTAGTGACAGCAAGATTAGGCTGGCCATCTGACACACTCAACATCGAGGATACGGACAGCTTAGCAAAAATTGCGAATTCAATGCAATTAAATTTATGTAAGGAATTAGAAGAAAACTCTGGGAATGTCGACAAAGAATTCCTCCCTAATGCATACAGTTCTGTTTATGGACAAGTGACACACTCAGCAAATCGTACTCCAGCTGATCTTCTAAAACGTGCTGTGACGGCAGTGTTCCTCTCAAAGTGTCTGCTTCGCACGACAGCTTGCCACATAGATGAACACATTTTTGCTGAAGCTGTCCTCCGACATCTTCAAAGTTGCTCGTGCAACGCTTATCAGATTTCCGAACAGGTTGTCGTCATGAATAACATGAAGACTTCTGTGGATTCGGAAATAGGTGGTTCTGTGTACCCCACAATTAGCCTGACAAATCATAGTTGCAGCCCAAACGTAGTACGCCTTTCTTATGGCAACATATGCGTAATGAGAGCGCTAACAAATATACAGTCTGGTGAAGAAATTTTGGATAATTATGGACCTCATTTTCTGCTTACGGTGAAAAGTGAAAGACAGTCACAGCTAAAGTTACAATATTTCTTCGATTGTAGCTGCAAACCTTGTAATTGCAACTGGCCCACTGTGGGAGACCTACGAAATTCAGGCACTCATTTCAAATGTACTCGTTGTGGTTACGATGTGGGTTTGACATTATCAAGCGTTAAGACATGCACGGGGTGTAAACGTAAGTTGGATTACAGAAAAGTATTCCAGAGGTTAAACAATCTAAAGGGAAATTTTGAGTTGGCATTAGAACAGTTATCCACTGGGAAGCTTCAAGAGAGCCTAAAGATTAGCCTGGAGCATGCCCTGATACTTGAACCAATAGTCATTCACCCGTGCATGGAGTTCATCCGCTGGCAACAGATTATCAGACTGTGCTGGAGCCTCCTTGGCAATGTCAACAATAAGCAAGCTTATGAAGACGACTGAGAGAAGATAAAGCACTGGTTGGTTTGACTTCCGGCTAGTAATTGCCATGTGTCATCCATTACTCAGAAGTAAAGCGTCGTAATTCCAGTCTGGTAAATGTCACAAGCGAAGGAAAGGAATTAAGAGTCCTTTCACTCAGCCGGAATTTATTGCTTTGAGGGACAAAGCAACAGGTGCACCGAACATTTACTTACAGCATAAGAAAATATTCCGCTTTATGCATATATTAATGTTTGTTTTCATACAATGACACTTCGTATGTGACATTTGCAGGAACGAATATTGTAGGTTCGTTTTACAAATTTTGATTTCATTATAAAAATGTAATAATATTTCATTTGAAATTTAAGCCTTTTATCAGCTTTTTGCAAATTTACTTCAACAAATGGTGCTACAAGTATTGAAGATACCTGTCAACAGAACAACAATGACCGAGGCTATTTTAGCTGAATTGGAAGAGCATCGGACGCGAAATGTGAAAGTTTTGTAATAATTTATCGCCGGTGTTCTGATGACCATTTTGTTCTATATTTAACATTTCTTTGGTGTGTAGCCTACTATAAGACGCTGAACGTCTACTTAAAATTCTTGAACCAAGAATTTTTCGTAAAAAATATGATGACTCTCCTATCGTCAGAGTTCATTGTGAAAATCTTTATGACTGGGCTCATTCAGATGTTTAATCTGTTAAGAAAACCAAAAGACGGGCGTAATTTGAACTAATGATCTGTTGTTGTTTGAGTCATCAGTCCATAGGCTGGTTTGATGCAGCTCTCCATGCTATCCTATCCTGTGCTAACCTTTTCATTTCTACGTAACTGTTGCATCCTACATCTGTTCTAATCTGCTTGTCATATTCATACCTTTGTCCACCCTTACCTTTCATACGACCTACACTTCCCTCAAAAAGCCAACTGCACAAGTCCTGGGTGTCTTAAGATGTACCTTATCATTCTATCTCTTCTTCTCGTCAAATTTAAAATCGATGTCCTTTTTTTTGCTAGGGGCTTTACGTCGCACCGACACAGATAGGTCTTATGGCGACGATGGGATAGGAAAGGCCTAGGAGTTGGAAGGAAGCGGCCGTGGCCTTAATTAAGGTACAGCCCCAGCATTTGCCTGGTGTGAAAATGGAAAACCACGGAAAACCATCTTCAGGGTTGCCGATAGTGGAATTCGAACCTACTATCTCCCGGATGCAAGCTCACAGCCGCGCGCCTCTACGCGCACGGCCAACTCGCCCGCTAAATCGATGTCCTGTCACTAATTCGATTCAGTATCTCTTCATTCGTGATTCGATCTATCCATCTCACCTTCAGCATTCTTCCGTAACACCACATTTCAAAAGCTTCTGTTCTCTTTCTTTTTGAGCTAGTTATTGTCCATGTTTCACTTCCGTACAGTGCCATGCTCCAGACGAAAGTCGTAAGAACACCTTTCTAATTCCTATATCAATGTTAGAAGTGAGGACATTTCTTATCTTAAGTAAGGCATTCTTTGCTTGTGCTAGTCTGCATTTTATGTCCCACTTATTCTATCATCGTTAGCTATTTTAAGTAACAATATTAATTTACTTCTTTTAAGGCCTCAGTTCCTCCTTTAATATTTCCTGCATCACCTTACTTCATTCGACTGTACTCCATTACTTTTGTTTTGGACTTATTTATTTTTATCGTGTACCCCTTACCCAAGACTCCGTCCATACCATTCAGCAATTTGCCCAGATCTTCTGCATTCTCAGATAAAATAACAATATCAACAGGGTTTTGATTTCCTCTCCTTGAATTTTGATTCCTTTCCCAAATTCCTGTTTGATTTCCTTTACTGCCTGTTCTATATAAACATTGAAAAGGAGCGGGGATAAACTGCAACCTTACTTCACTCCTTTCTGGATTACTGCTTCTCTTTCAAAGCCCTCCATTCTTATCACAGCAGATTGAATTTTATACAGATTGTAAATAATTCTTCGTTCTCGGCAACTGATCTCGATCACCTTCAGAATCACAAATAGCTTGGTCCAATCAACATTATCAAATGCTTTCAAGATCTACAAACGCCATGTATGTGGGCTTGTCCTCCTTAATTCGATCCTCTAAGATCAGAAGTAAAGTCAGGATTGTTACATGTGTTCCTACATTTCTTCTGAAGCCAAACTGATCTTCTCCCAACTCAGTTTCAACATGTCTTTCCATTTTTCTGTAAATAATAGTGTTAAAATCTTGCAAGCGTGATGATCTATTGATCTATAATTCACGAATTCACGTGGAAAGTCTAAAAACATTTACTTATGGCTAATGATATGTGGGTTGAATAATGTGGTTTTGTAACCCACAGAGTATCTCTGGAATTTATTTTCTGATAGTATTATCAAACATAGACGCGCATAGCCAAAAATAAGTAATCGATACTTGAAAATGAGAAAAATCTAAATCTCCAGTCCTCAAAATAGAATATATATTTTTTACATGGGAAACAAATTGAATTCCATCTGCTTTTATTACTTAATAAATTGAAGTTCACCTATCATTTCTAAAAGACGTGGCTATTTTCCAAATGAATTAGCTCTGAAACATATCCTCTTGGTCCAATACTGGCATTAGTCTAACTCTCCTAAGAGAGTCCAGCTGGAAATACATACAGATGTGTCAGAATTTGGAGTCCATGTATCCACTGTCAAAATCAGCATTGAAGCGCTATTGAGAATATAACCACAGTTACAGTTCTGTTGTGGAAGAAATGGGAGAAAAATATACCTGCATATCAGTGTGTATTGCTTTGCTAATTTGAAATAGAGTGTGTTCTTAAAAATCTGGGAAATAATCGAGGGGTTGGGTTTGGATTAGTACACCCCGAAACAACACAAAATATCTTACGAACATATCCCATACGGTGGATCGTTTGCGAGCTAAGCCTGTTTTAGTTATTAGCTAGAATGTGTGTGGCCGGATGGAAGATGGGGGAGGGGGGAGAGTTTGTATTTAGGAGTGAGTTTGGAGTCAGGCATGCCGTTACAGACATCGCAGTACTTCGCCTGCTTGAGGAGCAAGGTTGCCATCAAGATCGTGCAATGCCTGAAATGTTCGAACTCGTCCGACAATCAATGAAGTTGCGTATTCAAGCGAGCATTCGAGCCCATGGTGAACGTACAGAGCACTTCTTGTATTAGAAAGCAGTATCCTTGTTGGTACACCAACATGGCGACAGCTACATGACTTGGGATGTCTCAGATAATGCTAATACCAATAGTCCCCGTACAAAGTTGGAAAGTCTGTAACTCGCAAACGATCGACCGTAGGACATAAGTTGATAGGGGCTTTTGGTGTTGTTTGGGGTGCACCATCCACTCCCCTCCCGATTACTTCACACATGTTTGGGAACAACCTATGTAGCAACGCAGTATTTTATTTTATATTGTTTATTTAATTAACACATAAGAGTTTAATGTCATTTACGAAATTTGAACGATATACTTAAGTAAGTTCCTTTTAAATAATTTCGTGTGGCTATTTCTAGCCGAGTGCAGCCCTTGTAAGGCAGACCCTCCGATGAGGGTGGGCGGCATCTGCCATATGTAGGGAACTGCGTGTTATTGTGGTGGAGGATAGTGTAATGTGTGGTGTGTGAGTTGCAGGGATGTTGGGGACAGCACAAACACCCAGCCCCCGGGCCATTGGAATTAACCAATGAAGGTTAAAATCCCCGACCCTGCCGGGAATCGACCCGGGACCCTCTGAACCGAAGGCCAGTACGCTGACCATTCAGCCAACGAGTCGGACAAAGGAAATGGCGTATGGCTTTTAGTGCCGGGAGTGTCCGAGGACATGTTCGGCTCGCCAAGTGCAGGTCTTTTGATTTGACACCCGTAGGTGACCTGCGCGTCGTGATGAGGATGAAATGATGATGAGGACGACACATACACCCAGCCCTCGAGCCGGGGAAATTAACCAATGATGGTTAAAATTCCCGACCCTACCGGGAATCGAACCCAGGACCCCTCTGACCAAAGGCCAGCACGCTAACCATATAGCCATGGAGCCGGACAGTAAGTTCCTTTTTCGATATACACGAATAATTAACTCGGGGTTGTACTCTTTGACTGAAACAGCGGTGTGTACCATCTGTTTACCGAGCTCGATAGCTGCAGTCGCTTAAGTGCGGCCAGTATCCAGTATTCGGGAGATAGTGGGTTCGAACCCCACTGTCGGCAGCCCTGAAGATGGTTTTCCGTGGTTTTCCATTTTCACACCAGACAAATGCTGGGGCAGCCACGGCCGCTTCCTTCCCATTCATAGGCCTTTCCTATCCCATCGTCGCCGTATGACATATCTGTCTTGGTCCGACGTAAAGCAAATAGCAAAAAAATGTACCATCTGTTTACCAAAATTAATTTGACCCAAATGAAAGCTCGTTAACAGTAATTATTATAGTCATTACAATAATTACTATATTATTTTCATGATTAATAAAACTTTCCTTCCGGGATAGCTTGGAATCTTCTGAAAATGTAGAATGATATTACTTAATGTCTCGCGGAAAATGGCTCTAGTGATGTTGGCGATTAAAATGGACATGAACCTGTATAGCTTATGAGGTAAAGTGAAATGGCGTATGGCTTTTAGTGCCGGGAGTGTCCGAGGACAAGTTCGGCTCGCTAGATGCAGGTATTTTGATCTGACTCCCGTAGGCGACCTGCGCGTCGTGATGAGGATGAAATTATGATGAAAACGACAAATACACTCAGCCCCGTGCCAGAGAATTTAACCAATTATGGTTAAAATTCCAGAATCTGTCGGGAATCGAACCCGGGACCCCTGTGAACAAAGGCCAGTACGCTAACCATTCAGCTATGGAGCCGGACGCCTTATGAGGTAAACAGCAGTGACGAAGAAGTGGAGCAAATATGGAATGAATTAATGGTTGATGCTTGCATACGACGATCAATTATTTAATTTTTTAATTACCGGTATCTCTCTAAAAGACTGAAGACACCGTTATAATGCTGTGTAATTGTAATATAAATATACATTCGGCGCAATAAAATACATATTGTTCAACAGTTTGCGGATTTGTGTTTATTCGTATGACTAAGCTCCAGGTTCTACACGTATGCATGATTGTGTCAGTGAACAGGAAACCATATCGTAAGTCTCCAGACGTACGTTTCCAAAACAGAAAAATCGGGGTTCGAACAGAATAACCAATTTTTAGTTTGCAATGTCATTTGTTGATTTAATCCTCAAACTGCTTAGAGTAAACTGACGGTAAGTTTCGTTGGAAAGATTACTGCATAGAAATAGGCGTTTTCAAGTTGGCGTTTTTCGTGCTCAAACTTGAAATATTAAAAAAGGTACTTTTTGAGCTGGGACCCTGATTTCTTTTCCAAACTGTTCACAAAGTTATTGTTTATTGGAAGTTTCGTAAATGTCAATTTACAACATTTGTTTTGGTTTCGTATGCACTGTCACATTCCGTATTGAAAACAAGAAGAAATACAAAATAGGATCTTTGTAGTTATTTAGTAATTATCTGAAGTGTTTTATAGCGGATTTAGCAATCATACCAGATGTGACCTTCGAGACTCAATATGTTATGTTGTACACTGACATGAAGGTGATATCTTTCTGTCTAAATCGGGTGTAATATATAACTTAATATTTTTCCATTGTTCTACAGCACATAACATGTTTTAATTGTAGTCTGCTGACGACAAAAACACCAACTATTGATACATATGTACATTGATATACTTGTACTATGTTAGACGAACTAGCTTTCTTCATAATACAAACCCAGACAACGTTGTAATTGGCATCCAATGCTATTTAACCTTCTTAACTTACCGTACACTCAAGAGGAACAGAATTTTATATAATATCTCTTTCCAGATTACAATACGTCATAGTAAATAAACCTAAAATGCATGCACATAGGTATAAATGATTTACCTTAAGTGAAACAGTGGAAGCTTATCACCTCAAGTTAATTATAGTAGTTAACTAGAGCTCTCTCTCTCTCTCTCTCTCTCTCTCTCTCTCTCTCTCTCTCTCTCTCTCTCTCTCTCTCATACGCATAAAGTTCATTGGGCATTTGTCTCGTTTTCCACACCATAAACTCACTTGTTTAGGTAGTAAATGCAACTTCAAGGTAAAAAAAAAACATTTTTTCCGTCTTCTCTGAAATAAAGTGATGAAAAGTACACTTAAATCGATTTGAGAGTGAAGTACTCCGACCTGGAAAGTAGAAAATTATATTGTACCTTTGTTCAACATGCACCAGCAGCATGGTTTTGGACAAGAATCTAACTCCTATACCTTGTGAAATAAATAAAGCAATAATATAATCATTCTGACACAATTCGTGAGAAATCAACTACATTCTTGCACAAGGAACTTTTCTGGAACTTCTTAGCAGTTTGTAAAAATAACTGACGATATCATAATAATCACGGGCTTAAGTAACTAAACACGTATTTCCAAATGTATGATGTACAAGCACAATAGAATTAATAACTAAGTGCATTAGAGCCTAGTTCAGTGTTTATAAAATATATCGGACGAACTGTGAATCGTATAACAAAATACAAAATTACGAATATTTAATATTGTCAACCTGTTATCCTTCATTAGAATTCTTTTGTCGTCCCCTTCTCAGAACAATCATTTTTAGAACCTGTTTTCATACTTCGTACCATTAGGTAATAGAATAAGGATAGTGCTTCGGATACGAAAGTAATGCGATGAATTGCCGGCATCAGTTCCAACTTTATTAAATTCTGAAGAGGATTCGAGTTACCATACATGATGTTGTTCTGTAAAGTATGTTGGAAGATTGTGAGATGTCCTTGCATGTTATTTTCCAAGTTGCTTTACGTCGCACCGACACAGATATGTCTTGTGGCGCCGATGGGAGAGGGAACGGCTAGTGGTGGGAAGAGAGCGGCCGTGGCCTTAATTAAGATACATCTCCAGTATTTTCCTGGTGTGAAAATGGGAAACCACGGGAACCATCTTCAGGGCTGCCGACAGTGGGGTTCTAATCCAGTATCTGTCGAATGCAAGCTCACAGCTGCGCGCCCCTAACCGAACGGCCAACTCGCTCGGTATTGCATGTTCTTTTTCGTGGTAGCTGAATGTGAAATTAGCATTATTTAAGACAGCTCACAGGAGTCTAAAAGGTGAGCATAATCTCTATTTCAGTATATTACTCTAATTGTGTACAAGATTGCTTTCTAAACCACCACATAATCTTCCATGCGGTAATGGTATATTAACAATTGTGTTAATGATAGAAACACATAGAAACAATGACGCTTTGTTAAACTAGGTAAACTGCTATTAAATTTCTTATTCGGTAACATAGCCCTTTATATTTGAATTAGCATGATAACCGTGCTTAGCTATGGTTTTTGAAATGAAAATTATTTTTCAAAATTTTACATTTTGTAGTCTACTGTCGACTGAACATCTAAAATACACCCTCAGTTCGTACGTCGAACGGTTTTGGGGGAATGTTTATTAATTTTATTTTCTAACAGATATTTGTACAGAAGAACTGGAATGTTTTAAACACTATCTTATTTAACATCCAAGATGTAAACGCTGTCAACCTGTGAAATTTAGATGTTGTACGTCGAACAGCAATAGAGGAATGAATGCTTTTTGGGCGGTGAAAGTTTTAAGAATACTGATTAACATCTAGGACATAGAAGACTACCTTTCATATAAAATTTTAAGATCGTGCCGGTAACGATTTCAGAAGAAGGGATATTGTGGTTTTTGAGAGACAACCACCATACACATCCCCTAGGGGAGAAATATTTTGAAGTATACGATATTTTACATCTAGGATATAAACGAAGAACCTCCTCGTAAATTTACAAATTTGTACGTTAAACGGTGTTGGAGGGATGAACAATTTTCTTTGCGGAGATAACCCCATTTATCACCTTAAGGGTGGGATGTTTCAAAATATTTCCTAATTCTCACCTAGGATTTAAAATATATACCGCTATTTGGAATTTTGTCTTCGGTAGTAGAAATGAATATATCTGTTTTCGGATCTTAACCCCCATTTAAGTTTAGATTTGTATCAAACTTTCTGTTATTTAACATGATTTGAAATTTTAATTTCGTAATTCACAAGGTTTCATAGAAGTGAATATTTTTGTCATCATCCCTCATTCCCCAGTCAAAACTCCTTAGGGGTGTATTGTTTGAAGACCACTTCTTATTTAAAATCTAGGCCATAGAATTTAGTGTGTATAGAGGGCAGCACCGATATCTGATAGAAATCGAGATGAAACCTCCCTTATTGTTTAGGTCTAGTATATGTATTTAGGTTGTGGAATGTGACAAATAATTTGAGAGATATAAATCATTAAATATTATACATTCAACGTGTGCAAGAATTCGTAGGTACCATTAATGGTATACAGTCTCAAGAATATGCTTCTCGAGTTGTGTATAAGTTCAATATTATTTCAGTTAACCCCTGAGGTTTATAAATAACTTTCTTTGGCAATTAAGGAAATGAGTCGGAAATTCGGTCGAGTACCTTGGGTGTTGTGGAGACTTAGTTTTAGAACTTCAACAACTTCTGCACAATCCCAATCCTTATACGTGAAATATTTTGAATTATACCATATTTGACACCTACAACATCCGAAGATCTTGTAAAATATCAAATCCATACGTCAAACGGTTTTGAGGGATGAATAATTTCGTCATAAGTGGTCACCCCCCAGCCAAACCCCTTACAGGTGTACTGTTTTAAGATCTTTCCTTGTTTAAAATCTAAAACATATAGGATCAAACCATAATGTGAAATTTTAACCTAGTATGTCAAAAGGTTTTATAGAAATGGATATTATGTCATCAGAACTCACCTACCAGTCCGAACCTTTAAATGTGTGTTGTTTAAGGCGACTTTGTAGGTAAAATGTAATGCACACAGGAGCAATCATCATGTGAAGTTTCAACCTCGTATGTCAAGGGGTTTCAGAGAAATTACTTTTTGTCATCAGGTCCTAAACTCCAGTCAAAACTCCTTAGGGATAAATGGTTTCAAGATCACTTCTCATTTAAAACCGAAGATAGGAGCAACAACCATGTGAAATTTCAACCTAGTATATTAAAAGGTTTCAGAGGAATAAATGTGTTTGCCATCGGACATCACCCTCAGTCAAGACTCCTTAGGGGTGCATTGTTTTAAGACCAATTTTTATTTAAAAACTAACATATTGAGGAGTAACAACCATGTGAAGTTCCAATCTCGTATGTCAGGTTATTTCAGAGAAATTTATATTTTTGTAAGCATGTCTCACCCCAACTTCCAGTCAAAACTCCTTAGGGGTGCATTGTTTTAAGACCAATTTTTATTCAAAAATCTATTACATATAGGAAAACCATCACGTGAAATTTGAAGCCCATATGGCAGTCGATTGGAGATAACTAAATATTTATGTTGTCATACCCCATCCCTAGTCGAAAACCCTTAGGAGTGCATTATTTTAAGACTACGTTTTATTGAAAATCTAAGATATGCAGGAGGAGCCATCGTGTTAAATTTCAACCCGATATCTCAAACGGTTTTAGACAAAGGAATATAAGTTATTTATTTTCAGCTATTAACCCCCATTTTACCCTTAAGGGCTGAATTAATTTCTAACCTTGTCACCGATCTCGATAGCTGCAGTCGCTTAAGTGCGGCCAGTATCCAGTAATTGGGAGATCGTGGGTTCGAGCCCCACTGTCGGCAGCCCTGAAGATGGTTTTCCGTGGTTTCCCATTTTCACACCAGGCAAATGCCGGGGCTGTACCTTAATTAAGGCCACGGCCGCTTCCTTCCAATTCCTAGCCCTTCCCTGTCCCATCGTCGCCGTAAGACATATCTGTGTCGGTGCGACGTAAAGCAAATAGCAAAAAAAAAAAAATCTAACCTTGTCTTATTTAACATCGAGTACATAAAGAAGCAGTCACTGAGTGCCATTTCAAATTTGTGTTGTCAGTGATTTCGGAGGAATTAATATTTTTTTCTGTAGGGTTTTTACCCCCTTTTCATCCCCTTAGGGGAGGCATTTGTTGAAACCCTTCCTTAGTGGGTGACAATGGCCTTTATATTGATATATACCAATTTTCACGCCTGTAACGTCTTCAGTTTTAGAGATATAAGTATCCTCATAAAAATAATTCAACTCCTTCACTTCCTTTCATCCTCCCCCCCTTCCGCCCTTTAAGTGGATTTTCATAGAAGAAAAAGTGTTTCTTTATATATAAAGGATATTCCAAATATAAGTTTTCACGTCTGTAATATCTTCAGTTTTTGAGATATTCTGTAGATTTACTCATTTTAAAAGTGCACCCATATTTTCACTTCTTTTCACCGCCTTAAGTAGGTTTTCCTAAAATAAAAAATACGTGTTTCTTTATTTTGAATGGGGATTCCAAAGATCACTTTCCATGTCTGTAATATCTTCAGTTTTTAATATATAAGCATCCTCATAAAAGGAACTAAACACATTTTTCACCTCATTTCACCCCTCTTAAGAGGAATTTCAGAAAAAGGAAAAAAACCCACTTGTTTCTTTATTTTTATGGAGATTCCGAATACCAATTTCTATGCCTCTAAACTGTCAAGGTTTTGATATATAGATGTACAAATTTAATCAATGCAAGTCCTTTTCACCCCCTTAGCGATCGAATATCCAAAAATCCTCTCATAGTGAGCATCTACAATGTAATGTAAATGTATTCACAAAATTTCATTTCTTTCTGTTCAGTAGTTTTGGCTCGGCGATGATGAATCTGTCAGTCAGTCAGTCAGGACATGTTACATTAGACATAGATTGCACCTTTCCGTAATTATTACAGCAGTTGTGATTTCTTCTTAGGAACTGAAGAGGGGTCTTGAAAGAACTACGAACGTCTGAAGCCATTTGTCTCGTTTCTCACACCATAAACTAAAATCATTCTCATGGTCACGAAAGTGTAAATTAAAACAGAACATTACTTCTCAGGTAACCAGCAATGCGCACTCCATGTCGCATTTGACGGTAAACATACACTAAATACTCTGCGAGATGTTGCGTTACAACAGCACATGCAGTGGGGTTGCTGACATACTGTTCGCAGTATTTTAGCAGTAGATTTTATGGTTTAGAATATAGCTCATCCATCAAGAATGTCCAGAGATCCCGAGGGTTTAAACTGGAAGAATAGATTTGTTATTCATGGTTACTGACATCCTCTTCTCCCAGGTTTTCACCCATAATGACAGCCATGTGCGCATTGTTCCAGAAAACCATCCCGGCATATTAGAGCTGTTACGATTTCCTCTCCACGAGGATAAATATATGTTCACTGAACAAGACGCCATTACTTCCTTCACTATTCCTGGTAGGATTTCTCCAGTTGATGAAACGTCGCGTGTGACTTCCGTAGACTAAAACACAGACTTGCCTAAAGCGAGAACACTAGCCTATTGTTCCCGTGTTCAAACTTTTTGTTCTATGAACAGAGCCCACCAGGACTTCTCTGAGGAGTCTCTAGGATGCAGGTTGCTAGTTGCGGGGAGACACCATCAACATGGTTGCGTTGAACGGGAATGAACTCTATCGAATATAGCAACAGCACAAGTTAACGATCAGTACTGTAGTATTGAATATGATCAGCTGTGACCAGCTTCATTCAGCGTTGCAGTGCGTTCAGTCATGTGCAAATGGGAGAGTAAACCTAGTCCAGCTGTGTATATGAAATTTTTTCATGAACTGTATGTTTAAAAGAGTAATATTATAAATTTTTTAACACGATTGTAGCTCTGAAGTATTATTATGCAATATTGGGATTGTATTTGTAGGTTTGCTTTTCTATTCAGTGGAACCTCTATTGTCCATCCGCCGACTCTCGAATCGATATCTCACAAATAGCCGAAGTATTGCAAACGCATTTCTCACAAATATTGTTTCGTTCTTATATCCCTGAATGGACCTTCGCAAAATTTGTCATATTTAAAGCAGCCATGAGTGAAGTCTCTCTATTCGTCAGTTCTGTCAACTACAGATAAAGAGCTTTCGAATGTTTCATCCTGAAGCATGAATAGTTACAAGATCGTCTTACGGATGCCGTGTAAATTTGACACATCCTCCGGGAAAGACTAGCGTTTTATCCAGCAGAACAGAATATGATTCTGTACTTAATCAGGATGCTTTTCGCAAATATTATTATGATGCCCATTTGGGGGATGAAAATTTGTACAGTTAAAAACGGAATGTTAAAACCTGCAAGGTTAAGCTTGCACTCTTATGCAGATAGCCAGGATATCTTACTTGATTTGGTAAGATTACGTGATAACATTGGCTGTTACGTTAAGCCCGCACTCTTCTTACCCTGTGAAGTTAAGACTGGAATTGAATCCAAGCCTGTGACGTTAAACTTGCACACATAGCCAGCCGGCCACATTAAAAATCGCCCTCCATATGACGTCATGTGGGGTTAAGTATGCACTTTTTGCCGACATACCTCAGCGGTGGAGGTCGCCTCTCAGGCGCTGGAGATGGCTGTGGCGTCCAAACTATCAAATTTCTACTACTTGTCACTTCCGGTTAGAAATTCGGAGCACCATTTTGCCACATTCCAACCACTCATCACAATTTTGCCATAGACTCACATGAACTGACGGTGAATTTCCGTAAATGGCACACTCTTACAGTTTAGAAATCTAATAACAGCACGAAATTCCTGCTTGAATCACTGCTACAATAGGGCCTAATTTTTAACCATTTTTGGTTACCAAGATAGAAGCGCACAGAGCTGTCGCCTCATGTGGAAATATCAGGTGAAACATGAACGAAGTTTCGCTACAATGGCAATCAGTCTGGAGCACGTTTGCAGGTGATAAACATCTTGTAAATTTACTTTCCGGAACTCCCTCGTATATTACTTTCCTTTTATCTCTGAATCCACGTCTGATCTTAAAAAACTGAACAGAAGGTACAAGCTCACTTCTTCCACAATTGACATATAGATGAAACGCCCTATGACGTGCTTTCTATTTCTAGGCCAGGAATTTCCTTACTATCAGCACTTCAGTTTCCTCTCAACTTCCACTTCACAGAACTGGAGTATTGCAAAGAAGAAGTGACGAGATGACATTAGAGGTGAAGAATAACGTTCTACGTGACAGACTACATAAGCGCGCACTTTCTACAAGGCTCATGAAAATATTAAACAACGATACATCTGTTTCCTCAAGTGCAACATAAGTCAAGCGCCGTCAGGGAAGTAACAGTATATTCTTGAAAGTAGTTACACTCTCTGAGATCAACCCTAGTCTGCTCGGAATATTGTACATAAGGAAAGGAAAATTTCTAAATGCAGTAATATATAAGGTAATTTATTGTACTGGGTAAGGAATATGAAATCTGTCTTCATAGTATTAAATCGTTGTTATTAGTTATTATCACCTATGAGAGTTCTTTGAGGATAATATTCCCGTAGAGTAATACGAGTGTTCGTCCTTATTATTGGGATTACATTTTTTAGAATCATGCATCCCTGTTATTATCATTCATCTAACTTTAGGATAAATAGTTCGTAATCCGTTTTAGGATAAAATAAATTGAAACACCTGTCATTTTTTACCGAACGGTTGTTATTTGCTAACATTGCAACGCATTACTGTTTGTTGTCTAAAACTGACGGAGTTTTCTGCGACAAATTAAATATATTTATTGCTATTGTTTTTAGGCTTTATCTTCCATTCCTCCAAGGTCCTTCGTGGCCTGTATGTAGAGGACTTTGCTTCCTTATTGCTTTTTTACGTCCAACGACTCATAGAGGTTTTATGGCGACGATGGGATATGGCAGGATTAGGACTGGGAAGGATGTGACCGTCGTCTTAATAAAGTTGCAGACCCAGTATTTGCCTGGTGTGAAAGTGAAAAACTATCTTCTGGGCTGCAGATAGTGGGGTTCAAATCCATTATCTCACGAATGCAAGCTCACAGTACATGACCCAAACCATATAGTCAACTCAATCAGTGGAAACCAGCATAGGAATGCATAAATTTTACTTACGCTCCTGTCGGCTAGCAAATATTTTCATAAATTTACATACTGTCAAGTCGTTCAACGAAGTTCCAGGTATGCAATGTTTCACCCTCTAACTCCTTGGCTGAATGGTCAACATACTGGCCTTGGGTTTGAATCCCGGCCAATTTCGTGATTTTAAATTTCTTTAGTTGTTTCCTCTGGCCCCTGGAACTGGGTATTTTTGCCGTCTTCAACATTATATTTCATCCTAGATATGGACCCATCCTCATAGACATGCAGGTCACCCATGGGAGTCAACTCGAAAGACTGCATTGGAGGCCATACACTATTATTATTATTAATATTACTATTATTATTATTGTATTGTTATTATTATTAACTTTAGACCAAACATTCCTTGATAATAACTGCATTTTACAACAATGTTTCTGTGTAATTTTCTATTTTCCCTTTTATTCGAAGAAGATAACTAAATAACTTACTGACTTTGGAGACTTTTAAAGGAGAAGTGGCTTGTCTATAATTAAATAGCTCGATCATAATTCGGGGATATTACGGTATATATTATGTAATGAATTGAAGCACGTTACCGAACAACGCTGTGTGGCACTTCGAACAATATTTACAGGGACAAAGGAAAACAATCCTTCGTCGTGTATATGTTAACTGTAATCTTTAATCATTGGTAAAGTAAGTGTGTATTCTGCCCGAAGGCAGGTCCGAACCTCCGCAGAGGTGTGCCTGAGCCGGAGTTTACATACGGTAGCGTGGCCAATTCCTTTCTGCTCCTCCATTCCCTTACCCCCACCAACAGCGCGTGGCAGCCCATCCAAATCTTGACCACGCCCAGTGTTGCTTAACTTCGGAGATCTCACGGGATCCGGTGTTTCAACACGGCTAATCATTGGCAAATACTAAATAATGTTCAGTAAGCACAGGTTATAACGTCACACCTAAGATAGCGAAAAAGTTGTTAGAAAGCGCATTGTAGTGGAACAACACTATATATGAGTGTACCACACAGCATTGTTCCTTAGCTGAAGGAATATAACTCAGAAAAAAGTTAATGTATTCCATGAATCAAACCACATGGCGCTACAGTCCTGATGGAGCTTCAACTACGAAGCGACCGCTGCTCACCCCGATAAAAGTTTCAATAACAGATATAACTTTTATTAAGTACTGCAGTTAATATAAATTCCAGGGAAAGATATCAATTTCAAGAAACTTCACTTATCGCACTTATCGCAAACATAAGAAACTGAAGAAGAAGATAATGATGTGAAAATAAAGAAGGGTTTCAGTCAATTCACAGTTACTCATAAAAGAATAAGCACATGGTACTTTATGGTTACGATGGGAAAGGACAGCGGTAAGATTAAGGAGGAAGCGACCATGGCCTTAAGTGAGGTATAGCCCCAGCATTTGCCTGGTATGAAAATGGGAAACCATGAAAAACCACCTCCAGGGCTGCTACGAACTATCTCCCGAATGCAAGCTAACAGCTGTGCTCCGCAATCCGCGTAATTACTGTAGTTCGTTCATCAAAATTACATCGATTCCATCAACATGATCACGTCTCCCTTCTCAGCAATTGTTTCCCACAAAACTAAATATTGTCCATTTACAGCATTGTTAATCGAGTCCTCCATTGAGTATCCTTGTATTATTCCAAAGTTTTCTTTTTCAAGGGCAATAACTAGGCCACTTTGCATTGCGTAAGTCACAATTCCTTTCGCCTAAATCATAAGCGCATCGCTCTTACAGCAACTGATAGACATGAACTGAGCATTAAATGCGTTTCGTAGCACATCATTGAGCATGTGACATATACAATTCAGCCTCATAAAGGTCATGCAGTGCGGCGGTAATATTGGCACCTGACTGGTTGCGAAAGGCACTCGTTTACAAACAGACGTACTGTTACGTGCCAGCCATGTCGTAGACCCTTCGGTAATTCGTGGAAGGGGATAGTGAGTCAGTTGGGAGCCCCTGTACTTTTCTCTTCATCTGGTTTTACCCTATACGTTCTGGAACACGAAACGGGAATATTTCGTTTCTAGCCTAGCCCTTAACATTATAGTAACCCGTCATCGAGATATAAATACAAGGGGGCCGTGAACGAGGAGTTGTAGTAGTGTTGGAGGGTCGAGCGTCTGCAGGATGATCAATTAGTCAGTGTTAGATTCAGTCATCGGACTGGGGCAAGAGCAGTGTTAGCTGCCGGCAATGTCCCACCGATGTCAGAGTATCTGGGTGGATTACGGTGTGTGTACTGCCTAGGAGTACTGAGTACTGAGTACTGTACGTTTTCCGACGTGGAGTGAGCGAATGGAGCTTAACAAAAAAGTGCTCGTTGTCGTTTGTGCCCCTTCTGAGTCAGAGTATCGTCGCGTACTGAGTAGAGTTCTGGCTGCGTACTGCCTTGGATTGCTGTGTGTGTGTACTTCTGTGGTTAGAGGGCCATCGTGGAGTTAGCATATGGATCAGCTGTCGTGAGTGGAATTGGAGCAGTGTTAACCCGCGAAGACTGGCGCATGGGTGTTTTTGACCCGAGACTTAAATATTAGCCCATAATTTCTGATTGTATCACCCCTCGTTTACTGTCGCCTTCAGTACTTTCCTTTCTGACCTTGAAGTAAATCCTGAGAAAGTTGACATCACCCGAGTTATTAGCGTGTTACTCTCTGGCGGGTCAGGTTTAACCTCACGTGACTGTTCTTTGGTGAGCAAGCATTCCTTGTTCCCGCCGCCTCCTGCTCGGTCAAATCGGTGTTTAACTTGATAGCTGTGGCGATGGATTGGAATAAGGAATAAGAACCTTTAAAACGACTAATTAACGAAGTATTTCAAGAAGATGAAGAGGATCAAGAATCGGTGCACAGGCAAGTGAAAATGAAGATGACTCTGTGTCAGAAAGTGAGCTTAGCAAAAGATCTGCTGCACAATCATCGGCTTACTTTATTTGGAACAATACGTAATAAAAAAAAAGAAATTCCTCGTAGTTTTGTACAATACAAAAACAGACCACATTATTCAAGTAAATCTACATTTGGTAAACAAGTGACTCTGGTATCATTTGTTCCGAGGAAAGGAAAGACCGTGCTGCTCCTATCAACAGTGCACCATGATGCAGCCATTGATGTAGAAATTGGTGATAAACAGAAGCCGTAGATGAGCACATTTCACAACTGCACAAAGTCTGGCGTTGATGTTGTTGACGAACTTTGTGCAACATCCAACGTTGGAAGTGTGAGTAACATGAAAAGGCGAGCCGTAAAGAAGAATCTTCTTCGTTCACCGAGGTCGAAGATAGCTGGATATGTAGGCATTAAAACTCCGTGACAGGGCCTCCAGCTAAGGAAGACCGAATAAGACGTGGGTATTGCCCTTCCAGTGCTGACAGGAAGACGAAAACTGAGTGAAAAATTGTGGAATAATGATTTGTGGTCAACACACCACTCCCATGTGTCTCCATTGTGGGGTATCGCTACCAGCCAGCGTGAATAAAGGGCAACATTTTGGACAGCCATGAATTCTTGAGGAACAACGGTAACGATTTGTGAGTGTTTGGAAACTTTTCTTGAGACTTGTGCTATATATTAGTGTGAATATTTCTTTGAATTGTTGATCCTAAGTGACTGAAATTTAAGATAAATACTTTCCTGCCGATATTAAGGCGTATTTTACTGTTTATGGAATTATTGTAATTTTTTGCATGTTATACTGAACACATTTTTTAAACCACATTAAATGATTTAGAATAGTTTGTTGAAAGAGTCTAGGTGCAAATTCATTTCGTACGTAGTGCAAGATGGCTAAACATAGATTTTGAAAGTCCCGGTCAAATACACCCAAACGCCAAACTTCGCGCTATATTTCTTCGGGACAGTCCTGAAGGGTTAACTGTCGTTGCAGTGAGGAGTATTGTAGTGCTGGCTAGTACTGTCGAACTGTTGCTGTTTAGTTGTAATTGAAGACCTGGATACAAGAACAGCTTCAGTCTGCTTAAGCTCTTATTGCATAAACATCATATTCAAAATCCTTGAACCCTCTCTTATTCAACAAGGTGTGTCTCAGTTCTGTACGCAGCTTGTAGAGGTAAGGAGATGACAGAAATGAAAGGCGTGCGCTACGCTGTTGTTGCAAGGAACAGAGCGATCCTGCATCATCAGCGTCTAAAAATACGTGAAGCTTCATTACAACAATGGCATTGTATCTGGGTGTCAGACATCTTTTACAACTTTCAGCCATTTGTGTTCATAAATAAAAAGGTTAAAGTTCTGTCTCACAATGATTTACAAATACGTAATATACATAAGCAAGGTGTGAAAGCACCGACGAGGGGTGATACACTATCCTTAGCTAAGTACTTAAAACCTGAAAATATAGAGTGGTAAGAGAAGGTCTTGCGTGTGAGCTGTGAATCGGAAAGTTCAGAAAGTGATTCCGATCGCAACAATGCAAAAGTGAAAGGAATAATTTAACTGAATGAAAATCCTGTTAATTGATTCAATGTATCGTCCCAATCTATTTTCCAATCATAGTTGATCCATATTCAGCTGATGTAATTACTCAGAACCTGTGTTTACATAGTGTTTCGGAGTTCCATGCAATAACAGAGTATACTAAGAAAATTTAACTCCATTTATCCTTGTATCCATTCAAGATATTTGATACAAACTTGAGAATATATTATCTATTGTTACATATTATGTTTATGTATCATATTACCTTATATTTGTATTTATATTTTAGTTATTCAAATTTAAAACTTCGACTTTCTGTTTCTCAAAATAACTTAAATCTACTAACGCTGTTATTGGGTCTAGGTCCTCAATTGTTAAGTAGCTTATTGTATTTGCCTGTGTGTATCAATGGACTTTCTCTGGAGTCGAACAAAGGAACAATCGTCGTGTGCTGTGGGGGTCAACATTCCTGGTTCGTAGCTGTCTGCCTGTAGCTACTGTGTGGGATGACTGAAATTGCGAGCGGCAGTGAAACTAAGGCGAGCCCGGCAATAAGGATTATAGCCGCCTCAGGTAATACCAACGAGCAGGACTACCTACAGTGTGAAGAGGACAAGGACTTGTAAATAGGCATTAATTAGTGAATGCTGTCATTCGCGGTTGAATAGAATTGTGTGTGTGTGTCTGTGCATTTATTGGGTCAACCTGAAATAAATTAGAGCGTTAAATCAGACGGTGTTTTATTCGTAACAATGCCAAGGAACGGATATCGTCTTAGCTATTATCTTACAATATTATTGCCTGATTTATGTTCGTCCGGAATCCGGCTTGTGAACGGGACGCGAGATTCGAGGTGGTCGCTGATCAATCGCCACTGGCCATGGGTCCAACACCTCCTCATAGACTAAATCACCTTCCGCCATATGTCGGTAATGGATTTTTGGTTGAGGTATAGTATCTTTGGTCGATACTTTTCCACAGATAGCTCCAGTGTTGATCAAGGTCTGCACAAATACATAAATCCTTCACCTCCAAACGTCCTATATAACATTCTCACGCACACGTAGTCACACATTTATCAACAAACAAATCCTGGACAATTTTAAGAAGACGGTTTACTCGTGAACAAGGTGCTTTGTTGGTGGTAACGAGAAATATTGGGCCCCCCAGCGGACCCTTTACCGTGTGCATAAAGTTTGATGCAGACCGTACAAGAAACACAATGCCATCGACCACAGGCTGAAACTCCGACCACATAAGACTTTCTAATTTCAGGTCCAGCTCTGCTGTCTTGCATTGCCTATAGATTACTTTTCATTCTTTCTCTTTTTGTAGATATAAGAAATAATTACCAAGGGAGTGATAAACGGAAATAGTCGAACAGAAAACCATAGCACACTTCACATACTGTATTAACACAGAGAAATGTAATCATCACCTGATGGAACGTAGCCCATCACACGGCACAGCATTGCTTGCACGAGCACTAAACCATAGTTCCTGCCAGCCAGCCGCTCACAGATGACACAGCCCAGCCCAATCCATGCGATGACATCACGGACTGGTTTCGTCTGAGACTGGTGAGAGTCCAGTTCAGTGCAGTGCGGCTATGGCCCATGCATTGGCGGCTGTGTACGACTATGGCCTAGACACCTACACCACGGAGGGGCCCTTAACATGTTTTCTATCGGTGATATTTTATATTCAACTTGGCGCATACACAACACACAGGTGTTATTAATCATATATTACTCCCAGCACTTCCAATTTAATTATTTCTTTCTGGTGTGCTCTGTGAAATTTTTGATTTGCGTTAGTACTACTGGGATGTTATACAACACCAGATTACCAGATCACCAGATTACAAATAATAACTACATCTATGCATTACACAGACACTCCAACGTGGCTAAAATATAATATGAAGCTTACGATTTAGTACTATCGAGCATTGTTCCACTTTATTGGTTTTGGGGATGTTTAGCAGGGATATTATTTTCATATCGACTTACGGAAGCCTTTCTCTGATCATGCAACTTCTTGTGTTTAATATATTTCCCTTCACTAATATTCACTTTACGCTTTTACGAACAACGAATTAACAATGTAAATTTAACGTCATATGCCTATGCTTTATATGTTATTAGAGGGCTATCCATCATAATTCTCTGTCGGTGGTATATGTGAATGGTATTGTAATAAATTATTATCTTTAGATTTATTGGACGTGACGGGTTTCAGGGTTAAGTTGGAAAATTCATGCAATGGTCACATCTTCACGCAGATCCAGAGAGTGAATTTCGTATTTTATAATATAAGATGACATGGCATGACCTATGGTAACCAAATAAGAACACACGGAATCCTGTGACAATCTACTTCATGTCTCTTCTTCTTCTTCTTCTTTTCTAGCCTATTTCAATCCACTGCTGGATATAGGCCTCTTCCATGTGCTTCCATCGTCTTCGGTCTTGAACCACTTGGAACCAGCGTGTTCCAGCCAACAGCTTTATGTCGTCGAGCCATCTCTTCAGGGGTCTTCCAATGCCTCTCTTGTGTCCCCATGGTCTCCAGTGAACAATCCTAGAGGTCCACCTGTTGTAGTCTTGTCGAGCTACGTGTCCTACCCATTGCCATTTTAGTTTTGCTACTATCTCTAGGATGTCTGTTACATTAGTTCTTCTCCTGATGTCCTCTGAACGGATCTTATCCCTAAGGCTGATCCCTAGCATCTGTCGCTCCATGGCTCGTTGTGTTCGCTGAAGCTTGCGAGCACTTTCCTTCGTCAGAGTCATCGTTTCCAGACCGTAAGTTGTAACTGGCAGCACGCACGTATTATAAACCTTGGTCTTCAGGTGGTGCGGCTCTTTTCAGGTACACCCCCAATGGAGGTGAGCTACATGTGCCATTTTCACAACATGCCAGCCCTTCTGCCATTCTTACATTTCTGGCAGTACCGGGAATCGAACCCGGGCCCCCAAGGACGGCAGCTAATAACACTAACCGTTACGCTAAGAAAAGAAAAGAAAGAAAAATAATTCCTGCGGGACTGAATTACTTGACCTCGGCGTCTCCGAAAACCTTAAATGTAGTTAGTGGTACGTAAAGCAAATACTGACATGCCATGACATGACATACCGTATCCAAAGGAGGACACATGAATCCTGTGACAATCATTATCTACAAATACATGTCACTTACAAGAATGAAGCAAAAGGCGATTGGAATCTTACTCTCAGAAAATAAGATTGAATGAATGGAACCCTAAAGAACCCCATGAGGATATTCCAGAAAATCAAGACTTATTTTGTCCTGAGACATGGAGATGTAGACAGGACTATGAAGGGAATGAAGGCCTCTAAAGCTCCAGGACCTGGTAATATTCCCATCGAATCACAGAATAATCGTAGGGAAGTAGGAATTCAGTCTTCAGCAATCTCTTGACTAACATATTAAATTGGTGAAATTCCCGAGGCCTGGAGGAAAAGTACCACTATTCCAATATGTAAGCCGAATGGGGATACGCAGGACAATCAAAATAACTCGGAAATCAAGATTATGAGCCACGACGTGAAACTCTGGGAGGAGGTCATTGAGACAGGGCCGAGGGAAGAGTCCCAGATTACAGAAAATGAATTCGAGTTTATTCCTGGCAGGTCCGCAACCGATGCAAACTTCGCTCTCAGGATGTTGATGGAAAAGTACCGATTGTGTAGAAAAATTCTGTCAAGAGTCACATTGATCTTGAAAATGTTTATGACCGAGTGAAATGATCTTAATTCTTGGACAATAAGGAAGAGAAGTGTCTGTTATCCGTAAATTACCATGATCCATGATGTGCACAATGGAAGCCAAGCGACTATGAGAAGAATTGGCAGTTAAGGTTGGTGTGCGTCAGGGGTCAGTCCTTAGCCCATACCTCCTAACTGTTGTCATGGACCAACTGAGAAAGCACATACAAGATGAAGCTCCATGGACCATCATCTTTGAGGATGATAAAGTGCTTGTGAGTGAAAGTATTAGAAGCACTATGTGGAAAGCTGATCAATTGTTAGGATGTGTTAGAAAGAAATGTGCTTAAGATTAGCAGGACAAAGAAGGAACACCGTAAAAGTAGTTAGTGGGCCGAAAAGCCAATTACGTTATTCTTCTTCTTCTTCATCCTATTATCATTTCGGAGACGCCAAGGAGCCTTAATTTTGTCGCGCAGGAGGACTTTTACGTGCCAGTAAACCTACCGACACGAGGCTGACTATTTGAGCACCTACAAATATCACCGGACTGAGCCGGGATCGAACCTGTCAAGTTGGGGTCAGAAGGCCAGTGCCTCAACAGAATGTGCCACTCAGCCCGACCGATTATTAATCTTTGTGGGAGTGGGAGAAGGGGTATCTCAAACAATGTGGCTATGTCAACAAACAAACAACCGTTCGGGAGCTCAAAATCAATATTCGAACAGTATTTGCTGTGTAATTTCTAGGCACACTCGACGAGGTTATGAAGAATGTCTGCCTTTGTGAGGAACCGAAAGGTGGTCGTTAAAAGTAATAATTTTTCAAAATGTCTTGAACTTCCAAAGCACTCAGGCTTACTTAGTATTTTTGGCAGAAACATGGGGATTTCATTCAAACGAACAAATATATTAATGATTCAAACCCATGTACGACTATTTTATTAAGGCCAGGAAATTAGAAGTATGTTTGTACTATAACTCGCCGGGCTGAGTGGCTCAGACGGTTGAGGCGGTGGCTTTCTGACCCTATTTTGGCAGGTTCGATCCTGGCTCAGTCCGATGGTAATTGAAGGTGCCCAGATACAGTCAGCCCCCATATTGGCAGATTTACTGGTACGTAAAAGAATTCCTGCGGGACTGAATTACTTGACCTCGGCGTCTCCGGAAACCTTAAATGTAGTTAGTGGTACGTAAAGCAAATACTGAACCCAAGACCATTGTGTCCCAAGAAATTTGAGTCTTAAAGTTACCACATGAGGCCCCATATGAAGCGGAGAAGCTCGAATATATATTTGTATCGCAGAGGCGACACGAGGCAGTAAGGTTGCTACTTTCTTTCCCACGCAAAGAGATGTGACGTCATCCGCACGTGTCGAAGGTGGATGGATACAAAATAAAGTGTTGGTTAAATAAGTATGTTTAATAAAGGGAATTAGCAGTGAACGTACTGTAATGAGCGTCCTGTAATTATCTGTAAGACAAGTGGTCTTTAGTAATACAGATTTGAGATCGCCAAGCCGTTTCCGTGAATATTTCATGAAGGACGCGCGTGTCTATTCAACCCGCGCCAAGTCGTCAGAATATATAGCCTATCAAATGAGGTCAATTAACAAGTTAATTTGGAACGAGATAATTTTAAATATTAATGAACAATGTCACTAGCAATTTAGCAAGTACTTGGTTACGGTAAAAAATCTGCTTAAAAATACATTTCCACAAAGTCGGAAAAGTACGCAAATTTTCTTGGCGGCGAGAAAAATGCCTAAGAGAGGGGACGGAAACTATAAATAAAAGGAGGCGCCATCTTGAAATCACCCTACGTTGAATTATTGAAGCTCGCGGGAGAAGGTTGTATTGTTCAGAAAAATCGATCGACGAATAATAGACTAAGAGGCAGAAACTTAGATTTTGGCCGATGTGGCTGGGGGTTGCCTCCAAGTGAAGATAGTTGTTCATCGCAGTATTAATCAGATGTAAAGACGGTCGTCAAGATACCGAAGTAGTAGTAGTGAAATTCTAATAATATTGTGTCGTAAAAGAAATAGTATTTCGTGTGCGGGCGACAGTCCCAAACATTCGGGTTTGGTTCGCGAAAATACTGAGTGAAGGGTATTTCCTCTTTGTGCTATATTTATCAGCAAAGAAATATGAATAAAACAAAATGTGAAGCCAGAATATTTAAAATGGCTAAATAACCATCGGGAGGTTACTGGTGAGCCAAAATGGAAGCTGACGTGCAGTTAAGGTAGGTGGAATGCCAATATCACCGCCCATGTATCTGTTTTATGACATCACACTTATATGTACTTGTAATGGGTATTTGTGACGCAGTTTGGTCACCCATTTGTTTCGTGAATGTCAGAAATATGACGAAAAGTCATTTGTTTTCTTTTTCTGCTTGGATAAATTTTATAAATTATTACGAGTGCCGTGTAATATGTTGTATATGAGGCGTATAGTTTCAAACATGGCCAAGTCCGTTGAGCTGTTTTTTTCAGGAGAAGCAAAAAATTCGTTTAGGGTATTAATTCATATATATTCAGACACTTTAATCTTTATGTTGCTTAGCAGAGGCTTCTGATTCATTACCATACAATTTTTACAGTCTAAATATATTACATGAATTGAAAAATGTATTTAAAATTTGGACTTGACCATGTTTGAAACTAACTGTGGGACTTGGCCGATTTTGAAACTTACGTAAGAGGACTTGGCCATCTTTGAAACTTAGATTAGAAAATTTGGCCTAATACCTAAAGAAAAAGAAATCTAGATTAGTCCTATTTTCCAACTGTGTTCATCTTGACTTTATTTAGAACAAATATGATTAAAAATGATATAAGATTTAGTGAAAAATCTTTATAAAGATTATTATTTTAAACATTATGTTTGTGTAAAATTACCCAACATTGTAACCAATGTAGAGGCTAATTAACATTTAAATAGCGTATATTTTGCAAATATATGGATTCATGTAGCTACTTCAATGTATATTCTTCATATTATACCTATTCAATACCATCGCGCCTTTGAAACACATCACCGAGCCTTGATTAAATCACCACTAACAACACGTTGTTGATTGTACTCATCTCAGCTGTCTTTCCCTCCTGCGCTTCCAGGTGGAAAGATCACGTTGCCGCTTTCTGGTGTGGCGTTTATTAATTTCCTCCATTTTATTGCACAGCAAATATGAACACTATTAAAAACGACCAATTAATTATGTATATATTTATAATTTATAAAATATTTATTAAAACACACGCAAACAAAACCACATGTGACTCGAACAAACGTCAGGCCGCCATACTACCGGAAGAAAACACGTGACTGGATAGCGCAGGATTATTGGCCCGTGCGGGTTAACAGGGACTTGGCCGACTTTGATATGAAACCTCATTCTTTGCTGCAATTTTAAATGTGATCTGGCCGGATTTGAAACCCACTTTCGTTCCCGTTGTATTCATCTTGTAAAGAGGAATCCATCGAAGTCAAAATATCAGAACGTGAGAAAGATGGACTTGGTCGTGTTTGAAACTATACGCCTCATATATTCAATAACGAGGGTCACGAAGCGATATGACGTCCAAAGTAGATCGTCATTTCCGTGAATTTATTGCCTCTATTTTGTGGTGTCAAGTTGAGATGTTTTTATCTGACGTAAAGTTTTTCTGTTTAAATTATGACCGAGATGGTGCAAGATATCCGTGGTTACCCAGTTTCAATTGGTTGTAGGCGCTATCGTGTTGAGTAATGCAGATCAGTGAATATCTGTCACGAAAGTACTGCTATTCTATGTCTGTTTAAACTGTGTCTGATTGACAATAAATAACAGTAAAGTTCTCAGTCATTTTTCTGAAAATCCAGTTTTAAAAATACAAAGTCATATTAGGCGAAGACATTTCATTAATAGAATATTGTGTGTAAATTATGCGTTGTGGATTCTAAGGATTATTATTCCAGTCTTTTTGTCATTGAGATTTGTCGTATGAGTTGAGGAAGGATTTGTGAATCAGGTGATCGGAAGCCTGTAATGATGCCGGGAAATTCTGCGTGAGCCCGAGGAAGATATTTGTATAATTTTCGAGATGGAAATCATGAGAGAATCCACGTAAGTGTTAATTTGTGATGTTTATAATTATTGAATGACATCTTAAGTAAATATCTGTGCGTATCTCTTTGGGTCAGGAAGGTCGTATTTTTAATTTTAATTGTGAAGTCGAAGATTTCGTTCTGTCAAGACCAGTTAAGCGTGAACATATAGGACAGGTGTTTTCATTCAAAGCTTGACAGCGGTTGTGTCCGCTAGAGCCAGCTGAGCGAGGTATCGCCGCTCGGACATAACGGTATTTGTGCTGTCTTTACGTGTTAAAAACTAGATTTTATTCTTCAGAATGGTGATCGTAAATTTGCAAGAACCAGTTGAAATTTTCATTCATGAGCAACCGATAGGTTATTAGATAGCATTAATTTGTTTAACCGAGATCTGAATGTATATTTGAAACCACGAAGTTAGACTATAATGAGCGAAGTCAGCCAATTTCAGGGTATCCAGAATAGAGTGTTGGTAGTAGTTATTGATTCATTTTGAGGCTGCACAAAGCCTCATTTAAATGTTATGATGGGATATGACATAGTAATTGGCTTACATAATACTGGAAATAAATGGTGTAAATTTTCTTCCAGCTGCACGATTCCAAATGACGATAAACATTATAAAGGGGTTATAATATAACTACGTCAGAATTTTAGTAGGGACTTGTTAAAGAAACCATTCGTCCGCGGATATAGAATTTGTTGTTAATTAGGATTTAGTAAATTATTAAACTCAGTGGAAACCGTATTTGTGAAATAATTTAAAAGCCAAGTAAATAACTTGAAGGTGTATTCCGGATATCTTAGTTTATTTCGCTGGAAAAATTCAAGTATTAACGTAACACTTAAGGGGACATATCCGAAGGTAGTGGATTTTACGGCCACAAAGTATTGTGAGCATTGTTGTTGTTGTATTATTTAACTTTGATTGATTGAGCATTAAATGTGCTGGGATTAGTAAGTGGGAAACCTTGGTCATCAACCGATGTAACTTAATTGTGTTTAGCATTCAGCTTTGAAAATTGGATGGTCAAGGGGTCATCAACCTCAGTGACTTAGATTAAGGCCATATGCCACTATAGCATCATTTTCCTTGCGGTCATCATCCACAATGACTTTAAAGTAAATTAGAAGGTTAGATGTCGGTCCATGATATAGTCGCAGGTTACATCGATTCAATTCAGTGTCCATGCCGTACAACCACTGTGTGGCACACACCGATTGGACTGCCTTAATTATACCAAGAGTCCAGTGTTCGTATTACGAGGGCTGAACCATCACGAATCATTATGATGGTACGTGTAGTCTCACATGGAAGCCGAATTTAAGGATTTCCAGACATTCTTTTCTTCATTCTTAACTTGTGACAATGGTTTCCAGTAAGTTTGCCCATCAGGCAGTTAAGTCAAAGTCCCAAACCAGTATAACTATCCTGTGCGTTGTAATTATTGTTGCGGTGATTGGACAAGGTGAGTTCAATTTATAATCATGATTTCTTTAATAAACACAGAATTTCTTGAGTTGATCTTTCATTCAAGTAGCTAGTGTAGATAAAATGAAACCCGCCCTTACCTCAGCAAGTGGCGAAGACCCCGTAACGACCCAAGAGACAGATCTCATGCCAATTGCTGATAGGTAGGGAAGGTAGGTATCCTTTATGGACCACCAAGGGTTCAATACGAATATTATTTTTAGTAATATAACTCCTCAGTACATTTAAATACCGTACACTATGATATTTACTTTGCCATGCATCAGTGTGACTTGAGCAGACGTATGCGAGAACCGTACCGTCAAATGAGTGAGTTTGAAAGGGCGCCCAATATTGGCATGAGAGAACGTGATGCATCCATCCGGGAAATTGCTACTCGTGTGGGACGAAGTGTGCCGGCAGTGCAAGGGGTGTGTACAGAATGGTTCACAGAAGGCCGCAGAACATGACGTGATGGGTCTGGTCGCACCACACATTCCACCTCCCGAGAAGATCGACACCTCATCCGAATGGCATTGCAGGAGAGATCTGCGTCCTCCTAGGCTCTGCCGCAACGGTGGATCAGTGAAACACATCGTACACTATAAGGAGCGGCAGTCCATCGCCGTTTGTTACGGTCTGGGTTACCGGCGCGTCGTCCACTTCTCCGCCTACCTTTGACTAATATGCATAAACATGCTGCAGTGCAATGTTGTATGGAACGACGTCACTGGGTATAGGTATGGCACCAGATAGTGTTTTCGGACAAATCCAGGTTCTGTTTATTTGAAAATGATGGCCGCATTTTGGTTCGCCGCAGACAGTGGGAGAGGCAACACACTGACTGCATTCGCACAAGACATACAGCGCTAACTCAAGGTCTTATGGTATGGGGTGCTATTGGGTACAACCACAAATCACAGTTGGTGCGTGTCCAGGGCACTTTGACCGTTTTGAACAACGTGAATGATATTCTGCGACCCGTAGCCGTACCCTTTCTGCACGACACCCCAGACGCCATATTTCAGCAGGGCAATGCGCGACCACATGTTGCTGCACGAACGCGTGCCTTCTTGTTGTCACACGATGTCAGACTGTTGCTCTGGCCCGCCCGAACCCCGAACTTGTCGCCAGTCGAAAATGTGTGGGATATGGGGAAACGAAGGGTGGGGCTCTGTGACCCAATGCCAACCACTAAAGGTGAACTGTGGAACCAGGTGAATGCAGCATGTATGCCTATATTCCAGAACGCCATTCGCGCCTTACACGCGTCGATGTCATCACGCATGGAACAAGATATGAGTGCCCATGGAGGACCGAGTGCCTACACGACACATGCTGAACCTAGGTGACTGAAATCCTAATCGTTTCTGGACAACATACGAATGAACATGCCCTCTGAATATGAACTTCCTATCTCTAGTCTTTCAAGGCGTTCTGTTTTTAAGGACAGGGGTGTACATTTTTGAATTGTGGAATGCACAGCTAACAATTCAGTACCTTCATACTGAAAAGGCAAGAATTGGTACCGCTGTGGTGAGAAAATAAAAATCTGTAAGTTTATTCTTCTTCTAATTATTATTATTACTAGAATAGCAGACCCACCCTTTCTCGATCGCTAAAAATCGACATCAGTGAATATATATAGATCGACATACGAAGGTATATGCGTGTTTACAATATTGAAGACCTTCATTTACAGATTAACTGCTATTAAACGTACGTCATATCGACAAAGGATTATACCATAAGACACGCCGGATTTAGTGGCCTAAATGGCTGGTCCTATGATGTGTCATCTATTCTTGGGTCAGATTGAGTTGGAAACCTGGAACAGGGTAAAGGTTTTGTAAGATTATCTCACATTACATTACTTTTCGGATAATAATGTGACAGCTACATATGTAGCATTTGGCTCACATATGGCTACAGGGTGGGCCAATTTTCGTGAAGAGTTTGATGATTCTGTATTTCATATAAGTAATTGAAAGTATGAATTATGCGTGTGAAAATTCCAAATTGACTTAACATCGATTAATAGAGAAAAATCAAACGTAAAAGGGATACAGATACGGCAAAAAGTCATAAGACCAAGGTTGTAGATCATTCCAAATTGAACGGAGATTGTGCAATCCGTTATGTGATAGGAATTTCCGAAGGTCTGCACCATCATTAAAATTGCCTGCATATTTCGATATTCTTCGGGGATAAAAAATGAAAAATTTAATGATATAGGATTTTTCCATTCGTTACAGGCTAAAACGTATAATTTTTTCAAATTTCAATTTTCTTCTTATTCTTCTGGCAGATTATGCCACAATGTGGATTTTGGGCGAGGCGGGTAAAAATTAGGACTTTCAGGAAACTAAACCAAAAATTATGGAGATGGTTATTATTACCCCTTAAACGGAAAGCTGTACGAAACTTTCGCCAAAATAGTCAGTGTAGAGGCACACAGTCGTTACGATTTGATTTATATAGATAGGGAATCTGCTCCATGTAAAACACCTTTTGGGCTATGTCCGCTGGACTTAACCTGCAAAAGTGACCATTCATGATATCTCCTTTATTAATCCTCCTGACGAAAAAATGCACATGAAAAAACAGGTTTAGAGGTGGAATTCCATCAGGTTTGGTCGATTTCCAGTCAGGTTGGTCTTGTTCTGTATATATTGTGGAAGAGTAAAATCACCATTTCGGTTCCCTATAAACCGCCAGTCCATTCCGGAACATGAAATGTTATTTACGTTTAAAACCTACCTTTGGACAGGTGGATGCTAAATATAAATTTTGGTTGGAATGTCTTCAATAGTTTTCAAGTTGTAAGGAATAGGCTTTACACGCACCCGCTCGTGAGTCAAGTCCGATGTGACTTGTACAGAAAAACGGTCCGTTAATGATATCTCCCTTATTAATCCTCGTATCGAAATGATGCACATGAGAAAAAAGGTTTAGAAATTACTTTCTACCAAGGTAGGTAGACTTCCATAAAGTTTGGTTGTGAATATTTTTTGGAAGTGCAAAATCTCTGTTTCGGTTTCGTATAAACCCCCAGTCAGTTCAGGGATTTAGAAACAATATTTGCCCTAAAACCTATCAAGGACAGGTGTATTCTAAGTACGAATCTTGGTGGAAATGCATCAAGTAGTTTCTAGCACTCACGTACATATGGCGTAATTAAGGAAAAAAAATAATACAGTTAAGAATGTTGAAAGTAATAGAAAATGGATTATAACTGAGGACAGGCGGATAACGAAAAATATGTAAATGCCAAGTGAATGTATTGGAAAATCAAATGCCCCTCAATAAATTATGCTAGTGTGAGTTATGGATATAATAAAGCGGTAACAGAGGAGACATTTAGGTCCAGTGATTCTTAGGTAAACAAATAAGAAGATGACTAATGGTGTTATTACTTAATCTATTCGAGGGCGGATATAACCTCCAACGATATTCCGCCAATACCCCGCAGATGAGCCGATTGACGCCTCTCTTGCCATCTACCCAAGGAACAACCACGAATTTAAAAGCATGATGAGGAAAATGGCAATACGTTACTTCCCTACTGGCATGCAGTCAGAGACGTTGCCATGGTAACCTGTAGGTTCGTTGTCGGTCTGTCGGTCACTAAATGCAGAGCATGATACCAGCAGAAAATTGTAAATTTCTCCGTCATGTGAAGAGTAAGGTAAATTATGAACATAACGAAAGTAGTTTATAATGAAGAGACGTTTCACGTACGGTAAACGAAGTTTACAGAAAATCAATAGTATAAGAGAAAATGGAAGAAAACCACTGTGGTTTCCCTATAAACACCCCGTCTATTCAAAGATTTTAAAATTATATGCATATCGGAACCTTCCCCGGGATGAGTATACTCTAAAAGTGAAGTTTGGATGAGATCTATCCAGCCGTTTCGACGTGATGGTGGAAAAACCATTCTGATTTTCCTATAAACCCCCTTCTATTCAAGGATTTTAAAATGATATGCATATCGAAACCTTCCTCGGGATGAGTTTACTCTAAATGTGAAGTTTGGTTGAGATCTATCAAGCCGTTTCGACGTGATGGTGGAAAAAACATTCTGGTTTTCCTATAAACCCCCGTCTGTTCAAAGATTTTAAAATGATATGCATATTGAAACCTTCCCCGGGATGAGTATACTCTAAATACGAAGTTTGGTTGAGATCTATCCAGCCGTTTCGACGTGATGGTGGAAAAACCATTCTAATTTTCCTATAAACCCCCCGTCTATTCAAATATTTTAAAATGATATGCATATGGAAAACCTCCCCGAGATGAGCATACTCTAAATATGAAGTTTGGTTGAGCTCTATCCAGCCGTTTCGACGTGATGGTGGAAAAACCATCCTGGTTTTCCTATAAACCTCCCGTCTATTCAAGGATTTTAAAATGATATGCATATCAAAACCTTCCCCTGGATGAGTATACCCTAAATATGAAGTTTGGTTGAGATCTATCCAGCCGTTCCGACGTGATGGTGGAACAGACAAACAGACAGACAAACAGAAACAATTTTATTTATATATACACTGACTGACAGTGCAAATGCAACATCAAGAAGGAGTGGTCAGAACATTATGCCAATTGCAGGGTAGACTGATGTCACTGAGGTATGCTCATGATGTGAAATGCGCCGCTGTGCTGCGCACGTAGCGAACGATAAATGGGACACGGCGTTGGCGAATGGCCCACTTCGTACCGTGATTTCTCAGCCGACAGTCATTGTAGAACGTGTTGTCGTGTGCCACAGGACATGTGTATAGCTAAGAATGCCAGGCCGCCGTCAACGGAGGCATTTCCAGCAGACAGACGACTTTACGAGGGGTATGGTGATCGGGCTGAGAAGGGCAGGTTGGTCGCTTCGTCAAATCGCAGCCGATACCCATAGGGATGTGTCCACGGTGCAGCGCCTGTGGCGAAGATGGTTGGCGCAGGGACATGTGGCACGTGCGAGGGGTCCAGGCGCAGCCCGAGTGACGTCAGCACGCGAGGATCGGCGCATCCGCCGCCAAGCGGTGGCAGCCCCGCACGCTACGTCAACCGCCATTCTTCAGCATGTGCAAGACACCCTGGCTGTTCCAATATCGACCAGAACAATTTCCCGTCGATTGGTTGAAGGAGGCCTGCACTCCCGGCGTCCGCTCAGAAGACTACCATTGACTCCACAGCATAGACGTGCACGCCTGGCATGGTGCCGGGCTAGAGCGACTTGGATGAGGGAATGGCGGAACGTCGTGTTCTCCGATGAGTCACGCTTCTGTTCTGTCAATGAGAGTCACCGCAGACGAGTGTGGCGTCGGCGTGGAGAAAGGTCAAATCCGGCAGTAACTGTGGAGCGCCCTACCGCTAGACAACGCGGCATCATGGTTTGGGGCGCTATTGCGTATGATTCCACGTCACCTCTAGTGCGTATTCAAGGCACATTAAATGCCCACCGCTACGTGCAGCATGTGCTGCGGCCGGTGGCACTCCCGTACCTTCAGGGGCTGCCCAATGCTCTGTTTCAGCATGATAATGCCCGCCCACACACTGCTCGCATCTCCCAACAGGCTCTACGAGGTGTACAGATGCTTCCGTGGCCAGCGTACTCTCCAGATCTCTCACCAATCGAACACGTGTGGGATCTCATTGGACGCCGTTTGAAAACTCTGCCCCAGCCTCGTACGAACGACCAACTGTGGCAAATGGTTGACAGAGAATGGAGAGCCATCCCTCAGGACACCATCCGCACTCTTATTGACTCTGTACCACGACGTGTTTCTGCGTGCATCGCCGCTCGCGGTGGTCCTACATCCTACTGAGTCGATGCCGTGCGCATTGTGTAACCTGCATATCGGTTTGAAATAAACATCAATTATTCGTCCGTGCCGTCTCTGTTTTTTCCCCAACTTTCATCCCTTTCGAACCACTCCTTCTTGGTGTTGCATTTGCTCTGTCAGTCAGTGTAGATTATTGTTATTATTAGTATTATTCTTCGTAGTGTGTATTCCTGTAGTCACGCCCTACTTCGTGAGCCATGATCAACGGCTGCGTGGCCTAGTAAGTGGTCCTGAGAGTCAGGACTCTAGATCCTACGGAATGGGAGTGGGCATCTTGGACATATTCTGAGTTATGGCCCTTCTTGTGCTCAGGCGGCTCGGACTATTCAATCCATCGGTGGTTCCAAGCCCGTTAGAAGAGAGATCCTGACTGGGACTATGTGAACATAGGGTAGCACCCTGCTTCACAAAAGTTTCAGCGAGCATGCTCAGAACGTTTTAAGCAAGCCTCGGGCCTGTGGGAGTAAAGAAGTCTTACTACAATTTGACAGGCGAGGGGACTCCTTAGAATCAACTTGGCGAACGAAATGGAATTGGATGGGGAGCTATCAATATTAATAGGGCATATGGAAGGAAGTAGAACTGGCAGAGGTAGCAAGATGGGTGGATGTGGATATGTTAGTAGTTAATGATATTCAGGTAAGGGGAGTTAACGAGAATGAGATAGGAGATTATAAAGTGTTCCTGACGGGTGTTAAACAGGGAAGGGCAGAGTGTGTGGAAGGAGAGTTCACGAGGAATACCATTGCATTCAACATAGTTTATGTTGAGTACGTAAATGAGCGAATGATATGGGTAGATTTACCAGCTGGAGGAATTGGGACGAAAGTTGTCTCAGTGTGTTCACCATATGAGGGTGCAGATGAGGAGGGAGCTGAGAAGTTTTATGAAACATTGAGTGACATTGTATTCAAGGTCAACAACAGGGTAGTATAATGTTAACAGGCGATTTCAATGCGATAGTTCGAAATATAACTGAAGGAAATGGGAAAGTGAAGGGTAAATGTGGGGAAGCTGTGGAAGATAATAGGAATGGGAAGCGTTTACTGGGATTCTGTGCTACAATCAGATTAGCACTTACGAATACATTATTCAAGGAAATGGCCATTCACCCCAACACGTGAGAGGTAGGGGCATCAGTTCCCTAATTGACTATACTTTAACCAAATTTGAATTCAGGAATTATGTTACGAATGTGTGGGTTTTCTGGGGATTTTTCGATTGTACGCACCACTACTTGATATGAAATGAACTGAGTACCCTTTAGACCTAGGATAGAGAAAGTGAAATTTGTCTGCAGACTAATAAGGGTAGAAAATCTCCTTGGAAGACGAAATTAGACACAAGTACGTACTGGATTTAATAAGCGAAAAGGTCCAAAGAAAGGACAATAAGCAGGTCCAGGGTATAGAAACAGAATGGGTGGCACACAAGGATGCTGTAGTAGAAACAGCAAGGTTATTTCTGAGAACAACTGTGGGTAAAGATGCGAAAGTGCAAGCACATTGGTGGAATGATGAAATGTGAGCAGATTGTAAACGTAAAAAGAAGGCTTATCAGAAATGCCTTCAAACAAGGGCTGATGTACAAGACAGGGTATTGTACGTAGGTGAAAGAAACAGAACGACACAAATAGCTGTTGAATCCAAGAAGAAGTCGTGGGAAGATTTTGGTAAAAATCTCGAAGGGCAGCAGGATAACCTTTCTGGACATTAACAAAGATGCTTAGAAAGGGAGGGGAAAAAGGAAATGAATGTTTTTTTTTGATTAAATCAGCTGAACTCATAATAGATCCCAGGGAATCACTGGACAGGTGTAAGGAATGTTTTGGAAATCCTTTTATCCTTGGTGACGCCGCGAACGATTGACTCATAGGGATGAGCACAATGATGTTGTTGAAATTACTGTTGAAATGGCGTATGGCTTTTAATGCCGGGGGTGTCGGAGCACATGTTCGGCTCGCCAGGTGCAGGTATTTCGATTTGACGTCCTTAGACGACCTGCGCGTCATGATGAGGATGAAATGATGATGAAGACAACACATACACCCAGTTCCCGTGCCAGAGAAATTAACCAATAATGGTTAAAATTCGTGACCATGCCGGGAATCGAATCCTGGAAACCTGTGACCAAAGGCCTGTATGCTAACCAGTTAGCCATGGAGCCGGACAAGTGGAAATGATGGCAAATAAACTCGATTGTCACAAGCAGTAATAATAGATGAAATTAGACGTCAAATTGTGAAATATCGCGGGAAGGCAGGGATGAAAATGCTTCGTAAAGTAGTAATATTAGCGTGCGAGTTGCTTTACGTCGCACCGACACCGATATGTCGTATGGTGACGATGGGGGCAGGAAAGGGCTAGGAATGGGAATGAAGCGGTCGTGGGCATAATTAAGGTACAGTCCCAGCATTTGCCTGGTGTGAAAATGGAAAACCACGGAGAACTATTTCAGGGCTGCCGACAGTGGGGTTAGAACCCACTATCCCTCGAATACTGGATATTAGCCACATTTAAGCGGCTGCAGCTGTCGAGCTCGGCATAATATTAGAGTGTAATGTTCATAAGGTACCTTCAGATTTGACGAAAGCAGTAATTGCACCTACACAGTCCGACTCGTTGGCTGAACGGTCAGCGTACTGGCCTTCGGTTCAGAGAGTCCCGGGCTCGATTCCCGGCCGGGTCGGGGATTTTAATCGTCTCTGATTAATTCTTCTAGCCCGGGGACTGGGTGTTTGTGTTTGTCCCAACACTTTCCTCTTCATATTCACACAACACACTACACTAATAACCACCACAGAAACATGCAATAGTGATTACATCCCTTCATATAGGGTTGGCGTCAGGAAGGGCATCCGGCCGTAAAACAGGGCCAAATCTACATGTGCGACACAGTTCGCAACCGCGATCCCACAGGTGTGGGAAAAGCGGTAGAAAAAGACGAAGAAGAAGAAGAAGAAGAAGAAGAAGAAGAAGAAGAAGAAGAAGAAGAAGTAATTGCACCTACACAAATCGAATGGAACGGGAAGGATTCCGATAACTATTTAAGAATTCCATTGATCAGTATGCTAGACAAGGTGTTAACCGGCATCTTAAAGAAGAGGGTGTAATCAGTGGTTGAGTTGAAGTTGGATGAAAACCAGTGTGGTTTCAGTCCACATAGGGACTGCCAGGATTAGATTTTCAGTAACCTATGCTACGAGAGGAATAAACAGTTATGTTTCTTAGATCTAGAGAAGGCAATTGACAGAGTACCGAGGAAAAAGTTGATTGCCGTATTGGGGGACTATGGAATTAAATCTAGATTATCAAAATCAATCAAGGATATTTATGTTGACAATTAGGCTGAAGTGAGAATTGATAATAAAATGTGTTCTTGTTTGAAGGTACTTACAGGGGTTAGATTAGGCTGTAATATTTCACCTTTGTTGTTCGTAGTTAACGTGGATAACCCACTGAAAGGTTTTAAGTGACAGGAAGGAATTCCTTTCGGTGAAAATGTAGTAAGCAGTCTGGCCTATGCCGACGACTTCGTCCTAATGGCAGATGGTGCCAAAAGCCGGCAGACTAATATCTCGGATCTTGCGATGCTTAAGATATGAAAATTACCCTTTACAAGACTAAATAGGAGCAAAATTGTGCAAACGGCCTCCAGATCCATCACCCAAAATAAACATAAAGTCATCTCAAAAAGGAAATAAACATTCACTGGAGGTAAAATTACTCATATGACGCGCGAAATATAAATCACAAACGACTTATAAGATGATCATTTGGAAACTCAGGAAACTAATTAAAAATTCTAAGAGTATTGAATATCAGGATGGGGAAACAATGCTGGATCACGTAAATCATTATTTCATGTATCGAGGATGTGTGCTCATCCAGCATGGTAGTGAGAATCAATCAAGGCGCAGCAATGCTAATACACTGACTGACAGAGCAAATGCAACACCAAGAAGGAGTGGTCAGAACTTTATGCCAATTGCAGGGTAGACTGACGTCACTGAGGTATGCTCATGATGTGAAATGCGGGGCTGTGCTGCGCACGTAGCGAACGATAAATGGGACACGGCGTTGGCGAATGGCCCACTTCGTACCGTGATTTCTCAGCCGACAGTCATTGTAGAACGTGTTGTCGTGTGCCACAGGACACGTGTATAGCTAAGAATGCCAGGCCGCCGTCAACGGAGGCATTTCCAGCAGACAGACGACTTTACGAGGGGTATGGTGATCGGGCTGAGAAGGGCAGGTTGGTCGCTTCGTCAAATCGCAGCCGATACCCATAGGGATGTGTCCACGGTGCAGCGCCTGTGGCGAAGATGGTTGGCGCAGGGACATGTGGCACGTGCGAGGGGTCCAGGCGCAGCCCGAGTGACGTCAGCACGCGAGGATCGGCGCATCCGCCGCCAAGCGGTGGCAACCCCGCACGCCACGTCAACCACCATTCTTCAGCATGTGCAAGACACCCTGGCTGTTCCAATATCGACCAGAACAATTTCCCGTCGATTGGTTGAAGGAGGCCTGCACTCCCGGCGTCCGCTCAGAAGATTACCATTGACTCCACAGCATAGACGTGCACGCCTGGCATGGTGCCGGGATAGAGCGACTTGGATGAGGGAATGGCGGAACGTCGTGTTCTCCGATGAGTCACGCTTCTGTTCTGTCAGTGATAGTCACCGCAGACGAGTGTGGCGTCGGCGTGGAGAAAGGTCAAATCCGGCAGTAACTGTGGAGCGCCCTACCGCTAGACAACGCGGCATCATGGTTTGGGGCGCTATTGCGTATGATTCCACGTCACCTCTAGTGCGTATTCAAGGCACGTTAAATGCCCACCGCTACGTGCAGCATGTGCTGCGGCCGGTGGCACTCCCGTACCTTCAGGGACTGCCCAATGCTCTGTTTCAGCAGGATAATGCCCGCCCACACACTGCTCGCATCTCCCAATAGGCTCTACGAGGTGTACAGATGCTTCCGTGGCCAGCGTACTCTCCGGATCTCTCACCAATCGAACACGTGTGGGATCTCATTGGACGCCGTTTGCAAACTCTGCCCCAGCCTCGTACGGACGATCAACTGTGGCAAATGGTTGACAGAGAATGGAGAACCATCCCTCAGGACACCATCCGCATTCTTATTAACTCTGTACCTCGACGTGTTTCTGCGTGCATCGCCGCTCGCGGTGGTCCTACATCCTACTGAGTCGATGCCGTGCGCATTGTGTAACCTGCATATCGGTTTGAAATAAACATCAATTATTCGTCCGTGCCGTCTCTGTTTTTTCCCAACTTTCATCTCTTTCGAACCACTCCTTCTTGGTGTTGCATTTGCTCTGTCAGTCAGTGTACATTGTGTTGACAGTTGCGATCAACAGTATTCGTAAGAAGGTAATAAGCTCCCGGGCGAAAGTATCTTTACATCGGTCTCCTTTCAGACCAACTTTGCTTTACGGGAGTTAAATCTGAGAGGACTCAGGATAGCTTATTCTTAAGTTGGAAATAACAAACATGAAAGTATTGAGAATGATTGTTGGTAAGAGCAGATGGGAACAATGGCAGGGGGTACTGGATATAAGGAGATAAAGGCTAGGTAAAGAATGCACTCGATGAAGGAGTACGCATAATTCGGCTTCGATGTTGGAATCATGTGAGACGAATGGAGGATGATAGGTTATCTTGGAGAATAATGGACTCGGTTATGAAGGGTAAGTGGAGTAGAGTGACACCAAGACGGCGATTGTTATACTCAGTAGCTAACGATCAATGGATAAAAGGTATAGAACTAAACGGAGCGTCAGAACTAGTTACAAAACGGTGATTGTGGCGGAGGTTAATAAATTCACAGAGGCTTGCACACTGAACGCTGGAAGGCATAACAGTCTATAACGAAGATATATTTATGATATATACATGCGAATAAGCCCATTAAGACTATGCAAAGTACTTATAGGCGTGCATTTGCCTTCCTCTTTGCCCATATTTCTTTTAATCTTTTACTGTGGGCTTCCTTTCTGCCTTCAGAACAGGTTGTTCCAGTCTTCTTTCTTGGTCGTTCCTCTTGGTCAACTTGCCATTTGTGAATTTTGGATCTGAAGATTACCCTGTACTGGGCATCTTCTGGTGCAATTCCTGCCTGTTTCAAATCGGTTTTAATTTCGCCAATCCATTTCATTGTGTCTGATTTAACTTTACTCCTATTTTCATAGAATTCGACTATTTGTTTGGTAAGTCTGTCTGGATGCATTCTTTAATATGACCATTGAATCTTATCCTGCGTTTTCTAATGCCACTGTGAATATTTGTATGTTGTTTTCTTTTTGGTGTTGCGCCGTTCTCGCGTCCAGGCAAGTCGTAATTAGATCAAGACTAGCTCAATGTACCGTCAATTCCCAATCGGGGTCGAATTAGGGCCATGAGTTTGATATCGAGAGCGAACCATCGGGGCATACGGTTGAATAATCATAACGTACACATTGGACATCTCCAGTTCGTGATCCGGTTCGTTTCCGCAAAAATTTTCATTGATTCTTAACCTACGTTCAGTTAAGGCTAGATACTTAACATAATGAGTCAATTGAAAGAGTGAATACGTTTCCTAATACTATTTCATTTAATAAAGAGAAAATCTTGAAAAGTGAATTAAATAATCTGGTATCAATTAAAAAAGCTCATTATTATCAGTTGACTTCGAAGTTCACCCATTTTTCTCAAAATATTTTAAAAAAGAGGCCTCTAATTAAATTTAAGAGAACAAGTTCAAATTATACACAAGGTTTGACTAGGGGCTGGAAAATACCTCGGATGCAGATTATTCAGGGTAGAATCAACTATAAAAATCACGTGTCTTTCTTTCATCTATCTTTACATAATCTGGTTTCTTAAAATTTTCAGTTGATTTACACATATATCACCTAATCAATTCACAGTAAACTAGCTTCACTTATCAGTAGCTGTCCATATTTCATTATCAGCATAAGTGTTTGTTAATTGTGATGAAAAGAAAATATTTTCTTAATTATTTCAAAGTTCTCATCTTTGTTATTCACTTCATATGGAAGAAAAGAGAATTCATTAAGTCATCACTTCATTCTAAAATAAAATAATCGAAACATCATTACTGTTATTTACTAAAGTTTTTCATCAAAAATAAATATTAATTTCAAAAGTTAATTTTAGTGCCAACACATTAATTATATGCGATCTGTCATCATGCTATCATTCACATCTGACAACTATTCAATGAATTTCTTCTAGATATTCAGTAGTCTAACTTGTAAGAAGACTCTATCAACCACTGTCAACCTTCAATTACAGATAATATTACCAGTGATATCATTCAATGTAACCAAATAAGTTTCCTAACATTTCTTATTTGAGTAAAGATATTTGTGGTTAGAATTTCGTACTAATCTAGGCTACGTTTGTGTTATACTCCGAATATGGATTTATTTTTGATGATCTACAGGTATTAGTTAAGATAGGCACGTTAAATAGATCGTATTCCGTACTGTATGTGGATTGCTGAAGAATTAACATGCATCGGAAATTAAGTATAACTATCCTCTACCTTAAAATTGCGTCAATTGACCTAACACCATCGACAAAATTATCTATTTCTTCACTCTTGACGAAATAATAACCATCATCATCATTACTCTTCATAATACTCGATCATTCTTCATATAGATAACATCTACTTCATATTACACGTCTCATGTCTCAATTTACATTATACTAAGCATAATAATCCATTTTAATTTGACGCATGTTACTACATAATCATTATTCATCCACTTAATTATCCCATTCTGTTCTCAATTTTCTTCAGATTCCAATAATTATCTTCATATGTCTTCCTAAGACGTTGCTATAACATGTATACGATGATATATCAACTCCACTTCGCAGTATTATGCCCTAATGTACACCTAATATTAACCACAATGTCGTATCAACTGTATTTAAACTAGGTTAACCTTTTCATTCAACATTGACAACATTACGAACGCAAGGTTTGATTATCACTGGTTAAATACTTCCTAATCCAATAAACTTGTCATTCTGGTCAGATGACTACCTAATAACCTCTAATGTTATTCATTTGCTTGACTTTTCGCGTAATATCACTTCTTTGGATAACTTAAGATAGCACTTCACATGTATATTTCACGAAAATATAAAATGGCACTTCTCAAACAAAACATCATTCGAATTACTTACGTACAGTATGATATACTTAAATGACTTACGCATCTTTTCCTCCTGCTTCCCTCGTCGCTGTTACATGTCCAACTGGCTAGGACATGCTGTATTTGCGTTCACGGCATCGATTCAGCCTCTGGGGAACATCTGGGAAGGTCTTTGGTCTTCTTCGGTCGTCAGGGGATTGATTTGTCTGCTCGTGTCCCCATAATCCAGGTAGTCTCCGCCTCAGCCTTCTTAGCACATGGCGTAGCTGGTTTCTTGCGCAGTTGAAACAGAAATACATATTGATATGGTAATTTTCGTCATATTATTATTACAAGGCCTGCTATGATCTTGTAATATGCTGCGACTAATGCTTCTTATAATGGTATGTTATCAGAATTCTGTAGTTAATCAATATGGCTATTAAAGCTTCAATCGGAATGTTATTTAATTTCCTAATAGGTTATTATTCCTCTCTAATTTCTTGAAATTGAATTCTCTCGCTGGGTACGTCGCCTTCTCGGTATATCGTGACGTAGTAATTACGTAATATGCTGACCGAACTGTGCTGTTTTATTTTATGAAGCTGTCTAAATTCTATAACACCGATGTCTTGCAGGGTTCCTGCCGACGACTACTCTTACTTATCTTTTAATTTAAACCTTCTTTTACACGTTCAGCCTCCTACTTGAATTAATTTCCTGCAGCGATCTGCTTGTAGATCCTTTCGGAATTGAATATTTTTTCAATAATAAATTTTTAACAATATTCCGTCTTCTTTCTTTTTCACCACCTTCTATATTTCATTCCCTCACTTGTACATGGTGAAAGCATAATTTTTCTGACATTTATGAGTATGTTAACGTGTTATTTTCGACGTTCTTGCGGCATAGCGACCATTTTTGCTCCAAAAAACTTCACTGCTGACAGTGAAATGGCACAGTGTTGACATGATTTTAAGGCTGCATATCCTGCAGATTTCGACTAATCATTGTCCATTTTGGTTGGTCCATTTATGTGCTGGGAATTTTCCTTTTGTTTTTCTGAGTTTTCTTTCTTTGCCTAATTGTGCATTGAAGTCGCCTAGTAAGATTTTGACGTGGTTAGGAGGAATTTTGGATATTATTTTCTAGAGTTTCCCAGGATTTGTCTTCCTATTCGCGGCCTGTTTTTTTTACCTCATTGATTGGCATGTGTGCATTAATTAGTGTGTATGTTTTATTTGAACACTTTATGTTGATTGTCATTAGTCTATCGTTTACAGGCTTCACATTTATTATTGAGTTGAGTATGTTTTTCTTGATTGAAAAAGCGACTTCTGAAAGTGGCGCGTTTTTGAGAATTCGTTTTTATGTTTTACTTTTGAAGAGTCTGTAGTTTCCGAAATCCATTGTGTTTTCGGCAGTCATTCTTGTTTATTGTAGTGCCAGTATCTGTATTTCTTGTTCGTTTAAGGTTTGCTCAAGTTCATGCAATTTTTCTGCTTTTATGAGAGTATTTATGTTTAATGTTCCGAAAAAGTTCTGCTGTTTGGGCGAAGTTGGCCAGAGGTCTCCAACTCCCTCTGTTTGCGTGTCAATCCAGATTACCCAGAATCCGACAGTCTAGTTGTACTGTTCTTGACAGCAGTGGATTGGTTATCACCTGGGGTAAAAGTTTGATTTCTAACACACCACATGGTACTTGATTATCACAAGTTTCGACAAAGGTTCAGTCTTAGGACTGGAGTGGTGAGTTCCAGAGCATGCGTTTTCAGCCGGAATTCTGGTTATCAGACGCCTGACCACTTTGCCGCTTGCTGCAAATCAGACGTGAAGTGGGTTTGAGTTAGCTCGTCCGTCCTTTCTGCCATTGGGATATGTCCTCTTCTGTCTTTGAGGCCTTGACCAATTTTGCCTTTGCCTCACTTGATTCGCGGGTCATAATTTGGCTATGCCTTATTCCCACCTGTCCTGCATATACACAGGAACTTCCCCTATCAGCCATTGGGACGCGCTGTGTCGGGAGGGCCCCCACCCCAGTGTCTCACGCAGGATTATGCCTAGCTCTTACTCAATTCAGAGCCAAAACCCCCACTCAAGCTGACCAGGCACGGTTATTATTATTATTATTATTATTATTATTATTATTATTATTATTATTATTATTATTATTTGACGTTACATGGTGAGATAATAGCATACGTTTGAACCGTAGAAGTGAAATACCTACAAATAAATAGAATAAAAATTCGGAATTAAAATCGACGAATGATTTCATATGACTTGATGAATTGTACAATTAGAATAATTACATGCAAATAATTTAAAAGTTATCTACCGCACTGTGTGTCTATACGGAGGAACATATTGACAAATAGATAACATAAAAATCTTAACGTTAACAGCACCATTTAAAAATGTGAATGAATCATCTGAGATCTGAAATCAGAATGAAGAGAACAAAAAGAGAGAAAAGATGAAGAAGATAATTATTTCACTTCCCTACAGTGGATAATAATATTTACCACTAACTACTTTTACAATTTTCAGGGACGCCCAGGTGCCAGAATTTTGTTCTGTAGGAGTTCCTTTTTATGCCTTTGTGTCAGATATCCAGCACTATTTTTCTGAGCCTAACTTCGCTAATTCGATCATTGTACAATCTGGTGGTAGTTGAAGGTGATCAGGTACGTCAACCTCATATCGGTAGATTTACTGCTACGTATAAGAAATCTTCGGATACAAAATTCAGCGCCCAATCTAGGAAGGTACTTAATTGGATGTAACATTAAATTGTTACTTACTGCTGTACAGTGTGAGACAGACAACATAGATTCTGTGGGAGAAGTGAATATCTGAAATACCTTGATTTTCAGACGCCACAGAACACCTATAGGCCTATGGACTTAGGTGGGAAGATTCTAGGCTCGTGCGATGTGATTGAAAGTACGCCAGAGAAGTTTCGATTAATGCGGTCGATCTCTTTCACAGATATAATGCATTCACTGAGAAGTAAAATACCTACAAATAAATAGAATAAAAATTCGGAAATAAAATCTAGGCCAATCGAAGTTTACTCAACTTTATAAATGATGTGAAAATAAGATAAATTGTTAATAAATAACCTACCAGTTTGGCTACACTTTTCATGTAATTCAGCTTTAAGCCCGTGTTCGGCAGTTGATTGGCTCCAAATTGTAACTGTTCCCTCTCGTCAAAACACTTGAGGAGATGAAAGTTATTATCTTGTTACACATGAATATTAAATAAACTATTTGTGGCGTGTCCGCAAATTGCCACGCAAATAGAAACAATCAACATTCCATGGTTCCCCATTTCTCTATGTAATGTTTGGGCGCCATGGTTACAGTTTTAAACAAAACTGTAAACCAAAATTTATATTTACTAGCATAGAGACTTACACTTAGATCACAGGGGTAGGATTTTAAATAATTAACCATTAAGTATCGCTTAAGAAAGAAAATTAACGCAATATAAAATACAAATGAATTTATTATACCAAAAAAATGAGATGAATCGGAAAAGTTTCCTTAAAGCGTGGAGGAATTTATAATTTACTGAATTTACTATTGCTTGCTTTATCTAATTGAAGCTCACCAATTGCAGCTTTCGTTGACGTCATCTGGTTTCCGTGGTTACTCGTTCTATTCTTCTCGATGTAGACTTTGCTCCATGGACATCCTTCCTTCCTTCTCTGATGTGGTACGGGCTATCTGGACTAGCACTCCCTGCTTGCCTAGTCTTTAAATTAGACATTGGCCCTATACTTGTAAAAACTGATCAGCGTAGATCGTATGAGGAGAAAATTCAGAGATATGAATTTTTCCATATTAGTAGAAATCTCAATCCAACTGAGCTATACTATTTATACGATACAGACTTGTACCAAAATTCCGTAGACTTGAACTAAACATAGTTCTTCGTCCACAATATTTACTGAATATCACACAAGCCTTAGGCTTGTTTCGTTTCACGTAGATCCGATAACATTACCGCAGCTGAGTACTGTATCGAAGCGATAACACATTGTACAAAAATAACTATGTCGCAGAGCGACCACACACTGTTTCAAATATCAAATCACGTCGTACAAAGTAGATGTTCACAGTAGAAGTACTAGTGATGGAGTACACGTAGTTAGGTTGTAAGGTTGTAAGGTTGTAAGGTCGTAAGGTTGTCAGGTCCCGTTCTCGTGTGGAGAATCAGTATATATCCGGGCTCACCCCCACTCTTGGTAACAGTTCAATCTCAAAACTCATATACAACGAAGTATCTGATTCGATAGATCGAAGCATCAACTCCCTTTCCCTTCTTCCTCGACAAGTCAAGAAGGCGTGGCGATGATACAGCTGACCAGCTTGCAAGCCTCGTGCACGGGTGGCTGTTTACTAGCCTTGGGCATACGATAAACCCATGACTCACGCCAAAATCCCAAGCTTCAAGAATAACCCTCCGTATACACAAATATGAGATGAAATGAAAACAACTATGTCTCAACATATTGACCGTATTTACAACATACTGAATTCTTATCCTACATAATATAATAATTTAAATAATAAAACGATGTTATCATATATAAAATATGATTCCAAAATGCCTTGATTACAAATGATTGACGTTGAATAAATATGTTATTACAAATACACTGACTGACAGAGCAAATGCAACACCAAGAAGGAGTGGTTCGAAAGGGATGAAAGTTGGGGAAAAACAGAGACGGCACGGACGAATAATTGATGTTTATTTCAAACCGATATGCAGGTTACACAATGCGCACGGCATCGACTCAGTAGGATGTAGGACCACCGCGAGCGGCGATGCACGCAGAAACACGTCGAGGTACAGAGTCAATAAGAGTGCGGATGGTGTCCTGAGGGATGGTTCTCCATTCTCTGTCAACCATTTGCCACAGTTGGTCATCCGTACGAGGCTGGGGCAGAGTTTGCAAACGGCGTCCAATGAGATCCCACACGTGTTCGATTGGTGAGAGATCCGGAGAGTACGCTGGCCACGGAAGCATCTGTACAGCTCGTAGAGCCTGTTGGGAGATGCGAGCAGTGTGTGGGCGGGCATTATCCTGCTGAAACAGAGCATTGGGCAGCCCCTGAAGGTACGGGAGTGCCACCGGCCGCAGCACATGCTGCACGTAGCGGTGGGCATTTAACGTGCCTTGAATACGCACTAGAGGTGACGTGGAATCATACGCAATAGCGCCCCAAACCATGATGCCGCGTTGTCTAGCGGTAGGACGCTCCACAGTTACTGCCGGATTTGTCCTTTCTCCACGCCGACGCCACACTCGTCTGCGGTGACTATCACTGACAGAACAGAAGCGTGACTCATCGGAGAACACGACGTTCCGCCATTCCCTCATCCAAGTCGCTCTAGCTCGGCACCATGCCAGGCGTGCACGTCTATGCTGTGGAGTCAATGGTAGTCTTCTGAGCGGACGCCGGGAGTGCAGGCCTCCTTCAACTAATCGACGGGAAATTGTTCTGGTCGATATTGGAACAGCCAGGTGTCTTGCACATGCTGAAGAATGGCGGTTGACGTGGCGTGCGGAGCTGCCACCGCTTGGCGGCGGATGCGCCGATCCTCGCGTGCTGACGTCACTCGGGCTGCGCCTGGACCCCTCGCATGTGCCACATGTCCCTGCGCCAACCATCTTCGCCACAGGCGCTGCACCGTGGACACATCCCTATGGGTATCGGCTGCGATTTGACGAAGCGTCCAACCTGCCCTTCTCAGCCCGATCACCATACCCCTCGTAAAGTCGTCTGTCTGCTGGAAATGCCTCCGTTGACGGCGGCCTGGCATTCTTAGCTATACACGTGTCCTGTGGCACACGACAACACGTTCTACAATGACTGTCGGCTGAGAAATCACAGTACGAAGTGGGCCATTCGCCAACGCCGTGTCCCATTTATCGTTCGCTACGTGCGCAGCACAGCGGCGCATTTCACATCATGAGCATACCTCAGTGACGTCAGTCTACCCTGCAATTGGCATAAAGTTCTGACCAATCCTTCTTGGTGTTGCATTTGCTCTGTCAGTCAGTGTAATTGCCAATGGCGGATAAACTTGATATCAAATGATATCGCGTAAAATGATATTATATTAAATTAGTAGGGCTGGAGAAGCCTGGACGGTTACAAACTCCACCCTCGGCAGCCCCGAAGATTATTTTCTGCGGTTCTCAGTCTCAATTTCCTGCTCAATTCTTACACTCTTTTATTAGATATCACCCTTTATATGCCGAAGCCGAATGATAGGAAGATTACTTTGCAATTGACGATGCTATGTACATTTACTGGGATTCGATCCACGAACACATTGATGAGAGAGCTTTTGACGACTTTAACGATCTATCACGCTTTTAGAATAAAATGAAGACTAGGTATCCGATTTCTACCTGGGGATGGACGGCAATTGTTCGCGGTTAGCGGGTAGCTTATATTCTGAATTAGTGATGGGTTGTTAATTTCTCCTGGGAATGAAGGAAAAAAAACAGGACCTGTTCCCATTCTTCCTTAAATGTAGTACCGAGGATCAGCTCTAGCTTACGTTTTATGGTATACACACCATACTTCGAGAACAATTATTGCTTGTAATACATATCCAGATTATCCATTAACGTACTTCCAGTGCTGGAAGTTGGTCTCCGCCTTTCCAGCGCTATTGAATTGGTCAGCAAATGGAAGCTCATTAACAGAGTATCCGCTTGAATAACACTACGAGAAAAAATCCAACCAAATTTAATGTCTTGTCCTTGTTCGCCGTAATTTCTTTTCCTAATTTCAGATTGAAGTTGTTATGACGCTACTCGCTTGAAGAAGTGGGAGACAAGTAATACTCTCGCTGAGGGATAGGCCTGTATCAGATCAAAACAAGCCAAGACTGTGTAGTTCGAGCCTAAATGATGATGTCTATACTTGGTAAACATTCTTTCTGTTTCCTTTCAGCACTCGTTCCAGGTAAACATTATTTTATATTTCGTATAAGATTATCGCTGACTGCGCGGTCCAGGGGGTAATGAAGCTACCTCTTATGCGGACTCCTTGAATTCGATTCCCAGTCAGATCAGGAATTTTTGTACTGAACTCGATACCTGGATTCGCTTAAGTGCGGCCAGTATCCAGTAATCGGAAAATAGTGGGTTCGAGCCCCACTGTCGGCAGCCCTGAAGATGGTTTTCCGTGGTTTCTCATTTTCACACCAGGCAAATGCCGGGGCTGTACTTTAATTAAAGCCACGGCTGCTTCCTTCCAATTCCTAGGCCTTTCCTATCCCATCGTCGCCATAAGACACATGTGTCGGTGCGACGTAAAGCAAATAGAAAAAAAAAAAAAAAAAAAAAAAAAAAAAGGAATTTTTCTGGATCTGAAAGCTGGTTAAAGGTCCACTCAGCCTACGTGAGAAGAGTTTAGGAACTCTACGATGACGAGATAGAGGATTCGGTCTAGAAAACTAGGAGTAACGGCTTAGAGGACTCGTCGCGCTGACCAGGGTACACGTCGTAGTCTGCCGACCTTCAGGCTGAGCAGTGGTCGCTTGGTAGGCCAGAGACCATCAGGGATGTAGAGACATTGGGTCCGTTTTTTATTCTATAAGATTATTATTATTATTATTATTATTATTATTATTATTATTTACAATTTGCTTGCCAACGGCCGTAGCCGTGTTGAAACACCGGATCCCGTGAGATCTCCGAAGTTAAGCAACATTGGGCGTGGTGGTGAATTGGATGGGTTGCCACGCGCTGTTGGTGGAGGAGTGGAAAGGAACTGGCCACCCTACCGCACGTAAACTCCGGCTCAAGTACGCCTTTGCGGAGGTTCGGACCTGCCTTCGGGCGGAACACACCCTTACCTTAACTTTACATCGTAACGACACAGATAGGTCTAATGGCGATGATGAGATAGGAAAGGGATAGGAGTGGAAAGGAAGTGGGTGTGGTCTTAATTAAGGTACAGTCCCAGGATTTGCCTGACGTGAAAATGTGAAACCACGGAAAAACATATTCAGGGCTTCCGACAGTGGGGTTCGAACCCACTATCTCCAAGATGCAAGCTCACAGCTGCGCGCCCCTAACCGCACGGCCAACTCTATCAGAATTATTATTATCACTGCTAGTATTACTATCATTATTATTTAGTATAGCCATTCATTTTTCTTACAAACTTTCTAATAACATTGTAATTATTATTATAATGTTTACATTCTAAGGCATCATTGCTGATGCAATCGTGTATTTGAAAATTATAGATATCAGTCAGTTTACAGGTAGGCCTAGGCCTACTACAAGGACTCTTGACTTTCAAGTACGTTCAACAAACACACTTTGTTACTACTATGTACCTTGAATTGCAGCAAGGTCACCGATGGGCTTGGCCACTCCGTACGATCATGTTCCTAAAACCTTGTAACGAGTTTCTTTTAAAGTGTAAGAGTGCCATAGGCGTTTCTATTAAAATCTCCTGAACATTTCTATTACATCCACTGACATTACAAAAAATATATCAAATAATTAGATTCACTGTACAATAATATAAAAAAGGAACCGCACGGGTCACTTGTAAAACTCAATGCGTCTGTACTTAAAATTTCTAAAATGTATACACATTTCTACCAAATAGTGATTGAAATGACTGATCTTTCACCACTCCCCTTCTTTCATTAAGGAGGATGGATCCAGCTGTGAGCCACAAAATGAAATTGAGTTTCGCATTTGACAATTGTTTGACTTCAAAATATTGGAACCTTCTGCTACCTTCATTGTCTATCCTTCGGTCAGTACGCTACTGCATTGCCACACATCGTTATTCGACACCACAGAGTGTACAATTTATTGAGAATCCAAGATTTCCTTAACGTACTTTTGTGCATTTCTTAAATAAAGACAGTAAAGCTGAAGTTTTGTGTTTTATGGCATAGGAAATCGTAATGGATGATTTTCTAGCTTGTGAAATTCCACAAAATAAATTTCCACACAATTCCATGTTCATAAATTTTTCATATAAAATATCTCTCAAAAATTGCATTTTAAAAATAATTTTGTAATGTTTCGTGTTCTACATATTGCAGCGTTATATATCGACGCCATATTGAAATTTGAAAGGAACGAAAATCGATGTATGTCGATTAATGTTCAAGCATCAGTAGAATGATTACACATCGATCCATATCGTTCTGTATCACGATTATAATCTATTTAAATGGTTTTTGAAAAGAAAAGCATTCCTTACTTTTCTTGTCCACGGTATAATGACGCTAGTATTCCTCCCAGAAAAATCCATTTTGCTGTGCCGCTTAATTTGAAGATGACAAAATTTGTAAGTATATGTGAACGTTAAACGGAATTCGGAAGTATGGGTTGTACAGTATATATTTGACGCTAACAATTAATTAATGACGTCAAATACTATAATATCAGATTGGGTTGGACTAGAGCTATTGTGTTAAGCACGAGCAGGACAGCTCAGAACCTTAAATAAATAAATAAATAAGAAAGAAAGAACGTAAGAAAGAAAGAAACTTCGGGTGATAAAAGACAATTGCGTGACACTATTAACAACACCAAAATTAAAACTTCTTGATACATTCCATAAGTATTTCTATCACTCATAGGGGATAACATTTGCTGCAGGCGTCTTGTTAGCAACAGTCTGACGTAAGGCATATTCAATTTCCTTTTTCGTTACAGGAGTTTGAAGACGATGTACGCTTTTCTCGTCCAAGTAACTTTCTGTTGCCTGCAACTTCTCGTTCAAAGCTGAGAATGATATTTCTTTGACTGTTTGTAATTCTCCAAAGTACCTTTCCCCTTCCCAAAGAAGCTGCTCACTCGTCTTTAGTGTTCCACCGCTGCAACCTGTGCACTGACGGAAATATTGGCGATTCGTTGCACGTCGTAACTTGGCAATGCGATACACCGATAGACGTTCTTGTTCAACCAGAGAAGTTCCCTTAAAGTGCTGTCATGGATTTTCTAATCTTTCCTCCTTTATATCACAGATAATTTTCTTAATGATACTCATATTGTCTTATACGTTTTCACCAGCTGCTCACCTACATCACCAAGCCATTATGTTCCAGTTTCCTTTGTAAGATTTTGGTAATTTCAAAGGTGTTCGTTTTTGCAGTCGACCGAATCAGTGGTTTAATCTTGTCAGTCCGCCAGTTAGGTATACTATTGTAGCAAATCTTATGTTGGTGACAATGCTTATAAACTCGCTGAGTATGTTCTTCACTTTGGAGAAATCGAGTATTTATTTTCCAGGTCCCTTGACCGGTGAAATATTGGTCATCATTATTTAATGTAAGTGGGAATAAGAAGGCATGGTGATGACTGAGAGGCAATGGGATTACCTTACTACTGTTTATTCGGTGTTTAATTGTGTGTGACATGTATGCCCTATCAATTCTCGACTTCGACGCGCCTCTGAAAGTTGTTTTACGTCGCACCGTCACAGATAGGTCTTACGGCCCCGATCGGATAAAGAAGGGCTAGGAGTGTGAAGGAAACGGCCGTGGCTTTAATTACGGTACAGCACCAGCATTTTCCTGCTGTGAAAATGGGAAACCATGGAAAACCAACGGGGTGCTTCGAACTCACTACCTCCCGAAGTCAAGATAACTGTCGCGTGACTTTAAACGCATGGTCAACTTGCAGGGTTAAAAATTCTCTTGACCGTCCTCTACACAACTTTCGTTGCATCTGCTACTTTTTTTGTACTTTCAACAACTTCCTTCTGTTCTGTTGTTGTGTTTTATTCCTTCTCTTCTCAGATTCCCTATTCATAAAAATGAACTCTGAACAATCTCTCGCGTTTGTTCCCTTGTTGTCGCAAACTTCACTTACCGCACGAACGGTAGGAATATGTACTGACAATGAACCAATTTGTTTGGCTACTGACCGTACCTGCTCTGTCAAGTCTGTCACAAGAAGCAGCCCTTCTCTTCTATTCCCTTCCCACCCCTCTTCTGAATTTCACTAGTATACTAGTTGTCAATTAACATGCCATAGGTCCGCCAGCAGGCTTTGCCTCAGGTTTCAAGTGCCAAATTGATGTGAGGCAGTAATAAAACGTGTACTGCAGCAATGACCGCAACAGTCACGAACAATGATGCTGACGCATCTCAAGTTCCCTCCAGAATTAAAACGTTTCGCTTACGATAAACTGTACGCAAATTACAACATTCTAAATCAGGCGCTTAAGATGTAAAGACTGATGCTCACGATAACCTGGTGTTCTGTATATTACTGATAGTGGTTACGATAATTTCCTTTTTACGTTGTTTTTACCGTCTAGATTCATTTGAAGCTTACAATACGTTGCCACCATGTGCAGTGGAGTCCGATTGACGCATAAACATCGCAACCTCAGTTTTGACAAAATTGTCGCTTACGATACTTCCCCTGCCCAGGGACGATATGTAAAACAGAGATCGCTGTAGAGATCTTACTAAGCTGTAGGAAAAGCGAAAGAAGAATGATAATAAGAAGAACAACTCACAGTTACCAACTTTCATTTAGTAATTAGAAATAAATTAGAACTACACAGTCACTTTACTATTATTACCAGGAGCTAAACTCGGAGTAACCACCTTGTACATCACGGACAGCAGCTAGACGGGCTGGAATTTATTAATCAGTTGCTGCTAGGTTGTCACAGGTGATAAAGGGTGCGTAGAGGAGGATCCGGAAAACAAATACTATCATCAAGGTCGTCTCACAGTTGCTAAATTGGATTCAACTCTAAGGAATTAGGGGAGCAGGGAGGAATTTTGATCGTGGTGTTTCAATCACTGCTGGGCATTTATATCCTTGCGACATATCACACATTATTGCTTGAGTTAGCATTCGCCCCGAGCAAAACAATCAATAAGCATGGATGAACGCGATTTGTAAGGAAGGATTCGTAACCAAATCAGTTGAGAGTACCTTCTGCATGGGTATGTTCAATGTGAGATTCCAATGTAGCTGTCTTACCAGTTACGGTGTACTAACCACACCTGCTAGCGCTATGCAATCCTGAACATCAAGATTACATTACCAACAATGGACACTGTCTTTTCGGTTTAACTAAAAGTTCGGAAATAGATTCGTCCATTTCAAATAGGTGTGCTGTTTGGATTTTCTGTTGGTCAGTGATGTTGGTGAGCTATATGTTGTTATAGCAAGGAGCAATCATATATTATGGTCGAATACAGGGCAGTGGGAGCAAAAATTGAAGGTATGCATGCATACATACATACATACATACATACATACATACTGTACATATATACATACATAGACACATACATGCATCATCTTGGGAGACTGTTATGCCGTTCAGTGTTCAATCTGCAAGCCTCTGTGAATTTATTAAACGCCGCCACAATCCTCTATTGGCAACTAGTTTCGTGGCCTCGTTTAATTCTATACATATTATCTTTAAATCGTTAGAAAGTGAGCCTAACCATCGTCATCTTGATCTCCCTCTACTTCTCTTACCCTTCATAACAGAGTCCATTATTCTCCCAGGTAATATCCTGCTCCATTCGCATCAAATGGCCCCAACTTGAGTACAGCGTCTTTCCTAACTTAGCCTTTATCTCCTCAATCCGAGTCCCCTTCTGCCACTGATCTCACCTGGTTGTACCAGCAGCCATTCTCGCTTCTTTCACGTCGGCTACTTCGAACGTACGCATAAGATATTCTGAGTCCACCCAGATATCAATCCCGTAAAGCAAAGCTGGTCTGAAAACAGACCGATGTAAAGACAGTTTCGTCCGGGAGCTGACTTCCTTCCTAAAAAATACGGTTGATCGCAACTGCGAGCTCATTGCATTAGCTTTACTGCACCTTGATTCAATCTTACTATATTACCATCCTGGGAGAACACACATCCTAAATACTTGAAATTATCTAACTGCTCCAACTTTGTATCCCCAATGTAACATTCAGTTCTCATAGATATCTTACCAACCGGGCGAGTTGGCCGTGCGCGTAGAGGCGTACGGCTGTGAGCTTGCATCCGGGAGATAGTAGGTTCGAATCCCACTATCGGCAGCCCTGAAGATGGTTTTCCGTGGTTTCCCATTTTCACACCAGGCAAATGCTGCGGCTGTACCTTAATTAAGGCCACGGCCGATTCCTTCCAACTCATAGGCCTTTCCTATCCCATCGTCGCCATAAGACCTGTCTGTGTCGGTGCGACGTAAAGCCCCTAGCAATAATAATAAAAAATATATCTTACCTACTGACATGAATTTAGCCTTGGAAAGGCTAATTTTCATACCACACACATAGCACCTATTTTCAAGTTTCAAGACATTATACTGCAGGCTTACGGGACAATCTGAGATTAAGACCAAGTCATCAGCATAGAGCACACTGCTTACTACATTTCCACCTAACTGAATCCCTCCCTGCCACTTAATATCTTTCAGCAGATGATCCATGTAAGCTATGAACAACGAAGGCGGAAGATTACAGCTTTGTTTAACCCCAGTAAGTACCTTGAACCAAGAATTGGTGGTAGAATTAATTCTCACTGCAGCCCAATTTATTTTAATTATCTACTCTTAACTCCATGGTCCCCCAGTACGGCGAACATTTCTACATTCGGTACTCTGTCAAATGCCTTCTCTAGACCTACGAAAAATCTATCTATTCCTCTCGTAGCATTTTTCAATTACCTGGTGCATATTGAAAATCTGATCCTGACAGTTCCTCTGTGTTCTGAAAGCAAACTGGTTTTCATCCAACTTCCTCTCAATCACTGAACGCACCTCTCCCTTTCAAGATGCAAGTGAACACTCTACCTGGTATACTGATCAATGAGATACCTCTATAGTTGTTGCAGTCCTTATTGTTCCGTTTCTTAAAGATAAGTGCCATTACTGCCTTTGTCTAATCAGTAGGTACCTTACTAACATTCCATGCTAATCTCATTGCTCTATGATGCCATTTTATCCCCGCTTTCTTACTATATTTCACCATTTCAGGTCTAATTTTATCTATTCCTGCTGTTTTATGAAAATGGAGTTTATTTACCACACTTTCCACTTCATCAACCGTAATTTCGCCAACACCACTGTTCTCCTCCCCATGAGCTCGGCTGTTCGCGACGTCACCTGGAAGATTTCCTTTTACATTGAGAAGATTTAAAAAAATACCTTCTATCAGTCCAGTGATTCCTTAGAATCTATTATCGAGTTGTGATTTACCCAATGAACTATTAATTTCCTTTTTCCATCCCTTCCTAAAATTCTTCATTACTGTCCAGAGAGGTTTCCCTGCTGTTTTACCTAGCCCTTCCAGGTTATTAACAAAATGTTCCCTCGACTTCTTCTTGGATTTAACAACTATTTGTTTCGCTCTTTTTCTTTCATCTACGTACAATTCCCTCTCTGCGTCAGTCCTTGTTTGGAACCATTTAAGATCCGCCTTCCTTTTTAGGTTTGCATGCTGCTCTCACTTCATCATTCCACCAAGGTATTCACTTTTTGGATAAAGATAATCTACTTCACATTATTGACGTTGATTAGATGTTGCAAAAGAGATTAAATTTCAGTAGAAAATATACTTTTGCCTGTTCCGTGGTGTTGAGGTAGTATTTTTGCCTCTTACGTTACGGTCTCGTGTTCGATTTCAAACTTATGTAAGGATTTTATTCTGTATTCGATGGTTAAGACGGGGTTTACTCAGTCTCATGAAGTCAACCAGTACGTTACCTAATATAGGAGACAGCGGACTCAGTCAACACAGACAAACAATTCCGCTGAGGGTGTTTTGAAGCTAACTACATGACAGTTCATTCATCATCTGTAGACATCTAGCTCAACAAAAATCGTCTTAGCAGGTTCAGTGCCATCATGGACTGTATGGGCCATTGATAGTTTTAGTACCAGATCTTCAGAATATAAGGTCATGTCGTTTTATAATTCTGTAGAGCCTTTGATCATAGGGGAAATCATCATCATCGTCATAATCTTCATGATTATCATGCTCTTATTGTCTTTTTAAAGCTATAACCGCACCTACTCTGTCAACCATATGTAGAAATAATCTTGGTAACACACATGTGCCCTTACTGTAGAACACCGTAATTGCACCACAATGTCACAATGCAAATAAGTAGGGTGAGTTTCACTAGGGGAGACAGTTGGTAGTTCAAACGTGCGCTCTTCGGTGCTAATGGATTTGAATTACAGTTATTTTCTTCCTCAGGGGACGTATCTTGGATTTACTGCACCTTTCAGGATTCAAATAATGTCTCTGGCTGAAAGATGTTAAAGGTAGAAATTTTTAATATTTGAGTACTTTTGATTTTCATTTCTTGTTTCAGAGCATTATTTATCAAACTTTGAATGTTAATGTGTTAAGGTTAGTTATTGGCCGTATTCATGGCTGTATTATTGGCGTTGTCGCCTTCGTTTTAGCGGGGTTCGATTCCCAGCCGGGTCAAGGATTTCAGCTCCATCAGGTTAAATCCTGTGTTTGGAGGGCTCAGTACTTTTGTTCGTCTTAATGTACATTTTCATATACACACATCACATGACTACCAACCACCACAGTCTTGCGCAAGAGTTAGCCATGGTATGTTTTTTGTTGAGAGAATTTGAATTAAATCATATGATGGTTTTGAAAATGATACGAAGAGTTATTGCCCCCCCCCCCCAAAAAAAATTATGTTCACTCATCGAATAATGATAATAATAATAATGGCAATAATTCACGTTTTAATGTTATTGGTTTTGCTTTCTACTAGCTAATTGTACGTTTTCAGAGATACCGAGGTGCCAGAATTTCTTCCTGTTGGAGTTATTTTCGGTGCCGGTGTATTTGCACACACGAGACTGACGAATTTCAGCAATTACAAATACTACTGAAAAAAGCCGCGATCTAATTCACCAACCTGGGCTCAGAAGAACACTGCTCTACCGACCGGGCCACCCAGCCCTTCAAGAGGAATAATAATAATAATAATAATAATAATAATAATAATAATAATAATAATAAACGGAACATGTAAAGGAAATATAAGCTTAAAATATGTTAAGAGTTTGTATTAACCTGTGAAGATGTTAAAGTACGCATTTCCGTGTATTATGTTTTCAGAATGATACGAAGATGACGTTTGATTTTTTGGACAAATACTTTTTTGAATAATTAATTTTACTTCAAGAACGTAGACTTCATGTTAAGGATGTTTTACGTGTTATTGTATTTTTAACTTGGGTTTCATGGAGACTGATTTGTTGGGTTATATTCAGTTCGTATGTTTAAGAAAGGATATCTTTATAGATGGTATTTTTTCTGTCTATCGCTCCCTTCTAATAGACCAGAATAGCTCAGAGCATTATTGTCGTTGTAAGTCTTGCGAGCAGCCATGGAACTGAAAGTCGTGCGGGTTCGGCACCCTCTGTTAGTCATCACTGGTACAGTATCCATTTCACTATCAGGTAACAGCAGATATGAATACTAATTTGTTGAACATGGCCATTTCTTTACTGGTTCCTACCTGAGCTTCACATATTCCTACAAAATCTACATGAGCAAGGATTATCAGATACGTTTCACACACATATGCTATACTTAGAACTGAAGACCAGATCCGAGGTGAAACTATGGAAGCAGCAGCAATAAGAAAAGCATGTGCACTTTCAGTTATACTACCAAGATGTGTTTGTATTTAACTTGTTAATGGTGTAGTTCAGGAACTAAATTTTAGAATGAGCGAATTGTCATTATCTTTACCACTTAAATAAATCTAGCACCAATGTGTCCACAAGAAACACGCAACAAGAGAAGTCTGTCGGAGGGGTGATCAAGTGCAGTACGTCTTTGCCTTGAAGCGACTTCGAAGTGATTCCATTAACAGTAATGTGGAATTTATTCAAAGGTCAGAATTAAAATTTACGTAAGCCAACTCAGCACATTACTCTGACATATCACGTAGCACAGTAAGGGAATCACGTGGCTACCATTTGTGTGCGTGACATGGAAATTAGCTAAGTGTTAGTCCCCCCACAAGCTCTGCGCAGATGAGTGTACTGTTGGAGAAAGATTCACATTTGGACGTCTTGAAATGTAATGTCTATGATAACGGGAATAAAAGTGCGGTTATAAATATACTAATATGAAGAGAAACTGGTTCTTCCGATACTATCGTATTCTGCAGACCATCCAATCCATGGAACTGAAAGTCGTTCGGGTTCGACACCCTGATATGTCCTTCGATAGTTTCCATTTCAGTAGCAGGTAGCAGCTGACACGAAACTTAATTTGCAGAACACAAGAACACGGCCATTTTGTTTACAGTTTCCTACCTGTATTACACATATTATACATTATATACCACGTAGTTGAAACATTATGTGGTTCCTCCTATGAAATTCTACTTCGAAGTAATACAACAGTCCTTAGTTTAGGAGACTGTCAAGCATAAATTTGGGAGTTTGGGAGTCTGTGATAGAAGATGTTAGTATAGGGCAATGTTATCACGCAAAGCAAAGCAAACCAAAGTGAAGCGAAGCAAGGACATCTCAATAACGCTTAGGGGAATGGAAAATTAAGTCTTCCAGTATCCTTGACCTCGGGGCAGAGTGAAATGGAGTGTTTAGCTCTATGCATGGCCGCCTATGCCTCCAGAAATTAACTTGGTACTCATTTAAGCCAAGTGAACTAAAGGGCCAGTGGTGAAATTCTCGTTTTGTTTCTAATTCCTCCAATTTACTGGCAGGGAATTAAATCGTTATCCTTCTGGGTGAGCCGAGCACACTATTACCTCTCCGTCCAGGCAGACCTTATTAATCACGCAGCGCATGACAATTGCCTATGAAAAGTGATAGTGGTCAGTAAACGTTCAAGTTGAAAATGAAGAAATGACAGCAGAATAACTGGTCTTCATAATTTTGCAATAACTTCTTGTATCATTAAACAGTTCTTCAGGTTTCAATTTTGCAGACCATTCTAAGTTTCCTAATGAAGTACAGATAATTCTCAAGTGTCGAGGAATTACTATTGCTATGTTATTTTCCTATGAAATAAATTTTCCTCTAAGATTCCCTATTTTAGAATTGCCTATCATGTGAACTATTACAATTTGTACAAAGATATGATGGATTACACTGATGTAGAAATAAAAAAGGAATATATTCTTAAATTACGACCAATCTGCATATTTATTCAAATACGACGTCTTTATTTATATGTATTTATTAGCAGCTGTTTGTTGGTACTGTCATTGCAGATTCAGTTAGAAGACAGATTCTCCCGGCAATAATCTGAAAACTTTCTACAAAAGCTGCGTTACTGTAATGCCTCAGTAGGTCTGCGAATCTGTAATTAATTACAATTTTCATCCTAATACAGTGTGTGCTCCGGGACATGAAGTAAGCTAGTTACTCTCAGTGCAGTATCCTGGGATGGATGTGGAAAAACAATGAAGACCACATTTCAACCTTAGCTAAGAAATTCTAGGTGGTCATGTATAGCAATACTGACTACAGACGAGTGGGTGGAGTCATATATTCATGGTATGTCCTGCCTGTCGTAAGACGCGATCCTAGGTTCTGTCAACTTCGGTGTGTGGGTTGGTGTACATGGGCCACTAGCTGAATCTTTCATTGTTTCGACTTACTTGCACTCGTCTCCTAGCTGTCATTTTTCCTGTTCTCTCCCGACCGTGAGGGTGTTAGGTTTGTCAGGTCTAGGGAGACTTTAATTTTCACGCCGTTCATAACTCTTCCCATTACTTTTCCGATAACAGCATTTTTCGAAGGATCAGAACTCTTCCGGTTTTCCACCTAATTCGAGTTTTTTCAATTTCCGTTCCGTCGCAGATAGGTTTTATGGCGACGATGGGGTAGGAAAGGGCTAGGCGTGGGAAGGAGGCGACCGTGGTCTCGATTAAGGTACAGTACCATCATTTGCCTGCTGTGAAGATGAGAAACCACGGGAAGCCATCTTCAGGGCTGCCGACAGTGGGGTTCTAACCCACTACCTACTGAAAGCAAGCTGATAGCCACGTGACCCAAACCACGTGGCCACTTGCTCGGTGATTATAGTCAAAAAAGGAGGGTTGCCTATTTGTACTTCCTGTTAAAATAATTATCACCACCTCCACCAGAAACTGTAACGGATATTGATATACCTTACATGGTAAGCATCTCACACACTAAGGTGAACGCGAACCGTCAGCGAACGTGTTACCTCACACCACAGCGGAAAATCCACGAAGCCTGGCCCTTTTCAATAAGTCCATGCTCAGTGTTTGCGAGGTAATGAACACAGCCATCTTCGACGGTGAGAGTGAAATAAATGGGTAAGCAAATAATCATAGTCGGTGATTTTATCTGGCTTAAAACCTTGCTAAATATAGATTCACTATGATTAAAATATTATTATTCATAATCATTCATCTATGTAGCCCTTGGGGGCGATAACTGGCTGTTAGGCCCTTTTAAACAACAATCACCACCACCACCACCACCACCACCACCACCACCACCACCACCACCACCACCACCACCACCACCACCACCACCACCACCACCATCATCATCATGTATTTCTTGCAAAACATTATGGGTTCACGATATCAATATGTTCAGGGACACTAAAAGAGAATTATATAACAGGCTAAGTCAGTGAGCTCGCGGTACGTTCGGTCAAAAATGAGCGTTAAAACTAAAGCTAACTTCCTAAGAATTGAATACCACAGGTATATGAATGGGAAACAGTATCATTTAGTGTGAATAGGAAGCAAAATAGGGGATAAAATAGATTTATTTAACTAAGCACATGATAAAACTATCCATACCATACGAAAATGATGTTATTAAAATAATGTAAGCTTGACTCAAACTGTCAATCAAATAACAAGCATGTGCCGAGCACATCAGAAATAATTACAAGTAAATACAAACAACGTTAGTCGGACCAAATACTGAACCAATGCAAAACAAGTAAAAACATAAATAAATCTTGACATGTTCTACATCTTTCATGGGAACGACGCCGCTAAGGGAATATGCCGGGATCTCCGAAGGGGAGCAATTGCGATTGTCTGATAAGACGTTCCTCAACAAAAGAAAATCCCGCTAGTTTCAATCCCTTATTTACATATATACAGGGTCAAAGTGATTCAATACACAATGTAAATCCAGGGTTCCTAATCTTACAAACTACACTGCTCCTACTGACGGGCCGTTCTGTCGCAAGTGGATCAGCAGTAACACTGACTTCTCTAAACAAAATTAGCTCCGGGATAAATTAAAATGCAGATAAATTAAACGACGTCGACACACCGATATGGACAACGAAAAAGACAAAGAACACAGAAACACATGACAAATAAAGTAAACAAACAATAAAATCATGAAAACAAAGGAAAAATCATTGGATTCCTGAAATGAAAACATGCAGGAGAAATACAATTCTTCATAATTGAGGCCTCGACAATGCATGACCCAGTCCAGGCCTGGGCTCCGTAAATTTTGCCTTCCTGGCACAGCGGCCGGCTTCACCTTCACTCTTACTGTTAGTCAGTTGTAAACATCGCAAGAATTCTACCTAGCAGGGAGATAACAGAGCGATCGGGAAGGTCATTTATACGAGGCTTTCAGAGCGTGTACTCTCATTCACGGTGGTACTAAGCCTGCCGTCCTCTCACATTACAAGGGAAGCTTTGTTTCTGCTATAACTGCTACCTCGCTGCACAAAAATAATTTCTTCTCCCATTCATGAAAATATTCTGTCCTAACACAAACACCAGGCCTTCATATCTCAACGTAATATTCGCGCAATTCTCAGTCAAAGAAGACGTCACTCAGGCCTTATTTACTCGCGGCATGTGAGTTCGAATCTTAACTGTATCACTGAATATCCAGGCGTATTCAAGTCCGTCTCTTTCTAAGCAGCTATCACTCATATTTTTCCTCCAATGAAATTTTGTCATGCCTCTATCCCTGTTTTAATACCTTCATTACATTCTAGGCGATATCTGCCTTTCTTTACACTCGTATTCAGTGGCGGTGGGCTCTCAGGAGCACAGGAGCACGTGAACACCCAGTTTTAATACATATTTACGCATTCATGGATAATTTAAAACTTTCCTTTCTTTCGACCTGATTTCGACAATCGATCGAAAACACTCGACTTATATCGAAGCTCCGTTACACCGATAGTTGTTCGTTTTGACTGACAGTGCAGCGAGCACACTGGATAATGCGCTATTGTGCTGAAGACTATACGCATGCGCAAAGCAGATGACGTCATGGTTTTCTGCACTGATATTCCCATTAGCGAAGAGCACGGCAAGGTACGTGCCTTCTCGTCTAGAGCTACCCTCAATCCAGTGGCAGTATGACAGTTGACCACAAGGGTCCGCCACCTCCCCTATTACGGTTAGCCACAGCCTCCCAGGAACTACTATTGCATTACATTACCGGCAGATTTCGCTAGTACCCTAATTCTGAATAGGCATTTTCTAGCTCGTTGTGAACAGGTGTTTGTAATCGCGGGAAGGAGTTTGCTTTACCTTGTGACTGGAAAATCTTTTCAAGTGAAATTAATTTAAGTGTTCTGTTCTGTTTCTGTGTTTGTATGGTTTGTGACCATTGTATTCTTTGTGTAAGAGGAAATGAATTCGGTTCAGGTAATTTTAACCAGTGAAATATTAACCTATCAGGATAAGTTAGAATTTAAAAGGCTTGGACCGAACAGACCAGATTTGATTATCGAAAAATTTACAAAAACTGACAAACGCGAGTATAGGCGCAAGTTTAAGAGAGAAGTGTACGAAACACGCAAGTGGCTCTGTGGATGTAGATCTAGGAACGCGCTTTTTTGTTTGCCCTGTTTATTGTTCAACAAAGCAAGAAGTGAATGGAATTCAGCTGGGTGCACAGACCTTGCTCATTTGAGTGCAAAAATAAATAAACATGAAAATTCTCATGCACACAAAAACGTCAGTACTGAATTCCCTACGGTACTATTGTCTATAATTTCCAAGACGAGAATAATTAACATATGACACAGTAGAACTCTGCCGGCCCCGTGGTGTAGGGGTAGCGTGCCTGCCTCTTACCCGGAGGCCCCGGGTTCGATTCCCGGCCAGGTCAGGGATTTTAACCTGGATCTGAGGGCTGGTTCGAGGTCCGCTACAATTGAGGAGCTATCTGACGGTGAGATGGCGGTCAAAAAAGCTGGTAGACCATGGGGTTTTGTTTGGTTCTACACTAACACCCAGGTGAAGTTCGTGCTATTTAAACACCAATAATAGTGCTCGCATCCTTCAATATTCGCAGTGTAATAAAGTTATTGTGCGTCCGACTCGTTGGCTGAATGGTCAGCGTACTGGCCTTCGGTTCAGAGGGTCCCGGGTTCGATTCCCGGCCGGGTCGGGGATTTTAATCGCTCCTGATTAATTCTTCTGGCTCGGGGACTGGGTGTATATGTCCGTCCCAACACTTTCCTCATCATATTCCGACAACACACTACACTACCAACCACCAGAGAAACACGCAATAGTGCTTACATCCCTCCATAGAGGGTTGCGTCAGGAAGGGCATCCGGCCGTAAAACAGGGCCAAATCACATGTGCGACGCTGTTCGCACCCGCGACCCCACAGGTGTGGGAAAAGCGGCAGGAAAAGAAGAATAAAGTTATTGTGCATTTTACTTTAGTTCTACACTAACAAATTAGTCTCGTATAAAATTTATCCACGGTTACAGGGGTTCTACCAAATTATTTGTGAAGAAGGAACCGTACAAGGAACTGTTAGTGAAATAATTTTTGTACCTATGTTAATTTTTTGCTGATTTGAGACATGAACAAAAATGTTGTTGTGAACACCCTAAAAATTTTGTCACGAGCCGCCACTGCTCGTATTACTTTCCTACCCGGATCACCTGTCTTCTCTGCCCAATAAAAGACTCTTACTTCTCAACGTTGCCTCACGCTCCACTGGCGGCCAAAATATACCTGAAAACGCGCTCTTGCAAAGTAATAAAATAAACCTACACTGCTTTGAATATTCCTATCCCTCACAGCATTAAGGACGCATATCCTCGGTAATGAAGAAGCTGTCTCCAGATATTACATCTAAAACACACATATCGGAATACCCTGAAATTAAAACAAGTAAACACACACCCATCTACACCTAATCACATCCCCTTTTCCACATACTAAACTAACATAGAAAATAAGGGCACCAGCATGCATTTGACCTGGATCACCAATCACGCAACCTAAAACAAATCATAGCTCAGCTCTAGCGAGCTGACATTTAACATGAATACAAAATCTACATAGGATGAAACTAAGCTGACTCCTTCTGTTTATGAACATGCTTATATTGACACTTCACTTAGCTTTGTTGATCTCTGCTTCCACACCAGCTACATGACTGCTGTATCTGTAGATCTACTCACCCATGGTACTGAACCCTTTCAGAGCTTCTTCGGTGTTTACCTGATATCCAACGTTGCCACGGCTGCCCCTAGAAAAAAATATACTCACCGAAGATGTAAGATCATCCCAGGCGCGATCAGTCCCCGTCGTCAAATAAGGATGCATAGGGATACCATATTAAGGATAGTCTACACACTATATAAATCATGACACAGACTGATTTTTCATTTTGTGTATAAAAAAGAAAATTTATTGACCGAAATCAAGAAAAATGAAGATAAACTGCCTAAATATCCATTAATGTGAAGAAAATTTAAATTAATACCATGTCGTTACATTATTACATTATTCCAAAATTATAATTACCAAAATAAAATACCTGACCATTTCTTTAATTAATTTCAAAACAAATAATTAATTAATTATAAAATTATGCATGGAATATTAATTACCAGATTAGCTCATGAAATTCATAAATACCAGTGTACTTGTTCATACTCATAGGGTAACAATGTTCATATAAAATAATTCGTGGACCACAATAATAATAATAATAATAATAATAATAATAATAATAATAATAATAATAATAATAATAAATATTATCTGAATGAAAATTCCAGTGGCTAACTAAAAATCAACCGTTGAAACACCAGTAGTCATCTATAATATTGAATGTAGACTACAATAAAATATTTCAGAAAATATGTAAATAAACAAATATATCATAATAATGATTAATTAATAAAAATAATTATATTAATAAAATATATATTTAATTACCTTGAAAGATTGATAATATGCCTCCACACTATCTCAAATTTGTATGTCATTATTGGAAAGCCTCAGTGAAAGTCAAATAATAATAATAATAATAATAATAATAATAATAATAATAATAATAATAATAATAATAATAATAATAATAATGTTATTGATTGAAATTACAACAATTATCCATAAATCAATACTCAGAAATGCTAATAATGTTTCAATAAATTCAATAAAATTGACTACCAAATCTTTTCAAGTTACGATAAATTATAAATAATTAATTAATTCAATTATCAAAAGTAATTAATTCATTTAATACACAATTGCCCATCAAGAACAATTGATATCATGGTTAACTAGGCCCTCAAATCAAACTGTAAAATATACTGGTAACATATTGAAATAATAATGAAAATAATAATAATAATAATAATAATAATAATAATAATAATAATAATAATAATAATAATAATAATAATAATAATAATGTTATTGATTGAAATTACAACGGTTATCCATAAATCAATACTCAGAAATGCTAATAATGTTTCAATAAATTCAATAAAATTGACTACCAAATCTTTTCAAGTTACGATAAATTATAAATAATTAATTAATTCAATTATCAAAAGTAATTCATTTAATACACAATTGCCCATCAAAAACAATTGATATCATGGTTAACTAGGCCCTCAAATCAAACTGTAAAATATACTGGTAACATATTGAAATAATAATGAAAATAATAATAATAATAATAATAATAATAATAATAATAATAATAATAATAATAATAATAATAATAATAATAATAATAATAATAATAATAATAATAATAATAATAATAATAATAATATTTCATTATAATAAAGAAAAGTAGCCACTTGTGTCCACCCTGACTCAATACCACTGTGTATGTGTAGTTTTATGACTCAGAACATTCACATTTCAATAATTCATTCCACTGGTTAATACTTTTACCTTCATTTATAGAACTGATTAAATTTCTTTGCTTATAACAATTTTTACCGTAACATTGTTACAATTCATAGAAATAAATTTTGTTCACTGTGCAAAGACAGAAACATTAGCTGCCTTAAACATGTATCCAAAAATTAATAATAATAATAATAATAATAATAATAATAATAATAATAATAATAATAATAATAATAATAATAAATTCTTTTATCAGATCGTTACTGTACTTCCCATATGCAATTCGTGTTACATAACATGTTCTTTTACAAATGCGAAAATGTTAAATTAAATATTCGAGTAAAGTAACCTCATAATTTCCTTGTAATTTCCTTGGTTATTTGTTGTTGTTGCTTTAGAATCTAAAACTTTGCTTTACACTATGCGCGAGCATCTACCCTATCCTATTTATATAATGTCAGAGAAATGTACTCTCCCCTGTGAATAAGAAATAGCTACTAACGTATTCTAATATTTACACCAAGCAGGAAAAACACAGCCAAAAGTAATAGCCTATCGTGTAAATTAACACTATTTATATACAAAATATACATTGAAAATTCAGCATCCTCCATGAATTCTTCCAAAAGAATACCGTATTGTGACACATTTATACGACTTGTTTTTATAATTATTGGTTTATTTCAGCGTCCAAATGATATTAATTCGCTGAAATAACCATTGACCACAACCCAGATCAATTGTTCTTGTGGTTCACACATAACAAAATATCCTGACAGTATGAAGGAGGTTGCTGATAATGTGAGTACTCTCCTCATGTTATTTATAGAATCTAAAACTTTCCTTTAATATAATCTAGATGTAAGAATGCGCGAGTAGTTAGTGTAAGAGTCCCGGGAACACAGCCAAATATTTAGGGTATTTTATCACAATGATGTGCTTAGATGGTATCTTTATTATTATTATTATTATTGTTTGTAACGTGTGTATGAAGCACAATTTTAATCTTTTACCTTGTCACAATCACATTCATTTCTGGATATATAAGGGATCGTCGTTTGTGAATTTATTATTGTTATTAATATTATCGGTAATTAAATATATATATTACGCAAGTAAGGATCGTAGTAAACAAAAACAAAAAATGACAGTAATAATTTTAATAATAATAATAGTAATAATAATAATAACTACGTTGTGTCCTAGAAAAGTAGTTCCAGAAAGTGAGCTATAGCAAGCATACATATTAAATTAATTGGGTGTTTCTCTATGCAACAACATAATATTTCAATAGTAGTCGAATAGAAACTTTATATATATCAATGAACGATGTTGTGTTACAAGTAACTCGTATGCACATTATTAGGTCCCTTCACATACATAATCACATTGGCTGTCTCATCTTCCTAATTACTATTCAATATTTAATCCCTTCGGCTCTATTCTGCCGGTATTCAATATCTCTCAGCTGTCACGCTGACCACTCTCATTTGCTACAATATAAATATGTCTCATTTTTCCTCTACGAATAACGTCGAGTATTACATTTCTCTTGTACATGGACCTTACAAAATCGCTTACATATCATCATCACCCAACATCGTACATATTTACTCGACAACGACTTGATTATACGAACAGGAATTATCTAGTAATATTGCTCACCCAATTGTTTATTACGGTACTTGCTACACGCACAAAAATAATTTGTTTATATAAAAAGAAATAACTATCACCATCATCCATCCTGAATTTTTGATAGTGCCTCCATAAATTATGATTTTCAGTATTAACTATATTATCATCATTGCACCACGATATGCTGATCTGCATTCAAAAATATATATATTTAATTACCGATAATATTAATAACAATAATAAATTCACAAACGACGATCCCTTATATATCCAGAAATGAATGTGATTGTGACAAGGTAAAAGATTAAAATTGTGCTTCATACACACGTTACAAACAATAATAATAATAATAAAGATACCATCTAAGCACATCATTGTGATAAAATACCCTAAATATTTGGCTGTGTTCCCGGGACTCTTACACTAACTACTCGCGCATTCTTACATCTAGATTATATTAAAGGAAAGTTTTAGATTCTATAAATAACATGAGGAGAGTACTCACATTATCAGCAACCTCCTGCCACTGCCAGAAGAAGCGGCCATAGTAGTTTACAGATTCATGGCAGAATAATTTATCTTCATTTTCTTTCTTGCCGTATCCAGGTTCGCTTACGTACTAATTCTCACTGTCACTTACACATTTACACACGGTTTCCTTTTTCTATAATAACAATGATACAAAAATATTATAACACGAAACACTTGTGATATATATATACAGCCTATGCATAAGATTGGAAATGTGATTTACCATCCTAGACATTCTTTCACGTTTATCTCACGCGCAGTGAAAATACTTTGTAGTCTCAACACCCCCTGCGTCGTCACAAAGAACGGCTACGTGTGGGGTTGCGCTTCCTGCCTTGACCTCAATACTGGTAGAAAGAGAAAGTATATTCCCCCTCGGAGAATCGTTCTAGCAGCTGAATGACTACTGCCAGTAGCAAACAAAATGTTCCCAAGTCTACTGTAGTCTCCTTGACTGTTATAACGTTGAACTTCTCGTAAGGGCTAGCCTACTAAAGTCGCGTATAAAGGACTCAACTATTGCGTAGTTCCAAGTCTTACTTCAGTAATACGGAAATTTAACATTATAAAGTACCTTAAACTGTTGTTTAGTTCGATGATGTTCTTATAAAACACTTTCATAGGCAACTAGCGTTTATAAAACTTAACTTTGCCTGAATATACTGGTGAAAGCTCTTTGTTCGTTAGAACACTTCTTAACTGAGGAGCTGTGTCCCCGACACGTCTCAACACAACGACACTCTCGATGATGACTGACGATTCAGAACTGCAGCTTCAGGGAGGTTGGCGCACTACTTGGCGGAATGATACAAACTTTGACACCTAAAAATCCCCACTGGACGGCACTGGAACAGCTCCCAAAAAAATTTGCCTAACAAATGAAGTAGCTTCCACACAACATTTCAATAACTGCTCGCCAACATATTAAAGTAGTGTGCTCATAAAATTGTTCGTAATTTTTCTTGTAAGATCGGTGGCGTCAGCTGGATTACATCTCGTTGTACGCTGCCTAGCACAATCCATGATGCCAGGGACTTCACAGTCTTGTTGCTACCCAGCAATTGAATACGTAATTATTCCAGTTTATTTTCAATAAGCTATCAGCTTGTTCCAAAATTTCTTCCATAAATACTGACATCTTGCTGTGACAATATCTTCGTTAATTATTGGTCTGGATTGCAGATAAGTTACACACAATTTCGTCCCGCTACTTTTAAAAATATTCAAATACTGCGACCTGATTGGAGCATACATATACGATGTTCAATTGCATGGATGAGTCCATTTCAAACCAAGGGAAGTCTGGTAGTTCCACTCGTCATTTTCTGCCTCACTCATTCACGGTACTTTTCCACTATTGCTGCGTAGTTACAAAGCTGATTCAACACCAGGTGTTCCCGAGATAACGATTTGTTCTAGAAAGAAAGGAAGCGTGGGCTTCTACTGAAGCTTTGTTCTCACGCACTCAACCTCCTGAATGTCCCAATAATATAATTATCATAGCGCATATGGAAATTACTATCCGTTCTTTTATATAATTAATTCATTCGCCAATGAGACTCATCTGATGGGTGCAGTACCACACTGGATATTGTTACATTACATTGGATTAACACAAGATGATGCTATCATAGTCCTTGTAGATAACACTCCTAGAATAAATGAATAGTTAATAACTCTACACTTGCTTTATATATACGCGCACACAACCTATGCAAATGTTTGTCAATAGAAATAATAAGACCAATAAAATATTGAGCTTCGTTCAGAGTTAATGTTTCACGGAATAGATCCCGTACCAGTTCGTATACAGGAGCAATGATCGAATCGAGCGCACACGCAGCTCCCGCGATCACGATACGCGACCCGATAAATGTTTGTATGTAACAAATATTAATTCAGTTCACGAGAATTATATCGGTTTGCGCATTTACCGCCTTTTATTGTCTCTCGAATGTTCAACATACGCTGTGGCTCAGGCACTTGGCATAATAGTGTTTCGTCACACGGGCAGAGGTAACTGCCATAATAACGGACTGTTCACTCCCGGAATTATAAGACTTAATTCACACCAGGATGGTGCATTTTGAACACAGTTTCAAAAATGGCCTCACTGTTCATTACATAATTCTCAAAATTATATTTGTAATAGCGTCACTGTTGAAGTGTATAACACACAAAGAACACGAAAATCACGACTAACGTGGACACTGCCGAACGACTGATAAACGAATGACCAGGCTTCCCCCGCTGCTCGTCGTTTTATAGATTCATTTGCCTTATTCAAAAGAGGGGGTTCCTCAGTAGACTATAGCTTGAGGACTCAACCGTCTTCTGAAGATAAGGAGCACGACCGTTGGAAAACAGCATTTCAGTACATTGATTGAAAGTAGCCAAAGTATGAACAGATATGTGTCTGTAAATCTAACTGAAACTCAGTATTCATATCAAAGCCATGGAGCATAGGTTAAATAACAGAATTCTCCCTTAAGATAATAGTGAGTCAGCACTGTGATGGATAAGGTTGGTAGTTCGGAAAAATTGTCTTGGGCTTCACCATGACCGGAAACCACGCCTTTCAGCTCGCGATTAGCTTTCTTTGAACACGCCGCGCATCAGGCGATACTGCGACTCTACCTGCAGACTCGTTCACACTTTTCAAATTACTCACGGTTTTCAGGATTGCTACTTATTGTCCTCTAACTCCGTTCGGTCCAGAATTAAACCGTTGACTAACCGCCTCCCACACAAAGCTTTCCAATATAGCTACCCACAGTGTTGCTCAATATTCCAAATAAGTATAAATATGATATGTCTCACTTCAATTACTTAAAAGATAAAAAGTATAGCCACATTCATATTCTAAAGTAATTTTATTGGCAGCACCACAAAGTGAGAGTTCTGGTTCATCAAAGCATTGTATGAATGTACAACACACACCTGTACCTGTTCCTCTTTAAATACAACCTAGGTACCCGTATTTATTATGTTGTTCCATCTTCTAATAAAACCGAGATGTAGCACCGTTTTGCCAGACTCCACTGAAGTTATGTGTGTGCTGTAATATAAGGAAATGGACTAGGATGTCACAAGAGATGGATTCTGCCCCAATAGTACGTTGTCTGAAAGTTCATTTGTGTAATTTGATTATCATGACTGTCTCTCAATGAAGACGCATTGTGATAGGTCGTACCATTCACGGTGCAGTTGCAGGGTTTAGAGTAACTTCAAGAGAAATGTGCAGGGGTTGCCGTTTTCCTTGTAATGAACCAATTATTGCTCCGTTATATACAGGCCAACCAGAGATTTCTCTTCGAGGTGAAAACTGCTTCACAGTTTTAGAGAATCTTGGGAACATGAAATCAGTTCTGTCTTGTTCTTGCGTATCTCGGGTATAAAGGAAGGAAATTACTTAACCTTCATTAGGACGTGCACTGCAGTTGTGACTTCTTTCATCCTCTTACTTTGATTTCTTGTTATGAAATCCAAATCCTTGACTGCAATCTCTTCTGGACTTCCAGGAATATCATGCATATCCTGTACTGTCACTGTCCGACTTCCTGAATATTCAGAAATTGGAATATCTTCGGCTTCTTTATTTTCCAGGTGAGCAAAATTGAAATTTGAGTCCGTCGATGACCATTCTAGATATGGTCTCTGAAAATATATTTGACTAGTCTACGGCTAGGATTTATACCAATTCTGGTGCTTTACCTCTTTCCGAGAAGTTGTTTTTAGTAACTTGAGGTGTTTTATGCAACTGCCCCTAAGCTCCTTCCACTTCCTTTTAGTTTTCTCACCTGTAACATACAGATATTAACTAAAATGAAATTAACATTTATTTTTCAGGTTATTAGCGTCAGGTAATCACTTCAGAACTATCGGGTACAGTTTTCGTATGGGCTAAGTGACAGAAGTTGATAAGTCCATATGGAAACATCTACAACCGTGTACCTTCCAGAACCAACATGGACAATCTGCTACTATAATATCAAAGGATTTCACAAACCATGGTAATTTCCAAAATGTATGGGCAGTATTGATGGGAATCATGTATATTTATTATACGCTCACATATTCAATTGAAACACTTGATAATTGATGATCATGAGTGTGAGTTTTCGTGTACTGATGTTAGAGTACATGGAAGGAATATTAATGACGGTATTTTCAAAGCTTCATCGATGGGACAAAGAATTGATAATTTATAGTACTGTACTATTCCTCTGTCCCAGATGGCTTAGTTCAGCGGAGACGCTGCGTGGTTACGTTCGAAAAACAAAATCTCTAGTAAAATTTATCATATAAGATTGGGACAGGATCTAGAATACATATTCGCGAATGAGAACTCAGTAACATAAAGGAGGTAAAATCATGATTTATTACGTCAAAAGCATAAAGGATAAATCAAACAAAAACCATACCCAATAAAGCTCCAAATTAAACTACACGTAAATTTTCAATTGAAAATTTAACACTAAAGGTCGCCCAACAGCCTACGAGTGGAGTATCCGGGCATGTCAAGTTCAATAACATCGGAAACGTGAAATCTACCTATTTGTGACAGAGATCGAAATAAATTGACTGTTATTAGCCCGCAGGCTGCGATTATGTACCGTCTCATCCATGAATATGTAATGCTCCACTCAATATTGGCCTAATTACACTAACTCCGAATTTGTCGGATATATATAAAAAGAACGCTAGGTTTGGGACTGCCCTAAGTTTAAACCACCAAAATAACACAGATTCTAATACACGAGGTCTAGAAAACCTCGCAACCCAACTACAGCCAACGGGCTGTGGAACACTAATCAACACAAATAATTGACAACACTATCACTCACATAAGACACATAAAAACAATGAACACACATAAACCACATATGAAAAAGGAGGTCATAAATGGTACACATTCACCATCAGATCGAGCGGGAATCGCTCTGAAGATCGGTGTGGTTCTCGTGACATAACTGGTCACGTGTTCGGCTATCTTTGTTTTCCTGTCATAAGCAGATGGCGAAGGAATACAAACATTGTCTGTGTGGCTCAGCCATCCCTCTCTCACATAGCTAACGGGACTATGAGGAACTTTCACTCATGGCCCTCCCTGAATTATCAATTTTCTCGCTGTCTACATGGAACACACTCTCGTCCAGCGGCGAGTAATCTCGGCTAAATAAGCATTTATGTAGTATATAACTCATTACAACACCTGGTCTGCGATACACCCCCTCACAAACCAGGTACAATTCATTCATTCATTCATTCATTCATTCATTCATTCATTCATCCTCCACGGCAATCTCCAATTCTAGGCCTCAACACAACCATCACGACACATCATAACCTCATATTTCATAGTCCCTGATTCAATTCTGGAACACAGTTAGGATCGCCTGCCATTTTTTTTAATGAATGACCCTCACTAAATACAACGATGGTGATAGCCCTTCTGCACACGTCATCCACTGAAAAACATGCAACATTACAACATCTTGCATAGTATGTCTAAAGATTAGTACTATATATCTATACGTTCCCGTTCGAATCGCAAGAGGTTCTGTCCCTCCAATCTGTATAGATGAACATGGTATCGCTTATACCTTAGTGTCTGCATGACACGCGTGAACATATCATAACATACACCAAAACACTACTCTATCTCCTAGCATATCTCTCGTGTCCCAATTCGAAGTAACCATAAAATTTAAAACTAGATTAAAGAATGCATTCAGCCCCAAATATTACTTACAATACAAATGAAGAACATACCAATGCCACTATGGTTTACATTACAATTAATATATAAATTTAACAAAAGGGCCACATATAAATCTGACCACCACATATCATGCTTAGAAAAAACATTTCAACTCACCTTTATCTCCTTCTCTGCCATCCGCGGTGTCCTTGGGACCGCCTGATTTGTACGAGTTAGTACATGACAGCGGGGCTGTATACAGGTCTAGAAGTCTGTTGGTTTGGTCGTCTCCTGTCCGTGGTTCGATGTCTTCATTCTCGTACTGCTGTTGGTGCCTGCACTCTGGTAACTTTGATCAATACCAATCCTCTTCTCCGCTTCGTTTGTGCACGAATACACAGTCGTAACCTTGGCAAGGATACAATTGAAGATATCCTCTATCGAGACATTAGTCCGGTCAACGATTGCAATCAAATTAAGGGATATTTCCCGGTTCCGATCGAGTCTTTAATAGCGGTACGTCGTCATTAGCCGCACTAAATTTATTTAACTAATCAAAATATTGGTCAGGTGAGCAAAAACGAACAGTTTTTAAGTCTCGTCTATCACTGATATAATTACTGTATACTTTGTAGATTACATCTCGACTATCACTTTGCGTGACGTACTGGGAGTGAGTGTCTTGTAGAATCCGAATGAGCGCAGAATCGGAATAAGAAAGAGTATTTGTGCTGAAGTTGTCGGCCTTTTATAGCAGGAGGGTAGGGCCACTACCGCTAGTACTTGCCCGGGATATAACAGCCTTCCTTATGTGTATGGTCAACTACCTCTCAACGGATCTTTCCAAGAAGTCGTAAATAATTGAAACAGGCACAATTGCATCGTTTTAATGGCTCACGGTACTACGAAAATATAACAAAGCATTTTCCTTATCTTGAATTTGTGGGATATGGTTCTGTGACTGAGATACGGGATCAAATTCAAATGATTCCAGGCCTGGATATTTCGTGTTAGATGGCAGACTGGGGTTGTTTAGTAGTTCCCAGCTTTCATATTACTCGCTCTGTCTCTTGCATGCCATGTGATATCTCTCTCTTCCTTTCGCGTACCCAAGCCGTCTACAGAGTTCAAACCAATAAAACCATGGCATCCTGCCTTGGTTCGTCTGAGGGGAAAAATCACCCCACTTTGCTTGCTACGGGTTCGACATGTATAGCCACACGGTCACCGAGCGTTCCTAAGCTCGTTCCTCTGCGTTAAATTCAAAATGATCCACAGTCTTATATTAATTTAGTTGGACCCTGATCTGATACGCTTCAGTAAATTGAATGTTCAGCGAAGTAGATCGCTGAAGGGATAATACAGTCACCGTCAATATGTATTTTAAAACTAATAATCTTATTCGTTTTACGTCCAAATAATGTTTTAAGAGACGCCGAGTTACCTAAAGTTTGTCCCGCAAGAGTTCTCTAACATGCCAGTAAATTCATCGACACTGGACTGAGCCAGGTTCGAACAAGCCAAGCAGGGGTGAGAAGGCAAGCGGCTCAATTCTCTGAGCCATTTATCACGGCATATATTGAATATCCTTAAACGGAATATCGTACTAGACCAATTTCCGCCTGCTTTATCTATTGGGCAAATAAAATTACACTTTAAACAATATATTGGTTTGCTACGAGAAGCTAAACTTTTTCCGATGACACTAACCTTTACATGGCGTACAGGATGAATAGTTTTGCTTGGGCTATACAGCATATCTTACTTATTATTCCAAACATGGAGACTATGTCAACCCATTTATTCGTTAATTTGTTCTTCCTGTAGCCGTCCATTCTCATGTCGTAATGCAATTCTTTCTTTTTAACTGCTTATATAAGACGTTCTGTTGTTCCTGAAACAATGACCCTGAGGCAAGTGATAAGAAGTGAAAATGATAGTGATGAGCGAACAACCCGACATGTGCGATCTGTCCACCTGATCATATCTGACCGCTAAGCTTATATGCCCGTTCGATCTGTCCACTGTCTGATGTGTGCCACAGTTCTTAAATCCATGAGCTATACAGATCGTGCTCACCTTGGTGTGTACGGTGCTTTAATTGTTCACAAACGGGGAAACTCCTGAGGAGGGGGGGTGATAGTCACGTGACATCTTTGTTTCCTTCTTACCAATGTGGCATTGGTTCAAATACCAACCAATGCATGTTTGAAATGAGAGGACATATTCCTGTGGTTTGTATTCCACGCAAAACTGGAGGTCCCGTGGCAATTATCACGATGTCTACAGCCAAGACAAACTACTAAGTTGCACTTTTGCATTCATTAATCTGTGCTGTCTTTGCTTTGTTTAGGAGTAATGTGATCGTTGTCTTCAACCCAGTGTAGTTAACTCTATGTGTGTATGTGGGGCATATTCTGATACGAGGCAAAGAATGTGAATGGCTCCTGTGTCTTCAAATAGTCTACTTGTCGAGAAATGGTCTGGAATGAGCCTCAAAACAAACCAGTAAAGGTAAAAATTTGTTGGGCAATGTAAAATAATCAACACTCATTGTGAAGGCTTTTGGAATCAGCATTTACACTGTCTGAAGGAGATTGCCGATCAGTGCCTCATCAGGTAATAAGTGTATTAGGCTAAACTCAGAAGCTAACTTTGTGGCACAAGTGGTTAGGTCCTCGCCTTCGAGTGCCCGAGGTTTTTCAATTAAATGTCTATACAGTCTGCTGGAAATTAACGATGCTTAATTACAAGAGATCCCTATCAATAGATTCACTCCAGAATGGATGATCTACAGAGGGCAATATTCCGGTATTCGGACGTCTCTCAAGAATGATGGCCGGTAGAGGAATTAAAACACTTAACATTTTCATAATTTCTGACCTTTTCCTGTGGCAGTTATAGAAATTTCGTTAAGAATTTTCATTGAAAATGAGACGAATTTAAAAAGCGTTAAACGTGATATAATTTAAGAACAACTTTACTAAATAATTGGTTAAACTCATCACGACGTTTACGATTGCAGGTGTTCATGTTCCAGGCAGAATCAGTTTAGTGTAATTTGTTAGGTTTTCCCTTGTTGTTATGGAAAATACCTTTGGTCTTCACCCTTTTTTACTTTTGTGACTAAGACCTGTCCGAAAACAGAAATGCTGCTCACTTGGTGAGTTTTACTGTAACCGATTAGACTTAAGCTCGGGACATACGCCCTCGGACTTTGGCGAAGCATTTTCTTGAAGTGAGCGTGGAAGAACCGGGGTAAGACGTATTTTGTCTACGATGTTTGGTTCGGACTTTTATTATTATTTATAAATACATTGCAATTGGGAGATATCCCGATGACAAAGCCGACGTAATATATCAACGAAGTTAAAACATAAATTACGTAAGAAGAGAAGTACAACAACCAGTTCCATGACAACGAAACCTTACAAGAAATTAAATCAAAACAAGAAATTCCACGATAACAAAAGAAGAAGAAAAGTACATTAAGGTAAGAGACAAAAACACCTTAAATTTAAAAATAACATAGGGGAAGTGTAACATAATAATCAAAAGCAATCTCAAGGAAATTAATGTGAAATTAGGGAAAAATAACTTAATATATTCCCTCACATATAGCGTAACATAATTACAACGCAGACACTTAGAAATATACCCAAATTTTACCAAATATTACAAGGCAATCTCGTAAATTCACACACAACTTAAAGGGCGCGATTTCCCGGTACGAAAGTTACAATTTCGGTGATGATGGAGTGCCACTTTAATATGCAGGGCGCTCTCATTATACACGAGAGATATTTTCTACGAAATCGCCAAGTATAGTGAACCGGCGTAAAACGGAACTATTTAAATGTTCGGTTCCTTAATACATAATGTTGGGATACAGGCCTATAGTAAATTAATTTATTTGTATCACTCTATTCCACCTAGTACAAAGATGCTGCATGGTCAATACGGAGAGGTCTTTTCTTTATTCTTCACATTCCCATCCTGCATGTTCTACTTTACGTCCTCTGTATTAAATACGTATTATATTAGATATTATTCAAACTATCTTCGATGGTATGAAACTTCCATTGTATTCTTGCAGTTTTTTAGGTTTCTGGAGTCAGCCTGACTCATTTTTTACGTTTTATAACATTTAGTTTTGCGTGACTTTTGATATCATGATTAGGGACAATTTTGGGGTTTGGCCGAGGGTTTTTGGCTAGGTGGCTATCCTGATGCTGTGAGATTTTTCAGGTGAAAATTCCACCTTAATATTGGCCGCGATTCGAACCTCGGCCATATGGATCACTTAGTCACTGTACTAATTCTTAAACCCCTTTCTCCCTGTCATTTGTATGAGAACTGCCTTTTAAAATATGAAGCAAAACGGAGTCTATAATATATTGGGAGTGTCTCCAAACGTCATTAGAGGACTAAAAATTACACAACGAAAGCACAATAAGACCTGCAAATGCTCTGTTGACAGAAGAAATGAATTCCAGCCAGGCATTATAACATATTTAATGAGTTATTAAGATGAAAATGTACATCAAAGGCGCTTAATTTCGTTCGGTAATGTCAATAGATGGAAATGAGATAGCAAAGCCGATGATCATAGAATTGTGAGTTCAGCAGAGAATGTTTTTACTTATTTTAAAATAAACGTATTTTTATAGAGTTGTGTCCACTGTCTGCATTTACTGGACATCATGGTTGGATCTAGAAACCATACAAAATATATTTCACCCAGACAAAAATATAAAAGGACACTTATGTGAAGAAAGGAGGAAGGAAACGCAAAGCTGCGAATAGATTGTAGAGAAGTCAGCCCGTGAATACAGTAAATTAGGTACAATCGATAGTTATTATCTGACTATGTGGGTTCGATAGACGTTGCAGACCACCTCGCCAGGGCTCTCTCAGTTGCTCCCTCGGATAAAAGCAGCACATGAGTAGTAATTACCTGGCCTTTGGTAAGTTTGTGTGTATGTTTATTTACATATTTAATTATTTATTTAATCTACAACAGAGCCTGATTCCAATTACTGTAAATTCTACAAGAATAATGAGCAATTCATAATAAAGTAAAAATACAATCACACACATAAACAAGTAGCGTTAAATGCGAGATGAAATATAACAGGAAACACCGCAAGATTAATTTTGTTATTTCCATTGGTGAAAATGACGGAGTGAGAGAGTTTGTGGAGGCAGCATTTAATAATATCGGGAAAAAAATATATGAGAAGGAACACGGTAGCTGAAGTTGTCAAAGAGGAAGATACTGAAATAGTCAGAGTTAAAGTGAATCCTAGATACTTTCTGCCTGCAGAAGTGGATATTTTCTCAAGGGGTTCTAGCAAAGCTTATACTAACTTTAGATGGAAGCAGATAGAGACAGGGTGGTGTTAAGGAATATTCTGATCAACTAGAGTACAATATGAAGGTGACTGTGGTGTGAGCGATGATAGTAATGCCATTTCTAATGCAGCCAGTTCCTGTTATGAATGGTGTAAGAATATAGCTGATAGGTCAGTTGGTGCGTATATTTCAGTGGGCTTAGCAAACTGATATGTAATAGCAACTTTAGGCTCGGTGAGAAAAGCAGCGGAGACCACCTCACTTCTCATTTTCTTTGCACGGCTCTTCAGTGATGCCGGAGCCATTGTGGATGCGACCAGCCTTTGGGAGGATTATGTCTGAATGGTCAGAGTACTATACATGGTCAATTTATTCCTCTGGCTGTGGGGCTGGGTATTTATGAAACTATTCTGTTCTTCTACGTACAACACATCGCAACCAATAGAAAAATATGCTACAGTAAATATATCCCTCAACAGGCAGGGCATACTGTCGTAAAACTGTGCCAAATTCACTTCAACTGCAGACTCCAATAAATTTGGGGAAAAGGCTAGGAAGAAGAGAAAGGGAAAATAAATAGTGCAATAACAAATTATTTTTGACATTATAACTCACAGCTGAATTTATAAAAAATATATATAATTGTCATTTAATATAACTTGCATCATAATTATGTCCATACCATGTGAGAATTAATTAGTCAATAAATCCAAAAATGTGGTTGAAAGCTATTGAATCGTCTCTTGAAACAACAGTTACCATCACTACCACTACAACTACCAACACCACGAATATTGTCATTGTCCAGTTTATTCATGGAACATCTGCTTAAAGTGTAGTCTTTTTTTGCTAGTGGCTTTTACGTCGCACCGACGCAGATAGGCCTTATGGCGACGATGGGATAGGAAAGGCCTAGGAGTTGGAAGGAAGCGGCCGTGGCCTTAGTTAAGGTACAGTCCCAACATTTGCCTGGTGTGAAACTGGGAAACCACGGAAAACCATCTTCCGGGCTGTCGACAGTAGGATTTGAACCCACTATCTCCCGGATGCAAGCTCAAAGACGCGCGCCTCTAACCGCACGGCCAACTCGCCCGGTAAAGTGTAAATTTACTGTAGAGGATTTATTTATTTATTTATTTATTTATTTATTTATTTATTTATTTATTTATTTATTTATTTATTTATTTATTTATTTATTTATTTGTTTTTGAAACAGTATAAACTTTTGTATTGAGGGCGTGATAGATAATACATTAGAAGAGAAGGAAATGACAGGTATAAGCATAGGAGGTCAAGAGATAACTTTGGAATGAAAGGTTACAGAATGGAAATAATCTTTAAAAACCTGTCGTAAGTAATAGGATCGAGAAGATATGGACATAATACCATCAGAAGACAAAACGGAACAGGTAAAGTAAGTAAACTCGTGTCCTCATCCCGAGGTGGTGCAGCTCTTTTCAGGCACACCCCCATTGGAGGTGAGCTGCATGTACCATTTCAACCACATACCAGCCCTCCTGCCATTCTTAAGTTTCTGGCAGTACCGGGAATCGAACCCGGGCCCCCGAGGACGGCAGCTAATAACACTAACCGTTACGCTACGGAGGCGGACACGAAACAGGTTAAACAGTATCAATATTTGGGGAGGATACTACATGAAAACTGGACAAGTGAGAAAAAAGGCTACTTGTTTCAGTTGCTTACTCAAAATTGCGAAGTTTTCTAGAACGGAACTCATTCCCACTTCTAAAGGAGGTAATAAACTCGAAAACAACGGCTACATGTGTCTGCAACACAGGACAACGAAAAATGAGATACGATGGAGATGTACTGGCAGAGACCAATGTTTTTTAAATTATTTTAATTTGCTTTACGTCGCACCGAAAAGGATAGGTCCCATGGTGTCGATGTGATTGGAAAAACCTAGTTGAGCGAGGAAAGCGACCGTGTCCTAAATTAAGGTACAGCCCCAGCATTTGCCTGGTGTGAAAATTGGAAACCATGGAAAACCATCTTCACGGCTGCCGACAGTGAGGTTCGAACCCACCATCTCCCAAATGCAAGCTTATAGCTGTGTGACCCAAACAACACGGCTACTTGCTTGATCTCTGTGATGTTTGCAACATCTTGTGCTCACAATGATATCCGAGACAGAACACAGCCACTTACCAGATTGGGGTTCCTGCAAATCCGCAGAACTAAAAGAGCAAATGAAAAGTACAGCTTTAACAGTGGAATCAGCATCATTGGTTGTTCAAGCTGCCGAGGCTACTTTATCCAGCGAATTGAACGTGAGACTACAGAAGGACGAAATACTGAAGAGAACTGTCAGAGGCGTTAGAAGACAACACTTCTCCCCCACGTACTTAGATCAATAGATATAATAGGAGAGTTTCATAAAAAATACAGAGAGACCATTGGTGGGGAACGATAGCCACTTCACTTAGATATTACGAAAGGGATAATATTTTTTTGTTCTGACATTTGTTGAAATAGTCAACAAGTCACATCACTGTGGTTCGGATTTCTTGCAGCGGTGATCACGATATTAAGGGTCACGTGAAACTACAGGCTTGTGTGTATGCTTGCTTGGTAGTTTTTAAAAGTATTTACTACGTGGGAGTAGGTTGTTTAGGAGGGAGGAAATAGGTACCAGGACAGGGGGAGGAATTTACTGTGGTATCCGCTAGTTCATCATCTCTCCTACGGAGTGTACACCATCACTCAGGGTGCGAAATCGGAAAAAAATGGTGGGGGGAGAAGGATCGTGGGGCTTAACTACTAGTGTTTATTTCAAACAGTATATAGGGGTATATAATTCCCTTCTAAGTAAATTACCCCCTCCCCTTAAAAATGTAAATTTAAAATGTTTTTGTTTGAATTCCGTTATAACAAGAATGATGTTCAATGGGAAATTATTCCCGGGTTTCAGATGGACTTGCCAGAATGAAACATGAAAAATAGGCTGCATGTGCGGAGTTGCCGCCGCTGCATTGTTTTATCAAATACTTTAATACACCAATACCGGACAGCTCTATCTCAACAGCATTGAGTGGAGTGCAAACAGCGACGGTGGTGACATCTAGCGTGTTGATGTGAACTGCATACTTGTCTATGCTACAGTCAAGACCAACGGGAGAGGAATGTACTACACTCATTGGAAATATTTTTGTTAAAATAATTGAATAATAATAATAATAATAATAATAATAATAATAATAATAATAATAATAATAATAATAATAATAATAATAATAATAATAATAATAATAATAATAATGAAATTTTAAAATATGAAATGCCTCCTTCATAAACCTCCAAACGAGCATTATGTTAGCCGTGCCTTTCGCTGTCTTAAAAATTATAAAGCAGAATTTGTTTGAGGATCCACCCAGCCTCTGGGGGAAATATATAACAACTACTCTCTCCTCTTCTTTTTAGCCTTTTCTCAATTACCTAGCGCAGGACTTTGTATGGACTTAGCCTAGTTTTCCGGCCGGATGCCTTTCCTAACAGCAATCATATGTGGAGGGATATATACCGTACTCACTATCGCGTGTTTTTGTGGTTATTTTCTGTATGATGTGTTGTATGTACTTGAAGATGCGTATGAATACGAACACAAATCCGTAGCCCTCGATCTACAGGAATTAACAGACGCGATTAAAATCTCCGACTCAGCGGGGAATTGTACCAGCGCTCTCTGAACCGAAGGCCAGTACGCTGACCATTCCGTGGTGATGATTATTTTAAGAGGAAGTGCAACTGGCCAGCCATCCTCTATTAACACTAATCAGAAGGGAAATGGAAGAGGTCCAACACAGAATTCTTGTGGGACTATATACCGGCACCTCGGCGTCTCCGTAAAAGTACTTATTGGGACGTGAAAATGTATTATTATTTTCTTACAGTAAAAAAAGGTGACTGGATTCGAAACTTATGTCCTCAAATTTTCAATTTCAAGACTACCACGATAACCATTACGCTACAGGCCCACAAGTTTCCGATTGTGAAATTTATGGTACTGTTTAACAATGTGTACCCTCAAGTTTGAGTATACTAGAGTTCCTTATTTGTTAATATTATTGGTTTTAGGTCCCACTAACATTTCAATAGAGTATTTGATTGATTTTCTTAATATAAGGACCATAGAATGTAACCTCAACACAGATGCGAGGTCATTACTTTTTTTTATACTTGCGGTCCTTATCAGTTCCCATGCACATTATCTTGCTGGCATAACACTTTTCTTGGAATATAACTGCAATGTAAGATTATTTAGTGACAAACACTGATACACTATAAACAACACGGCAGTGCGCCAAGAATCATACAGATAGCAATATGTTATTGAAGAGTTGGTCACACCAAGCTGTGTAGGTAGCAGCACTATCGACTTTCTCGCTGAAAACAGTAAGCTGTCCCGTATTGTCATATTAAAGTATTTGGTTTTATTGTTCAAGGTCTGGCAGTCGTCCTATTATTTCTAACTTATGTGTATTATTGTTGATGTTTTTATGAAAAGATGCACAGCAAAAGACATTGATTTCAGTAATATATGTGTTACATTTTCCTCACTTTATAATGAATGAATAACCCCCCTGGGCAATTTTAATGGGGTGGGGGAGGACCTTTGATATAAAATCATCGGTGGGGGGGAACCCTCCCATCCCCCCTCGATTTCGCACCCTGCCATCACTAGTAATTTTATGCATTCGTTTTTCGGTGGTCCCTCGGAGTTGATTTCCTGTTAGGTGACTGATATCTCAACCTTGATCCTTTGCGATTGAATCTTCTCATCACTCAAAGCTGCATTACTAAGAGAGGCCAGTAAAACATCTGCATATAGAAGATTGTCCTGTTCTTCCAAAGTTGTCAGTACTTCCTCAACTGTCAACCTGTAAAGTTGCATTAAGTACACATGAATCACCCATCCGTAACATTCCCAGTGCCCATGTGTGTGTGGACATGTAAATGATAAATTCAGTTGCAGAAAGATATTATTTCGTAATTGGAATCTAACTGTAACTAGATGTTAACGTGTTACTTTAAAAACAAATTTACATACATACTTCTTGTTAAAATAATTAATATCTAAAATTCGTATCCTTTGTTAGAACACATGGCGGACGGAACACGCTTCTATTTCCATTTGCTGCTGACACTCGAGTACTTACGTTATTCAGACATTATAGTCGTGCATTGTTGTCTCGTCTTACCAGTTGTCACTCAATAACTGAAATAATTATTGCCTTATGCAGGTCAATCGGAATTAAAATGAGCATTGCCCACAAATGTGGGCAGTAATGGGTTAATGAACAGGCTCAGTATTTGCCTGGTGTGAAAATGTGTAACCACGGCTGCCGATAGTGGAGTTCAAACCCACCATCTCCCGAATGCAAGCTTACCGCTACATGGGGCGCTCCACGCAGCTAACTTGCTCGGACCTTACCTGCTTAGTGTCGCAACAGTACAGAGAGGTTTTCGGTGCCATGGTGAAGGAAGGGAGCTAAGATTGGGAAGATGCCACCCTGCCATTTGCATTACTCTGAAAATGAAAAACTGCGGAAACCATCCTCAGGGACTGACAATAGTGTATTTCGGGCCGATGACCTTCGATGTTAGGCCCCTTTAAAAAACAGGCATCATCAATAGTGTGTTTCAGTATTTTAATTAACTCAGCTTAAGAGACCAGATACTATCCCTGTATCAGCTAGGGACTGGTGTGAGGAAGCCACGGAGAAACATTCCGAGAATGGTTGAGACCTCTGTGATTAGGATTCGAAACCCATTATCTTCTTTACTTCACGAGGTTAAGTGCATCCGGACTGAGCCTACATACTGAGAGTGAAACTCTCCAGGGTGGAGTCGAGTATCAAACCCATGCCAACTAAACGGGAAACCAATATGTTGACCAATAGAACTCGTGTTAACTGAGCTTGGCATTCGCTGATGAAATAATATCCTCTTTTGAGCTCAGATCAGGAATAAATCTTAATCAATATACACCGAGCGAGATGGCTGTGTGGTTTGTGCTGTGTAGCTATTAGCTTGCTTTCAGTGAATAGTTGGTTCTACCTCACTATCAGCAGCCCTGAAGAGTTGATTTTCCGTGGTTCCCCATATTTATACCAGGCTATACTTTAATTAAGGCCACGGTCACTTGCTTCCCATTCCTAGTCTTTTCCTATCCTATCGTCATCGAAAGACCTGTCGGAATTGGTGCGACGTTGAACCAATTCGCACAGAAATTTCTGTGGATTCTTTTAGCCTGTTTTCCATCTTGCATTTACCTCTCAATGACTATGTCGCTTGGCTCAGCATTGCCCTTCAAAACATAAGATTTTGGAATCGACCTCAGGTGAAAGTTTATAAATTTGCCAGCTGACACTTCGCAGATTTATAGTCACGTAAAGGAATTTCAGATGTGAGATAAAATGACTCTGCAGTGTTATTCAAAACTAAACCTCTTGTTCAACTCTGCGTAATTTCTAAGTTAAATATTAAATGCGTGAATTAGTTATGTATGTATTAGGTCTATGTTGGTATGTACCTCTTAGATCTCAACGTACTGCTACAGGAATCTTAATTGAATGCTGAAGTAAATGTGTGCTCTATATTTATTTTAATCCCTAATGGTACCTTGAACAGCTGAATTGTTTGGTGTAGAAGGTAAACGCTAGTTGAACAACATTTCACAATACCCTCTAAATTTCATTGACTGAAATCACAGACACACGAATTTATTTCTGCACGAAGTTTCCTATTAAAAATCTTTCCTACCATTTGAGTTGTGGGTCGTTGATTTCAGAGGCTTTGACATTTTTAATAAATTTGTACGGTACCAGGTAATTTATCTACTGTTTTATTGAATCCAGAACACTCACATGGCACAGCGGGACTGATGGATACTTCCCTGTGTCGTAATGAAATGTTGTTGGAAAGCACTCTATTTAGTTACAGGATGACCTGCCTGCCCGTTAAAACAGAGAAGAATGTTGCCATTACCTATAATTCTTAGCAGGGTTAGCAACAGTTTAAAAAACAGTGTGTTCTATTTAAATTAATCTTTATTGAATTAAGTCCCTACCGTCGAATTCCGATTAGGTATATTGAGAGTAAATCCAAAATCCAACTTTGAATATATATACAGCACACTATATCTTCTTGTATGAGCTAGAATAAGTTTGTTACTTCCATCTCTCTGTCCCAGTTTCATCCTTGTATTTGATGAGATAAAAGTTGCAGTGCTTCGGGCAGCATTATCGATCAGGCCCAAATTTTACTGTTGCAGCGACCATGGACCCAAACCTTTTGCGCCCTTATTCTATTTCCTACAACCTCCATATGTACGCACCAAAAAATTAGAGTAATCAGCAGATTTAGTGGTTTCCGTCTTGCTTTTCCACTAGCCAATTTGTCTATGACATTTTCGTGATCTAATCTTACAGTTAAATCACTTTCGGAGACAAACACAGCAAGATGGACCAAGTGTTCTTGAGGTTGAGATGATCGTAAATAATTTTAATTTTTGTTAGGTTCAAAAACGACCTTTTAGCTGAACAATTTTAAATATAAATGCACAAATAAATCATTACACTGTAAATAAACTGAATCACCCAATGCCTCGAACAGAAAATACGCAAAACACACCGCAACTAACTAGTAGTTAAAAACCGCCATACACAGAGAGGGAAATTAATGTTGGCGAGTTAAACCAATAATTTTTTCTGGATGTGTTGGTCCGAATCCCACTGTGAGAGCCCTGTTTTTCCGTGGTTTCTATTTTCACACCAGGTAAATGGTGGGTTTGTTCCTTAATTAAGGCTACGATCATTTCCTTCTCAAAATCTAACCCTGTCCTATCTCACCTTCACCGTTGATTTGACGTAAAATCAATAGCAACAAAATGTTTGATGAACAGTGCCTCAGGTTACCGCTGAATAAAATTTGCCTCATTAGCATCATACGATATATTTTTCCGAATGAACTCACAACTTGTTTTCAAAGCTTTATGGTCATGGTTAATTTTTTGCCTTCCTCCATGCATTTGCAACTATGGTCCTGTGCCTCTATGGCCTGCCTTCCTACCAATCCTTATTCAGGCATCCCCTGTGATGAATGTTGTGAAGGTGTCCCATGAAGATCGGGTTAGTGTTAATATAATTTCCGTATGCAGCCAATCTCTGTGATGAATATTGTGAAGGTGTCCCATAAAGATTGAGTTAGTGTGATATACGGAATGCAACCAGTTCCTGTGAAGAATGTTGTGAAGGGAACCCACATGGGGTGGCTTAGTGTGAACTTCCTGTAGGCTTGACAGCCTGATTCGTAGTACCACGTTTTGATTGATGATGGAGGGGGAAGTGAAACTAATAATTATGTTATTTGCTTTACGTCCCACTAACTACTTTTACGGTTTTTGTAGACGCCGAGGTGCCGGAATTTTGTCCCACAAGAGTTCTTTTTACGTGCCAGTAAATCTACCGACACGAGGCTGAAGTATTTGAGCACCTTCAAATACCACCGGACTGAGCCAGGATCCAACCTCCCAAGTTGGAGTCAGAAGGCCAGCGCCTCAATCGTCTGAGCCACTCAGCCCGGCGGAAGTGAAACTACTTCACCCCTCATTAGCCTGCTACGCCTCTTCGGTGATGTCTCGGTTGGCTATGACAACTGCTGACGGAACCATTCGGAAACCGACTGAGAAAATACTGGTGTCTCAAAATGTCACTTCCATGGCCTATGGGCCTCAATTTTTGTGAGTTGGTTTAAATTCATTGCCTATGATGTCTTCTTTCATTGAAAGAATTTCGTACCTAACTTGACTTCATGTGGACAGGTGGCGCTGATATCCCGTCTTGCTCCAAATATATTTTCTGCGCCTTAACTTTCCCTTTTACGGTTCATTGATTGACTCTCTGTCTGATCCAAGTGAGAAATGGAGTCCACGTGTCTTGAGATGGCCTTCCTGTGCTCTCAAAAAGCATTTAACGTTTTAATATGATTTTTGTCAGGATCTCGTTTTATTATGGAGGTTTGTAAAGATTTTCTCTGGAGACTGGAGGTAAAGTTACACTCATAACATTAATCCAGTTGTATGATTTTCCTACTTGTTTGGGAATGTTGCTATAGATATCTTATGATGTTGTGCGGTCTCATTTTTCTACTTTCCTTCGCACTGACTGTTGCCCGATTTTGACCTTGTGTGTCCCTTTTTACCCTTCTAATTTCTCTTTATCAGGGTGTTTTATCACCTTTGTTTGGTCTTCGAGCATGACAGTTGGTACACAGTCTGTTTTATGTGTTTGAGAGGTGGAGTAATTGCCCTTTGTGATAGTACATATATCACACCCCCGAATTATATGTAGAAGTTAGAGATATTATTGTCAGTATTCGATTTATTATTATTATTATTCTTATTGTCAGTATTTCATTTGTATATTTTGCCATTTATATTGGTAAGCTGGAAGATATCCACATATGTAGGTATGAGTAATTTGTTTTGCATCAGTGGGAAAACATCGCTGTAATAACTCTGGTAATTTGAATGAGTCATCTGGCTACCACAGTGTCTGTTGTGATGTACTTGTGTCAGGGAATTCCATTTGTCATGTATATATCCCAGCCTGATGAGATGAGCTTGTTGTTGTACCAGGGAAAGTTTGATGATTCATGAAAACTCCCCAGAGTTTGTTATTGTCTTGGGAGGAAGAAGTAGTTCAGGGCTTGGTCTTGATTTGAGATCACTCATGATTGGCTGGCAAGCACCAATCCAGACGTCTGATCTGAAAGGAGGGGAATGTTGATGTCTATAAAGGTTGGTCATACGGCGGCAACCAGAGGATTGTATGAGAGACATTGTAAGGGTGATTGTAAAGGAACGAGAAGGTAGATAACTACAACTACAACTGACGCACTGTACGGGAAGGAAGTGGTGCTGATACACGGTACTGGAGTGACACGGCAGCAATGAACTGGACTTAAAACGTTCGTGGAGCGTAGTCGTGTTATGTTTGTGGAAAGTGGCTGATTGTGGAGAGTGCTTGCGCATTAAGTATTGTAGCACTTGTGGCGGCCTAGCATTATATGTTGGTGAAAGCTATCTCAGACTTTCCATAAATTTATATGTTGAGGATCGACAGACGTGTGTATATATCTTTACAACAAGTGTTAAAATATGTGAACACAGTAGTACAAGGTACAGTATCTGTGTGATGTGATAACTGCCGATTATGAGAATCGGTAAATCGAATTGATATAGAGACAGTGAAGGGTGTTTATCTTCATACATGTACATTGTTCATCGGACCATCTACAAATGGTAGCTTAGTTCTCGCTTTCGTTTTCCCACGATTTTCATTATTGTTGTTGTTGTAAATATGGAGTCTTCCAGCAATATTTTATGTGTGTATTATATGTATAATGTTGTATGTTGATGAGGTGCTCATGCACGGAATTTGTTAAGAATATAGTTAGCTATTTTAGAATCAGTGTTATTGATGAACCTAGGTGCAGTTCCTACCTAATTAGTCGTTTTCAGGAGGTTAGGTAACGCCTGCAGCAGATGTACCAGTACGCAGCATTATGTACACGCCCTGGGATATAAAGTTTATCATGCTCTTATCTAAATTCGAGGGATCCATTCTGGTGAACTCTGGCGCCCATACTACGGACATTTCGGTTAATTATGCTTATTAATTTTATTACGTTTTTGAGTAATTTTATTTATATATTTTTATTCATGATTTTATTTATTATTATCAAAAAAAAGTTACAATTGGCTTCCCAACGTGTGGCTGAATGATTGGTACATCTGTTAGGCTGATAAGCGTAGGTGCACTTGTCAGGTGTGGATGGAATTCTACAAACTATGTCAGTGAAGTGTTTTATATGTACGTGATATGTATGTTGGAGTATGAAGAAATGTTGTAGCGGGTCGAGTATTATAAAATTGAGAAGTAGAGAGGTTGTTAAAGTTGCTGGTACCATGAATCAGGATAGGAGAAGTCAAAAGAATTCCACCACATTGAGTTTATCTAATTTAAGTGAGAGTAGCGAAATGGCTGATAGTAGGAAAGATCAATCGGCAACGATATGTGAGGAATCTAGTACCCCGTCTCAAACTCAGAATGTAGGGAATCAAGGCGAGTCTTCAATGCTCTGTATGATTAAATCGCTACTTAATGAGTTGAAGGGTGAATTGTCCAGTAAGATTGATAGCCAGAGTAAAGAGTTAAATTCAGTGAGTGTTGAATTAAATGCTGTTACCAGTAAAATCGATAATAATAATGTTGAATTGTCCAGTAAAATCGATAATAATAATGTTGAATTGTCCAGTAAAATCGATAATAATAATATTGAATTGTCCAGTAAAATCGATAATAATAATGTTGAATTGTCTAGTAAGATTGAGAATCAAAGTAAGGAGTTAAATTTAGTGAGTGTTGAATTGTCTAGTAAAATTGATAGTTTAAGTAGTGCTGTGAATGGTAGAATAGATGAATTGAACCAGAAGTTTGACCATCAAAGCAGGGAAATTCAGGAAGTCAATAATAAGGTTGAATCTCAACGCTTGGAATTGACTGAGAAAATCGAATGCCGATTTAATGTTGTTAGGAAGGAATTTGTTGAAAACAGCAAGGAATGTGATAAGAGAATAAAAATAGTGGAAGATAAAGTCGAAGAAATAGATAGAATTAAATCCAATCAGAACGTTTTAGCGAAGCGTATAGATGAGAAGGATGAGAAATTGGAGAAAGACCTTAAGTCGGTAAAAGATGACCTCAAGTCAGTAGAAGGAAATGCCAGAATGGTAGTTGAAGAAGGAATTAAAGCATGTCATGTAAAGTTAAGGCAGGAGATCAGTCAAATCCAAGTAGGTAGCAGCATATGTAATAGGTACGTATCTTGTACGAAGGACTCTGAATTACCCAAGTTTAATGGTCGGCAGTTTAATCCGATGGAATTCTTGAAAACGGTGGAGAAACGGTTTTCCAAGAATCTTGACGATGGTTTGATCGAATGGAGTATGGTTGATGAGATGTTGGATATTGCATTTGTTGGAGAAGCGAGATCCTGGTTTCAAGTTTATAGACAGGGTATTTCGAGTTTAGAGGAATTTAAGGAGAAATTTAGTTCTAAATTTTGGAGTGAAGCTATTCAGGGAAGGGAAAGAGATCGCGTGCTTTTTGGCAAATATAGACCTCAGGAAGGTGTGTCTATGACGGAATATTTCTTAGCGCATGTTCTGATCAGCCAGAATATTGAAGGTCTAGCATCGGAGAGAGATACAGTCCGCCAGATGTTGAGGCACTTTCCTGAGAAGGTTGGATTAGCTGCATGTATGCAGAATATTGTTACGATTAAAGAATTAGAGCAGCTGTTAGAGAGGTTTGATGCTTTGGAAGGGCAGGGGAGGACTAGGCAAAGTGAAGGTAGGAATTACGGGGATGATGGGAGACAAGGTAATCAGCTAGGGGGAGATAGGAATAATCAGAATTTCAGTCATTCTAGGCAAGGGAATCAGGGTGGTAATTCCGGAAGGGAAAACAGACACTTTAATCAGGGAGGTAATCACCAGGAATATTATGGCAGAAGACCTAATCAAGGGGAATCAGAAAGTAGGGGGCGTACGGATCAAAGACCTCCAGATCAAGTGCAGAGACATGATAACAGTGAACAGTCCACGTCAAGTGATTTAAACCGGAATCGGACTTCTTAGTTGGGTCAGATAGGCAGTCCGATACCGAAATTCCTATTCACGTGATGAAACAGGTAAGTTACGAGGTAGACGTGAAAGAGGAATTATTGTATGACCATGTGTTTTGTGTTCAGGGAGATTTTGAGAATAGGGGGCGTGATGAAGGTAAGAAAGCTGTGTCGGATGACTTACTTTGTGCTAGTGGTGATGGTAATAGCGGTGTTGCGATCGATAATCTTGTGGAAGTTTCTGAAATTGAAAGTGAAGTTTTTTGTGAAGTTGATGAAGGTTGTTTAGTAAGTGAAGAGTGTTCACGGAGTATACATCATGAGGATGTTTTTGTTGATTTAAGTGTAAGTGAGGAGAGTAAAGTTAGGACCATTATGTGTGAAAATGGTGACTTTAAGATTAATGAAACTTCTGATAAGAGAGTCGAAAGTAGCAGTGTTATTGGCATGAAAGTGGTGCAAGTGGGAGCTGATATGAAATGTGGTGAAGATGGTTTAATTGTTGGGTCATTAAGTAGTAATGACAGCAATTTCGATGTGTATTATGGTAAGAATTCCAGTAATCGAGTGAGCGTGAGTGAGAATGAAGTGCGTATGTTTGAAAAGCGCGTGTGTAATGTTTTATTTAAGGCTGAGAGTTGTGTGAATGATTTGAATGACGTGCTGTGTGATATCGATATGGAATGTATGAAAAAGTATGTGATTTGTTTGCTTGCATTAATTATGAGTTTGTGGAAGAGTAAACATTGTGAGATTCCCGCGCATTTCAGAAAGAGGGATTTCTTGGTTATGAATGTTCCGAATGAAAGTTTGTATAATTCTTGTGTGACTGGCTGGTATGAATGTTTGTGTGTGAGATAGTGTATTCTAGACGTAGTTAGTTTTTATTACGGTACGCATTCCTCGCTTATCGATGTCGATATTACGTTTATATGTATAGATTTTTTCAATTATATCAGGGTCCGTATACTGTGGACAGTAGAATAGGCAAGTGTGCTTATAGGCTCCTAACTGCTGAAAACAAGGTCCTTGTGACATTTAATATCTATAGCCTTCGCAGATATAAGAGATAGGATCTGCACCTTGGATGTATATATTATCATTTATGAGTTATGTGTACAGTAGTAAGAAGGGATTGTATTCAATGGTATATGAAACAATCGGAGTTGTGTGTATATAGCCATACTATGATTATTATTATTATTGTTTGGACAAATTGTATTTCGTGTGTGCGAATACAATGCAGTAGACGCAATGTATATATCATTATTACAGTAAATTATGTGTTCAGTTATGCCATTATAATGTTATGTATGAAGTTCTGTTTTATGGTGAATCATAATATATGATATCATCGATTCACCAAGGGGGCGTTATGTGATAGTACATATATCACACCCCCGAATTATATGTAGAAGTTAGAGATATTATTGTCAGTATTCGATTTATTATTATTATTATTCTTATTGTCAGTATTTCATTTGTATATTTTGCCATTTATATTGGTAAGCTGGAAGATATCCACATATGTAGGTATGAGTAATTTGTTTTGCATCAGTGGGAAAACATCGCTGTAATAACTCTGGTAATTTGAATGAGTCATCTGGCTACCACAGTGTCTGTTGTGATGTACTTGTGTCAGGGAATTCCATTTGTCATGTATATATCCCAGCCTGATGAGATGAGCTTGTTGTTGTACCAGGGAAAGTTTGGTGATTCATGAAAACTCCCCAGAGTTTGTTATTGTCTTGGGAGGAAGAAGTAGTTCAGGGCTTGGTCTTGATTTGAGATCACTCATGATTGGCTGGCAAGCACCAATCCAGACGTCTGATCTGAAAGGAGGGGAATGTTGATGTCTATAAAGGTTGGTCATACGGCGGCAACCAGAAGTACTAGTCAGGCAGCTGTACTTGTTAGTACATTTTCGAAGGAGCATTGTCTGAGCTGTAGCACTTCTTAGTGCTCGCTCTTTCTTCTGTTTCAGGTTATTTTACAGGAGGACCAAGATGGAGAAGCCGACCCTACCAGTGAGACTGGTCGACTACGACTACCAGGGAGCCGTCGAGAAGCTGCTGGACGCGCTCGACACGGCGGATGTCCCCAGCTATGAACGCCCGGGACTGGTGGTGTTCAACCGGCCGGGGGAAAGCGACTACCAAGGGACACTGAGCGTCTTCGACCACCTGAATGCGACTGCGGAGTTCATCGGAGAGCCACTCCTGCCGATCATCGGCATTATGGTTGCTTCCTGGGCGATCATCATCCGCCCTAACGACGCAGCCAGCTTCAGGGTCTACGAGGAGCGCGCGTCCCAGCAGTTCCAGGTTGCCCGGCTACCAGGACTCAGGGAGCACCTGGACGTCTCGGGCTACCAGGAGGCAGCCTCGCAGACGGAGCCAACGACCGAGGACGACGGCGGCGCTCCCGAGCGCCGCGACGGCGCGACTCCAGTTGGAAAGCTGTACTCCACGAAGTACACGCAGACCAACAAGGCGACAACCAGGGCGAAGTGGTCGCAGACGCAGGCCTACCAGGAAGGGCCTGTTACCCGGGCGCAAACCAGGAACGCGCCCGTGTTGGTGGAGAGCAGCACAGCGGTGGAGAAGGACGCCCCCTGGCGTACTGATACTGCTGCCCAGGTCCAGCCTGCCTGCACGTCTGTCGAGTTGCAGACCTCGATGTGCGCCCCCCAGGACAGGGAACGCAGTCGAGTGTTAGCACCGACCGACGCCACCGCCGCCGCCAGCCAGGAGAAAGAAGAAGATGGCGACGCAGAGGGGCCGGCAGCTACCCCGGGGTTACCAGGCCGGGAGGAGGGCCACCAGGGCGAGGCCTCTTCCCCCGCCGAGAAGCAAACCTCGGGAACGACCGACGCCGCCGCCAGCCAGGGGAAAGGAGAAGATGGCGACGCAGCGGAGCCACCAACTACCCCGGGGTCACCAGGCTGGGAAGAGGGCCACCAGGACGAGGCCTCTTCCCCCGCCGAGAAGCAACCCCCGGGAAGAAGAAGAAGACGACGCCGCACCAGGAAGCAGAAGGCGACGCTGGCTCACCAGGAGAGGACCGCCAAGCAGCAACCCAGGACAGCAGTCAACCGAGGAGCCAATCAGGAGAGGACCTCAGCGGGTAGCGGCAGTCAGGTGAGAGTGAAACGTCCCCCTCAGCAGCTCTTGCAGTGTTTCCGCTGTCTGAGGTGGGGCCACCGTCAGGTTAGCTGTGGGCTCGAGGTGAGGTGCAACCGCTGTGGTGGTGATCACTACTACACGGCCTGCGCAACACTTAGAGACGCGCCGGTGTGCGCCAACTGCTCGGGGGGCCACCCGGCCTCCCATCGCAGTTGCCCTGTCTACCGGGCTATGGCGCGGGCAGAGAGGAAGGAGGCCCGGCGCCATGACCCACCCCCTTCCAGGAGGCCCCCGCCTCGGCGGGCTTGGCCTCATTCTCCGGGATCGGAGACTGGGTACGAGGTACCCCAAGGAGGTGGAGTCGTGCGACAGGCCCTAGTGGTACTTGACGCATGGCTCCGCAGCCGGCAAGGACCGCGCTAGTCACAGCAGTGCCCAGACGGACTGATCCCCAGGTGATGGAAAGGCAAGGAATTGGTTTATGTATTGTGCATGTTACCTGTTCCTAACTAACACAACCTCTGGTCTTTTTCCAGCCCACATCCTTGCATGTGCTATCACAAGATGTCAGGTTTTACATGTAGGCTCTTTCTTCTTTCTGCCTATGTGGTTTTTCCCTGACCCTTCAATACCATACTTCAACACCATATACCTAATACAATCTCGCCTGGTAGCGTGTCTGACATGGAAACAGGCAGATACTCCTTGTATCACTTCCCACTCTTCCCTGCTATCTCTTTCTTCTTCTTAGAAATAATAGCATGTCGGAGGCCATGTAGATTGAGTCGTTGGTCACGCGGGGGGAGCGGGCTTCGGGGGCCCCCCCGAAAAAAGATAAAAAAAAAAAAAAGCGGCAACCAGAGGATTGTATGAGAGACATTGTAAGGGTGATTGTAAAGGAACGAGAAGGTAGATAACTACAACTACAACTGACGCACTGTACGGGAAGGAAGTGGTGCTGATACACGGTACTGGAGTGACACGGCAGCAATGAACTGGACTTAAAACGTTCGTGGAGCGTAGTCGTGTTATGTTTGTGGAAAGTGGCTGATTGTGGAGAGTGCTTGCGCATTAAGTATTGTAGCACTTGTGGCGGCCTAGCATTATATGTTGGTGAAAGCTATCTCAGACTTTCCATAAATTTATATGTTGAGGATCGACAGACGTGTGTATATATCTTTACAACAAGTGTTAAAATATGTGAACACAGTAGTACAAGGTACAGTATCTGTGTGATGTGATAACTGCCGATTATGAGAATCGGTAAATCGAATTGATATAGAGACAGTGAAGGGTGTTTATCTTCATACATGTACATTGTTCATCGGACCATCTACAAATGGTAGCTTAGTTCTCGCTTTCGTTTTCCCACGATTTTCATTATTGTTGTTGTTGTAAATATGGAGTCTTCCAGCAATATTTTATGTGTGTATTATATGTATAATGTTGTATGTTGATGAGGTGCTCATGCACGGAATTTGTTAAGAATATAGTTAGCTATTTTAGAATCAGTGTTATTGATGAACCTAGGTGCAGTTCCTACCTAATTAGTCGTTTTCAGGAGGTTAGGTAACGCCTGCAGCAGATGTACCAGTACGCAGCATTATGTACACGCCCTGGGATATAAAGTTTATCATGCTCTTATCTAAATTCGAGGGATCCATTCTGGTGAACTCTGGCGCCCATACTACGGACATTTCGGTTAATTATGCTTATTAATTTTATTACGTTTTTGAGTAATTTTATTTATATATTTTTATTTATCAGTAGTCATCAACTTATTACACCTTATGTGGACTTCTTGAGACCGAACTCCGATTCCCTTTGTCGGGATTATGTTTCTAGATCATCCTAAAGCATGTTTCCCTCGTTTAATTGCCTCTACAATACGCTTGGTTTATTCGTCTATGCTATTTGGTTAGGAACAAGGGCTATGTCTATGTTGGAGAAAAGAGAGTGTCCAACCGTGGCCTGCTGTATATGTCAATTGGCTGTTGAGGGAAATGGAAATTCTGGAATTCCTGGAAATGGATGGAAATCTTGTACCCATGCACATTGATTTAAATTATGTCTACGATGTTCTATTTCACTTTGGAGTTATATGATCGGTTATTTTTGAAAGTGTGCGACTAATGGGCCGTGTATCACTGTTTTGCTATGAGAGCTGTTTCAATTCATTTTTCCTGTAACTTATGGTTTCTTTTGTTGTCATTGTGTGTGTTATCCTTTGGGGATATTCTCCCGTTTATTTTACATTAGACTACTTTCGGTTAAGTATGGCTACCTCATATGTATATTTGTACGAGTCTCCAGTTATTCGGATTTCGCACATAGTACTCCGTTTTTCTCTTTGCGTTCAGATCCTTTCATGTCGTCAGCTCTCTGTTTTATATCTTGACTCTCGAGTATTCTGTGGAGGTGTAACAGTGCTTTTTTAATTCTTCTGTGTGGGTGTATAACTTTTCGACTCAGCCGTTTCAATACGGTTTTCCCTTAGGGTCAAGTAATTAACAAAGACGAGTGTGTTATACCCTTTACCCTTCTACTACTGTAATTTGGAATTTTGCCTATTATTTCCTACCTTGTCTGCTTTGAATAAATCTCATAACTTTCATCCTTTCCTTCATTTGAGTTCAGTAGCACTCCATAATTATCTATTATGTCCAGCTCCATGGCTAAATGGTTAGCGTGCTGGTCTTTGGTCCCAGGGCTCCCGGGTTCGATTACCGGCAGGGTCGGGAATTTTAACCATAATTGGTTACTTCCCCTGTCACGGGGATTAGGTGTATGTGTCGACTTCATCCTCATTTCATCGTCATCACGACGCGCAGGTCGCCTACGGGTGTCCAATCAAAAGACCTGCACCTGGGGAGCCGAAGTTCACGGACAAATCCCGGCACTACAAGCCATACGCCATTAGATTTCATAATCTATTATTTTAAGATACGTCCGCTCTGGCTGAGCCCACCATAAGTAACCAAGTACTGGCGTGGTTTCACTTCGTTGTAAATCTCTGCTGCTTTTCATAAAATTTGTACGTGTATTTTCTCTTTTAGTCACCCCCCTCCATCCTTTTGATATTATTTAGAGATACTAGGTCAATAAGAAAGGAGAACGGGTGGTGCAGATGCTATTCAGAGAGCGATTTCGACCAGAGTTTCTTACCGGGAGAAGAAATTCCGATGAGGTAGAGTTGAACTTGATCAATTAAGACCTTATTTATCACTTTAGGCAAATATTACTAGGGACTGGTATGTTGTAATGGAGTGACGGAAGCGAAATATTTCAAAGTCCTGTATCTATAAAAATAAATAACAAGAAGACTTGAGCCAGGTGCTGCAGATGTTTCCTCTCAGTCGAGCGTTAGCAGTACTCCGTGTAATGCCGAGAGATAAGTGAGCACGAATAATAATAATAATAATAATAATAATAATAATAATAATAATAATAATAATAATAATAATAATAATAATAATATCCCTCTGGAAAACAAAACTGATGCGAACAGACACATCCTTTCTCCTATTGGAAATAGGCACATTTCAATCCGTCCTGTATTAGACTAGGTGCGTTAATGGAATTTGAAGTTTTCGGGAGAGGAAAAATATCGTTCTACTATTGAATTTATGGAATGGGTTAGAGATATTGCCGAATGTTGTCAAATACCGGTATACTTAAATATTTTTATTCCCGTAATCGCTGCCAAGCTTGAAAGATCAGTAATGAGGTGGTATCGTTTAGTGCAAGATAGGATATTAACTTGGAAATATTTAGAAAGGAACTTAAACTCAGATTTTGCTCATCCGAGACAGATTACCACCTGAGAAAAATGTTTCTAGGTGAACTCAGGGTTTAGATCAATCTATTGATGAATCCTTTCTTCACCGACTAAGTATCCATGCGTCCGAAGTCCAAATCTCCGAAAACTTTTACAGGAACTTTTCTCAGAAATATAAGATATACATCAAACGGTTCGAGGTGAAATGTCGCGCCTTATCATTATGCAATTTGTTCTAGTGAATTATTTCATTGCTGTATAATTTTCGTATAAATAATATGTATCAAAAAAGAGAATATTGTGCTAACAGATGGGTAGTCGGAGACGTACACGCATTATTAGTGACGAAAGAACGGTAGAAAGAAAGATTACCACGCAGAAGAAATAATTATTTCACTTAGAGAGCGCAGTACCCTGGTGGCCACTCTAAGGTAGCAAGGGGAAATTAAAAGCATAGATTCCATTGCGTCCATAAAGTTTCCAGAATAAGTACAGCCCTTGTCCCATTCTGCTGAAAAGTCTGCTTGAAATGAGTATACGAGTTGCAAATACACACTCAACTTTGAGGTGAGACGGAATCTTATTTTATTTCTTAATTTTCCATTTAAACGGAAGTACTCTCAAGTTTTCCTTCAGTGAGAATTCCTCATTCGCATCGATTCGCTGCTCAGTCGCTAATTACATCCTCTTGGCAGAAAGGTAATGGAACTGAAACGGAGATCATAAGACAAACTGTCGAGCCTGAAAATACCGTAAGTTATCTGGAGCAGCACTTCACTGCGTGCGAATAGACTTCGCATCCGCAGGTTTTCCTAATATTGTTTTGCTAACTGTAGTTGTACAAAGCCTCCGAATCGTTCTGTGAAGACCACATAACAAAATATCCAATAGAATTCCTTAGAATGAAACAATACCGTCATTTCGTATCTCATTATGACACCTGTGTAGATATACCATGTGCAAAATGGCAATCATAAAAGAATGAAACTAATATTTGTTCTAATCAATATTATTATTATCAAATTGAATTAATTATTTGTAATTGGTACATTTTCATTTTCCATTTTCAGATTTGTTGCGGTACATTGGTATAATTAAATATGGGTATGTATTTCCAAGTACTTGCAGCAATCGCTAGGCAAATATCAACAAAAGTTGGATATGAAGGAAACGAAAGACTCCCAGTAATATGTGCTGGTATGCCGCACAGAGAACTTAGCAAAGCAGAGCGCAGGGAAACGTGTAGAATGGAGTAATGGCACTATTCAAATGTCATGCTTCGAATAACCACAATCAGTACAGATCACATCCCAAGTCATGTGCCGATTACGATTATGGGCCTTTTCCCAAGGGGAATTTCCGCGGTTGGTACATACTAAGCAAAACGAAAGGGAACACAGAAATGAGAACTCCCAAAAGCACAGGTTTAGAAAAGATGAACATATATATTGAAACAACTTCAAAAGAGATAAATGTTTTCACAACAGAGAGTAAAATTGGACCATTTGATACACCATAGAAAAAGGGAATCATACAAGTTATTGACAGGTCTTATTTTGGTTCATACAGGCACTAAAAGGGGTAACCACACAAATCACAATAAATCTTTGGTATACTCAGGTACGAGATAAGGGCTATAGGAATAAATCAATGTTCTCATTACATTCAAGTTCCAATATGACAACGTTCACATGAATACCGCGCAAAAAACAGCAAGAAATTTTAAAAAGGAACAAATAAAAATTATACAAGTTAAAGGGAACTTTCCAGTACCTAAAATGGTACGCAATAAAACGACATCATATCCCCCAAAAATCTAACACACACTTGTTTAAGACAGGAAGATACCAGAACATTCAAAATGTAAACTGCAGACGCAGTGCAAAATTGGCAGAGCACAATGTTACCAAATTCCATTAACCAGTTATGAGAAAATACGAACGGGAGACGAAAAGGAGAATGGAAAGAGGAACGGGAAAGAAAACCAAGAAACAAACAGCAGGGAAAAGGGAAATGATCAGGCTGTCAAGTCCCACTCCAAAACGAGGGAAGGCAAAGTTCATGCACAACACTTTAGAAGTTGAAGGTCACCACAATATCGCTAGTCCATCACACTTCTTCCCTCACATTTCCACCACAAGTCTAAAGCCAATAGTTTGGCACAGCGTAATTTCGTAGAGTCCTGAAGGGACTAGAGTTCGAAAACCAAGCATTAGCCAAGCCCATATGGAGAGAGGGCAAAATTGAATAGATGACAATAATAATAATAAAAGTCTGCTCACCCAGTACGTAAAGAAGAATGAAGTAAAATTGAAATGCACACGGTCCAGCCGTGTACACTGCTCAAGCTCTCACTGCCGATTACAACATATCAATCACACCTGATCGCCGGACAAGAGAAAGCGGCGAGTATATATACGGAAGCGAAGCGAGCTCGAGAAAACACTGGAACCGGGTGACGTCACGGAGATTGCGCGTGGAGGGGCAACAGTCAAAGCAGTGGTGAGACAGACTTGTAAGCTGAAAGTTCGTGAAGCAGCGCAATATAATGTGCACTAAATCGGAGCGGAGAAGTATGCATAAGGTAAGCGAAGTTGAGCTCGTAACAGTTTTATAGCTCTTCTGTAAAATCAAGATTTTGTTACACACGAGGTCTCCAGTCTTATGGGTCGACTTTAGAGAAAGTAGAAAACTGAAGCTGTAAAACTGCATAAAGCTTTGGTCGGATCAAAATAGGCTACTGTATGGGGTAGAGCCCTGCACAGATGCGTATATCCGCGAATTTAGTGTCTTGGCGGATACAAACTGTATGGCAGGGCGGACAGTTTTGCTAATAATTTCTGAATAATGAAGTTTATTGATTTCCATTCAGGTATACTCTTATTTTTGCTTGTGGTTAGGCGACCCTTGACTTTGGTGTGGGAGAATAGAGGTCTTGAGACCATAAAGCCGTAACTCTGACCTAAGCCCAACTGGCTCCTGCCCGCAGTTAATGGAAGGAAGGAACAATAGTCAATAAGTCGGTAGTTGTCGCAGAGATATCCCTCATGAACCTGTGACTGTAGGGGTTCTGGTACCAGGTATCAGGCCTATTGTACTGTGTTAACAGATCAAGAAGTAAGTATAAATAACCACCTAATCGATACTTTATTAATGCCTCAGGCAAAATTGAATAAAATTAAAACTTACAGGACATGTTTCGACCACTTAGTGGTCCTCTTCAGCTGTATAAATAAAGAACTGAAAAGAAAAACATTGACAATAAGCACAAATAAACGTTCTTTATTTATACAGCTGAAGAGGACCACTAAGTGGTCGAAACATGTCCTGTAAGTTTTAATTTTATTCAATTTTGCCTGAGGCATTAATAAAGTATCGATTAGGTGGTTATTTATACTTACTTCTTGATTAAACATCGATACGGTCATGAAATGGACAACTTGTAATTAACAGATCAATTCATTTCAATACCTTGGGTGGTGTAATATACTGTAGTTAAATATGTACGAATTGCTCGTATAACCATTCGCGGATGCGGATAATCATACGCGGATGTGGATGGGCGTGCGGATGAAGGAAGTGCGGATGCGGAGTGGATGAGGATAATATTTTGTATATCCGCGCAGGGTTTATGTATAACCACTAAGGTCTAGCGGTAAACATTGTGACTTACCGATCTGTTGACTCAGTTTGACTCGTTGCTTTGCCAGGAAGGATTTGTTGGACATAAGTATACTGAACGTCGTGCGACGAACATTTTAGCCACTACTGTTCTCCAGCTCGATGACTGGGTGTTTCGTTCGCCCCAGTGTATACCTCTTCATTTATACCCAACGCCCCAGCGGTTATAGAAAACTCTTAAGTGAATACATCCCTCCCTACTACAAGTGGTTGGCATCATAAAGGGCATCCAACACTAAAACGGGCCAAGCCCACACGTGTGACGCAGTTCGAGCCCGTGATAGCACTAGGATGCGCGGAAAATGGTGGAATAATAATAATAATAATAATAATAATAATAATAATAATAATAATAATAATAATAATAATAATAATAATAATGCACATTTGACCTGTTTCTTGATACGAGGTCAGGGATGAGGCGAGATGAATTTGTATGACATGTTTTATCCCCGGATGCCCTTCCCGACGAAACCTCAGTTCAGCAGCTAACGAAGATGAAATGAATTATGGTGAATGAAACTGGGTAAGGAGATGGAAGGAATCGGCTGTGGCTTATGAATAGTAACTGACCCGACATTTTCCTGGAAGTGAAACTGGGAAACCACAGAAAACCACTCTCAGGACAGACCAATAATAATAACAACAATAATAATATTAATAATAATTGTACCGGGCGGTACACCTCTACGACGCAAGTTCAAATCTTGCGCCAATTGAAACTTCTCTACAGGAGAAACCCGGAACTTTACCACCGAACTAACTCTACTGGTTATCAGAAGATGTCACTGTGTGTTTTTGATTTGCTTTTGTTTCTCATTGATCAAGAAGTGTGGACTTTCTCTAACAGATGTCGCTACCAAAAACTATGGCAACACACTCTGGTGCAATGGAATGAACTCTCTTGAATAAATTTTGTATTTGTAAGTTTTGTCTTTACTAAATTTTGTTCTGTGGTTTGTGGGTTGGTAATATTAACTCTTTCTTTCCGCCTGTTTTGAATTTAACCAACCGGTAATTTCTGTAATTAATTTTCCTCCAATCATAGCTTTTTCCTTCAAATTTCCATGTGTAATTCACAGTCTTCCAATAAAAATTGAGGGGGTGTGACTACTCATTCTTGAAAGGTCTCGAATTTCCACGAGGGTATAAAAACTGCTGATTTTATTGTCTCCGGGCCACTAGTATAACATCTAACTCAGTGTGTGAATATGTAGCAGGGGTCGGGAAGTGCCTCGTTCTTCAGACAGCAGTACTTCTACAAGGTAATGGCCTCTTAACATCTTTATTTCTTGCTAGCTCAGCAGTCTAACTGTCAGGGAGGGTTCGAAACCTTTAATATGTAACCTATTAAACATGTAAACCCTTTTCCTGGTAAACTTCAGTTTTCTTGAACTTTAATGCGGGGATAGAGAGTGCTTCACCCTCTCGAGCTCCCCTTCATTTTGAAATTGAGGTGACTACGTTTTCATAACCGTTTCTTCTCTTCCTTAATGTATTAACGTTTTTTCATACGAGTCACCTCCCTAGCTTGGGATTAGCCCCTGTGTATCGGCCTAGAGCCACTTAGGTTTTAAAATGTAGATTTAGGAGTGCAAATTCACGCCTCCATCCTTTTGTTTTGGGCCATTTAAATTAACCTGGTTTTTTCACATTAAGGCCCAGTAGATTCGGTACGAGATACCTCTGTTTATTTATAAGTATGCCTTAAGGGCAGTCAAGTGTAAAGTTTGTTTATGGCCTTCTGATAGGCTTGAACTATCGAGAGCGGGTCAGCTCTTTATGGTGTTGTGATGAAAGTGCCTTAGAGAGGCTTGAAATGTAAGGTTGGGAGCTAATGCTCCATGTATTAACAGTTTTCTGCCCTCTGGTGTTTTGTGATTGTGAGCTGAGAGCTCAAGGATTGATGAATTTGGGCCCGTAGCCCAGAATTTGTAAAGACCACTTAACTGGCGCTTTCTTGTAAAGCGGCATTGTACCTGATTTTCCTAGTTATTTCCCCCTAGTGGAAACTGTTTACATTTTTCTCTTGGTTGTGTACCTGATTTAACTTGTTGTTATTTGTTGTACGCTCAAAATTCTATGTCACCATTGTTAAGTTTTGAAAATATAACCTTGTTGAAATTTTAATTCATCTTTCGAACTTGTAGTTAGACCCATTCCAGCCCGCACCTTCTTTCACCTCTGACTTCCACGGATAACTCCGTAGTAATAATAATAATAATAATAATAATAATAATAATAATAATAATAATAATAATAATAATAATAATAATAATAATAAACTATTACCTTATTGTCTTGCGTGGGGATTTAGCTCCGAACTGAGTAAGAGCTAAGCACAACCATGCATGAGACACTGGGGAGGGGCACCTCAACCCCAACACGGCGCGTCTCAATGGCTGACAGGGGAAGTTCGTGTAGATATGCAGGACAGGTGTGAATAAGGCTTAACCAAATAAGCACTCGCGGATCACCTAAGGTAAAGAGAAAAATTGTCAACGGCCTCGACGGCAGAAGAGGATATATCCCAGTGGAAGAGAGGGTGGAAGAACCGATTCAAAACCACTTCGCGTCTTACTTGTAGTAAGGGGCAGAATAGTCAGCGTCTGCTCACCAGAGATGCGGCTGTAAACATGCTCTAGGAACTAACAATATCTCGTTCTTCACCACTAGCGAAAGCTAGAAGATTGATTACAAACAATCATGATTCGAATAAGTAAAGACACCATTACCCCAGGTGGACGATCCACGCACACTAAAGTGGCAACCAAGCATTCGGATACTGGGGACCTTAGAGTTCTACGAGAGAGCAACTCGGAATGCTCTGGTAAACTTCCACGGAAAACACACACTTACATTGGCACTTTCAACATTCAGGCACGGATTCAAACAGAAAAATTAATAATCTAACAACAGAACTCACGTACCAGAAAATCCAAATTATGGCCGTGCAAGAAACACGTTTTCACAGATTCGGAAACGAGAGACTATAATAATTACAGAATCTTCAAAAGTGGAACAAACAAACAAACAAACAAACAAACAAACAAACAAACAAACAAACAAAAACAAACAAACAAACAAAGGTGTAGCATTCCAACTGATGAGCCCACTGCCACACTGGGGCGAAACGCTGGTAATTTCATGATTGAAAAAGCCTAAAGACTTAAAGAGCTTAAATGTTTTAACATTTGCAATCGATGAAGTTAAATTAAGGTTTCCTTCTAGGAACCTTAATTTTTTGGTTATAGGCCAAAGGTAGGCATTTATTCAAGTGGAGGCACATGCTTCCCCTAGGTCACCGTCACTGCATTGTCCTACATAGGAGGCTTGCAGGTGTGTGTCAACGGCGTACTAGCGCCAGCGAAAGATTCTGGGAAGAACTTGAAACGGAGATGGCCAAAATCCCAAAAGATGTGAAATACTACTCCGTGATTTCAATGCACAAATAGGCAGGGATCGCAAATACAGGAAGACAGTGGGAGACTATCCGGTACATAAGTTCACCAATAAGAATGGCACACGTCTCATTGGGTTATGCCAACAACGCAACTTGAAAATGTTGTAACTACACTCCAGAAAAATCCCAAAGCACAAAAATCATGGCGATCACCCAGCCACAATTTAGGAGAATTTCAGACTGAATATGTAGGAATATCGTACGATTACCAAAAGTGAATTCACGACATGCAAGTGCGCAGAAGTGCTAACATCGATTCAGATCATTATTTAACCAGGATCAAAATTAAATTCACACCCGAAAGAAAAATTTAACAGGAAAACGCCGGTGATCCAAAAATTTTATCTACACAGAACCAAAGACTCCAATAATACAAGAATGGGAAGAACAACGTGAAAATAATTGGGAGAACATTCAAACTAACGGCTAAAGATCTCATCCCTCTTCACAAGAAACCAAACGTTGGTGGAATCAAGAATGTGAGAGCGCACTAGAAGAATGGAGAAAGGGCATTCCCAAACTACAATTGTAACAAATTAGAAGAAAGAAGAAATTTGTCGAAGTTAAAAAAGAAGCATCTAAGATTCTAAGACAAAATAAACGGAAATACGTCAACGACCAACTGAATATTTTTAAATATTTGTTTTACGTCGCACCGCCACAGATAGGTATAATGGCGACAATGCAACTGAAGTCAAATGAATTCGATTTCAAAAATTACAACGCACACGACATTTACAAGAACTTCTCAAACCAAATTGAAGGGTATTGCTCCACAGAACCTTTGCTTTGGGAAATAAGAGGGTAAACTGGCCTTAACAAATAAAGGAAATTGCCAGGAACCAGCCACGTATTTTTCAAAGCTCTTAAATTGTCCAGGACCTACAAAGAGATTCTCAAAAGTACAGCGAGAAATCACACTGGAAAATTCGTCACCACCAACACAAGAAGAAATGTATTCCAAAATCAAGAGACTTAAAAACCACAAAGCTTCAGGAGAAGACGGAATTCTGGCCGAACGTTTGGAACACTTAGGACCAAATTCACTAAAAGGATTTACACAAATAATTTAAAACAATTGGCAAACTGAAAAGCTCCAGGATGACGGGAAGGTTGCCCTAATCCATCCACTACATATTTACTATTTACAAATGCACACTGTTGTGGAATGTGTACAGTAAAATGACTACTATTTGTCTCACTACATCCGAAATACAGCACGTTGTATTGCTGCTTCGAAAAAAAGTGATTAGGCATCCCATGGACCACCATTGCGTGCGGGACAATTGTAAGTAGAAAGTACGGTGCTCGCGAGCCACCTGGTATATATCCGCACATTGCACACGATATATTTACTTTTAGCAACAGTTTCATTAGCCAGTACAGGACTCTTGTCTTACCGCAGATGACAGACTTGCAACACGAATTTGAAACGGATGCATGAGTACGAGTCGACGCGATAAGCTTTCGCGTATTTTTGGAATCTTAGAGGGCTGGCTTTGGCAATGACCCAATCTCCCATACCGTGCATGTTAAAAAATGGTTAGTTCTACGCAGGCGCGAACGAAAATTACCTAAGAAAGAGTCAACACGGAAGGGCATAGGATCACCGTGACCGGCCAGCGAGAAGCCCGCCAGAGGAAATGAAATACGCGTCCGACGGTAACACTGACTCACTAACCGCATGCGAAACCTAATATAAAAGCTGAATGTATCATCATTCAGATCGTCAGTACTTGTAAAACCATGCAATAGCAGTTACTTAGCTGGAGGGGCACGTGCCCCTCCGAACTTTAGAGCGAGCCAATACTGTTATTTGCTTAACGTATTCCAATATTGGGAGAATTCACTAATAATAATAATAATTTCCTTTCTTTTGCTAGTTGCTTTAGGTCGCACCGACACAGATAGGTCTTATAGCGACGATAGGATAGGAAAGGCCTAGGAGTTGGAAGGAAGCGGCCGTGGCCCTAATTAAGGTACAGCCCCAGCATTTGCCTGTGTGAAAATGGTAAACCGTGGAAAACCATTTTGAGGCCTGCCGACAGTGGTATTTGAACCTACTATCTCCTGCATGCAAGCTCACAGCCACGCGCCTCTAACAGCACGGCCAACTCACCCGGTAATAATAATAATAATAATAATAATAATAATAATAATAATAATAATAATAATAATAATAATAATAATAATAATAATAATAATAATAAAATAATAATAATAATAATAACTGAATAACGTGGATCATTTAAAATACTTAAGATGAGTGTTTTTTCAGGACGGTATTATGCAAGTAAAGTGGGATCAAGGTGTAGCAAGAGTAATGCAGTGAGCTCGCAGTTGCGATCAATGGTGTTCTATAAGAAAGATGTGAGCTCTCAGTAGAAAATATATTTACATTGTTCGGTTTTCAGATTAAGTTTGTTTATTCATAAATTGAAAGTAATAGATATTAAAGTAGCCTAATATAAACGATTGCTGGTGAAACTATATGGGAATAATTACGTTATTGATGTTATGTTAGGGATGAAATCCATGGAAGAAACTGTGCGTATGATCTGGTGTCGGTAGTGGGGTCATCTGAGTAAAAATGAAGGCGAATAGTTTGACTGAATCCTGGAGGATAGAAGAAAAGGAGGTAGACAAATGCAACGACTGCAAGACTCAGTTGTTAATGATTTAAAGATAGGATTGTGGAACTCAACGAAGCCACAGAGTTAGTTGCAAGTAGATTTGAAGACATAGTTAATTGACACATGCTTACAGATTGAACGTGGAAAATCATGGTATCCTTTACGTCGCACTGACACAGATAGGTCTTACAGTGGCGATGATACAGGAGAGGGCTATGAGTGGAAAGGAAGTGGCCGTGGCCTTAATTAAGGTACAGCCCCAGCATTTGCCTGGTGTGAAAATGGTGAACCATGGAAAACCATCTTCAGGGATGTCGACAGTGGGGTTTGAACCCGTTATCTCCAGAATACAAGCTCACAGCTGCGCGACCGTAACTGCACGACCAACTCGCTCGGTAGTAAATCATAACGAAGTTTAATGAAGATGAATTTATTTATTTGTTTATTTATTTATTTACTTATTTATTTATTTGTATATAGCAACGGAAAATTTAGGGTTCGTGGCCCTATATATGACGACGATGATGATTTTAATAATCATCATCATTATCATCATCACAACCATAATATATTGCACCCTTGCAGAGCTCCTTCGGTGTTGATTTAATGTCAATGTTGCCTCGGCTGCCCTAAAAGAAAATATACTTACCGAAGGCGGTGAGATCCTCTTCTCAGGCGCGATCAGTCCCTGTCGTCGAATCAGGATGCATAGGGATAGTGCATTCGGTAAACTATTGACTACAATGATTTATGACTCAGACTGATTTGAGTTTAAATATGTATATAAAATTTTATTGATATAAACCAAAAGAAGGAAAAATGTAGATGAATATTATAAATGTAAAATACGATTTGTTAATGTTACATTATTACCTTATGAGACCATACAACTAGAATTCTCATAATGACACACATGACCACCTCGTTAATCCATAAAGAAAAATATTTATAATTTTCATAAAATTTGTATCAGATGATGTTTCCCATATTTGTTCATCCAATTATATAATGTCTGTATAACTGTACACATTTACTAGGATAATGTTGTTTATAGACCAGGTGGATCAATTGAATAACAATATAATCATGAGAACATTTAATGATGATGATAATAATAATAATAATAATAATAATAATATTGATGTGAATAAAATTTATATGGCCAATTCAAGTTGTTCATCGAAATACTACTTGTCATCAGTCAAAATAATTATATAATAGATAAAATTGTTTTTTATAGATATTAAAAATAAATAAAATATCGATATTAATTAATTAATAAAATTATTTTGATATCACTGAATTGCATTGTAAACTAATTAAAGAATACAGGAAAGTCTCCACAGTGTATCCCAAATGCATATCTGAAGTTTGGAAAACCAACCTGAAAATGTAATACAATAATAATAATAATAATAATAATAATAATAATAATAATAATAATAATAATAATAATAATTGAAATAATACGACGATTTTGCGCAGATCAAAATCTAGGAATGTCATTAATAATCTCTCAAATATGTGAAATACGTTTACAAATAAACATACCAGAAGTTACCATAATATAATAATTAATTAATTTTACCAATTTAATTGTACTCAAATTTATTAATTACATAATTAATTACCTAACTGACCACTGGAAACCATTATCTTGAGACTCAAATCCTCCAATATAGTGATATCATTGAATTTGCAATGCATTGAGATGCTAATAATAATATTGTAATAATAATAATAATAATAATAATAATAATAATAATAATAATAATAATAATAATTGAAACGATAATAATAATATCACTTAATGAATATTATTTCTATGTTGGATATCATTAAAAATATCCTAAAGAATTAACATTCGCCTACCAAAATCCAATACTGTTGTTAACCAAATCGTAGACAAATTGAATTTAAAAAAACATAAAATGTTAGTATTTAATTAATTAATAAATCCACAATTGACTGACACAAGTGATTAATATTGTATTCATCAGGACTCCCTAATTGCTTGTGAATTGCATTGGTAAAATGTTAAATAATAAGATCCAATATTAATAATAATAATAATAATAATAATAATAATAATAATAATAATAATAATATCTTAACCTGACCTATAATTGCGGTACTCTTGATCCACCATCCTGATAAACTATAATATGTTTATGTCAGTTATCTTAGAACATTCATTTACCATGAATAACACCATTGGAATAGAATCTTTCTTAGCAGTGCTTATTGGGTTTTCTTTATTTATAGAACCATATTTGCCATAATTTGATGAAATACCTGATCCACTGTGTAAAGGCGTAACAATGAAATTCTCATAATAGAGTTCACCAATATTAATAATAATAATAATATTTCTCTGATCAAAACTGTTACTGAGTTCCCATAATTTCAATGTCCTCCTTCCAGGTGCAATAAACAATAATTGCTTTTAACCTGAGAATTCAGTAACTTTAACTCACATAATGGACCTTGGTTGTTGTTGCACACAAATCTAAAGCTTTGCTTTCATATATGCGAGTGACCCTTAATTAGATATCGTAAATTAATCTGGAAAAGACAAACTCTCCTACTTTAAATAAAACATACACTAACTTATGCTAATATGTACACCAAGCGAGATAACGCAGCCAGAAATCCTAACCTAATCACTAAATTTTCACTAATATGTACATAGATGAACCTTGTCATATGCTCATACCACACTTTTGGCTTATTTCAGCGTCTCAACATATTATAATTCGCTGAAACATAGCCATGACCCATTGCAAATGTTACTGTGGTTTCCTCAGAATAAAATACATAGACAATGCACAGACAATAAAAGAATGTACCTAAATGATGGCTAATACGAGGCAAATAAAATAACAAATATATTTAACATTAATAATAATAATAATCATCTGTTAAAAACCAATAAAAGTAGTTCCTACTGGCAAGCATCCACACCAGCCCAGTTGCGTGATCCATGTTACCAACCTAACTTTAAAATATCATTCAAATGCGTACTATAACTTTTCTCTGAATAAAACGATATCGTGTCACGGCTAAACCATTTATACGTATCATTTGGTCCTTCTAACTCGTATACCCTCTTTAACTGGCTTATTTATTTCCTTACATTTATTCATTTACGACGTCATTATCATTTCTTATACTGCACGAATTCTATTACATCTCAGCTCTCACGCTGATACTTACATTTCCAGTTTTTATTGAGAATATGTTCACCATACTCTTTGTTCTACATAATTATCTTCAGGTAAATAACCTCATGTGTTACCATACACTCTCAACTACGGATCTTCAAACATCTCAAATAAATTACCGTTGCTCAATATCGTTCTTATTGTTCGACAACACTTTGATTTACCTGAGCCAAAAATAAATCCTTTTATTTAGCATTGTTCACTCAACTGTCTAACCGCGTTACTTGCCATAGCAACCAATATGTGGATGTATCAGTGTTACTGTCGTCCAAACAGAATTCTCGACAGTACTATTGAATATATTGAAACGGTAACACCCTACGAGCATTCACGTTTCATTCTTTTATTAAGAGAAGCTCGCTAATACCCGACCGTAAGCTTGCGCCGAGCGCACAGGCATAGTGGAAACTGCGAGCAAGTTCGCGACGTTCCAGAACACCGGCCAAGGACAAGCGACGTCACGCAGAAGGTTCCTTCGTGTTCCATTGCTGCATGAACGAAATATAAGCGAGTCGCCAGCCTGGGGTAAGGCAGAATGTAAGCAGAGAGCCTGCAGTAAAGCAGAGGGAGTGCGCGGTATGCGACGGCAGTGTGCTGAAGGCAGAGAGTGGAGTGAGTCGGCAGTAAGCCGTGAGTCAGCTTTGAATTCGTTTAAAGACTGTGTTCTCGCCAACTTGAATTCATTTAAAGACTGTGTTCTCACATAAACTGTGCCAGCTTTGAATTCGTTTAAAGACTGTGTTCTTGCATTAATTGTGTCAGCTTTGAATTCGTTTAAAGACTGTGTTCTCGCCAGCTTGAATTCATTTAAAGACTGTGTTCTCACATAAATTGTGCCAGCTTTGAATTCGTTTAAAGACTGTGTTCTCGCCAACTTGAATTCATTTAAAGACTGTGTTCTCACATAAACTGTGCCAGCTTTGAATTCGTTTAAAGACTATGTTCTTGCATTAATTGTGCCAGCTTTGAATTCGTTTAAAGACTGTGTTCTTGCATTAATTGTGTCAGCTTCGAATTCGTTTAAAGACTGTGTTCTCGCCAGCTTGAATTCATTTAAAGACTGTGTTCTCCCATAAACGGTGCCAGCTTTGAATTCGTTTAAAAACTGTGTTCTCGCATTAATTGTGTCAGCTTTATTTCATTTAAAGACTGTGTTCTTGCATTAACTGTGCCAGCATTAATTTCGTTCAAAGACTGTGTGAAAGCAGCGGTAGTTTTTCTAGCCTATGTCTATCCGTTGAACTGTGTTGCATTATGATCTTAAGTGCCAGTGTTAATCTGAAAATCACGACGCACGGGAATTTGGACTGTCATTTATTTCAACAAATGCATTATGCTGGTGGAGTACAGTGCAGAGACTGTACTCGATAAATTTAATTTTCTTTATGAAGTGCTTGATCACCGCACCTCGGAAGGTTCTAGATTGTTTCATTTGCGTATTATTCCCAATACGAACTGTGACTCTAACTTTATCCTTGCTACTGTGGGAACTATTTCGGCGTGCTTCGCCATAGGGAAGTGTCACACCACTACCCCATGACGTCAAATGTGGAAGCTCCACATTTCCCCGTTCCTGCCTCTGGTTCGAGTCATCAACACTAATACAAACACCAACGACGGAAGACAACGCCGACGCCGACCGCAAGACGACGCAGCCGCCGCGGGACAACGTCCTCTTTACGCCCTCAGGGACAAATCTACAATTCAGCTATAAAAGGTGACATAATTATTTGCCTATTTATTGAATAAACTAAAGGATCCACTTAATCATGAATTTTTCTTTCACTACCCTTCTCTCTTACTCTCTTAGCATGGGCCGTACACGCCTTGTCGTTCCTCATGCTCTCCGATAAACTGAAGTACGGGCGTTCCTGTTACAATATATATGTTTATTATCATTAATTGACTTCATCACTCCTCCACCACAGTGTCTATGCTTGCGTGAAACAAATAAAATTCCGCCTAAATACAATACTGACAATGCTACTAATAATAATAATAATAGTGCGAGTATATGCGAAACCACTCATTATAATTGCCTCAAAATATAACTTGTTCAATACTGACAGATCAAATTAGTACACACACGACTAATAATAATAATAATAATATTTACACTACTCATAAACAGAATTATCCTAATTTTCTGGCTGTGTACTCGGGTTTTATAGTTACATCATCGTCACTCGCATACCTATTTACATAAAAATACCATTATCAAAGGAAAGCTTTAGATTCTAATTCAAACATGAGATTGTGTACTCACATTGATGGCATTTCGGGATCACCAGGACTAAAGGCAGCCATGTTGTCTTACAGATTCATGACCAACATGTTAATATCATTGACCATTCTTGCTGTATCCGGCATTTGCTTATGTTACTACTTTCCACTCTTGCTGGACACTTTGCACACGTTTATTTCCTGCTCATAATATTAAACACGACAACTTGTTTTAACACTTGACATTACACTGTAATACCTATATATACACATACGCAGTACTCAGATATTTTGGAACTTAGGCCGGATTTTACGTACTATGCTCTAACACACTGCTGCTTCTAACGTAGCGAAGTCTTTCACGGGCTCAACGATTTCCTTTGTGCAGACCCAGCTGCGGGAGAAAGTGTCCACCCCCACCTGACCTAAATACTTATAGAGAGTAAGAGTATTTTCTCCGCTCAATATTTCAAACATACTAACAGCTCCGCTGTAGCAGGCTAATTATTCTCCACTATTACGGCTTACACATACATTTTAAACTGTCTGGGTTGCTCTGCGGGCTACATACTCAAACTGCGTCACCTAAGATGCAACTACTGCATAATTCAAAGTTTCGTCTTCACCCTGCATAGACTGGACACTTGTAAAATCTGTCAATCTAATAATCCACTCACCTGGATGGTTTCGAACACCTTAACAACTCGACTTCTGTTTATAAAGCGTATTTCCATCTCCACTGTAGTAATAAATACACACAATTCTGTACATTTGTACTTGAATACGGAGCAAAGTTAAGACACGTCTGACCGCCACAAGACTCTTGATGATGACTGACCCGTGAGAAGCCACTGCTCGGGGGATGTTGGCGCACTAATCGGCGTAGGAACACTAATTCTTGCCACCAAAAATCCCAATTAAAGGAATGCTGGGTAGCTCCAAAACAAAGTTACTAAAAACATGAAATGCCTTGTACACACAGACTGCATAAATTCTTGTTACTGCCATGATGCACCGTGACTCTTAAATTGTTCGTAATTACTTTTACAATACAGTAGGCGTTAGTTGGACTATATCTTCTGCCGCGCTGGTGAACCACTCTCCACGCTGGCAAGGGGTTCCCACTACCGTTGATAACAAACACCTGGATACACAATATTCCAATCCATTTGCCACAAACCAATAAGTTAGTTCAGAATTATTACAATAATTACTGGCATCTCCTCTTGATATAATCTTCCTTAAATACTGACAGGGATTAATTACAAGCCACATATCATTTGGTCGCGCTAATTTTGAAATTATTTAAATGCAGCAATCTGATTGGAGCGCATATTCCGATGTTCATCTATATGGACGGGTCCATTTCAAATATAAGGGGATTCAGGTAGCTAAGACCACGATTCTCCATCTCAGTCACTCCTGCCAGTACTTTTCCACTCCTATTACGCAGTTCCAAAAGATGATGTAATAACAGGTGTCCCAGTAATTTATTTTTAGCAGAGAAAGAAGCGTGGGTTCCTATCAAAGCTTCGTTCACACGCACTGGCTACTGGAAATTTCTAATGCTGCCCCTTTGTTTAAAAACGCTGGCTATTACTATTAATTATCAAATACAATTATTAAAATTTTGCCAATCAGACTCATCCGATGGGTGCAACACTCTCCCACTTTAAATAAAATTTTTGAGAGTATCGAGAAAATTTTTCCACCTCCATGTTGATAATGTAACTTGTGTGCATTACTTGCAACCATCTGTGAGTCTGTACTATTTTATGCTCTATTTGACTTAAGCATATTACTCCGGAGCTCTTGATTCTCTTGAAGAAGGCGTCTCTGTTCCTCTATTAACTGTTCTGCTACATTCAGTAAAACTTTCCTCAATTCTACTTGTTCTTGCAGACATACTGGACAGCATTCTCTTCTCTCTTCTCCCTGGCGTTGGGTCGAAATGAAGTCATCTTCTTCCTCGGAAACAAGGGATGTCGCCTCCTCATCTGATGACGAACCCGTGTCCTCCGCATCTTCTTCTTCCTTCTCGGAGCAGACGTCATCTTCTTCTGATGATTTTCCCCAATATTCGGCGATGTTGACTTGTGGTGGAACCTCGTGTCGTGGCTGTCTATAGAGTTTCAAATTTGAAGCATTGAAAATGACTTCGTTGTTCCCGTCCAGATCCGTTATCTTGTATGCATTGTTGTTAAAGGTTTGAGTGACACGATATGGGCCTATGTAAAGTGGTGCGAATTTAGCATAGTATCTAGCTGCAGGTATTGAAGTAGCTGGACGTCGGATCAATACGAGTTCTCCCACTTTCAGCGGACGATGAAATCTTCTTCCCTGAACCCTCCTTAATTCCTTTTATTAGCATTTTCATCTATTAATTCCAGTTAGGTTTAGTTGAGAATTCAAAATTGGTGCTCTTCTTCTTTTCTTGACTGTTACCCCCAGGTGGGTAAGACTGAGCCATTGGATTAAGCGATTGTTGGCGTCGACCTTCCTGCTCCCTTGCTCGCTGAAATTCGATACTCTCTGCTCCAGTGAGATCGGGATTTAAATCTTGTCTATCCAACGCTTGCTTCCACTTCTGTTGCTCTTGCTGTTGCTGTTGCTCCCGCAGTTCCTGCACATACCTTTTCTTCTCATAATTGCGGTATTCCGGATTTCTGTATCCTGATCTCTGCGATGGATGATCACTCCACGTTCCTCTCCGATTGTACCGTTGATATGGCTGACTTCTATTCCTACTTTGGTATCTATTTTGCTCCTTATTCCAGTATCTTCTTGAATATGACCTGGGATAATTGTAGTTCTGTTGATACTGCCGATGTTCATAAAATTCTCGACCACTTGATGTCTTCCTCTCATTCGGTAGTCGTCTTGAAATTGTACCAGTGTCACGTCCCTTTCCGTCCTGTTTATCATTTGCCTTCACAGCATCAACTACAAATGCCCTGTGCTCTGTAGCCTTGGCTTGCCTCGGAGTGCTCATATTTACAGTGTTGTCCAGCTGTCGCAAAATTCCTTCCGCTTCCTCAGGACTTTGTGCTTTGGCAGTAATCATCATCCTTTGTACATCTGGAGGAAACTGCTTTACTATGGCTTGAACCAACTCCTGCTGACAAGGAGGGTTATCTAGCTCTTTCATCTTGACCAGCTGGTTCAAAAAATAATCACTGTATCTCGTGGGCATGCTGGAATTGTATTTTCTGGAATACAACTCAAGCCTTAAATTCTGTTGAGCGTCGCTTCCCCAATACCGATTCAGAAATGCCTTTTCAAAATCTTCGAAAGTTTCAAATAAAAATCGGAAACCAATAAACCATGTTTTAGGAGAGCCCTCGAGATATCTTTCTGCGATTCTTAACCTCTTTTCTTCAGGTACTTGCATTTCCCTAAAGTAGGCCTTAAGATCTTTCAGAAACATTTTTGGAGTTAACGATCCACTCCCGTTAAATTTCCTCGGTTGTTCATCAGTAATCTTAAGCACATTTATGAGATTTGCCGGTGCAGCAACTGTCTGTCCACCTCCAACTGAAGTTAATGGAGTATTGGATTCCTTGTTAATCAACAAATCCCGGAACGGATTGGCATCTGTCACTACCTGTGGTGTCGTGGTTTGAGCCAGCTGTTTCTTAATTTCGCCTTGTTCCTCTGTCACGAATTTTATTTACGTTGCTAAGTTATCACTTTGTACTTGCAACTGGTGTATTTCCTTATTTAGGATTTCTTTCACCTCTTCTCTAACCCCTTCTTCACTAGAGATCAAGCCTTTATCTAACTGTTCCCATTTACTATTCATGTCCACCTGCCATTCAACTATGTCTTCTTTCATGTCAGCGAATTGTTGTGTCACCCTTTCCTGGTCTGCTACCCGGTTGGCCTCGACCGTTTTAAATCCCTGGTCCAACCTTTCCATGGTTTCCTGCATTTTAGTGCTGACCGTCGTAAGGTTATCACGTGTCTCCGTCTCAACCTGATTGACCCTATCTTCGACCATAACGATCTTTTGTGACATCTTTTCACACTGAGCTTGCACTTCTTCTTTGGTTTCTTGCAAACTTTTTGTAAATGAGATGCTTACATCGCCTATCTGCTTAATTAATTGCTTATGTGCAACGGCTAAGCTATGCAACTCCTGCTTAGTGTGTGCCCTATTAGTCTCGCAGAGCTTTAATAACTTTTCTTGGTTATCTAGGAATTCCTTTCTCAGTTCGCCCTGACTACTAACAATTTTACCATCGAGTGTCTCCAACATAGCCCGCGTATCCTCTAGTTTCTGGGAAAAACTTTCAGTTACGTTCCTAGTGATATCATCTTTAAGCACTGCCTGACTACTCTCTAAGTTTTCCGTTAAGTTCCTCGTAATTTCGTCCTTGAGTACTGTTTGACTACTCTCTAAGTTTTTAGTAATTTCGTCTTTGAGTACTGTTTGACTACTTTCTAAGTTTTCCGCTAAGTTCCTAGTAATTTCGTCCTTGAGTACTGTTTGACTATTTTCTAAACTTTCTGTTAAGTTCTTGGTAATTTCGTCCTGTCCTTCCTTCATCTCACTCTGTACAGTTTCCACCTTGGTGTTGAGCATATTAATGCTCGCGACCAGATGCTCCCACTGCTCCTGTGTTATAACCATTATGCATAAAAGTCTGCCTCTATGCCTAGGTGACCTTACGTGCTATATACAACAACAACAAATGTCCCATGTTTTACATAAATAAATATTAATAACATATATTCAATATGTATCACATATATGAAATTTCGCCTTTTACACAGTGTTCATTTTACTACAAGTTCAATGAATGTTCTAAGTTTCAGTCTGGTCATTTAAATAATCCTAACATTGACTTACCGTTCCCTTATAGACGACAGTCAAGCCCCACCGTTGGGTGACATTTACAACTTATTTCCTGATTACCTATGCACCCTTGCAGAGCTCCTTCGGTGTTGATTTAATGTCAATGTTGCCTCGGCTGCCCTAAAAGAAAATATACTTACCGAAGGCGGTGAGATCCTCTTCTCAGGCGCGATCAGTCCCTGTCGTCGAATCAGGATGCATAGGGATAGTGCATTCGGTAAACTATTGACTACAATGATTTATGACTCAGACTGATTTGAGTTTAAATATGTATATAAAATTTTATTGATAAAAACCAAAAGAAGGAAAAATGTAGATGAATATTATAAATGTAAAATACGATTTGTTAATGTTACATTATTACCTTATGAGACCATACAACTAGAATTCTCATAATGACACACATGACCACCTCGTTAATCCATAAAGAAAAATATTTATAATTTTCATAAAATTTGTATCAGATGATGTTTCCCATATTTGTTCATCCAATTATATAATGTCTGTATAACTGTACACATTTACTAGGATAATGTTGTTTATAGACCAGGTGGATCAATTGAATAACAATATAATCATGAGAACATTTAATGATGATGATAATAATAATAATAATGATAATAATAATAATAATATTGATGTGAATAAAATTTATATGGCCAATTCAAGTTGTTCATCAAAATACTACTTGTCATCAGTCAAAATAATTATATAATAGATAAAATTGTTTTTTTATAGATATTAAAAATAAATAAAATATCGATATTAATTAATTACTAAAATTATTTTGATATCACTGAATTGCATTGTAAACTAATTAAAGAATACAGGAAAGTCTCCACAGTGTATCCCAAATGCATATCTGAAGTTTGGAAAACCAACCTGAAAATGTAATACAATAATAATAATAATAATAATAATAATAATAATAATAATAATAATAATAATAATAATAATAATAATAATAATAATAGTAATAATAATTGAAATAATACGACGATTTTGCGCAGATCAAAATCTAGGAATGTCATTAATAATCTCTCAAATATGTGAAATACGTTTACAAATAAACATACCAGAAGTTACCATAATATAATAATTAATTAATTTTACCAATTTAATTGTACTCAGATTTATTAATTACATAATTAATTGCCTAACTGACCACTGGAAACCATTATCTTGAGACTCAAATCCTCCAATATAGTGATATCATTGAATTTGCAATGCATTGAGATGCTAATAATAATATTGTAATAATAATAATAATAATAATAATAATAATAATAATAATAATAATAATAATAATAATTGAAACGATAATAATAATATCACTTAATGAATATTATTTCTATGTTGGATATCATTAAAAAAATCCTAAAGAATTAACATTCGCCTACCAAAATCCAATACAGTTGTTAACCAAATCGTAGACAAATTGAATTTAAAAAAAACATAAAATGTTAGTATTTAATTAATTAATAAATCCACAATTGATTGACACAAGTGATTAATATTGTATTCATCAGGACTCCCTAATTGCTTGTGAATTGCATTGGTAAAATGTTAAATAATAAGATCCAATATTAATAATAATAATAATAATAATAATAATAATAATAATAATATCTTAACCTGACCTATAATTGCGGTACTCTTGATCCACCATCCTGATAAACTATAATATGTTTATGTCAGTTATCTTAGAACATTCATTTACCATGAATAACACCATTGGAATAGAATCTTTCTTAACAGTGCTTATTGGGTTTTCTTTATTTATAGAACCATATTTGCCATAATTTGATGAAATACCTGATCCACTGTGTAAAGGCGTAACCATGAAATTCTCATAATAGAGTTCACCAATATTAATAATAATAATAATATTTCTCTGATCAAAACTGTTACTGAGTTCCCATAATTTCAATGTCCTCCTTCCAGGTGCAATAAACAATAATTGCTTTTAACCTGAGAATTCAGTAACTTTAACTCACATAATGGACCTTGGTTGTTGTTGCACACAAATCTAAAGCTTTGCTTTCATATATGCGAGTGACCCTTAATTAGATATCGTAAATTAATCTGGAAAAGACAAACTCTCCTACTTTAAATAAAACATACACTAACTTATGCTAATATGTACACCAAGCGAGATAACGCAGCCAGAAATCCTAACCTAATCACTAAATTTTCACTAATATGTACATAGATGAACCTTGTCATATGCTCATACCACACTTTTGGCTTATTTCAGCGTCTCAACATATTATAATTCGCTGAAACATAGCCATGACCCATTGCAAATGTTACTGTGGTTTCCTCAGAATAAAATACATAGACAATGCACAGACAATAAAAGAATGTACCTAAATGATGGCTAATACGAGGCAAATAAAATAACAAATATATTTAACATTAATAATAATAATAATCATCTGTTAAAAACCAATAAAAGTAGTTCCTACTGGCAAGCATCCACACCAGCCCAGTTGCGTGATCCATGTTACCAACCTAACTTTAAAATATCATTCAAATGCGTACTATAACTTTTCTCTGAATAAAACGATATCGTGTCACGGCTAAACCATTTATACGTATCATTTGGTCCTTCTAACTCGTATACCCTCTTTAACTGGCTTATTTATTTCCTTACATTTATTCATTTACGACGTCATTATCATTTCTTATACTGCACGAATTCTATTACATCTCAGCTCTCACGCTGATACTTACATTTCCAGTTTTTATTGAGAATATGTTCACCATACTCTTTGTTCTACATAATTATCTTCAGGTAAATAACCTCATGTGTTACCATACACTCTCAACTACGGACCTTCAAACATCTCAAATAAATTACCGTTGCTCAATATCGTTCTTATTGTTCGACAACACTTTGATTTACCTGAGCCAAAAATAAATCCTTTTATTTAGCATTGTTCACTCAACTGTCTAACCGCGTTACTTGCCATAGCAACCAATATGTGGATGTATCAGTGTTACTGTCGTCCAAACAGAATTCTCGACAGTACTATTGAATATATATATGTTTATTATCATTAATTGACTTCATCACTCCTCCACCACAGTGTCTATGCTTGCGTGAAACAAATAAAATTCCGCCTAAATACAATACTGACAATGCTACTAATAATAATAATAATAGTGCGAGTATATGCGAAACCACTCATTATAATTGCCTCAAAATATAACTTGTTCAATACTGACAGATCAAATTAGTACACACACGACTAATAATAATAATAATAATATTTACACTACTCATAAACAGAATTATCCTAATTTTCTGGCTGTGTACTCGGGTTTTATAGTTACATCATCGTCACTCGCATACCTATTTACATAAAAATACCATTATCAAAGGAAAGCTTTAGATTCTAATTCAAACATGAGATTGTGTACTCACGTTGATGGCATTTCGGGATCACCAGGACTAAAGGCAGCCATGTTGTCTTACAGATTCATGACCAACATGTTAATATCATTGACCATTCTTGCTGTATCCGGCATTTGCTTATGTTACTACTTTCCACTCTTGCTGGACACTTTGCACACGTTTATTTCCTGCTCATAATATTAAACACGACAACTTGTTTTAACACTTGACATTACACTGTAATACCTATATATACACATACGCAGTACTCAGATATTTTGGAACTTAGGCCGGATTTTACGTACTATGCTCTAACACACTGCTGCTTCTAACGTAGCGAAGTCTTTCACGGGCTCAACGATTTCCTTTGTGCAGACCCAGCTGCGGGAGAAAGTGTCCACCCCCACCTGACCTAAATACTTATAGAGAGTAAGAGTATTTTCTCCGCTCAATGTTTCAAAGATACTAACAGCTCCGCTGTAGCAGGCTAATTATTCTCCACTATTACGGCTTACACATACATTTTAAACTGTCTGGGTTGCTCTGCGGGCTACATACTCAAACTGCGTCACCTAAGATGCAACTACTGCATAATTCAAAGTTTCGTCTTCACCCTGCATAGACTGGACACTTGTAAAATCTGTCAATCTAATAATCCACTCACTTGGATGGTTTCAAACACCTTAACAACTCGACTTCTGTTTATAAAGCGTATTTCCATCTCCACTGTAGTAATAAATACACACAATTCTGTACATTTGTACTTGAATACGGAGCAAAGTTAAGACACGTCTGACCGCCACAAGACTCTTGATGATGACTGACCCGTGAGAAGCCACTGCTCGGGGGATGTTGGCGCACTAATCGGCGTAGGAACACTAATTCTTGCCACCAAAAATCCCAATTAAAGGAATGCTGGGTAGCTCCAAAACAAAGTTACTAAAAACATGAAATGCCTTGTACACACAGACTGCATAAATTCTTGTTACTGCCATGATGCACCGTGACTCTCAAATTGTTCGTAATTACTTTTACAATACAGTAGGCGTTAGTTGGACTATATCTTCTGCCGCGCTGGTGAACCACTCTCCACGCTGGCAAGGCGTTCCCACTACCGTTGATAACAAACACCTGGATACACAATATTCCAATCCATTTGCCACAAACCAATAAGTTAGTTCAGAATTATTACAATAATTACTGGCATCTCCTCTTGATATAATCTTCCTTAAATACTGACAGGGATTAATTACAAGCCACATATCATTTGGTCGCGCTAATTTTGAAATTATTTAAATGCAGCAATCTGATTGGAGCGCATATTCCGATGTTCATCTATATGGACGGGTCCATTTCAAATATAAGGGGATTCGGGTAGCTAAGACCACGATTCTCCATCTCAGTCACTCCTGCCAGTACTTTTCCACTCCTATTACGCAGTTCCAAAAGATGATGTAATAACAGGTGTCCCAGTAATTTATTTTTAGCAGAGAAAGAAGCGTGGGTTCCTATCAAGGCTTCGTTCACACGCATTGGCTACTGGAAATTTCTAATGCTGCCCCTTTGTTTAAAAACGCTGGCTATTACTATTAATTATCAAATACAATTATTAAAATTTTGCCAATCAGACTCATCCGATGGGTGCAATATGCCCCGTTTCTTCGCAAGGGGTTCAGGCATGAAAAGTTCCATCAGCTTATCCCTAGTGTTTGTAGGGTCACTGGAGCTAACCAGGCTCATTTTGATTGTTGGCCAGTGATTTGAGGCCGAATGCAATTCCTGACGCCTCGTGAGTTTTGAGATGTAAATTTCAACACAGGATCGACCGGGATTGGAACCTCAGCCTTCCTGGTGTAAGCACATAAGCTAAGCTACTGACCTAATCACGCCCCCATTACACCCGTAATGCTGAGTGTCTATTGAAGCCGGGTGTGAAGCAATCCCTCGAATGAGGGCAGACGGCGTCTGCGATGGGAAGTTAACTGTGTGTTAGTGTAGTGCAGGGAAGTGTTGTGTGTGATCTGCTTCAGGAATATTTAGGACGGAAGAAACGTCTAGTTTTTCGGCCTCAGCAATTAGGCCTAAGCATGAAAACATCTTAGACATCTCTGTCACCGGACCGCAGTGGCTCATTTTTGTTTTGGCGGGGTTTAAAGGCCGGATGTCTTTCCTGACGCCTCATGATATTTCAGGCGAAAGCTCCTACCCACAATAGACCGGGATTCGAAGCTAGCTGCTAAGCCACTGACCTAATCAAGCAATTAGTCATAACCATACGCAGTTAAAATCTGACTACTAATTCAGGAATCGAACCTACTTAGATGACTGCTGCCCAACCAGATGGCCTGAGTGTCATTTGTACTCAGCCGTGTCGCCCTTCATTTGAGATGTCTCCTCACTTGGTCTCGCGAGGATCAGTGAAGCATTTTTCAGCCCTCAGGTCCAGGATTAATAATAATAATAATAATAATAATAATAATAATAATAATAATAATAATAATAATAATAATAATAATAATGCTAAAATACCTCTGAAAACGCGTAGTAGGCATATTGATTTGAGGCCACTTAGCCTGTCCGTGTATCAATTTCGACGTTCCGTTACACTCTCCACATGGCAGGGAGTTCCATTTTCTCTTGGTTGAGAACTGATCAAGACCATCAAATGCTGAAAGATCTTCTATTTTGCTATATTCCCTTAAGCGTACAGTTTTCAAGACTCTGTGTATGAACTAAGATACTCCACAATCTTCTATATGAATCTAGCTTCGTGGCTTCGTTTAGTTTTACACTACTTTTAAATTATCAACTTGCTCTCCCTCTGCTCCTCTTACCATCCATGGTTGAATCCATTATCGCGTAACTTGTCCTTCTCCATTTGCATCGAGAAAGTTGGCCGTGCGGTTCGGATAGCATAGCTGTGAACTTGCATTCGGGAGAGAGTGGGTTCGAATCCCACCGCTAGGTTCCCTTCATTGCTTTTTCCAAGATCTTCGATGTGTTTGTGCGACGTCAAGCCACTAGCAAACAAAGCTCTATTCGCCTCACATGATCGTACCACCCGAGCCAATTTATACTCCCAGTTTCGTCCACTGAATTCATTCCTAGCTTAGCCCATACATCCTCACTGCAATTATTGCCCCACTGAAATTAATTGTTCTTACCTCTTATTTCTGCCACATTCTCCGTTTTACGTTCTTGCCTGTTACTTCCACTTTGTTAATAAGATATCCAGAGTTCACCCAGTATTCATTTCCGTACACCAATGTCAAAGTTGGTCTGAGACAGATGGCTGCAATGACAACTTCATCCTAGACCTCACTTCTGTCTTACAGAATACTGTTCACCGGAATTGAGAGCTCATGACATTAAGTTTGTTTTCAGAAATGACATGTAAATTTACGAAAAATTAGGATGGCGGTATAATCACTTTTTAATAATAATGACGTATGGCCTCTGAAGAGGCCTGGTGCGGGTCTTTTCCTATCACTTTCTATTGATATTGCACCTGTCCAGGGCTCCAGTGCATAATTAAATACTTCAGGTCACAAATACGATGACTGAATGGAATATGTTAGATGAAACCTTCGGAAAACAACCCCGGTATCGAAGTCCAATCTCCCGTACTTTCACACTATCCACGGCTAAACTCAAGTGCATACGGGTCGATGATCTGTTCGCATAAAATTGATACTAAATTAAATGTATATAAAGTAGGGGAATCTAAATATAAGGGGAATACGACTTCACTTATAAATGAGAAGAATGGTGTTCCATATTTTAAAACACAAACTTTATTGAACTGAAAAACACATTGAATTCTATACGAGGATATGCCTTTAAGGTTTATTTAAAGGAAATATATATATTTGACTTATGATTGATGACATAAATGTCTTTCAGTTTCTGTCTGATTTGCATCTTTGCACTTCATAACCTTAATGATATCGAAGACGCGTCCCTCTTCTAATTAATTAACAGGCGCTAACACTCATTATGTAATTACACATTGATTAATTAAGGAAATACACATAATAAAAAGGCACATCTCGCAAAAATTCATTATTCCTGTATCATGGTTTCAAATTTTACAAGTTTATAATATCGATGTCATGATATCATTGTGATTGAGGCGTTTAATAAAGCTGTATTTAGCAAAGTTTCGAGTCACGTGAAAGTCATATCACAACATTAGCCTATTAAATCTCATCTAAATATATTTATGAATTATTAAACTGTCGCACAATGCTTGTTTCATCAGAATATTAATAAACATTATCTGGAAAGACAGATTCCAACCAACGTCGTTTCCTATGGATCAATACACTCGACAAACAATACCGGAACACAATATACAACATGATCAATAACAATTATCTGAAAAAGAAGCACAAGGGACACCACATTATACATATATTTTGAAGGCGTATGGAAGGTATGATCCATCGAGGATCACTGATTGTGACCATGGTCCTCACTGCCATATGGGATTGAACCCACGCTCCTATGACATCCGAGGTGAATTTTCTGAAATTTCCTATATATTATTTAATTAAATAAAGAAAGAAATTGAGAGGGATCCTCTCATCTTGTGAAATATTGAGTCTACAACGACGGTGGTGATGTATGATTTTGCATGTGAATGTTACATCGTGGCAAGGAAGAATAAACAGCCCGCATAAAGTCCCTAGCAATTGCAAGGCAAGACTTCCTCCAGTCGTTCGCTCTTTCAGACAAGGGGCCATAAATGTTTCAAGGCGCTCCCTGCTGGTAGCCACTTGCACTCATCTCCCGAACCCAACGCCGCATTTTCCATTATTATTATTATTCTCACAGAAGAATGTCTCTATTTTCTAATCATCTGGCTTCTATCAGCCTCAATATTACAATCTGGCTTTTACTCGACCTCAATACCATTAAATTTGGCGCGGTATAATACCTCGCACTTAACATATAATCATTTGGGAGATTCACGTTTGTATCCACTATTTAGCCTTCCGGACACTGACCTGCGAAATGGGCTCCCGCTCTTATCCCTATATCTCAAACACATGCATATTTATGTAGAAGAGTCTATCCTTCGGGAATTTAAATTACCTGTAACACTCGTGTATTAAATCACTCATGGTTCTCACCCCGCTGTCGTGTCTCCATCACCTTGATCAGCAGTCTTAAAACTGTAGATTGGGGTAATCTCCTATATTACGTGTGAAGCACAAAAGAAATATCTTAAGAAACTTCCGACGAATCATAACAATATGTAAATTGATGGTAGCTGGAAACAATCTAATGAACATTAACCCTTTTTCATTACGATAGTTCACACTTAATCAATTCTAGGATCGTGCAGCTACATCATGAATTAAATTTCCCGGGCCAAAATAAAATAAATGGTTACCCAACCATAGAAGAAAAATTTCCTGTATTAAAAATATAATAAAGCTAAGAAAACTCCAATCCCTTTGAAACAGCTTAAGAGAGTTACCTATACTATAATATATTTACAGGCATAAAAATATCTATTTACATTTAACCCTGGAACCGGCAAGCGGTTTACCTTCAAGCGGCAAGCATTTAGGCGAGTTTTGCAAGCAACTTTTAAAAAATTCATAAAAATGTTGTTTTTCAATTTATTTTCATGTATAACATGTCATTTTATTCAGAAAAGGACGAAGATTACTATAGTAGGAAATTAAACTTACTAATTTGGTATCCTGAAGCAGTATGGGCGAAGTATTCAACACACGCTAAGTATTCCAAAATAATCCGAAAATTCTGGGCAACGTGTACGTAAAAAGTAACATTATATGCAGATTTTACTATATACAAAATTTGCACAATTTTATGCTGATTAAAAATATGTAGAAAGGTTTCACTACATTGAAGTATTGTAAAGTCAAATAGAACTGAAATAACACAAGCACATCGCACCAAAACGTGAGTCTACTTAGTCAGATTCATCCTCGCTAACTTCGGGGTGGCTCTTGTTTCTTCCTGCTTTCATAAGCCTCCAAAAAGTTTATAATTTATCCTAGTACTGTTTATGGACACCACAATTACATCCTAGGCACCAGAAGTGGGTACGTGACTTTTCTCTGCAGTCGAACAGACAGGGTACAACCGCAGTTTCTTCCCTGGGAGGCGTACCAGCTGATGTCCCATTTCTCCTGAAGGTCCAGGTGGAATGTTTAGAAGAGTTTCTTCATCTACAAGACCTTAGACAATACTAACCATAAATTCCTCATGTTCAAGGGGTTTGTCGGTGTTCAAACTACAGAGTATGTAGGCATCAAAAATTACCATTACCAACAGGTTATAGAATATTTCTTTCCAGTCGAAACGTTTTAGTGACATGACTTTAGAAAAATATGGAAAAATTTGCGATTTTGAAGTGCACCACTATTTTTCAATATTGTTATTAGGGTTGAGACCCATATTTATAACTAGAGAAATGATTTGTTTTGATTTTTGATAGTGTATCGTCAACTCACCTTTGCAGGCGAGAATACGGACCCATATTTCCGGAATTAGTTTTATTTCGAATAATTTCCTGTGCGTATTTATTAGTTTCAGCCACAAAATTATTCCAGATAGCATTAGAGAAAAAACAAATAGAAATATGTTAGAGTTTCGAAATCACTTAGCCTAGGCTCATATAACTCGCCACTACCTGACGAATTATTGTCAAAATCATCGTAAATTCCTTCTAAAAATACGTCACTATCACCTTCGCCGTGCAGATCAAACAAACATTTACGAATTTAACTACTTCCTGACAATTCAATAATTTTGCGCCACGAAAGCTAATGCACATCGGACAACCACAGCAAGCACAACAGAATGACCGTCTGCAAAGCGTTCTCGTTTTTCCACGTGTATACCGCACACTGTGTCATACTAAACTACTTCAGAATTGTGCTGTACTATAGAGTAGAGTTTCCTCTTCAACATGATGCAAGATATGACATACAGATGTCGAATGTCAAGGCGCTATCTCGAAATTAGTCAGCGCTGGCGTAATGCATCTCGATAGCGACTCTGCCGGTTGAGTAACAGCGAAATGAGTCGCGATCGCGACGATTGCCGGTTCCAGGGTTAAGGGGTAATACAACTTTCAGGCCTAAAAATTTGAAAATGTACTTATCGTTTCAGCTCTGTGATCAGCAGTCATCAGGCAGGTACATCCATAGCGCTTAAGCGATCATCACGGTGGCTTCAGTTGTGTGGAATCCTGGGTTCTTCTGCTTCTGGGTCACGTTCACGCTGTCTGGATCTTCACCTGGCGTCGGATGGTCTGGGGTATGGGATACAAGGCAGACAGCTCGTAGACTCCTCCTGGTTCTGACGATCTCGCTCGTTCATATATGCAAATGAGGAATTTATTTTGTTACAGCGATGTTAGTTTTATGCAACATAATATAAATTGTTGTGACTAGAATCACTCATAGGCTCGAGTGTACTAGCCTAGTAACTACATAGTCCTGTAGCTCGTTACCTATTTCCTCTCATTTGCTTTTCACAGTTACTAACAATCACCTAGGTATTGAAGAATCACAGGTACACCTGAACACTGTCTATGGATACACAATGTTTAGTTAGTTTAAGACGTTGCCGTGTTAACGATATTATACTCGCCTAATTCACGGCACTTACTAGTCGTAGGGCATGTTACTCACTGTGTTTTATGGTATTCAGCAGACGCTGCGCGTTCTATCATCGCATATAAACAGCTATTCCTTGTCACCAAGTTTACTTCCCGAATCTGCTATCGTGACGTTACCAGTATTCCCAAGGCACTTCACTTTATTTGTCTGACCCCTGCACTTAATTACGTTATTTACATATCTATCCATACATGCATCGCCGACTGCCACACGGTTCAATGTAGGCGAATAACACTCGATTTACTATACTTATATGGTTTTACACATGACATTAAAACCTCACAATGAGTGAATAATTCATAGCTCCGTAGCCCTCGAATAATTATTTTACACAGGTTAATAATTAACACCGTGCTTATAGATCACTAGGTACAAAGTATCTGTACATCACACAATATGATGAATAAACTGAATAAAAAGTGAACATACGACTGAATAAAGACTGAATAATGACTTCAAAAGCCCCTTTCTTTTATATAGGAATTAGCCTGGAGCTAGTAGAAGGGGAAAACCATGCCTGCTTCACAAACATCGGTCCGCTAATACTTGCTTCTCAACGACGGTTGAGCTATCAAATGAAAGCTCAAATATTCTTCTTTTCACTGATCAACTTCCATTCTGATCGCATCATAGGTTTGTTCACAATCTCTAAAGCATAATTAGATAACTTTCTGTTGGAAGCGGCATGCCGTGGGGGATCCTGGATTTCTGTCTTACGGTCAGGCCCCAGACATCAGTTTGCAATTTGCTACACCCGTATATAATGCGTAATTAGTGATTCATTAATTATATAGGACATATCTCGATATCATAAATCAGTATAAAATCCCCTGATTCACATGAGTCCTTATTCATAAATATCCGTCACGTATTTTAGAATTTCCTTTATTATTATAATTTTTATTATTATTTTTTATTATTATTATTATTATTATTATTATTATTAGTAGTAGTAGTAGTAGTAGTAAAAACAACTGAAGGCTGTCGGTTGGTATCAGTGGATTTGCAGGGAAAATCGAAGGAGAGTTACTGTTTCCTGCGTTGATACGACGTGATAAGCACTTCCCTTTGACCCGAATCTCCGATCACGTGCAGCGTGGATTCTCTCTTCTCTCTTCTACAGAGGGAGAGCGTTTTTCAAGTACCTGCTGGCTCAAGCTCTATTTTCTCTAAGTGCGCGTAATGAGACCCTAGTCCTACCAGCCTGCAGAAGGCCACTCGTATCCCGTACTGGGAAAAACATGCTGATTATGACACTATTTATCATAGAATGTGTGACGGTATTTTGGGTACCTAACCTCTAAAGTATACCTTTTGGACTGGGTTCTGCACCCCCAGAAATTTGTGTCAATGAACCTTGTGAAAGAACATTATCGTTTCACATTTAATGTGAAATTTCTCGACGTTCTTGTTTGATTTCGATTACCATATCTTGTCGCGCTGTGAAGTGCTACGCTCTGTCGACTAGGCTTTAAACTTTCGAGCCTGCCTGAAAGGTTCTGCGCTTGTGCGTGTGGAAACAAGGCAAGCCACGCTCCTTAGAGTGGAACGCGAGCAGTTGGAGTTGAATCGCCATGGAAAGAAGTCGTGTGTGTTGGACCGGCGGTATGGTTCGGGGCTGTAGCTTCGATTGTGGAAAAAACCAGGCCCCTGTGGGCATTTGGTGCCCTATAAACCTGGTAGCTGGCCTCAGTTAGTTTCAGATTGGTGCACGAGCAGTTAAACTGCATTTTATATTCCACATGAAGCCTTGTTGTGTGAGGTAACTGAATGTAGCTCTCGGTGTTTCTTCCCTGTTCATGGATCGAAAACGGTAAGTTACCTTTTTTATCTAACTATGGAAATTCTACCTTCAAAGCAACCGAAAAATTTCAACGAAAATCTTGGTCGGATGTGACGAAAGTGATCTCTACCCGGGATAATAATAGTAATAATATTCTCCGATTGGTGTAATAACTGCATGTTCGTTACGTTACCCATGTGTTCACAACGAAGCTTCATCTTACTGCTTTTAGTAGAAAAGTACAGTGCGGACTAAAATCAAAATTTAAATTTAACTACGATTTTAACTGAAAAATTTTTCTAGAAATTTATGTAAATGGAGAGCTACCGCAAGGTTCTGTTTGAAATTGGGTTAACCTTCCTAAATTTGTTTTTGGGGTTTGGTTTTTGGGTTAATTGTTGTTTCCTCTTCTGCCTTTTCCGGCTCTTATTTATTTATTTAAATATTTTTCCTTTGGGGTTTTTATGTGTCCGTTTTTGTCCTTGCGGATACGCTTTGTTGTTGTTGTTGCCTTAGCAACGGGTTGTTGATTTGATTGTTGGGCTAACTTGGATTTTAATCGGGGTGTGGTGTCTTAGTGGTACATTCTTTAATGTGGATGTCATTGATTTACGTATGTTCTAAGTGTAAAATTATCTTATATTTATTTCGCCATTTATTTTTCCCGGTTTTGTAAATTTTGAGATGTGGTTTCGAGTGTTTTGGTGGTATTATATACTATCCCTTGCGAAGGCTCGCCGTTCAGTAAGAGTTTTCTTGTGGTGAATTTTACTGCAACCTAGGTCTAACTTTTCTAGATTTTAAGATTAACAATTTTTGAGTAGGCGACCGGTCGAGTAGGTAAGCTTTAATCCTTGTGTTTCATTAGTTTTCTTATCGAGGTCAGCATTTTCTTTTCTTTTAAAAACTTATCTATTGTATTTATATTTTGTTGTCCTTTTAAATTAATGTCAATTCAAATAACTATTAATTTTATTTAATTAAGTTAATTGATTTTTCATTTTTTGGTTTTTAGCATTCCACAACTGGAAGACTTGTCATTATTTATTAGAGTTACCCAGAAGGTTTAAATAACGTTTCAAAGCCTTTAACTTCATGTTGAATTCCATTTTCTCCTTTAATTTTGCAACATATTTTTTTTCTTGGAATAAGGTGAATAAAAGTCAGTTATTTTCTTATTAATGGTGGATTTTCATTTCACTAAATCGATGAAGCACTGTCACTGTATCTTATTTAATTTCTGACAGCAGCCTTTATCTGCTTCCCTCTTACTTCCAAGGTAAGTGTGCTTTTACCTATTGTTTGTTTATTCTTGTGCGTTGCTCTTATGCTTGTTCTTTTTGCCCGCTCTATCGTGTTCGCTTTTCTCCCCTTTTGGGGCGGACACGCTACTAACCTTCTCACCTGGGGGTCCCTCTCTCAGGGGTGTGAGGTTATAAACCCACCATCCAGTGGTTGTTTCTGGGACCTTGTGGATGGTGTCGGTTTGAAATGTCGCAGAAAACGGCATGCTATATTGACAGGATATTACGACATGCTCCTGACGATGTCGTGAATGGTTTTAATATATTCCGATTGGGCTAGTGGTGATTATTGTCTTAAATACAGGACCATCACCTCCTCTTAAATTTAGCTATAACTTAGGAGAAAGAAGATGGGCTTGAATTTTCAAAAAATGAAAATATTGGTAAAAGAAACGAAACAGCCATAACCGACGTTAGAATTAATGACCCCTTTGCTCTGAAATTCTGATACTAGCGGAATTACGATTGAAATTTGCTAAACTTTAACGCGCATTATTTGCAGAAGAATGGAAAGATAAGTTGAAGTTGAGTTGGGAGATCAGTTTGGCTTCAGAAGAAATCTAGGAACACGGTTAACACTCCTGACTTTATGTTTGTTCTGATATAGAAGTAGGAAGGCTAAACCCACACACATGATATTCGTAGATCTAGAAAAGGCGTTCTATAATGTTGATTGGACCAAGCTACTTCATATTCTGAAGGTGGTAGGAATCAGATACCGAGAAATAAGGAGTATCTATAATGAGTACAAAAATCAGTCTGCAGTGATAAGAATCAAGGGATATGAAAAAGAAGCAGCCCTCCAGAAAGGAGTCAGGCAAGGCTGCATTTCGTCCCCTATCATTTTCATTGTTTATAGCATAAAGAACGGGCGATAAAAGATATCAAAAAGGAATTTGGAAAGGGAATCACAATCCAAGAAGATGAAATAAAAACTCTTAAATTTGCCGATGTTAGCTATTGTTATTAATCGGAGACTGCAAACGTTATGGAGAAACTGCTGAATGGTATGAATTGAACAACAAAGTCAGGTGATGCAGAGAATATTAGATTAGGAAATAAAGTCGTAAATGAAGTAGGAGAATATTGCTTCTATAGATCATTCCACGTTAGGAAAACAGTATTGCTCTTATGGCTCTACACGGAGCGAACACACACCCTGTTAGACACACACAATTCCTTGTGATTAAGGAATATTATAATGTAATTTACGTTGTATCATACAAGAAATCAAGTATGATGTGGTATTTCTTGCCCGCTTGTTACTAGGATAACTACTTAATATTTTCTATTTCATAAACGCATTCGCAGGGAGGAAGTACAATGGCGGGAACAGCCATCGCTTAGTAGCCTTCTTTCATTTTGTTTCTGTGTTGCTAGGGTACCTGTACCACGTAATCAGTGCGTACTTATCTTGAACTTAAATACCGAATTTCACAAATTTACGTGCCACCGTCTTCCCGTGATGCTGTTGAACATAGCTGTTCGAAATGGCAACCATGTTGTCATAAGAGCAATACCGTTTTCTTAACATGTTATGATCTATAGGATAGTAAAATAACTAACGATGGCAGAATTAAGGACATAAATGTAGACTAGCATAAGCGAGGAAAGACCTTCTTAGGAGAAGAAATTTGCCCACTTCGAATAGGAATCAGAGAGATGTTTTAGAAGACTTACGTCTGGATGTGGTACTGTGCGGAGGTGAAACATAAACAGTAACTAACTCGGAAAGGAAGAGAATAAAAGCTCTTGAAATGTGGAGTTACCGAAGAATGCTGGAGGTGAGACGGACAGATCGAATCACGAATGAAGAGATACTGAATCGAACTCTTGAGAGGAGAACGATTTTACTGCATTTGACTAGAAGGGAGATTTAGAACACATCTTAAGACACGCAGGACTTGTTCAGTTAGTTCTTCTGGGAAGTGTAGGAGGTAAGGGCTGTAGGGGTAAATTAAGGCACGAATATCGCAAAGAGATTGGAGTTGATGAAGGATGTAATTGTTGCGTATAAATGAAAAAGATTATCACGGGATAGGGTGACATGGAGAGCTGCATCAAAGGAGTCTATGAAGCGATGACACAAACAATAACAACAACAGCGGAATTAAAAGTGAATAAGTACTCACCAAGCGAATTTGAATGAATGCTGTACCCAGAGCGATGTTATGGGGGAGGGGGGGAAATCAACCCACCCCCACTGCGAAATGAAGTCGACAAATTATAACAGCACATACGGGTTTTCAAAAATTAAACTCATTAAATCAACACTACTGTGAAATTAAGTATTTGGAAAATGAAACAATAATTGCATTTAACCTCTAAAACTGCAGTCATGCAATGTTTCTCTGTTAGTATAGTTAGGGTATACTGAAAAACAATTGTAAATTTTAATTTTTGTGAGATTTGTTTGTTTTTAATTTAATCATACACTTACCACTCTCATTCAATTATTTAACTCCAGACCAAATTATTCAAGTCTAGAAGGGTTTGGTGGGATCTTTTAATAGCACTGTATGAATACAGAAAACGGAAAACAAGGTATATTTTCATAGTATATACATGCTGAAAAACGTATATATTTGAGTTTTTATAAGCCTAGAAAACTTATGATACATTTTGTCTTCAGTTTATGACACATTTGTTATCAGTCCATGCGGATCATCTTTTAGCTATAGGCTACATAACAGACGCTTTCTACTTTCCTAGTCCTTTTCCCAGTCAGCTGGCATCAGCACTAATGTAGATTAATACCTGTTTATCGGATGCCCTTCCTGGCAGCAGCCCTATGTGTGGGGAGATATTCACTATTGAGTGCTTCTGTGGTGATTAGTGTGGTGTGATGTCTTGTATGTAGGTGAAGACGTGAATTGAAACAAACCCCTGGTCAAGCGCCAGTGCGTTGAACATTCATCCTGGGAGCCTCGCTTCCAAATATACGTGAAAGACTGAAATAAACCTTTTTAAGGGAACGTGCTATAGTCGCAAACGGCCGTAGCCGTGTTGAAACACCGGATCCCGTGAGATCTCCGAAGTTAAGCAACATTGGGCGTGGTCAGGAGTTGGATGGGTTGCCACGCGCTGTTGGTGGGGGGTAAGGGAATGGAGGAGCGGAAAGGAACTGGCCACCCTACCGCACGTAAACTCCGGCTCAGGAACACCTCTGCGGAGGTTCGGACCTGCCTTCGGGCAGAATAACCCTTACCCTTACCTTCTATAGTTCATAGCAAACAATTCGAATAACACAATATTCAGCTCTTAGTCTCACATTTTTCAAAGTGCTACAAGACTTGGCAACCAGTAGTTGTAGCCCACCAGGCGAGTTGGCCGTGCGGGTAGGGCCGCGCAGTTGTGAGCTTGCATCCGGGAGATGGTGGGCTCGAACCCCACTGTCGGCAGCCCTGACGAAGTTTTTCTATTGTTTCCCAGTTTTACACCATTTTTACCTTAATTAAGGCCACAGCCACTTCCTTCCTACTCCTAGGCCTATCCTATCCCATCGTCGCCGTAAGACCTACCTGTGTCTGTGCGACGAAAACCCAAGTATAAAAAAAGTTGTAGCCCATTCATGCTGATGAATTAATACGAATAATTTCTAGACAGTTTCTTAGAATATTTGAGGTTTTCAAACCGTTACCTGAGTCAGTCGAACAAAAAAGGCCAAACCCTGATTCAGAAGCACAGAAATAAATGATCTCAAAGGGAACCGCTAGCGTGAGGAAATCCCACCAGTTGTATGGTAATACAAATTCATAACCATATAAATTGGAGGAAACACCCAACAGGTGCGGGACATCTATTTCCTAGTATAAATATTTTAGTAACTTTTTATGTCCCCACCTAAAAGTTCACATTTTCAGTAAATAAACAGAGGAAAGGAGCGAAGTTAGGAAGTTAGTTATTCTAAAGTCGTATTCGCACTTCACAAGTCTGACCATACTATCGTTCCGACTGGTATTTAACTTGTTAATTCTTAATACTGTAGATATAGTTTGATCGTGATCTCCCGAGTTACTTAATCTAACATTGCAACACACCTGAAAGTTTTATGGCTATAATCAATTTTAATGTAATTCATATTTCTTTTCGTGAAGAGTTATACTGTAGTGTATTGCAGTGTGGAGATGACTTGACTTTAAACTAATTGTATGCAACAATATACATATGTAAGTAGACATTTGGAGTCCGCCTCTGTAGTGTAGTGGTTAGTGTCATTACCTGCCACCCACGGAGGCCCGGGTTCGATTCCCGGCTCTGCCACGAAAGTTGAAAGTGGTACGAGGGCTGGAACGGGGTCCACTCTGCCTCGGGAGGTCAAACGAGTAGAGGTGGGTTCGATTCCCACCTCAGCCATCCTGGAAGTGGTTTCCCAATTCTCCTCCAGGCAAAAGCTAGGATGGTACCTAACTTAAGGCCACGGCCGCTTCCTTCCTTCTTCCTCTATCCCTTTCAATCTTCCCATCCCCTCGCAAGGCCCCTGTTCAGCATAACAGGTGAGACCGCCTGGGTGAGGTACTGGTCATCCTCCCCAGTTGTGTCCCCCGACCCAGACAGAGTCTGAAGCTCCAGGACACTGCCCTTGAGGCAGTAGAGGTGGGAACCCTCGCTGAGTCCGAGGAAAAAGCCGACTCTGGAGGGTAAACAGATAAAGAAGAAGAAGTAGACATTAGGAAATACTTAAATTTGTGGCATAAAGTTTGTGCTTTTTTTGCGTACACGATTGATGGAATATTAACCTTTTCTTTCCGAAGTTTCTTCTACACCAACAGAAAGTGTAATATTTTCAATTTAAAACAGTACGTATTAGTCAATATGTTTACAATTCTATCTCAAAACTGTTATGAACAAATTATTGCTTAAAACATTATCCCAAAAGATAGCAATTGATACTTACGAAAAAGGTAAAAAGAAAAAGAATTGTCCTCCTCTATGCATTATTTAAAAACATAATTTATATTATAATAATATTATATTAATTTATATTAATTTATATTAATTTATATTATAATAATATAATAATATTATAATAATTTATATTATTTAACGATAGTAGGCTAATTTAAATATATTTGGGCTCTAGGTAACTTTGCAAATTGAAAATGTTATAAAAATTTTAAACAAATTACTTTTCACGCAACGTTAAAGATTCATAAATCTATAAATGGAAAATATAAATGAACGAAATCAACATATAAACAAGTTATTAAATATGACACACAGATGGCATTATTTTTTTTCCAATATCACTTTTGAAACATACAGAAATATTAACATGTTATCGAGCCATTAAAAGACATTTTCTAAAAAAAATGTGTCAAACTTGTTAATGTTTTTTATAATAATTATAGTGAAAATATTGGTTTCCTCGATTTTTTAACAAATGACAAAACTTTTTTTTCGCGCTGAATGCCAGCTGTACAACATGCGCTGCCCACTATGCCACGGTTACTTTACCTTTCTACTTAGCCCGTTGATTTGTAAATGGTAATGCTCTAAAATGTTTGAGCATTTTTATATGATTATATCGAACACTTGGTGGTCCATAATGGATACCTACCTTCCTTACCTATCAGCAATTAGCATGAGATCTGTCTCTCGGTTCGTTACGGGTTCTTCGTCACTTGCTGAGGTAAAGACGGGTTTCAGTATATCTACTCGAGCTACTTGAATGAAAAAAACCTCAAGAAATGTTTGTGTTTTTTAAAGAATGAACGAGAAAATTTGAGAAATCATCATATAATTTGAACTCATCTTGTCCAATCAGTACCACAATAATTACAACGCAGAGGAGAAGTATACTGGTTTGAGCCTTTGACTTAACAGCCTGATGGGCATCCTTACTAGAAACCATTGTCACAAGTTAAGGCTCGAACCGCGGCTGGGTCATTTGTGACCCAGCTGTTATTTCTTTCTTCCCTATCTTATACAAAAAAAATATTTGTAGCATGTGTACAGCCACGGAATATTATGTATTCTCAACCTGTGTGTCGTGTGAAGCGCCATTCCTACAAATAAGCTATATGTAGCATAATGCACATCGCGTGTACGGATGTCAAAGGATTGGTCTCCACAAATGGAGGAGATGGAAGCCTTTCTTGCGTTTCTGTACATTCGCGGTGCCATAGGAGCAAGGGCTTAGAACTGGACTCATTGTGGGTCAGTGAAGTGGGGCAATCCTATTGCCCACATATTCCTTATTTGTATGATTAATATTCTACATCAAAATACACTATGTATATTAAATTTCAAAAAAGAAATATCCAGCGCAGGTACTGGTATATTCATTGGCTCTGCACCTGATACAAATAGTTCTTTTTCACAGTATAGAGAAGAAAGAACTAACAGCTGGGTCAAAAATGACCCAGCCGTGGTTCTAGTGTAAAGAATGAAAAAAGAAAGTCTGGAAATCCTTAAATTCGGCTTCCGTGTATTACTACATGTACCATCATAATGATTCGTGATGGCCCAGCCCACGTAACACGAATTCTGGACTCTGGGTATAATTAAGGCAGTCCAATCGGTGTGTGACACACAGTGTACGGCATGGACCCTTAATTGAATCGATGTGACCTGCGACTGTATCATGGACCGATAACTAACCTTCTAATTTACTTTAAAGTAATTGTGAATGATGACCGCAAGGAAAATGATGCTACAGTGGCATATGGCCTTAATCTAAGTCACTGAGGTTGATGACCCCATGACCATCTGAGTTTCTAAGCTGAAGGCTAAACATGATTAAGTTACATCGGTTGATGACCAAGGTTTCCCATTTACTAATCCCGGCACATTTAATGCTCAATCAATCAAAGTCAAATAATACAACAACAACAATTCTCACAATACTTCGCGGCAGTAAAATCCATTAGGTTCGGACATGTCCCCTTAAGCGTTACGTTAATACTTGAACTTTCCCAGCAAAATAAATTAAGATTTTCAGAATACAACTTCAAGTTAATCACTTGGCTTTAAGTTATTTCTCAAATACGTTTTCCACTGCGTTTAATAATTTACTAAATTGAAATGATTTTTTAAATAAATCCTAATTAACAACAAATTCTATCTCCGTGGACGAATGGTTTCTTTAACAAGTCCCTACTCAAACTCTGACATAATTATATTTCACAATTCTTTATAATGTTCATCGTCGTTTGGTATCGTGAAGCTGGAAGAAAATTTACATAATTTATTTCCAGTATTATATATTGTTTCATGACATCACACCATAAGTTTAATCTAACACTAGCAATTATTAACACCTGGATAACCGTAATCATTAAGTACTAAAAATCTGCACAAGTAACTCGCCGTAAAATGTAAGCCAAATACTATGTCATATCCCACCATGAAATTTGAATGAGGCTTTGTACACCCCTCAAAAATAGATCAATAACTACTACCAACACTCTAATTTGGACACCCTGAAATTGGTTGACTTCGCTCATTATAGTCTAACTTCGTGGTTTCAAATATACCTTCAGATCTCGGTTAAACAAATTAATATTGTACAATGCTATCCAATAACAGACACGTTACTCATGAATGAAAATTTCAGCTAGTTCTTGCAAAGTTACGATCTCCATTCTAAATAATACAATCTAATTTTCAACACGTAACAGGCAGCACAGATACCGTTACTCTCCGAGTGGCGAACCCTCGATCAGCTGGTGGAGTGGAAACAAGCTACCCTCCACTGTCATAGCTTCGAATGAAAACACCTGTCCTATATATTCACGTTTAATGGTCTTAAAAGAAAGAAATCTACGACTTCGCAAATAAAATTACAAATACGACATTCCTGGCCCAAACCGATATGCACCTAGATTTACTTTTAAGATATCATTCAATAATTATACACGTCACGTACTGACACTTACGTGGATTCTCTCACGATTTTCATCTCAAACATTATACAAATATCTTCCTCGGGTTCACCCAGAATCTCTCGGCATCATTACAGGCTTCCAATCACCTGATTCACAAATCCTACCTCAACTCATACGACAAATCTCAATGACAAAAAGAATGGAATAATAATCCTTAGAATCCACAACGCATAATTACTCACAATACTCTAATAATGAACATCTTCGCATAACACGACCTCATATTTTTAAAACTGGATTTTCACTAAAATGACTGACAAATTTTACTGTTATTTATTGTCAATCAGACACAGTTTAAACGGACATAGAATAGCAGTACCTTCTTGAGAGATATTCATCGATCTGCATTAATCAAGACGACAGCGCGCCTACACCCGATTGAAACTGGGTAACCACGGATACCTTGCACCATCTCCGTCATAATTCAAACAGAATCATTTTACGTCAGATTAAACAAATCTTAACTTGACACCACAAAATACAGGCAATAAATTCACGGAAATGACGATCTACTTTGGACGTTATATTGCTTCGTAACCCTCATTATTGACTATCGACAACACATTACACGGCACTCGCAGTACATTATAAAATTTATCCAAGCATGAAAAAAATAACCTTTCCTCATATTTTCTGACATTCACGAAACAAGTGGGTGACCAAACTGCGTCTTATGACATATAAGTGTGACATCATAAAGGAAATACAAGGCGGGGATAGTGGCACTTCCACCTACCTCAATTGCACGCCAGCTTCCATATTAGCTCACCAGTAACCCTCCGGTGCTTAGTTAGCCATTTTAATACTTCTGGCTTCACATTTGGTTTTATTCACATTTCTTTCCTGAAAATAAAGGCACAAGAAAGGGAATACCCTTCACTCGACATTTCGCTGATCGAACTCGAATGTTTGGGACTGTCGCTCGCACACGAAATACTATTTCTTTTACGACACAATATTATTAGAATTTCACTACTACTATTCGGTATTTTGACGACCGTCTTTATATCTGATTAATACTGCGATGAACGACTATCTCGACTTGGAGACAATACCCCAGGAACATCGGTAAAATTCTAAATCTTGCTGGATTTAGTCTATTACTCGCCGCTCGATTTATTCAACAGTGTGACCTTCTCTCACGAGCTCCAATGGTTCAATGTGGAGTGATTTCAAGATGGCGCCTCCCTTTATTTATAGTTTTCCGTTCCCACTCTTAGGCATTTTTCTTGCCGCCAAGAAATTTTGCGTACTTTGTCCGACTTTGTGGAAATGTTTTTTAAACAGTTTTTACTGTAACCAAGTACTTGTCAAATTGCTAGTGACATTGTTCATGAACATTTAAAATTATCTCATTCCAAATTAACTTGTTAATTGACCTCATTTGACAGGCTATATATTCTGACGACTTGGCATGGGTTGAATAGACACGCGCGTCCTTCATGAAATATTCACGGAAACGGCTTAGCAATCTCAAATCTGTAATACTAAAGACCAATTGTCTTACAGATAATTACAGGATACTCATTACAGTACGTTCACTGCTAATTCCTTTTATTAAACATATTTACTTAACCAAAACTTCATTCTGTATCCGTCCACCCTTGACACGTGCGTATGACGTCACATCTCAGAGCTTGAGGAAGAAAGTAGCAACCTTCCTGCCTCGTTTCGCCTTTGCGATATAAATATACATTCGAGCTTCTCATTACAACTAATATGGGGCCTCAAGTGGTAACTTTAAGACTCAAAATTCTTGAAACACAAAGGTCATGGGATCAATATCTATTTCATAACAAAAATTTACCGTTTTTTCTGATGGTGGCGATTATTGCTTTAAGAGAAAGCTCAACTATGGAACATCTGCGCTCGTAGCAGAAGTCTTAGCTGCTGTCATCGGATGCCCCGAGTTAGATTCCCGATATTGCCAGAGATTTAAGAATGGCTGGAGGGCTGTACGATGTTAAAATGGTAGATGCAACTCACCTCCATTGGGGGTGTGCGTGTAAAGAGCTGCGCCACATCGGGACGAGGATATGAGTTTTGTCCTGCTACATAGCTATATGGTTAGCATGCTCGCCTTGATCTAAGAAGTTCCGGCTTCCATTCCCGACCGGATCGGGGATTTTCATCATCGTTGGTTATTTTTCCTGGTTCGGGGGCTGGGTGTTTGTGCAGTCTTCAACATTAAAATTCATCTTACAGTAGGTAGGGGGCCATCTTCACAGACGCACAGGCCTTCTATCGGGTGTCATCTCAAAATATACCCCATGATTATTATTATACATACATTTTGATTATAGACTGCTACGCCTTTGAGCATTCAGTCTGCAAGCCTCTGTGAATTTACTAACCGCCGCCACAATCCTCTATTTCTAACCAGTTCTGTTGCCTCGTTTATTTCTATATCTCTTATCTTTAAATCGTCAGAAACTGTGTCTAACCATCGTCATCTTTGTCTCGCTCTACTTGTCTTACCTTCCGTAGGAGAGTGCATTATTCTCCTAGGCAACCCTTCCTCATCCATTCGCCTCACATGACCCCACCACCGAAGCCGTTTTACTCATACAGATTCATCTATCGAGTTCTTTCCTAATTTATCCCTTTTATCCTGATTCCGAGTACCGAGCTCGATAGCTGCAGTTGCTTAGGTGCGGCCAGTATCCCGTAATCGGGAGATAGTGGGTTCGAGCCCCACTGTCGGCAGCCCTGAAAATGGTTTTCCTTGGTTTCCAGTTTTCACACCAGGCAAATGCGCGGCCGGTACCTTAATTAAGGCCACGGCCTCTTCCTTCCAATTCCTAGGCCTTTCCTATCCCATCGTCGCCGTAAGACATATCTGTGTCGGTGCGTCGTAAAGCAAATAGAATAAAAAGCTGATTCCGAGTAACTTCCTGTCACTATTTCCATCTGTTTGTACAAGCAATCATTCCCGCTACTTGCATTATTATTATTATTATTATTATTATTATTATTATTATTATTATTATTATTATTATTATTATTATTATTACGGCAACCAGTCTCCGTTAACACTAATCAGAGGGAATGTGGTAGATGACTGACGTTCGAAATGAAATGGAAATGGCGTATGGCTTTAAATGCCGGGAGTGTCCGAGGAAAAGTTCGGCTCGCTAGATGCAGGTCTTTTTGATTTGACGCCCGTAGGCGATCTGCGCGTCGTGATGAGGATGAAATGGTGATGGAGACGACTCATACACCCAGCCCCCATGCCAGCGGAATTAACCTATTATGGTTAAAATTCCCGACATTGCCAGGAATTGAACCCGGGCCCCCTGCAACCAAAGGCCAGCACTCTAACCATTTAGCCATAGAGCCGGACCTCGACCTTCGAAGAGCGAAGGCATCGCAAATGAAAGGGAAATGCAATGAAGTGGTGAAAATGGGCAGTGCCTAAGCTTAGCAAACTAAATAACATCGGATTCAGAAGAGAACAAGGGTTGACCAAGGATGGTTGGATAGGAAAGATTAAAGTGTAGTGGAAGCAACGTCAGTCTCGTGTACGGGAACCATGGTTGCAAATCCGCGCTCCAACGCCGAGAGCCCCAGGCAGAGCATACCATGCGTGCATTCTACCTTCCCTGTCTACGGCTTCTTTTATTTGCTCCTACAGCTCTTGCTTTGAAAGTACCGCCAAGAATATCCTAACAACCCTGGGTTTGGCCTTCAGTTGCATAGCAAAGATGAAAGTAAAGAAACTGGCTTAAGAACGTTGAAGCAATTCTAGACTGTTTTAGGAAGGCTCCAGTGCCTGCGATAGATTCACTCAGAAATAAGTCACTTTGTGAGGACTGGGAGTTACATAATCCTATTATCACCACTAACATGGACAAGGGTGGTACGAATGTTGGAACTTCAATACGGGCAATACTGCTGTTGAGACGCCATGCAGCGGACCCTAATAATGTCGCTGATAGCACACGTTACTTATATATCTCAGAGCACATGGACTCTCCCTTCCCACATCACTCGCATGCGAACTGCCCTCGTGTTAGCGGGCGATCTAAGGTAGTGTTTTCACGATGTTTTTGAAACACGAACAACGGAGTTGATGAAGACTGAATGTGCCAGAGGTCGTAGAGTACGACAGTGTCGTCAAGAGGCTTTCGGGGAATCTGCATTGCCTTACAGAACAGTGGCACGTTGGGTAGAAGCATTCATCGAGGGACGGCAAAATGTGGCAGACATGCGTCGGCAAGGTCGTTCTGGTGTCAGTGAAGAAGAAGTGCATGCTCTTACTGGATATTGATCGATGCCATACGAGTCGTGAGCTGGCCCGACACACCGGATTAACGCATACGACTGTGCTTCACATTCTGAAGGAAAGCCTGGACATGAGAAAAATTGCATTACGCTGTGATTCGACGGAAATGCAGGAATAGTTACTATACGACGCTGCTCCAAACCACTTGGAGCGCTTTGAGCGTGAAGGAAAGGCTTTCTTACGCTGTACTTTTACGAAGGATGACACATGGCCAAAATCGTACTAGCCTCAACTGAAATGCCAATCGAAGGAATGGCGTCACACGGGTCACCACGAAGCTCGAAAGTTCGTCAGAGCCCCCGCAATTTGAAAGTTATGGTTATTCTCGTGTACGACTGTGATAATGTTTTCCTAACGCATTGCGCTCCTCCACAGCAGACCATCAATGGGCAGTATTACTGTTCATGTTTGGAACACAATCTGCGACCAGCTTCGAGAAAAAAGTGGAGACACTTTCTGCAGAACCCACCCAACATTTTGCACGACAACGCTCGACCGCATACAGCGCAAGCTATGGCTGATTTGTTCAGTCGTTGGGGCTGGGAATTGCTGTACCATCCACCATACTTCCCGACGTAAGTCCTTGTGACTTTGACTTGATTCTTAAGATGAAGGAACCACTTCGTGACATTCGCTTCAGCACTGATCCAGAAATTCAGTAGACCATTCCATTCGAAGTATCAACACAACAGGCGCTGCTAAATGTATTGTACGACTTCCACATCGCTGGAAACGTGTTGTGCACAATGCTAGTGACTACTTTGAAGGACAGTAAAACTTGGTAACATGTATATCTTTCGTGAAAAATGGAAACCTACAACCTATTTTCCAGTCAATGAGCGGGTTAGGGATGGAATTAATGAAGCCCCCATCTTGCGGCGATGATATGAATTGTGCCGGTTGCCGAAGCCTGTCGCACTACCCTGCGGCAATAATTAATGACTGACAGATGAAATTAAATGATAGTGGAGAGTGTTGATGGAATGAAAGATGACAGGGAAAACCGGAGTAACCGGAGAAAGTTCTGTCCTGCCTCCGCTTTGTCCAGCACAAATCTCACATGGAATGACTGGGATTTGAACCACGGAATCCAGTGGTGAGAGGCCGACGCGTTGCCGTCTGAGCCACGGAGGATACTATCTCTTTTGTATCAGTTGCAATTAAATATTTTTCACTATTAAACCTCCAATCATCGCATAAGTGCAATAGATTTCAGGAATATGGATCAAACCTGGTGGAGGTAGACGGATTTTTGAAGAGAGTAAAAAATCCATTCTATTCCCCATGCCATAGAGTTCAGCATTTAAAATCTAATGACACACTTTCTGTTTATTCGACAGGAATTAAAACTTAGCCATAGGTCGCCCGGACAGAGTTATAGACTATCTGCCACCTGGTAATGGAAAGTGACGTGCAGGCAGCCTAACTGGCGCTAAATTAAGATGCATGCACATGGTAGGCGAGGCCCTACGATTATTTTATGGATTGAAACATTAATTGGGTTAAGTGATTACAGCCTAGGATTTATCAGGTCGGTTTAATTCTTCTGACTCGGGCACTGAGCCTTTGGGTTTACCTTAACACATGCCTCTTTATTTACACACAATACATCACTCTACCAACCACCACAGAAACACGCAATATTGAATGAATTCATCCAAATGGGGTAGGTTAGGGGAAGGGCATTCGGCCGAAAATTTGAGGCAGTTGGACATGCAGAGTCGACCCCAGGTAACTGGGAAGACGTTCTGGGTGAGGAAGAAAGTCTTTAGGAGTACATATTATTTAATAAATCTTCAATTGTAATAATATAACAGTATGAGACTGAAGATGTTTGAGGACAGTGATGACGGGGATCCTTCAAATCGCTTGAGGATAGAGCTATATCACCTCTACAGTTTTGGTTTCTGTTTGCATAGCGAAGTAGTTTACGATGTGACCTGAATGGCTACCGACAACTTCAGGACCTAACTACTCTCCAAGGGGTTGAGTTGAGTGTACACATATGCAAATCGCCGATTTGCATCACTTCATGTCCTGTCCTTCATCTCACGAGGGATCTAATAGATGTGGTCACCACTGGTAAACTTGATCTGCATGCGGAGACCTGACAGAGACGTAAGCCCCATTTCTAGAGCACCTGTATGGAAGTGGTCTAGGCGGTAATGGTTATGTAAGGTTTGTGTGCAAATTAAGTTACAGTATTAGTTAAAGCAGGTTACTCATGGCTTCGCCAGGTGTAATACACAAGCAACTATTATATTATCTATCGTTATGTCAATGATGAAAAAGGACGATGGAAAATATTTTTAAGAAAATAACATAGAAAAAGTTAGAAAACAGGTAATGCAAACAAAATATAAATTATACTATCAGATACGAACTGCTATTATGGTGTATTGGGTAAACAGAACAAGAATTACACGAAATACTGTAGTAGAAGAAATACATGGAAAAGATAACAAACATGGGAAAAATGACAAGTGCGAAAAGAAACAAAATTTATACAACAAGAAAAAAAGGGAGAAACAATTTTTATTAATGAATGTTGCCAGCAGTATTGAATATCATTAATACATCATTAATTACATCTCGGGAGTGTTATTTCTTGTTATGGAAGTGCCACAATAGAAAAAATTCAAGTATATCTGAACCAAAGGCTGCGTTCAGTAACTTATAGGTATGACATTGCATGTAAAAATAGACATGTATTATACTGGGCTGAGTGGCTCAGACGGTAGATTAGTGGCTTTCTGAACCGAAGTTAGTAGGTTCGATCCCCGTTCAGTCCGGCGGTATTTGACTGTGCTCAAATACGCCAGCCTCGTGTCGGTCAGTTTCCCAGCGGCACAAAGGAGTTACTGTGGCGTAAATACAATAGCGTTCTTCTTCTTATTATTATTATTACTAAGTATAAAATGTTACTTTTAGACAATATTTTAGCATGGTTGTGAAAGCTGAGCTCTAAAATAAGAAACTTCCTGGTATGATGATGCTTATGAAAGATGGCTATTAAAATTCCTAGCTATGGAGAAGTAAGATCTCGTTACTGTGGGCATATGATGAATCATCAAGAACCATTCTTGCTGCCATTAATTCTACCGGGGGAGATCAACGGAAGTAAGGACCCAGAATAAGTAGCTGGACAACATCGTAAAATGGAGAACTAATGGCAGAGTTACAACCTCGTAGTGAGCGAAGATAACGGGGAGATGAAGAATGGTGATGGACAGCCTTCGAATCGGAGACGTCATGTGAACTAATGGTTGTAAACATACAAGATTTTCTTTCCTTGGCAGCTTCGTGATCTTAACCTCGCCATAACTAACACCGAAAGTTATGAATACAATTGTTACTAGTTACCTCGTCGAAACTGGAGTATATCATTACTTATGAAAATTATATCAGTACAATTAACACATTTTGTTTTATTGTTAAAATTTATTTTTTAACTCTTCCAAATGGGTATGGAATTTCTCCATTACTGGCATAGCCTGTGTACAATGTTTGTAGTAAAATGCATTGATATCTGCGGATATTGGTTCAGATATGCTGATTATGGACGTCATGACCCACGAACTACTCTGCGATCCATGCCGATTCACCATTTTGCAGTGGGACGATTTGGATCAACATTACCTTGAACTGGTGAACAGTATCAATTAAAATGAAAAAGATTATGCACATATTCAGTACATTTTGTTGATTTGACTATACGCACCAGGCAAATGCTGGGGCTGTACCTTAATTAAGGCCGCAGCCGCTTTCTTCCAACTCCTAGCCCTTTCCTATCCCATCGTCGCCATAAAACCTGCCTGTGTCGGTGCGACGTAAGACGAATAGCAAAAAAAAATATTTGACTATATATATATCACAACATTTCAAGAAACATACCCCAGGGGGCAAATCTTCGGATAAATCCCTCGTCGTGAACGCCACGGCGCACGAGTCTCGTTCGGATTCTGGGGGAGACTCGACATCATGCAAGAGACGAGTCGGAGCGTCTCGGTGTACCCCGAAGAGTCAAAAACTCAGGCCAAAATCTAAAACCTTTCTAACAACTTTCAACATAAATTCACTTACACAAACTGGCAAGCTGAAAACCCTCACCAAAGCTCTTCACGAAAATCAGATATCCATAGTGGCCCTACAGGAAACAAGGTACCCAGATGAAGAGGTTTTTGAATCTGAAGGCTACCGATTTTTCAAGAGCAAAACGCAAAGAGGAATACTCAATGGAGCTGTGATGCTTGGAACCGCGTTTGCTGTTAGATCCAAGATCCTTAAATCGGTTGCAAATTTCGAACCTGTGAATGACAGATTGTCTATACTCACAATTAAATGCGCGAACAAAACCTACGCCCTAGTTAACGCACATGCTCCTACAAACGATAAGAACAAGTCTGATCCAGACGAAGTTGATAATTTCTGGGACCTACTGTATGAAAAATTGAACAAAACCCCATACACCACGTCAAGCTTCTTTTGGGTGACTTCAGTGCCCAACTAGGTCGTGAGCAGAAGTACAAGAAAGTTATAGGAAATTACCCTGCTCACAAAAGAACCAATCCCAACGGCAAAAGACTGGTGACCATTTGCGAAAATCACAACCTGCAGGTCATGTCGACCCACTTTCGCAATCTACCCAGAAAGCAAATGACTTGGCGTTCTCCCGTCCAAGCTCTCGGGGAGTTCCAAATTGATCATGTTGCGATCTCCAGGAGAAACAGCCCTGAGATTATGAATGTCAAGGTAAAGAAAGGCATCAATGTGGCCTCAGATCATTATATGTCTCTTATCAAATTCAAACCAATTCCCGCAAACACAAGGAAGACAACCAAACAGATCACACGCTTCGACAATGATAAACTTCGGCAAAGGGTCGAGGAGTTCCAGGAGAAGGCTAGACCAAATGACTGTGACTTTAACAACGCCAAAAGTCTCCTTGTTGAGGCCGCCAAAGACGTTGCAGAAATCAAAAGAAGCAAAAAGCATGCCGGGTGGAATGGTACCTGCGAATCAGTCCTCCAAGAAAGACTCAATGCGTGGAAACAGTACTACTTTACGAAATCACAAAATGATTGGTAAACCTACAAAACCCAACGTGCCCAAGCTGCTAGGGTGTTCAGAACTGAGAAACGTAAATACGAAAAATCTCTCATTGAAAAGATAGAACAAAACTTTAGGAAGAATGAAGCAGAGAGTACTACAGAGCCTTCAAACGCAAACTCACTGGCTATAAACCACCATCTCTATGCTTTGAGCGAACGGACGGCACACTGGCGACGTCAAATGAAGAAAATTGCAGCATTCTGGCAGATTACTTCAAGAGTTTACTTAATTGCTCTAAACCGCAAAGCGCCATTGAGACCAAGGAACCTTTACTCAGGTACCCAGATTCCAGACCACCCGACAGAGATGAAATCAAGCGCCACATTGCCCGTCTCAAAAATAACAAAGCGCCGGTGGAAGACTCAGTAGTAGCAGAACTATGGAAATATGCCCCAGAAGAATCACTTGATATCTTGCAAAAGCAAATAGAAGAAATTTGGAACAAGGAGACCCCACCGGAAGATTAGAAAATAGCTTTGATCCATCCATTACACAAAAAAGGCAGCATGAAGAACATCAAGAACTACAGAGGAATATCTTTGCTACCCGTGACTTACAAAATTCTATCACTTGCCATCCTGGAGCGTTTGGAAGTACAAGTCGAACATCAAATATGTGAATACCAAGGAGGGTTCAGAAAAGGTCGCTCAACAGCTGAACAGATCCAAAATCTCAAAACGATCATCAGACATTGTACACTAAGGTCCTAGCAGTATGTGTCTGTCTTTGTGGACTTTAAGAAAGCGTACGACTCCATTGACCGGGAAGTCCTGCTAAACATCTTAAATGAATTTGGAGTTGATGTGAAACTGCTGGCATTAATTAGAGCCACCCTGACCGATACAAAATCCAAGGTGAAGTTCCACGGATGTCTCTCGCATTCCTTTGACATCAAAACAGGAGTCCGACAAGGTGATGGGCTATCCCCGATACTCTTCAACTGTGTTCTTGAAAAGGTCATCAGAACCTGGCGGGCGAGATTACAGGAAACGAACTACAGTCCATTGAGAATAGGAACCAAATCCAAGGGGATCGCAACAGACTGCTTAGCATTTGCCGATTATATTGCTGTTCTCTCAACCGACATAGAAACCGCTAGAGCTCAAGTTGAAATTTTAAAGGAAATTGCCGAACAAACTGGTTTGCAGATATCGTTTGAGAAAACAGAAGTAATGACTAACATCAAAGAGGCTCCACCAAAACTCCATACAAAATACAGGGACATCACCCGAGTAGACAAATTCAAATTCAAATACCTGGGTGAGATCATCATGAAAAATGGACTGGACAAAGAAGCACTTCAGGAGCGAGTACGCAAACTGGAAATAGCCTACCAAACATCCCGCACAATCTACAACAAAATATGCCTTTCCCAATACACCAAGATACGTCACTATGAAACAGTTCTCAAGCCAGTAGTTCTATATGCAGCCGAAACCCTGTCTCTAAATGGCAACAAAGGACTCCTTGAAGAACTGGAGAAAAGAGAACGCAAAATTGTGAGAGGAATCTTGGGATCAAAGTACAGAAATGGAATCCATCAAAAGAGATCCAACAAGGAAGTCTACAGCAAAATAGAGAAAATTACCGACACAATCAGAAAAAGACGGGCACAATTCTACGGTCATCTGAAAAGAATGGACAGAAGAAAGTTAACTAAAGAAATCTTTCACTTTTGATTCAAACCCCAAAACCACAATTCCCTGGTTTAGAAATACCAAAGAAGACCTGCAATTGCTACATATCTCAGCTGAAGACGCCTTTAACAGAGATCTCTTCCGCAAGAAAATATTGACGAACGGGCTAAACCGAGACGAGCAACCGAAGAGAAGACACGGTGCCCCTTGGACAGAGGAGCGTAAGCAGGCCCACTCACAAAGAATGAGGGAAATTTGGGCTCTAAAGAAGGCCAAGTTCAGTGTCAAATGCAACAAGACTTAACGTGGTCCTTGATGGCCCAAGCGAATTATATATATATATATCACTCTTTGTGGGATTAGTTTCGATCTTAAACTCAGGTCATCTTCTGCCACACAAACTAAAAGTGACACATATATTCACATATTGTGTTCTTTAAAACAGTTATGAAACTCGCTCTTAAAGTGTAATGGTACATCTTTTATTAACACTATGTAATTTATTCCATAAAGAACATAAATTAATATTCAATTCTTCCGTAATTAAAATTACGTCCATTTTACGTCTCATAATATGTTAACATTGTAATGAATGTTGTGATTTATCTCATCAGGTAACACTTTATTCAGCTTGACAATATTAAGAGTGAATTTATTATAAGACTATTTACGGTTCAGAGATTACACATTCTTGACATTCATGGCAACAAAGGACTCCTTGAAGAACTGGAGAAAAGAGAACGCAAAATTGTGAGAGGAATCTTGGGATCAAAGTACAGAAATGGAATCCATCAAAAGAGATCCAACAAGGAAGTCTACAGCAATCGTGCCCGTCTTTTTCTGATTGTGTCGGTAATTTTCTCTATTTTGCTGTAGACTTCCTTGTTGGATCTCTTTTGATGGATTCCATTTCTGTACTTTGATCCCAAGATTCCTCTCACAATTTTGCGTTCTCTTTTCTCCAGTTCTTCAAGGAGTCCTTTGTTGCCAAGTTCATTCGAGGAATGTAAAGTAAGATATCAACCTTTAAAAAATGACAATCGGGATCATCCTGAAATTTAAAGTGGTCGCGAATCTCATATAATGAGCTCAAGAAGCCACAGTTTCTCGTGGATCCGTACCACTAAGGGTGACTTTTAATCCTGGCATTGATTAACATGTGATTAATATTTTTGTTATGACACCGTTTGGTTTTTTCTGCTTTAAATGGTGCACCTCTGTTGCCCAGCAAGATCCTTGTTATGAACAAATTATATTTAAGGAACTATATTTCTCATGATGATAAATTACAACATTCATTACAATGTTAACATATTATGAGACGTCAAATGGACGTAATTATATTATATTTAATTTCAATTTAAGTTCATTATGGGATAAACCATATCGTTTTAATACAACATGTACCATTTGATTGTAAGACTGAGTTTCAAAATTGTTCTAAAGAACACAATATGTGAATATTTGTTAATTTTAGAATATGTGGCTGAAGATGATCTATGTTTAAGGTCGAAAGTAGTCCCACAAAGTATGATGTTTGTATAGTCACATCAACAAAGTTGGATATTCTTTTTAATTCGAACTGTAATTTTTCATCAATACGGATTAATATGAAGATTACTTCATATGATAGTGAACAGTAAGCCAAGATGAATTCAGGTATGCATCAATGCAAGGAGACGTGTTACGCTGTGTTACACTATACCCTATTCGTAACTGAAATTGAGAAAGCAGAGCTGTATTGTTAGCGTGGCTCTGATTTGTTGTTGTGGTACGGTTGTACAGTACCTCTGTAAGTCTCTGTTTTGTTGTTTTGCAAAGAGTCAGGAACTCTGTGGTCCGAGATGATGCAAAACATATTTTATGTGTGTAAATTAAGATATCAACCTGTAAAATGTGGAATCAGGAAATCTTCCTGAAGATTTATGCGGTTGCGAATCTCACATAATAAGCTGAAGAACCTACCTTTATCTCATGGATCCGTACCACTAAGTGAGAATTTTAATTATTAAATCCTCACGTTGATTAACATTCAGCCGCCATGTTGACTGATCAACAAGAAAAACTGAAGGGCCTGCCAACAGCCCAAGTTAAAAATGTGCGAATTCTGTTTGATAACCTGTGTCAATGCGGTGCTTTTATCGCCCCATAAATTTGTAACTAACTGAGTGGAAACGGGCCACTCATTTGTGTTACGTTCCACCCTCACATTTAGCTGAAATTTAAATAGAAATCGACGGTACACCAATTCTAAGATTGCCGAGAATTGGTATTGTAAGCCACTTCTCTTTTCAGTTGTATTGGTAGAGGCTGAATATTTTTCGTTCCAGGTGCTTAAAACAGTCTTGAATTCGTGGAAGATCCAAGGGTAAAATCTGGACCAAGCAGGTAGGTAGGGGGCCAAGATGCTAATCACAGGACTATGTTAGAGGTTCAAATGGAAAAAGATAGCAAAGTTAAACTTCTGGAGTCAGTATCACAAGCACAATGGTACAATGTTTTAACGCCGCTAGCAACAAAATAATGCTGATTCGGTTGTCAAAGTGGCGTCAATCGATATCTGACATAATTTCATGATATAACAAAAGTTGTTTTACGTCGCACCGAATCAGGTAGGTCTTATGGCGACGATGGGACAAGAAGGGGCTAGGAGTGGGAAAGAAGCGACAGTGGTCTTAATTAAGGTACAGTCTGAACAGTTGGAAGTTCACAGATACTTGACTCAAACCATGCAGCCAATTGCTCGGTTTCATAATAGATACTGAAATGTACGAGGAAGATTGTAATTTCCCACGACGATGATCTGCACATTTGTATCCCCTGATTAACCACTCTACACGGTAGTTCATTATTTCTGTACAGTTTTATGTATTGTTTTCTTATATCAAAAGCTGGTAAAATAATAATTCGCTATCTTCAGAACGGTTTGTAAACGAGGTGCTATAGCTGCCGTATATCTGGACCAATGTCTGGAGAAATCAAGGCATTTTACTACAATAACAGTTTATGTAGGCTATACCAGCAATGGGAAGAAATAATTCCCAATTGAAATAGTTAAGAGAAATTAATCAATCTAAAAACACAAAATGTAAACTACATTTCACACAATATTGACATCTTCCGTAAAGTATTTTGCGATGTTCGTTATAAATTTGAACTAACAATAGTTTTGATTTAATTTTGCTAGAGATATTGGAGGACAATTTTTATAGCTCAGGAGGGAATTAGCGCAAGTTTCGTTCGCAATTTCAACTGAGTTGGGGCTTGTGCGAACTGGATTGATGTGTAAGCACACATTATACGCCATCGTCAATGAAATATGTTCAGATACGTAAACAAAAGAAGGAGCGCATAGTAATGTATAAGTTACACATAGGTGCACTTTTCTCATAAGCAGTTCAAGCTGTAGACGTAATATTTGTAGTGGGTATCAACATGGTTTATATCTAAAAGGGAGGAGAATTACATTTTGATAATGAATAAAAATTAAATCCGATAAAATATTGTATGAATACCACGCACCCATGGTCACTCAATGACTCCAAAAAATAGATGAATATTAACATGTAATATACACGCACTAGGACCATTGCCACTCTACGTATATTAGTAGTATTATTATTACTGTAAAATGTACATTTCTCCCCTTCTCGTTAAAAATCAAATATCAGTGAAATGCTAGGAAGAAGGAGTTGAAGAAAAAGAAGAATGTCCTACTTTATCTTTATCTTCCATATTATGTACGGTTAGACCTTGGGCATTTCACTCTAGGCCTTACTTTGAAATATTAATGACTGAAAGTAAAATTTATTCAGGAAGAAGTGGAATTTGGATTGGTACTCATTAAAATCTCCCTGTCCCTGCATCGTTTCAGTCAATATCATGATCACAATCCCGCAGTTGGCCAGACTCAATTCATAGTGCATATGTAACTATTCTTCCATTAGTCACGTAAACTATTTAACTTCCCTATTCTTCTTTTACTCTCGTTAGCTATAAGCTTGCATTCGGGAGATAGTGGATTTGAACCCCACTGTCGACAGCCTTGAAGAAGTTTTCCGTGATTTTCCATTTTTACACCAGGTAAATGCCGGAGCTGGACTTCAATTAAGGCCATGGTCACTTCCTTCATATTCCTGGCCCTTTCCTAACCCATCGTCGCCGTAAGACCCTCTGTATCGGTGCTACGTAAAGTTATTTGTAAAGAAAAATCGCTTGTAAATTGCTTGCTTCAACTGACGCGAACAACTTAACATGCGGATTCTTCAAGGAAGTTAAAATATATTAAATTATAATGCTTGATACATTAAGGATATTTCAAACCACAGAAATCTAATTTCCGTAACGAATTCTATGGAACAGAAAATTATAGAATTATCTAGATTCGAACTGCGACTGCGCAGAAGTAAGATTTCCCCAACAAAATGAAGTGGTTTAAGTACTTTATTCTTAATTTCCTCTGTTCATTATTAGAGAAGTCATTAATTTGCACACTCTACTTTTAAAAGCAAATTAATTCGTGCATTTAAATGAAGCTGATAAAGTTAAGTAAACGGAGTCGAGACTGGTATTCATGAACATATTAAGACCGCTTTTTTTTTCTGAATGACTTGGTTTAAAGAGAATGCGTATGCTTGCCGCACATTTGTATTTAAAATCCATCTGTTTCTGTTTTGCATTGGAACATTATGGAGATATCCAAGAAGAGCTTTGTAATCTTATGTGACGGAAAGGTTGTTGTACAATCAGGCAGTGTTTCAATCTGCATCAAATACGTCCATACTGTAAACTCATAGTTGTGGTTGGATGTACCTTATGCGTGGAAATAATACCTCAGACGTAACGAAGTAATACGTATCTTACAAGGAAATCCTTCTATCTGCAAATCTCCGATCTGATTAAGATTTGGTACAGCGACTTCAGTAGGAATGCTTCATCACCCATATCAAAATTAGATTCCCAGTCGTATAGTTAGCACCAATTTTGGGGTGCCAGTATCTCACTCTTTCTCTCTCGCACACACATTAATTCCCCACAGCATCTTAGTGTTCAACCTATTCTCCACCAGGGAAGTTGGCCGTGCGGTTAGGGGCACGCGGCTGTGAGCTTGGATCCGGGAGATAGTGGATTCGAATCCCACTGTCGGCAGCCCTGAAGATGGTTTTCCGTGGTTTCCCACTTTCACACCAGGCAAATGCTGGGGTGTACCTTAATTAGGGCCATGGCCGCTTCCTTCCAACTTCTAGGCCTTTCCTATCCCATCGTCGCCATAAAACCTATCTGTGTCGGTGCGACGTAAAGCCACTACTAAAAAGAAACCTATTCTCAATCTGTATTCTGAAACTAATAAGTGCTTATTCTACGAAACTTCTCACTCATCATATCCATGAAGGCCTATTTATCTCTAAATTCCTAATCCTAGAGATTATTCACCCTTATTCGCCCGCAGATGAAAAGATGTGCATTAAGGTGAACGCAATCACCCAGTCCTAAAATACCAGGCCCGTCCGGGAGTCGAACTCGGGTCCCTCTGAACCTATGGCCACTATGCTGACCATTCCATGAAAATGGACAAACTAGATAAATTCATTGTCCAGATAATAAGGAATCAAAATTGCTTTAAGTGATGGAACTAGGCAGCTCACATAATCGGAAAGTAAAGAAAAGCGGAATTGTTATCTTTTTCTTAAAGAATGGCTGAAGGAAGAACTTAGCTTCACCAAAGGAATAGAGCAGGAGGTGGTTCAAATCATGAGAAGTATAGGTAAATGCAGTTCATTTCAGTAGTAAGGATATGTCAGATGAATAGGACAGGAAGTATTTCACAGTATCATCGGAAGTATAGGGAAAATGTACACTAGTTCATGTAAAAAAATTATGGACATGCCAGATGAATAGGACAGGATGTAGTTAACCTCATCATGCGTATAAGGAAAACGTAGTTCATTTCTGTAGGAGCGACATGTCAAATAAATATGGCAGAAAGCGTTTCATATCTTCAGAAGTATAGGGAAAATATAGTTCAATTTCGTAGTAAGGACCTGTCAGATGAGCAGGGCAGGAAGTAGTTCGCCTCATCGGAAATATAGGGAAAACAAACTACTTCATTTCAATAGTAAGGTCTAGTGAATGACATATTTAACTTCATCATAAAAACAGGACAGGAAGTAGTTTACATCGCCAGATATATTAGGAAGACGTATTTCAGTTCAGTAATAAGTCAATGAAATTATTCACTTCATTAGAAAAATAAAGTATGAGGAATTCCACAGTCATTATAGAAGGTATTGAGGAAATGAACCAATTTATTTCAGATTTGCTGCCACTGACCGGAAGGATCTGTGTTCCATTCCTGGGCAGGTTAGAGATTTTTACCTGGATCTAAGGGCTGATTCGAGGTCCACTCAGCCCACGTAAGAGCATTTGAGAAGCTATAACACGGTGAGATAGTGATCCTGGTCTAGAAATTCAAGAATAATAGCCGAGGGGTTCGTCGCCCTGACCACGCGTTAATTCATAATCCGCAGGCCTACGGGATAAACAGTTATCGCTTTGCAGGCCAAGGCTCATCATAGCTGTAGCGCCAAGCAGTTTGGTCATGGTTCATTTCAGTAGTAAGAATAAGTACATTGAATAGTTCACATCATGAGAAGAATAGGACAAGTAATTCACGTCATCGAAAATAATAGTTCACTTCGTGGGTAGGAAAGATGAAGTAGTTTACTTCGCCAGAAGAATGGGCGGAATCAAATGAAAATAACTTCATTAAAATAATTAGGTCTCTAAGGTGGTAGTTAAATATTGAAATAAAATAATCTCATCATGTGAATAGAGAAATGAAGCAGTCATACATCGACAATGGCTTTTAAAATAAGTGTAGATGTGGGCACAAAACCATGTCCTTTTGCGACCAGAAACTTTATTTTATGCGCAATTCAACAGTCGGTAGTGCATGTCGTACATGTGTACTGCCTTTCGTTTATACAGAATAGCGGGCAAAGAGAGGTCGATGCGTGAACAGACGGCGAAAGCAATGTTTGTTAGGGACCAGAATCTACCTGATTCGGGTGTGACCAATCGTTTGTTTCATTACATTAATAAGAAACGATCAAACATTAACACATTTAATTGATGTCCTCAGATTCCATCGTTCACAACATACGTATTCCTAGAACACATACATAAAACAGAGTTACAGAGAATAAGAAATCAAATAATACAATATATAAAATATTTAAGTAAAAGAAAAGCGATCATTCCCACATTTGGATTTAACATTGAAACAAGGGTAAAGTCAATTACAGTTCATAAGTCAAGGAGGGAGGGTAGTCGAGCTATTCTTTCAATCCTATTGATAGCACCTTTGTCAACAGTAAGTGATGTGTCAGCAGGTGAAGGGCTAAACAGTTTCACACCCTCACTGTCCACATCTTCAGGCCAAGACTCCATAGGATAAACATGTTGGATGGGTCGGAGAAACTCACCAATGGAAGTCTTCACTCTCACGACTCTGTTCACCCCATCTTTGCCATGGTATGCTGCAACGACTTTTCCAAGGGAACAGTCAATTCTTCGTTTGTCGTCATTCTCAATGATAACCTCATCACTTACCTTTGGCTCAGGATAAGACGACATCTGATGATTGGGCCGTTGCATCAGCTGTCCAAGATACTCCACAGGGAATACTTTCCTTAGGTCGTCTCTCGATTGTTGCTGGTACTGAAACCTCCTCGACAGACTAGCTTTATCAATGCAATCTAAATCTGTTACTCCCGTTGCTAGAACATCCCGTAAAACCATAGCTTGCGTAAGAGGAGCAAAGTCATAACACCCATCAGACACATACGTTAGCGGCCACATTTTCATAACAGATTCTACGTCTGTTAGCACTGTCAGCAATTCTTAGTACGTCAGAGCAGTTCTTCTCAACACACGACGCAGAAGTTACATAATCATTTGAACTATCCTTTCTCAAAAACGTCTCCACCACGCCGCAGTCGGAGAGTTGAATCTCCACTTAATCTTCATAGCGGATATCTCCAAACATACTTTCTCCCATTGCACAGAGTCTAGTAGGGAACTCGTGCCAACGAAATTTGTGCCATTATCACTATATATGATACGAGGTCGTCCTCGTCTTGCTATGAACCGTCCGATAGCTTGCAAAAATCCCGCAGTAGACAAAGACAACATCAACTCGAAATGTACAGCCATGAACACGGCACACGTTAAAATCACGATCCATCACTTTTGCCTATCTCTTAAGAATAGAGGTCCAGCAAGATCTATATCCACTACCTCAAACTCTGCAACATCTCATACGCAATATTCAGGCAGGGGGACGGATTTGGTCACATGTTCTTTTCCTTCAAATCGTCTACATCACACCCACTTGCCAATAACCTTGCGTATACTCTCCTACCCTTCGGAATTCAAAAATGCTCCCGTAAAATTACCAGCAGTATCTGAGCACCTGTATGCAATGAATTTAAATGTTTTTCTTTGATCACTAGTTTTGTCAGAGGATGATTCGATGGCAAGATAATATGGGTACGAAAGTTCTCCTAGTCATTTCGTCCGGTAATTGTAGTCTTGATCCTTAGAAGTCGCAACTGATCATCAAAGACACTTAATGTCTCTTAGTTTTTTCTGTCAGTGAATACTTCAGCCTGCACTATACTTAAAAATTTTCACTCTGCGAACACAGTATCACTGAAAGTCAATTTCTATGAGTAATTCTTGTATTCAGGCATTTGCACATTGTCTATTAATCGCAAAATCCATGCCATCCTGACCATTTTAGAGTACTTCGAGAAATAGCTCAAGTACCATTGCAGTTCCCCGCCCGACACCACCAACGTGGTGGCAACGTCCTTTCATCTCTCTCTATTCACTTCCTCTTCATCTGTTGGAGTATCTGTAGACGGCCAATCATCCTCTGGGATTTTGATCCACGATGGTCTATCCCACAATTAGGAAGCTACCACCTAGGACAGGGAGTAACCCCTGGAGGGTACATCAGCTGGGTTGTTTACTCCGGTCACATGAGGCCAACATTCTGTATCCGTCAATGTTATGATATCCTTGACTCTGTCGATAACGAAATTTCCCCATGCATCCCTTTCCTTTATCCAGCAAAGTGCCCTGGAAGAATCACTCCAAAAGTAAGCAGCAACACCAGTTAAACCCGGACTATTTATTGCTGAGACAGATAGCCGAGATCCTATTGTACAAGCCAGTAACTCCAATCTCGATATCGTATCTGGATTTTGCAGACACAAGCTGCACCTTAATCTCCCGTCCATTGGAGGAGCTTCATAAGACAGCAGCTGCGTACGCCACGTGACTTGCATCACAAAACGTACGAATAACCCAGGAAGATGCATACTACCTGCTTGCCAGTTGCCTGGAAAACTTCACTTCACAGATGGCAGGCAGATCTTTCGTTCATCTATTGAATCTGTTTATCATGTCTTCACTCGTTTCATCGTCCCAACTCACATTCAGCTGCCAACTTTCTTGTAAAAAGATTTTCGGTACGATTGAAATAAGACAAGTAAAACAAATGGGATCGAAAATTCTTTGTACCACGACATTTCTTCGAGTGACCCTTTCACTAACTGTTTCGAAATCTACTCCCTTACACGGCAAGACATCTGTAGCAGGATCCCAGAACATACCTAACACAGGAGAAAATTTTAAAATTTCACCTTCCTTCATTGTAATTTCCGTGTGCTCCCAACCCCTAAGGTCGAACTTAGCACTGGCCAATAACTTTCTCGTCTCGTATATAAATCGAGTGAGCTCCTCTTCAGTTTCCACGTAAGTCACACAGTTACCCACATACAGACATGAACTTAATTTTTTCGGAGTATCTGAAAAATGTCAACTGTTTTTCAGATGAAGATCCAAAACACTTCCTAGTAAGAATGGGCTGCAATTGACTCTAAACATTACCTTTTTATGACGGTATACTTTAAACCTTTCCTCATGCGAATTTTCCCAGCATAGAAATTTCAAAAATTGCAGTCAACATCGAGGACAGAGATCTGCAGGAATGCGTTCTTCATGTCCGATATGACACCAATCCTTTTCAATCTGAACCTGGCTAAGATTGACGGAATAATCTCCAGTAAATTGAGTCCCTTTACGAGACAATCAGTAAGTGACGGTACTCCCCTCGACTGACAGGACACATCAAATACAGGTCTCACCGCAGTGGTCGCACAATCCTTGAAGACTCCTGGCTGTGGTAAGTAATATCCAGCTTCCTGAATGTCCTATTCACAGGCTTCTCCTATAATCCCCTCTGATTCCCACTCCTGGAACACTTCCCTTCCTTCTTTAGACGATCAGTAGCAGAACTCAGTCTCTTCAGTGCAATATCCTTATTTAATTTCATAACTGTCCAACTGAGAATCGTTTCCATGGTAACCAACCCTGATTTCAGTTGAACAACATCACCAGTGAACAGTCTAGCAGGAATATCAGCACCAATGATAGTTCTACTACAGGCGGGCCTGGACCAAATTCAGAAACCCAAATGTTTCTTTCCTTAATTTAATTCATCCACGGATAATATTGTTACCTTTTAATTCTCCCACATATTACCTTCTGGCTTGACACATGCATGTTATGTTTCTTCATATCATGTTCGCTACTAACCGACATTTGAAAGACATAGTGGTCCCGTTTACTGATTGACGAACCTGCAAACAGCCTATGGCCTATTCTCTCACCTTTAGAGGGACATAATTAACTTCCATCGCTGTTCTTTCTAGTAAGTAAGACCTCTGTGAACCACAATCTGTAAGAGCACGCACAATTTTCAGTTCCCAATTATGTTATAGTCTAACACTAAGGGTCTGTAACAAAACCTCTTGAACAGTTGTTGCTTACGAATTGAGAATCACAACTTCACATTTTTTATCTATCATCCTATCATTGAGTAACACATCATCCTTGGTAGTAGACTTATTTACTTCTAACCTAGGCCACACAATCACTTCATGCTTATTGCTGCACTATGGACACCTGAATTTTGCTGTGCAACTGGGTGCCTTATGACCAACTTTTAAACTGCAAAACAACATTTGTTCTCCGCTAGTCGCTTACGCTTGTTGTCTAAGTTCAGTTCTAGGGCGAAGTCACACTTCTTACTTTCACACTGTCATTCACAAAAGGTACAACCTATTTTCCCTCCTTCAAATTTGGTTGTAAACAAAACACTGTCAGTAGGTGGCGGATTACCTTCAGATTCCCTAAAATTAAATTTGTCACTATTTCTTTTTTTGAAACAAACCAAAACCATTCAGAGAAATAGTTATTCTTTCCTCACCTTCCACTTCCCCTTTAAGGAAGACAACTAAGGCTCCTAGTTTATCAGCATGGTTACATACTTGCTCTGTTGCAGTAGTCAAATGATTCCTCATCCAAACACGCAGAATTTGTACAGGGAGGAAACAATCAACCAATGGAAACAACATAGCACAATATTTATCCCTAGTGACACGAACTGACTCGAACGTTCTCAACTGGGTATCAAGTTTATCGTCTAAAGCAGTAAGATTAGATTTTTCTTTCCTATTACCTATATTTACAATAACAAGATTTTCAAGCTCCCTCACATAATATTCAGTCACTAAATCATCTCGTCCAAAAGTACTTTGTAGAGATTCTACGGCTTTTGGGTAAATTTCTGCAGTCGGTGGGATACTATTTACTAACTCTCTGGCTCGACTGTCTATCTTTGTGGCTTCAATTAAATATTGAAACTTATCTTCAACTTCAATATCTCAATCCTCTTGGATACGTTTGAAATGTCTCCAAAGTCCAAACCATTCTTTAACATCTCCTCCAAACTTAATGAATTAGATTTTAGGCCGTTTTAACTGTCTTTTCATGTTACAAACAGACGACGAACGATCATCTCTATAGTGATCGATTGTTTCATATTCACTGGTGTATGCATCGTCATCTTGCTCGAGTAAAACGTTCAGTATGTCTTCGTCCAGCGTCACCATCTCCATTCCTAACTCCTCCATCTTCGTCAGTAGGGACTGTAGTTCCTCTTTGTTCGTGTCCTCTGTATCATTCGGATTTAAATGTTGTTCAACCAGATTGTAGTTCTTTGTAAAAGACATTGTTATGGGCTCCCTTGCCTTGATTATCTTGTCTAACAACATCATCGACACTTGTGATTTACCGTAGCCTAAATGCAACCTTCCAGTTGCATTCGTTGCCGTCAATGAGCCCATTACTTCAATCTATCGCCTCAGCGTCACCATAATTTGTTAGGGACTAGAATCTACCTGATTCGGGTGTAACCAAACGTTTGTATCATTAGGTCTATAAGAAACAATCAAATATTAACATATTTAATAGATGTCCTCTCATATTCAATCGTTCACAACACATACACGAAAACAGAGTTGCAGAGAATGAACAAATCAAAGAATACAAGACATAAAATGTTCAAATAAAAGGACAGAGATCATTCTGAACACAACAATGTTGTTTTATGCGGAAACAAAGGGTTTAGATCGGACTCGGGTAAGGTTTCAAGTTTATTTCGGTACCCAAAGGGCTCCCTACCAGCAGACTGGTCAGCCAATTTGAAACCGAAGGCAATATCATGGAGACAAAACGGCCCTGTCTCAAGCCGGTCCGCTGTGGCTGTGGCTCAGAGCCCCTCCAAATTCACCACAACTGCCTGTGTTCACTTGGGCATCTCTCGTCGGTCAATTCAGAGAATACTGCAGTTTGTGCTTTACCTTTTTCCATACAAAATTATAACAGCTCATAAAATAACGGCGTATGACAAGTAACGACGATTAGAATTTGCTGCGTGGGTGATCCCATACTGCACAATACATGGTTCACTGATAAGAGGTACGTTGTTCTCAGCGGTGCTGAGAACAAACAGAATGTCCGGTTTTGGGCGAAGGAAAGGCCTGATAGTGTGCATGAGGTTGCAAGTCATGGTGTGAAAGTGTGTGTGTGTGGGCTTCAATTTCGAGTCATGGAAATACTGGGCCCAAATTTTTCAGTGACACAGTTAATATTGTGTTTTACCTGGGCAAATTGTAAAACAGTTTTCTTAAGACAAACTTTTGTAACTACAGTAATGGATACACATTGGTTCATGCAAGTTGGAGGTCGGCCACACACAGCAAACGTTGTTCAGGATTTTTCGCAGGAACATATCGGGCCCCTCGATATCCCGAACGTCTTCAGTGCGACTCGATCTGGCCACCACATAGCCCCGATCTTAATCCCTGCTGCGAATTCTTTCTGTGGGGATGTTTGAAGGAGGCAATCTAGCGACAAAATCCAGAAAATGTACAGCTATTGGAAGTAGGAATTCTCACATTTATTTCCGAGTCATGTGTGAGAACGTGTGTCGTAGAGTAATCACAAACATGCAGGTTGGTCTCGAAGCTGTTGTGTGCAGAGAAGGCGGCATATTGAACACGTCCTCTATACTGACTAATCATGTAACATTTCAGCGAATGTTTAAATGCAATTTAAAATAATTAATATGTTGCATACGAAATATTCTATAAACAATATCCACTGTATGACATTTCATGCGCCACCTTGTAGATAAAGTCTGGAAATAACGTACTGAATTCTAGATATCGCGAAATGTAGTAACTGACGTCACCAAGAAGAATTATTGGAGTGGGAAATGAGTAAGTTCACTTCAGTCATAATTGAATGTAGAAATTAATTATGTCGAGCAGGTCAGACCATGCTCCATGATAGCTGTTCCTTACTTTAATAGCATTATTATTCTTATTATTATTATTATTGATAATTTTAATAATTAATCATTTAATAATTTATAAATTTTAATAATAATAATAATAATAATAATAATAATAATAATAATAATAATAACAGTAAAAAATCAGAGTGATGACATTTATTTTTGTGTTCCAATTTCGAGTACAACAGATGATGTGGTTTTCATTTATTATTATTATTTAAATAATAAACTGTGTTTCTTTATTTGGTTTTACAACCCGTTAACTACATTTACGTGCCAGTAATTCTATCGACACGAGGTTGAAGTATTTGAGTTACCTTTAAATACCACCAAACGGAGCCGGAATCGAACCCGCCTACTTGAGCTCAGAAGGCCAGATTGTTCAGAAGCTCTACAGCATGAGCAACTCAACCCGGCTTAATATTTAAATACAGCATATGCATAAATATATCAAATGCTAGCTTTCATCCTTTATCTCTTTATCATATTATTACATTTATTGAATAAAATCACTTGAACCAGGCATGCGGCTATACGATTTGGATCACGTTGCTGTTAGCTTGCATTCGGGAGACAGTGAGTTCGAACCACACTGTCGGCAGCCCTGAAGATGGTTTTCCTTGGTTTCCCATGTTCACACCAGGCAAATGCTACGGCTGTATCTCGATTAAGCACGTGGTTGCTTCCTTCCCACTCCTAGCCATTTCCTATCCCATCCCATCGTCACCATAAGACCTACATGTGTCGGTGTGACACAAATTGAAAATCACTTGGATCAAAAGTTTCACATTCAGATATACCAACGAGGTCACAAATATAAACCGTACCTGCTGCGCTGCAATGGTTATAAGTAGGACTCGGATGTTTAAGACCTAAAAATAGCCCAAATAAGCAAGCAAGTATGACCTCAAATGTAACGAAATATGACGTAAAAATGACAAAATATGACCCGAAAATGATTAACCTAAACATAGCCATAATAATTTATAAATCGAAGCGGCAATTCCTTTGATACATATTTGTTAACTAAATTCTTTATTCTTACTTTCATATTCACTTTCTGAATATACATGTTTAGCAGTTATCCACAGTCTACTGTCCTCGATTCACTTATCAAATGTTTGTGAATACATACCTATAAAGCACCAAGTTCGCTAAGATTATCAGATCACACAAAATTTTAAAAGTCAAAACATGTTTCCATCCTTCATTGGTGGTTAGAAAAACGAGAAAACTAGAAATCAATCTTTTAAAAAATTTTTTTTGAAAAGTTTAAGCATATATTCCATTAATATTCACTCAAATGTGTTGAAGTTTCAATTGAGCACCACGAAACGAATTAAGTAGATGTCTTTCGATACATTACGGTAGAGCCGCAGGGCAAACAGTGCAAATTCACATAACTTTTTCAATCTTCTCCGCGGGTGATATTGAAGTGTATGACAAGATTCATCTTCAAAGCATGAGGCACGAAAGACCTCCGATTATCACGTAAAACATTAGTGCTTATTTAAATAGCTATTTGCTTTACGTCGCACCGACACAGATAGGTCTTACGACGACGATGTGATAGGAAAGGCCTAGGAAGTGGAAGGAAGCGGCCGTAGCCTTAATTAAGGTACATCCCCGGCATTTGCCTGGTGTGAAAATGGGAAACCACGGAAAACCATCTTCAGGGCTGCCGACAGTGGGGCTCGAACTCACTATCTCCCGATTACTGGATACTGGCCGCACTTAAGCGACTGCAGCTATCGAGCTCGGTCTTATTTAAATAATATTAAATCACTGCTGTCGAGTATGCACTTATCTTGAAATGTACTGGTACCTTCAGATTATCATGTATCTTGCACACACAGCGAAAACTGTCACTTCGATTAAGCACGTTTGGAAGTTTCCGTTTTACACTAACGCCAACTATTCCACGTGATTGTTGTGCTAAAAGTTCAACTCTTCTCACAATTTCAATACTTGCATGAATTTCTAAGCTAGCAGTTTCTAAACAAGTAATTGCACTCAATATAATTCCAAACTTCGCCTTAATATACGTCAGTCTTTCTGACAAACTTTTGGAAAACAATTCCTGCGCAATCTTGATAGAAGAGACAGAGTATTGCACTTGTATTAACTACATATATTAAGCGGAAAAGCAGTGTTGTGAATACTAGTTCTCATTCGGAAAGTTGACGATTTTGCACAGCTACAGCTGTCGCCAAGCCATCGAAATGTGACCGAAATATGACGTTTCTACGAAAATAGCTCAAAATATGACCTTATGACAAAAAATAGCCAAAATATGCATTTATATGACAAATAAAAATCGCTTAATTGTGACGATAATCGCCTAATTTGCACCAAAATCCAACCAGGGAAGGAAATAGAGACAAAGGAAAAAATATGACTTTTCCTAAACTTCCGAGCCTTAGTTATAAGTCTCTACTCGTTGAACCTACATTTTCTCTCCAGCCCTAACTGCCGTAACTGGTACAAAGTATAACATATTTTGAAAAATGCAATATTTTTATCCTTATAGCATTTAAGCTGCATATATCATTAAAAGACTGCATTAAATGCTTTTGCTTCCCTGTTTTGTAGTCTGCTATCTAGTGGAGAGTAAGGAAATATCATACTAAAATCCAGTGGTATGATTTAAATATCACCAGCATATTTGTTTCTCTAGGTAGATGACTAATAACAGAAGTTGAACTGGTTTAAACAGGTTTCCTTCTTATCATAAGTACACATAAATTATTACACACTGCTGAAGCACTTGAGCAGGCACGAACTGTGAAGCCAAGCATGATGCATGTTGCGTGTTGGGGAACGATAGAACTTTCAATGAATCACGCGAGTTTGAAACAGTTTCAACTTTCTGGGGACTCTCATTTCTTACTTTCCAAACTGGCCCACATAGATCCCATGATCGAACACTGTATCCTTGATTTCTATCTGATAATGGAAACACTACCTTTAATAGTTTAATACATGCACATGCCTGCGAAAATTCCACTTTGTAATGTAAAATGATTTCGTTTGAAACATATTAACGTTGCATTGAGTCATAATTACTGTACAATCCTGTTCGCTAACTGGCTGGCCTATTATACATAAATGAATAATAATAAACGACCAGCCACGCTGAATGAAACAGATTTGAAATATCAGAAAAATGAATCGTTTCTCCAAAATTTTTATCCTCATGTAATTATAATAATTCAATTTTTCATATAAATGATACAGTGAAATTATCCACAAAGGAGTGATCATTCTCGTATAATATATATATACATACTATTCATGATAATAATAAGAATAAGAATAAGAATAATCATAATAATAGTGCGGTGATTAGAATCGAGGACTATGAAAAATAACCTACCCAGAAATGAGTGAGTCAGGGTTGTAGTTTGTCCCCGTTCCTTTTCAGTGTTCATATAGACTAAGTGGTAAAAGAAATTAAAAAGGATTTTGGAAAAGGAATCACAGTTTAATGAGAGGTAAACAATGATATCGTTATTCTAAATGAGTCTCAAGAAGATCTGGAGAAATTGATGAATGATTCGGAAACAGACTTGGAGAAGAAGTGCAAGGATGCAAATATATAAATGCAAAATAAAGTAACGGAATACAGTCGTACAAAGTTAAGTGATGCAGTAAATCATGGATAAAGAAATTCATTCTTAAAGGAGGAATGGATACTGTTACTTGGATAGCAGAATAATTAACAATAGAAGAGGAAATGTGAGCATAAAATGCAGCCAAGTACAGGTAAAGAAGGTCTTTCGCAAGGAAATACATTTGTTCACATAAAATGCGAATACAGGTATTAGAAGTATGTTTTTGAAGACTTTCATGTAGAGCGTGGCACTGTGTGGAAGTGAAAAATGGGCAATAACTATTGCGGAAAGGAGAAGACTAGGAGCGCTTGAAATTTAACGTCATAGAAGAATTCTGGAGGTCAGATGAGTGGATCGTATCGCAAATGAAGAGATGATGAACCGAATTGGTGAGACGAGAAATATTTAGCAAAATTTGTCGAGAAGAAGAGCTAGACTGATAAGACACATCTTGAGATATCCAAGACTTGTTCAGTTAGCTTTTGAGAGAAGTGTAGGCGGTAGGAGAAGCAGGGATAGACCAAGGTCTGAATACAACAAGCAGATTAATGGGGTGAAGGATGTGTTAGTTATGTAGAAATGAAAAGTTTAGAACAAAACTGAGTGACATAGAGGGCGGCATCAGAGCAGTGTATGGCATGATGATCAGAACAACAGCAACAGCAACAAAAACGATAACAATAGACTGATACATACATTATCATTATAGACCGTTATGCCTTTCAACGTTCAGTCTGCAAGCCTCTGTGAATTTACTAAACTTCGCCACAATCCTCTATTTGCAACTAGTGCTGTGGCCTAATTTAGTTCTATACTCTAAATCGTTAGAAAATTAGTCTAACCATCGCCGTCTTCTTCTTCCTCTACTTCTCTTACTCTTCATAACAGACTCCATTATTCTCCTAAGTAAGCTATCCTTCTCCATTCGACTCACATGCCCCACAATCGAAGCCGGTTTATGCGTACAGCTTCAATCAACAAATTCATTACTAACTTAGTCTTTATCTCCTCATTCCGAGTACCCTCCTGCCATTCTTCCCACCTATTTACCAGTAATCATTCTCCCTACCTTCATGTCTGTTACTTCTAACTTATGAATAAGATATCCTGAGTCCACCCAGATTTCGCTCCCGTAAAGCAAAGTTGGTCTGAAAACAGACCGATGTAAAGACAGTTTCGTCTGAGACCTGACTTCCTCCTTACAGAATACTGTTGATCGCAACTGCGAGTTCACGGCATTAGCTTTACTGCACATTGATTCAATCTCACTATATTACCATCCTGGGAGAACACACATCCTGTTTCTTAGTTATTGACATCAATTTAGTATTCGAAAGTCTAATTTTCATACCATACTCATTGCACCTATTTTCAAGTTCCAAGATATTAGACTGCAGGCTTTCGGCACAGTCTGCCATTAAGACCAAGTCGTCAGCATAGGGCAGACTGCTTACTACATTGCCACCTAAGTGATTCAGACTCTGCCACTTTATACCTTTCAGCAGATGACCCATGTAAACTACGAACAGCAAAGGTCTAACCCCTGTAAGTACCCTGAACCAAGAACTCATTCTACCTTCATTTCTCAATGCAGCCCAATTGTCAACATAAATGCCTTTGATTGATTTTAATAATCTACCCTTAATCCCATAGTCTTCTAGTATGGCGAACATCTTTTCCCTCTGTACCCTGTCATATGCTTTCTCTATATCTACGAAACATAAACATAAATGCCTATTCCTCTCGGATCATTTTTCAATTACCTGGCGCATACTGAAAAACTGATCCTGGCAGCCCCTCTGTGATCTCAAACCACACTGGTTTTCATCCATCTTCCTCTGCACCATTGATCGTACCCTCCCTTCCATGATGCCAGTGAATACTTTGCCTGGTATACTAATCAATGGGATACCTCGATAGTTGTTGCAATCCTTCTTGTTCCCTTGCTTGTAGGTGTAAATGCAATTACTGCTTTTCTCCAATTTGAATGTACCTTATCAACACCCCATGCTAATTTTACTACTCTATGGAGCCATTTAATCCCAGCCTTCCCACTATACTTCACCATTTCAGGCCAAATTTCATCTATTACTACTGTTGTATGACAATGGAGTTTACTTACCAGTTTATTTACCACTTTCTCAGAAGGGTTTCCCGTCTGCTTGACCTAGCCTTTCCATGTTATTCCTAAAATCCTTCCACGATTTTAATCTTGTTAACTAGGCTCAAATATCTATGTCTGTAAATTTTCATCAAAAAGGAATCGGTGTTCTGATGGTAGGAGCATAGTATTCGAACAGGAACATTCTGATGTGAGCGAATCTGAGAGGTTCTCAAGTAGAATGCTGGGATTCTGAGTCCTAGTTGGCAGGTTCGATCTTGGCTCACTCCGGTGGTATATGAAGGTGCTTAAATAAGCCAGTCTTGTGTTAGTACAGATTTATTGGCACCACGTAAAAATCACCTACGAAATAAAATTCAGTAACTGGGCGTCTCCGAAAACCGTAAAAGTAGTTAGTTCGGCATAAAATGTATAACATTACTATTATTAGTATTATTATTATCCGATATGTATGTACATATATCACTGCCATCTTATAGACTTAAAGATATGCATTTAGGTTCCAGAGTGTCTCCATGATTCAATCGACCAAATTAATCATAGTTTCCTTTTACTTCCACATTGTACGACAATTACTTCTGCATTACGTTATTAATGACTTCAGATTACTATTTAGTACGCCTGCGTTTGGAAACATGTTGCTACTTTGTTGGTGTATACAGTATGTTTACGGAGTGTAAAATAATCAGTGCACCAAATTAACACAAATAATAGACCTTGGGGAGGGGATCGTAATGTCGCTAATTTCAGGTCTGTAGCGTACATCGTTGTGCTATAACATCACGTATCAGTGAAATGAAGTGTTAGTGGCTTGAAATACAAGACGATGGAGTGTACTAAAACCTAGGAATAAATGTCGGAACAAATGCTAATTGGTCTTTTGTCCTGTAGCTCGTTGTGTTTAGCGGAATAAAAATTGAAAATGTATTACTTGAACGGTAGCAAAGAACAAGTGGTAACGCAGCTACGATGAAGCGAACGGTGGATAAGGTCGGTAGCCTCATTGTGAGGGGAGGAGCGACCTATGGAGTAATATTTACAACCCGGAAATGAGTCATTAAAACATTACGGGGGCGAATATCAATCAATCAATCAATCAATCCTGATCTGCATTTAGGGCAGTCACCCAGGTGACAGATTCCCTATCTGTTGTTTTCCTAGCATTTTCCTAAATAATTTCAAAGAAATTAGAAATTTATTGAACATCTCCCTTGGTAAGTTATTCCAATCCCTAACTCCCCTTATTATAAATGAATATTTGCCCCAGTTTGTCCTCTTGAATTCCAACTTTATCTTCATATTGTGAACTTGCCTACATTTATGAACGCCACTCAAGCTTATTCGTCTACTAATGTCATTCCACGCCATCTCTCCGCTGACAGCTCGGAACATACCACTTATTCGAGCAGCTTGTCTTCTTTCTCCCAATTCTTCCCAGCCCAAACTGTGCAACATTGTTGTAACGCTACTCTTTTGTCGGAAATCACCCACAACAAATCGGGCTGCTTTTCTTTGGATTTTTTCCAGTTCTTGAATCAGGTAATACTGGTGAGGGTCCCATACACTGGAACCATGCTCTAGTTGGGGTCTTACCAGAGACTTATATGCCCTCTCCTTTACATTCTTACTACAACCCCTAAACACCCCCATAACCATGTGCAGAGATTCGTACCCTTTATTTACAATCCCATTTATGTGATTACCCAAATGAAGATCTTTCCTTATATTAACACGTAGATACTTACAATGATCCCCAAAAGGAACTTTCACCCCATCAACGCAGTAATTAAAACTGAGAGGACTTTTCCTATTTGTGAATCTCACAACCTGACTTTTAACCCCGTTTGTCAACATACCATTACCTGCTGTCCATCTCACAACATTATCGAGGTCACGTTGCAGTTGCTCACAATTTTGAAACTTATTATTCTATACAGAATAACATCATCTTCAAAAAGCCTTAACACTTATTACACTCCTTTACTCATATCATTTATATATATAAGAAAACATAAATGTCCAGTAATACTGCCTTGAGGAATTCCCCTCTTAATTATTACAGGCTCAGATAAAGCTTCGCCTACTCTCTCTGAGATCTATTTTCTAGAAATATAGCAACCCATACAGTCACTCTTTTGTCTAGTCCAATTGCACTCATTTTTGCCAGTAGTCTCCCATGATTCACCCTATCAAATGCTTTAGACAGGTCAATCGCGATACAGTCCCTTTGACCTCCAGAATCCAAGATATCTGCTATATCTTGCCGGAATCCTACAAGTTGAGCTTCAGTGGAATAAACTTTCCTAAACCCGAACTGCCTTCTATCGAACCAGTTATTAATTTCGCAATCATGTATAATATAGTCTGAAAGAATGCCTTCCCAAAGCTTTCATACAAAGTACGTCAAACTTACTGGCCTGTAATTTTCAGCTTTATGTCTATCACTCTTTTTTATACACAGGGTCTACTATAGCAACTCTCCATTCATCTGGTATAGCTCCTTCGACCAAACAATAATCAAATAAGTACTTCAGATATGGTACTATAACCCAACCCATTGTCTTTAGTATATCCCCAGAAATCCTATCAATTCCAGCTGCGTTTCTAGTTTTCAAATTTTGTATCTTATTGTAAATATCATTTTTATCATATGTAAATTTTAATACTTCTTTAGCATTAGTCTCCTCCTCTATCTGGACATTATCCTTGTAACCAACAATCTTTACATACTGCTGACTGAATACTTCTGCCTTTTGAAGATCCTCACTTACACACTCCCCTTGTTCATTTATTATTCCTGGAATGTCCTTCTTGGAACCTGTCTCTGCCTTAAAGTACCTATACATACCCTTCCATTTTTAACTAAAATGTGTATGACTGCCAATTATGCTTGCCATCATGTTATCCTTAGCTGCCTTCTTTGCTAGATTCAATTTTCTGGTAAGTTCCTTCAATTTCTCCTTACTTCCACAGCCATTTCTAACTCAATTTCTTTCCAGTCTGGACCTGCTTCTTAGTCTCTTTATTTCTCTGTTATAATTAGGTGGGTCTTTACCATTCCTTACCACCCTTAACGGTAAAAACCTGTTTTCACATTCGTCAACAATTGCTTTAAACCCATCCCAGAGTCTGTTTACATGTTTATTTACCGTTTTACACCTATCATATTTACTTTTTAGGAACTGCCTCATGCCTGCTTTATCAGCCATATGGTACTGCCTAATAGTCCTACTTTTAAGATCTTCCTTCTCAACTCTAGTTTAGTTCTAAATAATACAGAATAAGGAATTAATTGGTGTTTAGGAGAACCGAGCCTGCCCACGTTCTTTCAGCACTTCATGTCGTCCGTTCCAGCGAGAGGTTGTTCATCGTATTCCATACTCTGACGTCTCTAGGTCAATAACTGCGCTTCATTTTCGTCTCCTCCATTGGAAGGTTGTTTGTTCTAGTATACAGTCTAACCGCTCAAAGTCCCTAGCTTCACTATATTTCCATCTCTGCTAATGAGAGTTTGTCTATGCTAGTCCATAGTCTGACCTCTATAGGTCAATAACTTCACTTCATTCTCGCCTCCACCAGCGGGAGGTAGTCTAACCTAGTCCATAGTGTGACCCCTCTAGGTCAATAACTTCACTTCATTCCCGTCTCTTCTAGTGAGAGTTTTACTTGTAACAGCTATACAGAGAACAACTGATACTAGAAGTATCATGCCTAGGTGTGAAACTGGTGGGGGTGAACGTGATCTTCGTTCAGAGAACCGCATATTAGAATTTAATGCAGAGGACCCCAGCAGGAGTACTCGTCAAATCGCGGCAGTGGTAGGAGTGTATCATGGACCGCTCTACGAACATTACGGGGACGAATATTACGGGGAAACCGGCAACATCCGTACTATCGGCAGCGTGTTAGCACCTGTCGGAAAAAGATAAGCCTAATGCACCACGCATGGTCTTCTGTCAATGGGTCCATCGTTAACCCGAAGACTTCGTGAATCATATTTTGTTCACAGACAAGGCCTCGTTTACGAGGATTGGCATCCTCAATTTTCACAACACGCTTGTGTGTCCGGAGAACAATCCCTATGCCATGAGACGTTCTTACCACCACGATCGGAATGCTTGGAAAGGGATGTAGGATGGCATTATCGTAGGACCTGTACTATCACCTCATAGCCTGGACGGCGTATCTTATCTACAGTTTCTGGAAGGCACTATACCACAACAACTAGAGGATGTTCCACTCCATACCCTACGGCACATGTGGTTGCAAAAATGGAGCACCCCCGGACATTACCAACGCAGCGTGTCACCATCTGGACGCCACCTATACTCAGCGATGAACTATGCTTTTGGTCCCTATCAGCCAGCTGGCAAGAAGCTCCCATCTAAACCCCTTAGATTACTTCTTTTGGGGTACATGAAATTCAAGATAAATCGCAGAGATTGCTTTGCCGTTGTGTTCTATTGAAAAAGTAAAGTACTCCTAGAGTTTTAAGTGACCTTCTCTTTGTGATCATAAGCCACGGAACCGCCATATGCACGTGGAATCCGCCGTGACGTTTCCTTTTGTAAGTACTACATGCATTGGCCGGGAAAAATGTCTGGACCACCTTGGTGAGAAGCGAGCAGTGATGCAGCTGGAATTGCTTCTATAACGCCCCAGTTTACCCCGTTTCCCCTGCAGGGTAAGGGGTTGTATGGGATTTGGCGGCCGGATGTCCTTCTTGACACCAATCATTAGATAAACTCTGCGTGTCTACATGGTGGTAATGTCCTTTCTATTTGTGTGCTGCGTACAAATGTCGAAGACGAAAGAAGCATCCAGTTACCAATACATAGGAATGCACTTGTTAATACCTGTCCTGAATGGGAATCGAACCCTGGGCCTCAAGGATGGAAGGTAGTATGCTAGCCATTCAGCTGTGCAGCCAGATAGTTTTGTTTGCAATATAGTATTATATATTAAAAGGCTAGCCAACCCGAGCAGTATGGTGAAGTTGTCAGCGGTACGCTATTCCGGCGAGTTTGCAACAAATGGATGTTGAGTGGTATGAATCCCACTGTCGGCCTTCTTAAGATAATGTTCCGTATTTTCCCATTTTCTACTTCAGGGTGCAAATAAGGGACAGGAATCATCATCATTGGAGTAGGCCAAGTTGCACTTAATGTCATATTGTTGAATATTTACCGACCTTTCATTACGTTAAATATGATTAATGCGTGAAATTACGCCCTGTACTGTCACAAAACTAGGTCAATGCACTAGTGCTAATCGTTCACCTGGAAAGAGGATAAGAATGTTTTATTGTTTTAGTTGACAGCGACCGCTTGAGCTTCAAGATACAACAGCATGCTGCGACCGGTTTAAACACTTGTTCATGCACCTCTGCAGTCTCATCAGTAGCTACCGCCAGCCGCTGCTTTGCAGTTCTCGAAATTCCCAAAACACGACAGTCCTCGAGAATGGTGCAAGCTAAGGACCGGAAATTTGCGACACTGTGATCGTCTAAACAATATCTATTACTTGTGTTTATTTTGTGCATCTGTTACCTTCCATCTTGTATATTCACTGCCCAAGGATATCGGTACATGGTTTAGTTTTTCCTTTGGTAACAGATTCAGGTTATGACGTCGGCAATCACTAGGAAATTCAATGATTCTTCGCAGTACTTTCTGATTTTCTATTCGTAACTTCTCTTCAGAAACAAACCAATCATATAATTACTAGCCTAAGATTTTAAATGGTGCATGTTACTTAATACATTGCATAGGTGTCAGTCTGATATTATATGAACTGTGAAATAAAGACCAGAAGCGGCCGGCCCTTAAGGACTCCCGGACGGTGTCCTCCCTAGAAGACGAGTTTTTCTCTCTCGACATTTGAACTCAAATATTGGACTCGAATAATGCTAAAAAAATCACATGTCATTACAAAGCTGTAATTTCTAATTAATAAGGAAGACTGTTCGGCAATAAGTTATCAAACTTAGGTGACTGACTTTCAGCGCGAAGTTCATTGGGCAATGTTTTCAGGTTGAAGATAAGGCACGGACTCTCGAGCTTCCGTCCCAGGATATAGTGTCGGTGAGGGGGTTGAGATGTAAGGAGAAAGCGCGCTGCCTGACGGTTTCGGGGGGTGAAAGGGTGCGGGGAGGGGCTTTCACCTGTGTAGAGTCCGTAGCAGTGTAGCAGTAAAGATGTCCTCATAAACCCCTGTACGAGCATGTGCCAGACAAATCTCCAAGGTCGCATGCAACAAAGTTAAATAATAATGTATGACCTTGTTTGCCCTATTGTTTATACTTTAAGAAGAAATATAATAAATAATTAGATTGAAATGTAACATTTGAGACCAGGAATTTTGATACGCGTTTTCTGAGGGTTGGCAGCAGCGAACCAGTTTGTTTTCGCGTGGGAGACTTGATTGAATGCGGTGGTACTGGTCAGTAGCAAAAGAAAGATTTCTGGGAAAAAGTGCCGTGGCCGCTCCCCCCGACCTGAGATTGCAGCGGCCGCCACTGATAAAGACTCATTTTGACAAGCTTAACACGAAGTATCTTTTCTCTTTTGATGAAATACAGTAGTTTCTTTGTTTTCCTACGGGATGCATTCTGATGGCTTCTTGCTATTTATACAGTATTTGTGATGCTCATTGTCAGATCCGTTCTTGGTAAAATACCCAGCTATAATGGAATGCCACATTTAACTATGTGAGAGGGTTCTGAATTGAAGCAATCTGGAAACTTAAAAAATAAGGTATTTCACCTCGCAACTGATTACGATGCAGTGGAGCTTTCTACTCCCATACGCAATATAAGAGGAACAAGTAAGCTTTGTATACCTGGACGGCTACCTGAAATGATTATGAGACTAGCGATAGCAACGGAATCCAAGCAGTTCTTAGAGCTTTATTCTAGAGTGAATCTCACTGCAGTTGCTTCTTTGCCTGTGAGTTCGAAGTCTCTAGCTGTAAAGTACAACGAGGTACAGAATGACGACTGAAAGCACCTCGTTTCGTTTTCTCTAGAGAAGAAAATGAATGAAGTTATTTTGAAGGAGGAATAACGTTTATGACTGGCGTTACAATTAAAAGTAGTAGAGTGTGCTCACTTAGTCGTGCCCCTAATATACAGTAATTGATGTGTTTTCCACGTCCATTCTTATATCAGACCGAACAGCCACTGAATTATAAACAATTCATTTCTGTTTATACTGCGAACCACTCTGTTTACAATCTACATTTGATGAGAAGTGATGAGGGTATTATTTTTGTGATCAAAGTACCAATCAGTCTGTATTCTACTTTCTCTTAGAAGCGAGGTGAATTTTTGTGGTGTGGTCGAAGTACCACTCAGTTTGTATTATAATTTTTATCCCAGGTGAGGTGGGTTTTAGTAATATGATAGAAGTACCACTCAGTTTGTATATTGCTTTCTTTTTTTTTGCTATTTCCTTTACGTCGCACCGACACAGATAGGTCGTATGGCGACGATGGGATAGGAAATGCCTAGGAATAGGAAGGAAGTGGCCGTGGCCTTAATTAAGGTACCGCCCAGCATTTGCCTGGTGTGAACATGGGAAACCACAGAAAACCATATTCAGGGCTGTTGACAGTGGGAATCGAACCCACTGTCTCCCGATTACTGGATACTGGCCGCACTTAAGCGACTGCAGCTATCGAGCTCGGTATATTGCTTTCTATCAGAGGTTAGGTAATAATAATAATGGCGTATGGCTTTTAGTGGCGGGAGTGTCCGAGGACAAGTTCGGCTCGCCAGATGCAGGTTTTTCTTTGATTTGACGTCCGTAGGCGACCTGCGTGTCGTGATGAGGATGAAATGGTGATGGAGGCATCACACACACCCAGCCCCCGTGCGAGCGAAATTAACCAATTATGGTTCAAATTTCCGACCCTGCCGGGAATCGAAACCTGGACCCCTGTGACCAAAGGACAGCACTCTAACCATTTAGCCATGGAGCCGGACAGAGGTGAGATGGATTCAGTGAAGAAATGAAAGTACAACGTTTTACTTTATTTCTAGGATGGAGTGAGTATCAGTGAAGCAATCAAGGTTCTAATCTGATTACACAGTACTTTTTCTTTCTTTCTTTCTTTCTTTCCTTTCTTACTTCTTTTTTTCTGAGATGAACCAAATATTAGTGATTTACTCGAGGTTCCACTGTGCTTTCACCCTACTGTCTTTCCAAGATGAGGCAGATAATGATATAATGGAGATCCTACTGTCTTTGTACACTATACTCATTCAAAGATAAAGCGAATATCAGTGACGTAATCATGCTGAAGATTTCCAGGTGTCAGATAAATTGGTTTGACTTCACTTCGCAGGAGACTCATCTGAACACTGTGTGGATCTTCCTCCATATTACAAGTTCGACTGCTTCTTTGGTTCTCCATCCGTACTACCTAACAGCCAACGGTGTTCCATGTGGCATGTATTATCGATGTAATATTAGTTTAGATATTGTTGCGAAAGTTATACTGTGGTTTGAAACAAGCAACTTCCCTGCATTTCACGTAATAATCCTTAAGAAACTCTTCAAGGGGACACCGAGAAAATAGTGGTCAAACCTGCATATTTTGCGGATTGAAACACTCAGTTATAGACAGTGGGTCTGTTCGTGAACCTAAATTAGCAACATTAATTTTGCAGATTGATTAATCATAAAGGATTCTTAGTTCAAAACCTCTTTCAGTCCTATTATTTAAACAAATTGGTCTATCATGAACGTTTTATGACTGCAGCACGTTTAGCATTGCCCATAAGAGTAACATCACGTGTGCTATTGTCTACATGTTTTGTATTTGACGGTTTGGTTTCCCAAATCACGCATTCCATCATTAGTTTCATTGTAAATGGAAATAACTGAAATATCTATTTTGTCATTTCAATAGTTGTGAATGACGGAGGCGACAGCTGTAGTCCAATTGCCATTGCAACAGTCGAAACATATTAATAGCCGCGACAGCAATGAAACATACTCCCCTAGTAGTATCAGTTATTATAGTATTAAATGAATGTTGGAAATTGCCAAAATATAAAGTAGAGGAAGGGAGACTGTGATATAATTTTCTGATCAATAATTCTATTTCATTCCCGTCACGCATAGGTCTATATGTGGAAATGGCTTAGGCATTCTAGACAGCTCCCGTAAATATCCATTGCTAGTAACATGTATGATACTTTTCTTCTTCCTGGCCTTTTCCCAGTTAGCTGGGGTCAGTAATTTGTATTGATTTAGCGTAGTTTTGCGGCCGGATGCCTTTCCTGACACCAACCCTAAGTAGAAGGATGTATGCACTATTGCGAGTTGTGGTGGTTTCTCGTGTGATGTGTTGTGTGTTTATCAAAACCAAACCATACCCTATGGCTCAACAGCCACGAAGGGCCATGGCCTACCAAGCGAACGCTGCTCAGCCCGAATGCTTGCAGGTTACGAGATGTAGTGTGGTCGCCACTACGACTCCTCTCGGCCGTCATTCTTGAGTCTCTAGACAGGAGCCACCTCTCACCGTCAGATAGCTCGTCAAGTGTAATCACGTAGGCTGAGTGGACCTCGAACCAGCCCTCAGATCAGGTAAAAATATCTGTCCTTAACGTGAATCGAAACCGGGGCCTCCGGGTAAGTGGAAAGCACGCTACACCTACACCGCACGGCTGGCTATGTTTTCCAAAGTGTACATTAAGACGAATCCGAACACCCAGCCCCAGATCTAGAGGAATTAACCAGATGCGATTAAAATCTCTTACCTAATCGGCATTCGAACCTCGGGCCCTATGAGTCGGAGACCAGTACGCTGTCCGTTCAGCCAAAAACGCCGGACTTATAACATATCTGATTGTTGACAATATAATTTAATCCGTTTCTCTAAATTGTAATTTAAGAATCACGGTGCAAGCTTTCCGAGAATTGATGTTAAAATTCCAAAGGAGTGTAATAATGAGAGTCATACATGATCCGTAGTACACTATAAAGAGAAGTATCTCTTAGCTCAGGTAACTTACGATGCTGTATCGGTTCAAATTGCTTTTCGTCCTCGACAGCAATATCAAACAACAATTTTCTTCTTTCTCTGCCACAAAGGTAATTAAATAAAATTCTATGATAATAAAGTTGTATCTTATGATAGATGTACTTTGTTTTTAAGTAATTCAACTAATAATAATAATAATATAATCAACTACGAAGCTGCTTGGGGAGACTGATTACCTCGGATCGAGTATGGGTATTTCAGTCATCTTGACAAAGAATACTGCAACGTATTGGAAACGTCAGGAAACTAAGTAAGGTACACAAAACAACACACGGTTCAACTCTGAAGAACTAAATAAATGTCTCATGTGGTGATATTGTACGATGCAAATTATACAAGGTGGCTTACCTAGGAGACAGAAGGATTCGACCCTGATGGATATGGAAAGCAGATTAAGATCTACGGGAGGATTATTAGAAGCAGTATTTGTTTCTGGCAAGAGATGATTATGAGGAATGTAAGAGGGCAGATGATTATGAGGTGCTTAGTTCATTAACCGAGCAATAATACAACAAGTATAATTTAAGACTTCGTAGTGAAGTACAGAGTAATAGGAACACAGGGTAGCAGAGACAGCGAACGCAGTGCCCGCAATAGTGAGCGGACGTAATCGTCTCAAACAAGCGCCATTATCACGCCTATAGAAACTAAACAAAACTGAACTCATTAGCTATATACACGCTCAGTGCAAATAAATAAATAAATAAATAAATAAATAAATAAATAAATAAATAAATAAATAAATAAATAAATAAATAGCGTAGTAATGCGTAGCGCGAAAGCTTAGGGCCTCCCGCCCATAGCGTAGTAAAGCGTACTTGTACTTCTAGTCGCATGTATGAGCCATCTATCGGCCGATAGACAAGTATAACTTACTGTTACTAGCATGTGCACTTCCTAGAGACCAAATATATTAGTTTTCTTCTTATTAGGGCAGTGTCCTGTAGCGTGAGACATTGGGTCGGGGATACAACTGGGGAGCATGACCAGTACCTCGCCCAGGCGGCCTCATCTGCTACACGGAACAAGGGCCTTTGTGGGGATGGAGAGCTTGGAAGGGATACACAAGGAAGTGGCCGTGGCTTTAAGTTAGGTATCATCCCGGCATTTGCCTGGAGGAGAAGTGGGAAACCAAGGAAAACCACTTCCAGGATGGCTGAGGTGGGAATCGAACCCGCCTCTGCTCAGGTAACCTCCCGAGGCTGAGTGGACCCCATTCCATCTCTCGTACCACTTTTCAAAATTCGTGGCAGAGCCGGGAATCGAACCCGGGCCTCCGAGTGTGGCTTCTAATCAAACTAACCACTACACCACAGAGGCGGAGAGAAGTTCTTTTACTTACCGGTAAATCTACCTATACGAGGTTGGTGTATTCTAGATCGTCAAATACCACCCGACTGAGCCCCTCAGCCCTGTGGGTGACAAGACCGGAAGGTGATAACTATTAAAGTGAAACGTAATGAAACATAATTTGAAATGGCATATCTGTAGACGATCATCTGAACGATATCAAGCGAAAAGGGATTCATCCGAGAACGAACAGGACGTTAGTGTCTTAGTTGCCAGTGCAGGTTGACTCTAGCAAAATGTAGTCTCCTGCCTTGATGCCATATGTCCAGTGTGGGTAATTGAGTGGATCGTCGGGATCTTAAATTATCCTCTCAAAGTCCTTTTCTGACTGTTTGGTCACGAACTCGTACTCCAGAAGCCTACGTTAGGTGTACGTTTAGCCTTAAGCTGTAACGTTGCGGTTTCGGGGAGCTTGTAGGCGCACAAACGGATCCTGCCCTGGGGTTGCTTCCTATTTACCGCCCCGTGCCAGGGCGCCTGACAACACTTCCAGTGTCCTGCAAGCGTTTCCACAGAAACCAAATCGTACTCTGAGCAATCCCAGGCATTCTGGAAACGTATTTCTGCGAGTAGCCTTCTTGAAACATGCCATACTTTTTATGAAGTATGCCACTAATTAGAGAATTTCCCGGGATTTTACATCTATCGTGAAACTGGTCCTGGTTTTCACAGCGGGTCTCTTGCGGTAGCACTACATATCGGGTGGTTTGGCTGAGTGTCTTATGTAATCACCTTTCGATATGCTTACTCGTTCGACGTAAATTTGAACAATCCGAGGAGTGCGAAGTGTCGTTTCTAGGGTGTGTCAAATTTCTCATAGTATTGTATCCTATAATATTGCTGGGAAGCTATTATTAGGAAGCTATCCTCCACTGACGTAGATAAAACACATCAATACGTCAGTAGTACAAACTAATAGTATGTTATTTATCACTATCATAAGTCGTTAGATGAATCGTCCAGTGGTTCTCAAACTGTGGCATGCGTAGGTAAACTTGGCAAATATGGGCACAAAGGTAATATGGGAATATTTAAGAAATTGCTCGTATTTCACGCAGTGGGAGTGAGTATAAGCACGCGCTCTGCTGGGCTGGTGATCCTGATGTGTCAAGGGTGCTCACTGTGTTGAAGATTGTCTTCTATTGTGCTAACACAACCTGAAAAGAACATGTTTTGAGGTAAGTAGACCAATCTAATCTTCCAAAATGGAGCTGTTATAAAACTCAGGTAATGAAATTAAGACACTGTGAGCAAAATACCTTTATTTTCCAAGAAATGTTATCACGGGCTGCTTTTGAGGTTAGTGTAAGGTATGTTGTAGCGAGTGGACACGCGCTTGGGAGTTATTTCTTTTCCAGTAATGCCAAACTCTGAAAAGTGTCACTAGGGCAAAATGGGTATTGATATTGTAGGTAATATGCGAATCATCAAATTACATTGTAATTACGTGACGCGCTTTGAGCTTGCAGCGAAAGCCAGGCAGCGTTTAAAGCACTATGTGCAGTTAGAACAACACCAAAATGGTATGGGAATGCCAGAGGATGTTAGATAAGCTATGTGAACTTAGCCCAGTTACCCGGGTTCCTGGGCACACAGGAATCAGTGGAAATGAAAAAGCTATAAAACTAGCGAAACTAGGCTCAAAAGGTCCTTTCACAGGATCAGAGCCCTTCCTGGGAGTATCACTCCGAAGCGTGAAACTGATAATATCCCAGCGGACAAACCAGTCTCACTTAGACATTTGGAAGAGGTTAACCACAGCAAGGCAAGCACGCGAACTTATCGTTGTTATTGCTATTTTGCTTTACGTCGCACCGACACAGATATGTCTTACGGCGACGATGGGAGAGGAAAGGCCTAGGAATTGGAAGGAAGCGGCCGTGGCCTTAATTAAGGTATAGCCCCGGCATTGCGAACGTATCGAAGGGGCCAGCCAAAGATATAAAAAGGTCCTAATAAATTTGAATAGGACCAGAATACGAATGGCAGTTGGACTGTTGACAGGCCACAATACATTACAGATACACCTACTCATCATGAAAATCAGTCAGGATCCGATGTGTAGAAGATGCGGTAGGGAGGAAGAGACCTTCGCGCCTGTGTTGTGTCAGTGCGAGGCTTTTGCAAGCACTAGACATCGATATCTTGGCTCACATTTTGTGAACCTGGAAGACATCAGGGATGGCAACATCCGGATACTGGTATCCTTTATAGGAGCACTAGGGCTGGACTAGGCAAACCCGTTAAGAGACACAAAGGATCTTCATAGACCTACGTGTGGAGCCCTGCGAAGGCAGGGCTCACCCATTCCTTATCTATCTATCTATTTCCATTTATTCGGAAACACTCTTATTTCCTTTATAGCTTCTTATACATGAAGCGTAAATTAAAAAACAGGTTTTAGCACTTGAGAGCAACAGCCACCACCAACACATATGAACAGTGTCTACCGACAAAAAAAACAACATATCCGTCCAGAAAACGCTGTCTAGATTTAAATTCGAATCCAATTGGTGTTAATGTTTTTGTTGCCAAACGTTCACATTAACAGAAAATATCGCCATAAGCCAAAACATAGTCGGGGCTCCGACACTGGGTGACAGAACCCTTGCTCCTGACGTATCCAATGAATCTACAGAATTCCTCAAAATTCAACAGAACTGTCTTCTTGAAAATGAGGTTCTTATTTAATGGTTATTGTGACGGAGTGGCACAACGTCTGTCAAGGAAACTTTAATGTTGTAGTTACGAGTTCTTCGGGCGTTCATCTCTGTTTTAACTACTCCTTCTTAGGAACATTGCCTTTATGCTGTCTAAGGCTGCTACTAACTTCCATTTCGTAATTTAATTTACCGTGTCGTATAATTAACCTCCTGTTGAGGCTGCGGATGTTTCCGCATTTCTGTTACGCACTGAATTTAACACTAGATTGCTCATGGGGATGGTATGACACAGAAAGCGACTCCATGTTGTGCATGGGCACACAACTTTGATGCATATAGTAGAGCATTTTACTAATCAGGAAAATGTCTCGTCAAGAAGCAAAATATATGCCAGAAACAATGTTTACATCTCCAAATAACGTTTTAGAAATTAGAGCGCTGATTGGATTTCTGTACATTTCAGGTCAGCAGAAATCCCTCAACACAAAGCGAAATGTGGTCTCCATTAGGGCCAATAATCTATCGTGCAATTATGAAGTAAGATTTAGGATGAACTGCCAGCGCTTCGATGAGAAGATGTCAGAGACAGTGGGGAAAAATTTGCACCTATCAGCAGTTTATGGGAAAATTCATTTCACACTGTGATGCATCGTATTCTCCTTACGAATATTGCTCTATTGACAATCAACTTTTATCACTCAAGAGTAACTGTCCCTTTCGATGTTATGTTCCGAGCAAACTTGACAAATACGGTTCGAAAGTAGAGTGGATTTATTATGCCAAAACTTTTTATTCAATCTCAGCCATCGCATACATTGGAAAAGATGATCGTGGATCTAACCCAGAGCCGCTCCCTTCCTACTATGCAAAAAAAGTCCTGTCTCAGCCAATAAAAGGAATAAGGCAAAACATTACCGGTGACAAATGTTTTACTTCTATATCGCTGGCAACGTCTTTGCTCAGGGATCGCGGGCTTATTATTGTTAACGCGCTAAGAGAGAATAAGTTTGAAATTCCTCCATCGTTTCAGACTAGCTGATACCGGGCGAGTTGGCCGTGCGCGTAGAGGCACGCGGCTGTGAGCTTGCATCCGGGAGATAGTAGGTTCGAATCCCACTGTCGGCAGCCGTGAAAATGGTTTTCCGTGGTTTCCCATTTTCACACCAGGCAAATGCTGGGGCTGTATCTTAATTAAGGCCAGGCCGCTTCCTTCCAACTCCTAGGCCTTTCCTATCCCAACGTCGCCATAAGACCTATCTGTGTCGGTGCGACGTAAAGCCCCTAGCAAAAAAAAAAAGACTAGCTGATAGAAAAACGTTCTGTTATCGCAGTTTTGTTTCGAAACCAAACTGTATTTTGTTCTTCGCTCGAAACTCTACAGCGTATATTACTCTTATAAGATGCCATATTTCCTTGCTCCTTTGCGTCTAGGGTTCGTTAAGGTAGGGTACAATACATACACCCATACGAACAAACTAAAATATTGCTCTATTGACAATCAACTTTTATCTCTCAAGAGTAACTGTCCCTTTCGATGTTATGTTCCGAGCAAACTTGACTTTAGACTAGCTGATACCGGGCGAGTTGGCCGTGCGCGTAGAGGCGCGCGGCTGTGAGCTTGCATCCGGGAGATAGTAGGATCGAATCCCACTATTGGCAGCCCTGAAAATGGTTTTCCGTGGTTTCCCATTTTCACACTATTGAGTCTCTAATACGCCGTGAATAGGGCGTGTGAAAATTTGGAGGGGAGATCTTCCTAGTTGATATTAAGAAGAAGTGAGAAATGCCACCCTGGATCAGTCTTCAGAATACCGCGTGAGTGAAGGACGTGTCTTTGGCGTACAAATGCTTCACGGGAACTTTCAGATCTTTTAGACTGTATTATTTTACTTATTTGTGCAACTATTGTTTGCATATGGAAGGACACAAAGGACATTTAAGGTTCAGATCAGTGAGACTAGTCCCGTACGTAGGTTTACAACAATCTTTGTTACTGATAAGAGCTGTTCGCACAAGTAGGTGGATCCGAACATTCTTAACATATTTGCATTATACTATATTTTTGCAATTAAAGGGAAATGCACTTTGGAAAACCAATGTAAAACACAACCAAATTGTTGTGTATTTAAATTAATCTTTCATTTAAATATCGTACTGTAACTCAGCTTCAGCTACGAACTTCTATCCGTTCCTCACTCAGTTGCTCCCGCCCATCCAAAGTGTCAAGCTGGCTTTCTCCGAAATCATTTCGCTCTACGTTGAAAGTTTTCTAGCAGTAGTTCTGGTCTCACTGTGCAATGCGAATTGAAAAGAAAGATTTACAGAATATATCGCTAAAACTTTCATAAGGGGGATGAAAATTATAAGGTGTTAGAATTTGGAACTTAGTGCTCCGCATTGCAGCTGGGAAGATCATTCTTCACTATCTATTGAAAATGACGGTGTATTCGTGAGTGTCTGTTGCAAGTGCATACATGGCGTGCACGACATATTGTCCAACATTTATGAGAATTTTACGTGAAACTGTTTTCCAGCAGTAAAGGTACTGTAGTTGATGAGAGGTAAGTTTTAACTTTTGATGCTAAAAATAATTATTTCCCGTAAAGCTCTATAAACCTCGTCTGAAGTTCACATTGATGACGGCAAACTATATCACCTAGAGCTAAATACAAATTTACCCACACAAGTGACGTTTTGAAATGTCAACTCATTTAAAGGTAAAATCTTTTCGGATTTATTCCGAATTCCTTTTAGCCGATTCACTATCCGCTCGATACATTAGACTATTTGGTACAACTTCACTGGTTTAATTTTTCACTTGTTTCATGGTTTCGACTTAATATATCTTTAAATTACATATTTCAACAGCATACCATCAGCTTACACGAAATTTTGTTTGTCTGTCATTTCACAATTTATATCTATCTGCAACGACCCTGTTGTAGACGGACGTTACACTCCATTGCTGGTAAAGATAGGAGTTAAATATCATAACATGATAATGTATTGTACCCGACAGAGACATGAAGCAAAGACTAGGGATCAAGGGAACACGCTTTTCATTCTCAGGAAGCAAGTTCGCGCGAAACCGCAGCGCAGACATGCTACGCGTAGCACCCCGGGTACGGAAGGCGTGGTTGTCTTTCTTCACGAAGTGGGGACTCCCCGAGTTGGCGAAGGGTGGGTTTATCCGGACCACAAGTCCTCTGTGAAATGGAGAGGGTAAAATTCTCGTAGTCCTAATCTCGAACGCACTTTTAATGCACCATGGCCAACTTCATTTTGGATATCATTACGGTTTGTGACATCATTTATGACGATAATTTCCTACAAAAGAAGTAATAAGTGGTTATATAAGAGTGGAGAGTTACAGAGTCAAAAATGTTTAATCACTCGAGAACCACACGACGGCAGGGAAGTTCCGTGTGTTAGTTGAAAATGAGGACATATATTTAATTATTACTTTGGATTGTGCGAACAGATTTCGTCCGAGAGAGTCTTAAACATCTTACAAGATAACTGGTCAACTGATTATCGTACTATTGAGTCTCTAATACTCCGTGAATAGGGCGTGTGAAAATTTGGAGGGGGGATCTTCCTAGTTGATATTAAGAAGAAGTGAGAAATGCCACCCTGGATCAGTCTTCAGAATACCGCGTGAGTGAAGGACGTGTCTTGATTGTGGTCCGCAATTCCTTTTGGTTAAGGAACTGTGAATGCAGATATTAGCAGAAATAACTGAATACAAGTCATGCAGGAGTGGAACTCATACTGGTGAGGTAAGTAGCGTTCGCAGATGGGTTATTACGACTCCCATTAAGTCACGAAACTGAACTGACATTATTATTATTGTTATCATCCACCCCACCCGAGCAGAGAGGAACGGTTGGAACCAACATATTAAGTTAATGGAATAAATAGGGATACATGGGTAGATACCAAAACGTGTTGTTCAGTTATTCACCCTGTACCAATATATTTGATCCCGGGAAATTGGGTCAAAATGTTTGCCGTATACTACGCACTTGGAGGATTTGAGCACGATGGGATTAACTGTGTGTGTTGTGTGCCAAAATACAGAATATTCCTCGAGAGAAGGATTACGGAGCTCCGTCTTAGCAGTCAGCGACTGCTCATCACTGTCATCAACCTCGACACGATGACCCAGTAAATACAGGATGGACACCCCTGGCTAACCAAGGTGTCACGAGGAGCGAGGCTTAGAGCATCCATTTTATTAAGCATGTCTCCTAATGCAACGGAATTTCCATTGAAAACACATTAGGCCTAATCTATATAATAGTGTACCGAGCTCGATAGCTGCAGTCGCTTAAGTGCTGACATCTTTTTTACGTGTACCTCAATGTGTTTTCCAAGTTTCATCGCGATCGGAGACCTAATCATTGCTGATGTTTCCTCGTTAGTGAAACCGGTAAAGACATATGCATGCATACACATAGTACATGAAAAGAAATATGAAAGGACTTTTTTCTTTCCATATAATTGTGATACTGATTTTTTAACGATTGCATTGTCTCCAAAATTCTTTGAAGATTTGGTTTTACTTTGATTAAGCGTAGCCATTACAAAATGTGACCTTGTCCCACATTTGACCGTGTTCTGCGGGTTGCAGAAGAGCTTCCACTAACCGTAACATCGGCACTACGTGGGTTAGCTCTATGCCCTGCTACCTTGGCCCCCTCCCAACCAGAAGCAATTAACCTGGTACTCATTTCTGGTGTGTGCTGAGTGAACCTTAGTGCCGTATTTCCCAAAGTGGAAAACTCATTTCTAAATTTTCCGACTTTCCGAAAGGATATCGAACCTACGTCCACCCGCATAAGCAAAGCAAGTTGACTAGTTGACCGAGAAAGTTGACTAGTGCAAAAAGAAGAATTGTGATACCTATAACATTGTAACGTAATTGTATGTGTGACAAGTGTTCATCATTAAACTGTATAGAGTAATAACATATCTAGTGGAAAAACAGGGTTAGTTCATGCATTAATAGAGTCCACGCACAGAGGTATGTTTAATGAATTCGTAAAACAGCGATAGCAGAACTGTAGTAAATTACGAAGGTAACGATATGTACAGTCCAATATATCACCTTCGAAGTATTAGTTTTTACACTCTTCAACTACTGTGGGTTTTAGGTGATCACTTTGACTAAAGTTACTTTGCCATTAAACCAATCTTATGATAAAAGTAAAATTTAGTATTGTTTAATTGATAAAACTCGTGGTTAAAATGTAAAGAAGACTAAATATGTATGTATTAGGAGGCAAAATTCTAAATTCAAAGGGGAGGATGACAATTTTCGTATGTTCCCAGCCCATTGTCATCCATGATGATAATATGATTATGGCGTGTGGCCTCCGGAGAGGCCTGGTGCAGGTCTTTTGATTTGACACCCGTAAGCGACCTGCGCTTAGTGATGAGGATGAAATGATGATGAAGAAGACACATACACCCAGTCCCCGTGCTAGGGGAATAAACCGTTATGGTTGAAATTCCAGACCCTGCCGGGAATCGAATCCGGGACCCTGGGACCAAAGGCCAGCACGCTAACCATTTAGCCATGGAGCCGGACAGTTAGAGACTGACGAAGCTCTACGCCGTTCGTATGGAATGTGAAGGAGTGTCTTTAGTAGTAACTGTAATAATTATAAAAATTTTCCTTGTCTTCACACAAGTACTATCGTTCCGTCGGGTGCCTGGAATAAGAGAACAAAATAAATCCACTCAGAGTGCTCTCCCAGTGTAGTTGAGACCACTGTTTGAACGATGGATACTACACTCAAATGAACTTCCAGTGTCTAGGTTGGAGCTATGATGTTTGAGCTATGGCTGTAGTTATTCATAATGCCAGAACGTAGATCTAAAGTGGTCATAGAGAGGTAAATGATGTCACTGTAGTACGAAGAGATATGGTGAATCAATGGATCCAGTTAGAGTTATGAAGTCACACACCATTGGGCGTGGTAAGCACTGGGGTAAGTCACAATGTCCTGCTAGTTGATGGATTACTGAAAATAAATTTGGTGTTGAATTCTAATTAACTTCATGTGTTTTAAATCTCATTTATGTGATGCGAGTAGTAAAGGCCTTGAGTGCTGAGTTGGAGAGGTACACTATGTTAAACTAGACAGTTTTGAAATGCTTTTCTGTGGAAATGCATGTTCTCTTAACGCTAAAGAAATGTCATATCGAGGCTGTAACATTGTTAAGTAATGAAATGAAAAGTGGTCTTCTCTTCGCATGCTTGGCAAAAGAAGTGTTTATCATTAAAACATACATGGAGTAATTACATTATTAGTGCAGGGAATAGGACCGCAAGAAATAAATTTCATAGTAAATCCGTATTGTCGGCTTCAATAAGAAATAAGGTCTAATTGATTGCGTGACTCCACCTTTACAATACAATACAATATTCCCTTTTTATTTTATTGTAATAAAAGGGACATGTTTGTTCTCTTCCATTGTGCGACATCTTCAGCCTAGGTTATTATGGAAAAACACATGATAATCTTAATACTAAAAACAATGACAATGGGAATTTTACTATCGAAATAATTGGTTTTAAGACTTACACGAACTGTGTTTTTAAAAATTCGTGTTTAAATGTGACTGATTGAGTCACCTTGAATCTTCAGTGTTTTGATAACGTCATTGTTTCTAGTGTTAAGATTATCATGTGTTTTACTAAAATAGCTTAGGCTGAAGATGTCTCACAATAGAAGAGACGAAACACGTTCCTTTACTTAAAATAAAATAACAAGAGAATATTGTGTTGTATTGTAAAAGTGGAGTCACTCAATCAATTAGACCTTCGTCCTTATAAACAAGGAACAGGATAACGCGTACAGTAATATTAACAAATACAGGGAAATGGAGAATAATTCAAGAAATTCTAATGGAAACGATAATGAATGAGTATCCTGTAAAGAATGAAGCCATACTCTCCATAAAGAAATAGCTTAAGTTTCAAATTTACCATTCGCACATTTTAATTGCGCGTGTATAAATTTATGAAGGAGATTAAAAGAACATTAGAACAGGTAAAATGGACCACAGGGACAAATTTACGTTGTGAGTTTCCGTGATGGCACCATTCATTATGTAGAATCAGCTAAAAGTTCTCTTAACTTTCAAAATGACATTGAGGAATATTAAGGTATGAAGGTTATCTGTAATGAGTAAGGAAGTATAGCATTTCGCAAATTCTAAAACTGAGAAATAACAACGGACGTTGAAACTTCATACCAGTATAATTTCCTCACTTACCAGTTTACTTATAAGGGTGTAAGTTAAGATGGATCCCAGAAGAGAACTTCAGAACTGGGGAAGAAAAATCCAGAAGAAATAAAGACACCTGGGAACCACTAGGAACCTGGGTTGCCCAGATAACTGCTGCCCAGCCAAATGGTCTTCAGACACTGGGGTACAAGTGCTCAGATTGACGACATCCTTAATCGTATTACTTAGCTCTCCTGACTATGATCGCTGCTTGTCATGTCGAGCAGCTCCCCATTTAACCTCATGAGTCTCAGTGAATCCCGTCCGAACACTGACACTAGGATTAAATCCTTGGACGTGTCAGGAATCGAACTCGATACCTCCGGGTTACAGACGCAGACAGTACCCGTACGTCATGAGGCTAGTTTCCTTAAGGAATGCGTATTATACTGTGAAACAAATTACTAGAGAGAGAGGTTATTTGAAATTTAGACTGAAGTAATATATAAAAATTTGTAAGAATAAAAGAAGAAACATAGGAAAAATTTTTTCCAGACGTGATAATTTAATAAAGTGTATGTGCTGTTGTTATTATTGATGAAGATGATGATGATAATGATGATGATAAGGCTGACGCTTCACTTCAGGTGCACAGCTATCTGGCTGGTAACTTGTGTGATGTATGATGTACAACACAGTGGGGATATAATAGGAAGAGTTAAGTGAACTAAAACCAACTTAGTCTGACAGAAAAAAAACCCATATTTTTTCTAACAGACATCCCTTAATATGTTACCGAAATGATGCATTTCAACTTCCATTTAGAGACATTCTCCGAAGTACTCTTAGTGCTATAACTCATTTTATAAGATACTTCAAACAAACCTTGAGTCTAATTACACATTTAGATTTCTGACTAACAAAATAAGTTTCACTTAAAAATTATAATAAACGTCCTTATGAGCCGATGTACGTGCATTTGGATGAAGGAACAAGCATAATAATAATAATAATAATAATAATAATAATAATAATAATAATAATAATAATAATAATAATAATAATAATAATAATAATAATAATAATAATAATAATATTACAGAGCGAGTTGGCTTCGCGGTTATGGTCGCGCAGTTGTGAGTTTGCATTCGGAAGATAGTGGGTTCGAATACCAGATTCGGCAGCCCTGAGAATGGTTTTCCGTGGTCTCCAATTTTCACACCAGGCAAATGCTGGGCTGTGCCTTAATTAAGGCCACGGCCGCTACCATCTCAGTCCTAACCCTTTCCCATCCTTCTGTCGCCGAAATCCTTCGATACCTTAGTGCGACGCTAAAACAATTATCCTTCTTTTTCTTCATTATTATTACTAGCTGAAACCTGTCAAGACATGACGGTCAGTGGAGTAAATATTTTGTGAAGGATTTTCTTATATAGGCTACGACATTCCTTGTACTTCACATTTTTTTAAATTTGTTTACTTCGCACCGACACAGGTAGGTCGTACGGCGACGATAGGATAGGAAATGGCTACAAGTGAGAAGAAAGCGACCGTGGCCTTAATTAAGGTATTGCCGGGTGTGAAAATATAAAACCACGGAAAACCGTCTTCAGGGCTGCCGACAGTGGGGTTCAAACCCACTATCTTCCTAATGCAAGGTGATAGCTAAGTGACTGAAACCACGCAGCCAATTGCTCAGTGCATTCGTTGTACAGGTACATTTTAGTACTGTTGCTACTTATAATATCGCTCTCTTGACATTGCAACATTTAACCTACTGGCCATGGCTGAGAACTGGCTGAGGTAAATAAAGACCTACACGTCCCTTGAGGTTTATTGATGATCGTGATTCAAAATGTCAGACGAATTGGAGATTGATCCACCTTGAATGAAAATGGAAGAGTTTTATCGAATATTGTTAAGTCAATTCCATTTATTTTTTCCATATCTAAACAATTTTCATACATACTTCATGGAATTACGCACTAATCTGGTTCCATTTAGGAGCCGTTGGGATACGTTCCGATTTATAAGGAACATAATTTTTTTTATTGCTATTTGTTCGGGGCGTCGACCTATAGAGATCTTTTTCCCCTTGTAAGGAACATAACAATGGTTTCTGTCTTTCGAATAAGAATATCTTATGTGGAGGCAAATTATTAATTCGAAGGAATTCAAGAATAATGCAGAAAAATGAATTACCTAGCTTTCATATTCAGTATTAATCTGTTGACAAGGGGCTGCCTGGCCGATGCGGCAAAGGCGTGCTCGGTTTGCCTGGAAGGACGTGAGTTCGAATCCCCATCAGGAGATCGTAAAATTTAAGAAACGAGATTTTCACTTCCGGAGGTGCACATGGCCCTGAGGTTAACTCATCCTACACCAAAAATGAGTACCAGGTTAATTCCTGGGGGCAAAGGCGGCCGGGCGTACAGCTAACAAGTGCCGAGGTTGCGGATAGTGGAAGTGTTTACCTTCCACCCCTCCAAGGGCCTTCATGGCCCGTATGGAGATGACTTTGTTTTTACTTTGCTATTAATCTGTTGACGCTAGTGTATGGTTTTGAACTACCGGGTATAAGCCCAATGACTTTCGAATTAATTAAGAATGTCAACTTTCAAGAAAGTGATGTCATCTCTCGCAGAAGTGAACATTTTGCAACAAATTTCAATCATGATATCATCATGTGATAAAATTCTGGCTGGTAGTCCAGTAACATTTGATCCGTCACCATCTACAGGGGGGTAGTCGCCGTTACCGATGTCTTGCACAAAAAATTCAGCGAATTCCATTTTTATGAGATTTTGCAAGCATATTTTTATGTACGCGGCGTGTTTTGTAGAAGTATCAATAAGGAGGCTATTTAATACAATTATAACTTAATAATTGTTTTGCGATAAGCATGTGGAAAAACAGGCAAAATGTTTATGAAATACCCCCCCCCCAGAACAATAATTTTAGCACCAGAATGAACAGAATGTCATTACTTATTTTATATTTTAGTAAACGGAATGGTGAGGATCTAACTTTGTCAATTCTGTGGGGAGCCGGACGTCTTGTTCCAGGGAGGTTGGTTCCTTTTACTCCTCACCAGGGTGCAATACACACCCGATCTGTAGCTATAAGTGTGGCGCTTCTCATGTGGATTGGTTACCGCCTGTGTGAGGGGTCACAAGATTGAGCTAAGATATTTAGAGGTTTAGGGGTGGAACTCACACTATGTACGGTTTTCCGTCCATATGAGAGCCCACATAGTGGATTCACAATTTTATTTTATTTGATTTTAATTTATTATTTGGTTTGAATGGAGACATGTATTTGGGCGGAAGCCTGTTATGTTCAGCAAATAATTTGTAATACTATATATTTTAGAAGACGATTCACTTATCGAATATCGTCAGTTGCTTCGGAATGTAATTTTAATTCAGACACTGAACTGTCATTTACATTTAGAGGAATTTCGAAAGTTATATGCTCTGTTCAACTGCCTTTGAGGAAGCAGCGACTATTCCTGTCCACGAAATACAGCTGACCAGTGAGACATCTGAATGCGCATTCATTTACGTGCAACCTGCTCAGTGCTCTAGTGCCTAGAAGTACTGGCAAATATTATTTATTATTATTATTATTATTATTATTATTATTAATATAACCCTTATTATTATTATTATTATTATTAGAAACTTCCTGTGTTTTTCAAGCTTAGGCGACGTCTGAGTCACATTTTCTAAACATCAATAAAATATATTTACGGATTTTTTCTATGGACTTCTTGGAAAACCATAATATCATCCTTCGACAGGAATTTGCAAAATATTTATTTTTAAATTATTAAAATAACTGTGTAATATGAAGAAGAAAAAGAAGCGCTGCACTCTGTCCTGGTGATTCACATTTAAGTTATTTGTTTCCAAGAAAAATGTATCGAAATAAATCTGAATGAAATTGTTTACCCTCACAGTGACTTTCTCCACTGATCTAGAGGTTTTACGAATTGTTAATATGGAACTTCTCCAGGTACAGATGTTATGATTTTATGAGGGTCTCGAGGACCCTCTGTTCCTCCTTCTGCCATGCTTTGAACAATGCAGTTAGAGCAAAGGTTAGACCTAACAATATACACTGACTGACAGAGAAAATGCAACACCAAGAAGGAGTGGTTCGAAAGGGATGAAAGTTGGGGAAAAAACAGAGACGGCACGGACGAATAATTGATGTTTATTTCAAACCGATATGCAGGTTACACAATGCGCACGGCATCGACTCAGTAGGATGTAGGACCACCGCGAGCGGCGATGCACGCAGAAACACGTCGAGGTACAGAGTCAATAAGAGTGCGGATGGTGTCCTGGGGGATGGTTCTCCATTCTCTGTCAACCATTTGCCACAGTTGGTCGTCCGTACGAGGCTGGGGCAGAGTTCGCAAACGGCGTCCAATGAGATCCCACACGTGTTCGATTGGTGAGAGATCCGGAGAGTACGCTGGCCACGGAAGCATCTGTACACCTCGTAGAGCCTGTTGGGAGATGCGAGCAGTGTGTGGGCGGGCATTATCCTGCTGAAACAGAGCATTGGGCAGCCCCTGAAGGTACGGGAGTGCCACCGGCCGCAGCACATGCTGCACGTAGCGGTGGGCATTTAACGTGCCTTGAATACGCACTAGAGCTGACGTGGAATCATACGCAATAGCGCCCCAAACCATGATGCCGCGTTGTCTAGCGGTAGGGCGCTCCACAGTTACTGCCGGATTTGACCTTTCTCCACGCCGACGCCACACTCGTCTGCGGTGACTATCACTGACAGAACAGAAGCGTGACTCATCGGAGAACACGACGTTCCGCCATTCCCTCATCCAAGTCGCTCTAGCCCGGCACCATGCCAGGCGTGCACGTCTATGCTGTGGAGTCAATGGTAGTCTTCTGAGCGGACGCCGGGAGTGCAGGCCTCCTTCAACCAATCGACGGGAAATTGTTCTGGTCGATATTGCACATGCTGAAGAATGGCGGTTGACGTGGCGTGCGGGGCTGCCACCGCTTGGCGGCGGATGCGCCGATCCTCGCGTGCTGACGTCACTCGGGCTGCGCCTGGACCCCTCGCACGTGCCACATGTCCCTGCGCCAACCATCTTCGCCACAGGCGCTGCACCGTGGACACATCCCTCTGGGTATCGGCTGCGATTTGACGAAGCGACCAACCTGCCCTTCTCAGCCCGATCACCATACCCCTCGTAAAGTCGTCTGTCTGCTGGAAATGCCTCCGTTGATAGCGGCCTGGCATTCTTAGCTATACACGTGTCCTGTGGCACACGACAACACGTTCTACAATGACTGTCGGCTGAGAAATCACGGTACGAAGTGGGCCATTCGCCAACGCCGTGTCCCATTTATCGTTCGCTACGTGCGCAGCACAGCGGCGCATTTCACATCATGAGCATACCTCAGTGACGTCAGTCTACCCTGCAATTGGCATAAAGTTCTGACCACTCCTTCTTGGTGCTGCATTTGCTCTGTCAGTCAGTGTATTCACATGCTCTATTAAACTCATTCCCGGTTGCCGCTATGAAATTTTGTCAAACATCGCAAATGACTTTTAATTGCTGTGATAATGGTGGGGCAGCAGTGGTTAAAGCAGAAGAGAGCTGGCAATTGGAAAACCCACCGCATGCTTTGAGAGACTAGCACAAGTGTGTATTGTAGAGTGGCTGAGCCAATGCAGACCAGAAATGGGGAGAAACAAACACGGCAGACAGTAGAAGAGAGACCATATTTCACTTTAGAAATAAACCTATAAATAATAATATTATTAGGAAGGTAAATTAATGTATATCATGCCTGATTGAATTACAGTAATATTATTTCTGAGATATTTTATCATTAACATTTCCATTCAAATGCGAACACCTCACAAGAGGCTCTGAATGTTTTAAGGTATTGGTAGGAACAGTTCTTAATAAGTAGTCGGACGCCTTGGCTGAATTGTCAGCTTTGATGCCTTCGGTTCAAAGGGTTTCGGGTTCTATTCTCGGCAGGTTCCGGGATTTTAACCACGTCTGATTAATTCTTCTAGTTCGGGGACTGGGTGTTTGTTCCAAAAGTCTCTTCTTCATATCCAGACAACACACTACACTAACAACCACCACAGAAGCACGCGAGAGTGGATATATTTCTCCAGAGAGGGTTGGCGTCAAGAACGGCATTCGGCCTTAAAACTGGGCCAAATCCGCATGTACGACACAGTTCGCACCCGCGATCTCACAGCAGTCGGAAAAAGTGGTAGATGAAGTTCTTATTAAAGTAACTGAGGGCACAACATTCATGCACGTGGCATTATGACACGTTTACAATCACTTAGATGGCAAGCTAATTTACCGACATGAACGCTAACGTTTGTGAAAGAGGTCGTAAAATTCACAGCAAACATAAACACTTTAGGAAATCATTAGAGGACTATAAAATGAAAAATGAAAATCCACTGCCTATTTCCAGTCATTTGACTGGGTCAGGAATGGAATGAATGAATGAAGCTCACATCTAGCGGCGAGGATAGGAACTGTGCCGGCTGCTGAAGCCTGTCGCACTCCTCTGGGGTATTTATTAATGAATGACAGATGAAATGAAATGATATTGGAGAGTGTTGCTGAAATGAAATATGACAGGGAAAACCGGAGTACCCGGAGAAAAACCTGTCCCGCTTCCGCTTTGTCCAGCACAAATTTCATAGGGAGTGATCAGAATTTGAACCACGGAATCCAGCGGTGAGGGGCCGGCTTGCTTCCGCCTTAGCCACGGAGGCTATTAGAGGACTATCGATAGAAATAACTCCTTCCTCCTGAAAAGTACGAGGGCGGTTCAATAAATACGTTAACAAAACCTCTACTGCATAATTACACGCATACCTTCCATTCCCGTATAAAACGTAGTATGGCATTGATACATGTTATGAATAGTCCTTATATTTGTCCAAATACTTGTTTTTACCGTAAAACGAGGCATCTATCTGGATATGAAAGGAATCCTCGGAAAAATGAAAACCTACAGCCTGTTTTCCAGTCTTTGACCGGGTCAGGGATGTAATGAATGAACCAGATATAGGCTATTATTTCAATGGGGTCGCCACTCCCAAGGTGATATTAATGACTGATAAATGCTATGAAATGATAATGGAGAGTGTTGCTGGAATGAAAGTTGACAGGGAAAACCGGAGTACCCGGAGAAAAACCTGTCCCGCCTCCGCTTTTTCCAGCACAAATCTCACATGGAGTGACCGGGATTTGAACCACGGTATCCACCGGCGAGAGGCCGACGCGCTGTCGTCTGAGCCACGGAGGCTCTCTGAAAATCAATATCAGGTCTTAATCCTCATATACGCAAATGCTTCTAGAACCGTCCAAAAGGATGTATATCGATCCCATGTTGGAACAGAAAGGTCCAGTACCTCCCAGTGCCAGCACTCTATTGACGCACGCATGCAGTTGATTGGGCACAGCCTGTCGTTGTCGTGCACCAGTATGATGCCTGTTCACAAAAACATTGTCATCAGCCTCACCATCTGACAATTGATGTTTGGACTGTATAATTTATATTATATGGAAATTTATGTTCGTCATGGAAAGCAGTCATATGCCTGCTCCTTCTTAGGTGTGAAATGGAAATAAAATAGAAAGAGATATTATTAACTCACTTATTGAACCAAGTATGTATACCGACACGATGATCACAAGCAAAACCACAAAGTCTAAAGTCGTAATAAACTTAGTACCGTATTATAAAACAGGGGCATCTCCGAAAACCGTAAAAGTAGTTAGTGGGACGTAAAGCAAATAACATTATTATTATTATTATTATTATTATTATTATTATTATTATTATTATTATTATTATTATTATTATTATTATTATTATTACAACAAAAAAGAAAAGTGAAAAAACGTTCATAATTATTCCATACTTCAAACCTGTGCTGCTGGAATCCTTCTCCAGGAGCTTTTATGTTCTAGAAGGAGAGAACTTTGCATTTTATACATACTTGGGATTCACAATTCCGTAAAATCACTGAGATTTCTCTTATAACCTCTGGTATATATACTGAGTGGCCAAAAGTCACCAGAAGGGGTGTTCCATTAGAAAATGTGCCGTGTACGAACCCTGACCGTTGCGGCTAGCTGCGGCGTAGTTGAGTATTCTATCACAGACACCAGTGTCGTAAAGATGGCAAAACGTCGCGAGTTAATCGACTTTGAACGTGGGATGATCATCGGCGCACGGCGAATTCGGGTTTCCGAGGTCAACAGTGTCGTCGGTGGACCTTCGGTATCGCAGAGAGAATGTTACTACCCGCGAAAAACCACCGCACGGGAAGACCACTGATGTTTAACGAACAGTCATCACGTCGCCTCCGCAGAAACATACTGGACGCTCAACGGGCTACTGTGAGCCAAACCACCCAGGTGAATGTTGGGAGTCAGAAACCCATTTCTACGAGGACTGTAAGGACTGCATCGCATAGGCTTCACCAGCCGACGATCAATTCGTGTCCCTTTGCTGACACCTCGCTCTCACTCGCCCATCAGTTCGATACAACTGGAACCGGGAATCATTGGGCCATACCACACGCCGCCACTGTTCCATGGTCCATTGCGGCGTTCTTATGTACGCAATTTGACCCCATTTTCCGGCTGCAGGGAGCACCGACAGGTGCAGGCTATGTGAACATTCTTTCAGAACATCTCCATCCCTTTCTGGCCGTAGAGTACCCTGATGGAGATGCTATGTTTCAACAGGGCAATGCGCCATGTCACCGCTCTGTGGTGGCACGCAGGGGGTTGGAGGAGCACTCCAGTGAAATTACGACCATGTAGTGGCCCTCCAGATCCCCTGATCTTAATACAATCGAGCATTTATGGGATGCTGTCGATGCTGGTGTATGCTCCATGTACCCCACACCAACTACACGAGACCAATTGCGGGTAGCATTGCAAGATGCGTGGGTCCAGATCCCTGCAGAACGATTCCAACACCTTGTAGAGTCGATGCCTCGCCATATTGCTGCCGTTTCGAGGGCTCGCGGATGAGTAACTCGTTATTAACATCTCATTCAGTGTCTTCCCATGACATTTGGCCACTCATGTAATTGGACAACTCCTTGTTAATCATCGGCGTAGCTACTTATTGCAACGAAGTTAATCAATGTCAGTGCTGGTAATACTTGAGGTTAATCTTTATAATGTTTTAGTTTGTTCCTAAGATTTCAAACTTAAGTATAACGCCGTTGCCGGGAAAAACCTCCTATGTGCAAAATAACAAATTTTTCAGGAGAGACAAAAAACTATTTCATATAATAATACTTAACTTCATAATAATCGAAGTAATCTAGTTCCCTTCTGTACCTGTCATTTTATAACCCTGTACAGTTTAACTGCAGTAATATCAATTATTTCACCAGATATTTCATTTTTGTTCATTACGTTGACACATAGGAGGTTATGGTTTCCACGAAATTACACATAGGACATTTTGCTTTAAGAATGAAGCTTTTATTATATTGAAGTTTTACTCAAACACATGAATCATTACAGTTTATTCAGCTGAATTTTATTACATCAATGCTTCCTGATTGTATTTTATTAAATGTATACTGTGCAAATTGATCACTGTCCTCTTCTGGGAACTTTTCACTTGTCCGGCTTTACAGAGAGATTATCATAGAAAGAGTGGTGGTCATGCTCAATTACCTGCTTCAGTTCCTGCAAATGAGTGAACTTAGATATTGTGATTGGCAATTGTGCAGTGTACAAACTGCGTGGTTCACCAATTGGAGAACTCATTCTCCTCCTCTGTGGAAGTTCTTCCCACCCTGCTGTGTGTTCCAATTTGTAATTTATTCTTCCATCAGGTAAGTACTGCAGTTGGCGGATATCTGTCACTACAGGGTCGCCAGATTTTCTTCCAGGCCGTAATGATGGGAGGTTTGATTTATGCTCAAAATCCTTAAAGAAACTGAAGTCGACACTTTTCACATTGTATGGTTTCGTGGGTCTGGCTTGCCTCATTCTTGCTATATAATCCATGGGCGAATTAATTGGTGGAGAGAAGTAGTGCTCTAGAGTGGCATGGACACTATCACATTCCATCATAGTGTGCCCCTTTTCCAGATACAGTTGTTCCACGGTGATGTTCTTAGATCTAGCGGCATTACTTAAGGCGCTGGCTAAAAACTTGTTCCTATTCTGATAATTACAGCCATCAGAAATTAAGGTAACCTTATTGGTTGGAGGTGGCAAATTTTCAATGAAATTAACTATGCATGATGTAAATTCATTTGCACTTACACCACCATTGCCCTCGTGCCATACATAAAGTGTAACATCACCGTTTCTTAGATCATAAATTGTGAAATTGTGTACTTGAAGTTTCTGTCTGTAGTATGTCTTGGATGCTAGCAACTTAGGACACAACAGAACACTTTGATGATCCATTGTTACCACAACATGATAATCAGTACTGGCCTCCTTAGCTTTATTCTTCGCTTCCCGAGCCTCGTCTTTCCTTAGGAGGTGTTTTTGATATTCTTCTTCTTCTACTTGACCAACTTTATATGCACAGCAAATGTCGCACTGGTCTTTTTTTGGCAGATGAATATCAATTTTGTCTTCTTCCGACGTATCCATGAAAAGGGTTCTACAGCTCGGAGATTTGTTGTTTTCGTCACACCATTCCTTGTAGACTGAAAACATATGTAATTTTGATCGAAAAGTTGGCTCAACGTATACCTTTTTCGTGGACTTTCGACAATAATGGCTGGGAACTTTAGGTAAAACTCCAAGCCACTCACGAATTGTCTTCTTGTCTTCAATTTTCTTTTTCTTCTTGATGGACATAGGTACATCCTGCTTTTCTTGGGCACGTTTCTTCAATGGACTGCTTTGGGCATCGGTGTCTGAATTATCTGCTCCCTTACCAGTAGAAGTTGAAATATGTTCGACGTCCTTTACATGTGTCCATCTCTTGTAACTGTCCTCACCAATTCCCAAAGTGTTTACGAAAAATGTTCGGCAAATGTATATCATGATCTACGTTCTTTCTTTTGATTGTCGCCTGCTGTTTCTTTGCGCCTCCTGAGAACATTCCTAGTGGTGACAAGCCCTCTGATGTATGCCTTCTTTTCAGCCCAGGATGGAATCTGCCAGAAATCTTTGAACAATTGACATCGGTGCTCCTCGTTGATTGTACCGCAAAGGAACGTCTTCTGTGTCTTCTCTATAAGTTCTTTATGTTTGCATCTGTTACCTAATTTTCTTGCCTGTTTTGTGATTACTTTAGCCTTTTGCTGTAAGCCTAAGTAAGGCTTGCCAAAGATTCTATTTGAACGGGATTTTTCTTTTGCTTTGTGGTTTAGTCTCTTCTCTGCGCTTACATTTCGTATATCAGGATTACCAACAGACATTTCGGAATGATCCAGCGCCTCACTCGCAGTTTTCGTACCTTCGTTAGACGTATCTTCGGTTTTCGATGTCCCTCTATTTTTTTGAGAGTTCAGTATATTTTGGAGATCATCTTCTTCTACATTCCACTTAATGGAAGACATGTCATGTAGATCTTCTAAATCTGAAATAAATGATTTAATATTAGAACACAGCTTTTATCCTTCGTGTGGCTCCATTTGTCAACGTCACAGATTTTACACTAGTTGCTTTGTACTCGTATTAGTCACAATTTTATGTTTAAGTAGAAGGCTTGTAAAACTTCAAACATACCTATTATAGGGCAGGCGATTTCCATTGCCTCCACATTTCTTGCTGTGCTGGTAGAGTCATTATCAGACATCGCCGCTATGGATGCAGTAAGTTCTTCTAGATGAAAGGGAAATGAGGATTATTTTGTAGATAAATTTTAGAGGCCATATGACTATTTGTTTACCAATAATGCAACATTCATATTGAACATAGTTTCTATGATATCCATGTGTTTTAAGTTGGTATTGTAATTCATACGTACCTGCTGCAGAACTTGTAACATCCATCACGTCGTCCAATATTTCTTCCATGGTAGGGGTGTCGTCATTTCCATAGTGATTTGTCTCTGTTGTGGGTTTTACAAATGCACCTGCAGTATATTAAAGGAAATAAAACGATCATACTACTGTCATCTTACAATCCATAGTAGTTGTTATTTAAATGTGCATAGAGTAGGGATAGCCTTTGTGTTTTTGGTATTTTAAGATTTGCAATGCATCATGGTTTCATCACTGTTTATTAATTGACTTACCTTTGTCTGACTGATAATCTTTTGTAAATATCTCCAATGCCATTTGTAGAATCTTCTTTCCACGGCTGAACATTCCTCTTCACAATAAAGTTCCTGCAGCAATAATAGTAGAAGCGGCTGAAAAAGATCTGACGTCTACTTGTTCAATCTGGCGCCATACAGAGTAAACAATCCCTATAGAGTTGTCATTGTCGAGCAGAAGGCGGAAAAGTATAACACTAACGTGTTCGACTCAACACATAGGAGATATTTCCCGGTAGCGTGAACAGTGTGGACCAAGGTATAATACTCCTATGTGTCCTTCAAGCACATAGGAGATTTTCCCCAGCAACAAAAATGCTAAGCGATATAAGAGGTGATATATTTTGTGAAATTTAACCCATTTAATATTTTCTAACACATTGGAGGTTTTGCCACTTCGTAATGGGAGCCATTCTGAATCTCTTGGTGCTAAAATCTCATTTTCACAAATTCTGACACATAGGAGGTTTTTTCCCGGCAACGACGATAATTTCCTCCCTTTCTCTGTAATAATTATTCTGTTTGTATAAATGGATCATTAGCATCAGCGGCAAATTTAAGCAATAAGTTCAATTCAATTCAATTCAATTCAATTCAATTCAATTCAATTCAATTCAATTCAATTCAATTCAATTCAATTCAATTCAATTCAATTCAGTTCAATTCAATTCAGTAAAGCGTTCGTGTTCGATTGGGCGAGTTGGCTACGCGATTTGCATTACGTAGTTATGAGGTTGAATTTGGGCGACAGTGGTTAGAACCCCACTGTCAGCATCCCTGAAGATGGTTTTCCATGGTTTCCTATTTTAACACGGGAAAGTAACCTTAATTAAGGCCACGCTCACTTTCTTCCCAGTCATGTCCCTGTCCTATCCTATTGTCTCAATAAAAGTCGGCGCGTCGTAAAATATATAGCGTTCGTATTCGTTTCTGTATTTTTAATAAGCTGAGGCTAAAATTGGGAATTGTTCTATATTTCAAATAAGTTATTTGCCTGTTGGTTTGTTGTAAAACATGTACGTCAGTCGTGAGGAAATCTGTGCATTCAAAGCAACATTGTAACGAATGATTACGTTACATCTACCTGAATAATCATTAAAGCTTACCTAATTCATTTTTGAAGGGCTATGTGTGAAGGTATTCATGCGGTATGAGCGATAATGCAGTTGAAGTGATAAAAGGCATGATAATTTACCCCTTAGATTTCCTCATTCAGTTAACTGTTAGGAAGTAAATTTGGAAGGGAATTAACTTTTGAACAACTTCTGTATTTTGACTAGTGCAGAAACTGCTGTCAGAATTTAAGAACCCTTGGAAATACCTCAGAGAAGTACGGGATGTGTAATATTGTTCTTGTTTCCTTCGTTCTTCAGCAAGAAAAGCTCTTCTGATTCTCGGCATTTTTACTTTATGGTAACGTATATTGCTGAGTACTTGGAAGGGAGACTTACATCTTCGGTATATATCCCCCTCTAGCTACCAAGCTGTATAAAAGTGGAGCAAACTTGTACATTTCCTTTGCATTTAAAGCACCTCTAGAATGCTTGTGTCTAGCAACGTGCCTTCCGTCGTATTAATAAATGTGACTCTAAAGTAGAAAAGTGGCAGAGCTGATATCGCCAACAACTTCATCGCTGGGAAAAGCAGAGTACACCTCCGAGGAACGAGAATCTCCCAGGTGGCCACCAAGTACTGAAATATAAGCAACAAGTGGAGTTGGCAGTGGAAGTCGAGGAAATGTGTCGAGCTCCTTGAATATGACGCTCATATTCTCCTGTGGTCAGACGGTAATAAGTTACTTAAACTTCAGATAAATGCCTGCCGGGAGAAGATTACCTGGCAAGAACTTTGTTACAGGAACGTGCTACGTGGTACAGTGTTTAATTCATAATCATGAACCATTTTTGTTTTATTGTACGTATGTTAATTGCAGCTGTTTTATATTTTGCCTAGCAGAAGTAGTTAATGTTTTCTCGTTTCACCTAGAAGGACGTGGGTTTGATTTCCTTTCGGAGAGTAAAAAAAGTAAAACGAAACTTCCACTTTTGAGGCACGCGGCCCCGTTCATCCCACTTAAGAAATGAGTACCAGGTTAATTCCATGGGCCAGGCATTGAGCCAACTTTGTGTCTAGTTTATGGTTAGTGGAAAGACAAAGTGAGACTATTATCAGGATTATGGAATGTGGGACTGTTGCTCTCTTTCCTGCTCGGTATTATTATATGGATTTGAATGCACCACTTTCTAGCCCCTTCAACCTACAGTATCTTAAATTCGTGGAAGAGCCGGAATTCGAACTCAGATCAACGACACATGAAGCTACTACGCAGGGTTCATCTCCATCGCTGAGTAGCCAGTGTTTTGGTTCTCGAGTCTCGGTGTCCCAGGTTCAATTCCCGGCAGGTTCGTGGAATTTTAATTGTAAACGGTTAATTTCCTTGGCTTGCTAACTGGGTATTTGTGTTGTCAACAATATCCGTGCGAACTCGAATACCATACACAACAGTACCTTTCATCACAGTAACACGTAGTTTCCCATACACACCGGGCAATTCCCACTCTCACCGGAGGGTCTGCCTTACAAGGGCAGCTGTAATAGCCACATGAATTTATCATCACCTTCTTGTGCAGAGAAAAAAATGGTTTGTCCCGTGCCTGGACGCGTCCATCCCCAGGTATTAACGTAGTGAGCCCCAGACCAATACACCCGTCCAGAAGTGCAGATCGCTTGTAAAGTTTTCGACTTGCTGTTAAAGAATCGAATCAACATGAATTTTAGTGAATCAAGTATGCCCGTAAAGTAACGGCGGATTATTATTATTATTATTATTATTATTATTATTATTATTATTATTATTATTATTATTATTATTATTATTATTATTATTATTATTATTTCCCTTCTCGTATAGGCCAGCTAAGGAACACGATATTCAACTATTGCGTTCGGGTTGGGTCTTGATGTTTGCCCAGTAACTGTGCATCCTCTGGCTGTGTTGGTCCCTCCTCTCCTATGTCCAGAGGATACCTATTTTCTTTCTTGATGATGCTTTCTTTTTGCTACTTGCTTTACGTCGCACCGACACAGATAGGACTTATGACGACGATGGGATAGGAAAGGCCTAGGACTGAGAAGGAAGCGGCCGTTGCCTTAATTAAGGTACAGCCCCAGCATTTGCCTGGTGTGAAAATGGGAAACCACGGAAAACCATCCTCAGGACTGCCGACAGTGGGGTTCGAACCCACTATCTCCCGGATGCAAGCTCATAGCTGCGGCCCCTAACCGTACGGGCAACTCGCCCGATTCTTGATGATGATGATGATTTCTTTATTATTATTATTATTATTATTATTATTATTATTATTATTATTATTATTATTATTACCGGTAGTAGTAGCATCTGTGTGCGGGCGCAATTGTGGTCTTCGTGCTAGACACAGTAGGCTCATTCAACACGAGTTGAACGTAATCGTACAGCTAGAACAATAGCTTATGGGTTATTAATGTGCATAGTTTGGGAAACACTATGAATCTGTCAATACACATGAGTTCCGTATGAAAAGTGAGAAGTGTTTGGAAACATGTGTCTTACGAATCATTCGTAACTTCGTTCAAGTTCTACAGATAAAATTAAGGCGTTCTAGAATAGGCTTGTTTCGTGGTGAAAAGGTTTATTACACAAAGTTATATATTTTGCTTTTCTGCAGTCCTCTCATTGTACATATTATATGCACGCGAAGTTTTGTTACTGATATTAACTGAAGCTTTCATATATTGATCTTCGTTGTCATGAATTATTATTACCATAACAGCTTAACATCCAGCTGGCCAATGTTAGCAACCCGGCTGTACCAGTTTATTGGGCTGGATTCGGGTGTACTCACCACGGGTATAAAACAATCTTTTCAACTCAGTTCACGAAGGTCCTTGGAGGAGTGGAAGGGAAAGGCTTCCATCACCTGTAACCCGGCACTAAAGACTGGTTCTACCATCCACCGGTTAATGGATCAGGTTACATACCGCGTAGGATGTTATTTCCGTACGATAATGATAACTGGGCCAGCAAAATAAAACTCACAAGGAGACTTTTGCTAACATGTTCCAACTGATATGATTCATTTTTATTACACATGAGGGTCACGCGCAGAACTTTGATCGGTTGAAATTGCAAGGTCCAATTCGGAACCAGTTCCGAGTAATTGGAGCTTGAAGATTTTGAAGGTGCTTCTCATGACTATCACGTGGCAGATTCCTACAACGAAAGTGCTCTCCGCTTCACACACACACTGATCCATCCTGTACGGAATTAATAAACATTTTGAAGTATAATCAAGGATTACCCCCTCGATGCCATAGATCGGGGGTCACAAATTACTTGTTGGTATACGAATTATGTTGTACATCATCGTCGTCTTCTCCTTTGATTATATTTGGGCTGGAGTTACATGAGGGAAGAGAGAAAAACTACACAAGATGGCTGAGTGACTCCTACCGTAGAAGCGCTCGCCATCTGATCCCAACTTGATGGGTTGAAACCTGGCTCTTTCCGGTCGATTTTGAAGGAGCTCATGTTTGTAGATTTTCAAGCAGGTTAATGATCTTCAGTTATTATCCTTAGAGCAACTGTTTCGTGGTTTTGTTTCCCTTTGCGAACACTGATTCATCTTATTGTGGAGTAATTGTTAAGCCCACCACGGGGCAACAGTGTACGAACACCTTAAAGCGGGGTCACCCAATGTGTTGCCTAGTGTAGTTTAAAGGGTCTGGTACAGGTTACTATGGTAACATTTTAACAATAATCAATTTTTTCCCCTTCAAAACCTCAACAGTTACAGCAATGAAATTTTGTGCACATGAAACACTGGCATTATTTTACATGAAAAAAGCATTACCATCATGTTAAAAAATAATTTGCGTATTAAAAATAATCAAAATTGTGGTTGTTCATCATACAAGGCTGCAGCGTTTTAGTGATAACTCCTGTAATTTTCAACATTTCTAGGTACTGGTAATTTTATTTTATTGAAAGCGTATCTCTAGAAATACAAGTACTTTCAGTAACATACCTTATCAAATAATGTTTTTACTTTCAGTTTAGTGGCACGGTTCAGACAAACGCATCAAGATTAAAGGATTATTGATATATTGATATATACCTATTTCTATTCCTGTTTATGGAAACAAGGAAGTTGGTGAGGCTTTTTCCACGATCACCACCAATATTGCTGATGTGGCATCTGCTTTAGTTTTTTGAAGGAGCCGAACCCTTCGCTAACAAACGTGTTCAGGCTAGGCTGTTTCACTTCTGTAATAGTGTGGGGGCCCTGTTGTCTCTTAAGCTGAGCGAAGGACATTCTAGTATGGCTAAATCCTTGTGCCAGCGTATTTCTGAGCTCTCTAGGAAAGTGAAGCAATTGTTGTCTGGGTTCGTTAGTTGAAGGAGTTAGTGGCCCATAAACGTAAGAGGATCCAAATAAGTCTTCAGATAGTGGGGAACCGGTTGCGGAACAATAGTCATCTGCCCCATCTGAACAGATAGCTCATGCCCACGTCTCACCAACCGCGACAATACGCTGCAGAAATGCGTCTCCTTCGTTGCGGTATCTGTCAAGGTGGATGCCAGCCAGTGCGTACCGGTGCCATTTCTTACCGTCGATGAGTTGATGTGGAACCCAACGGGACAAAAATTTTCTCGTGTTAAGACATTTCATCTTCTCAATGTAAAAGGAAATCATCATGGTGGTGTTGCAAACAGTCAAGCTCATGGGGAGGAGGAAAATGATGTTGGTGAAATTATGCTTGAGGAAGTGGAAAGGATAGTAAATAAACTCCATTGTCATAAGGCAGCAGGAATAGATGAAATTAGACCTGAAATGGTGAAGTATAGTGGGAAGGCAGGGATGAAATGGCTTCATAGAGTAGTAAAATTAGCGTGGAGTGTTGGTAAGGTACCTTTAGATTGGACAAAAGCAGTAATTGCACCTATCTATAAGCAAGGGAACAGGAAGGATTGCAACAACTATCGAGGTGTCTCATTGATTAGTATACCAGGCAAGGTATTCACTGGCATCTTGGAAGGGAGGGTACGATCAATGGTGCAGAGGAAGATGGATGAAAACCAGTGTGGTTTCAGACCACAGCGAGGCTGTCAGGATCAGATTTTCAGTATGCGCCAGGTAATTGAAAAATGCTACGAGAGGAATAGGCAGTTGTGTATATGTTTCGTAGATCTAGAGAAAGCATATGACAGGGTACCGAGGGAAAAGATGTTCGCCATACTGGGGGACTATGGAATTAAAGGTAGATTATTAAAATCAATCAAAAGCATTTATGTTGACAATTGGGCTTCAGTGAGAATTGATGGTAGAATGAGTTCTTGGTTCAGAGTACTTACAGGAGTTAGACAAGGCTGTAATCTTTCACCTTTGCTGTTCGTAGTTTACATGGATCATCTGCTGAAAGGTATAAAATGGCAGGGAGGGATTCAGTTAGGTGGAAATGTAGTAAGCAGTTTGGCCTATGCTGACGACTTGGTCTTAATGGCAGACTGTGCCGAAAGCCTGCAGTCTAATATCTTGGAACGTGAAAATATGTGCAATGAGTATGGTATGAAAATTAGCCTTTCGAAGAATAAATTGATGTCAGTAGGTAAGAAATTCAACAGAATTGAATGTCAGATTGGTGATACAAAGCTAGAACAGGTCGATAATTTCAAGTATTTAGGTTGTGTGTTCTCCCAGGATGGTAATATAGTAAGTGAGATAGAATCAAGGTGTAGTAAAGCTAATGCAGTGAGCTCGCAGTTGCGATCAGCAGTATTCTGTAAGAAGGAAGTCAGCTCCCAGACGAAACTATCTTTACATCGGTCTGTTTTCAGACCAACTTTGCTTTACGGGAGCGAAAGCTGGGTGGACTCAGGATATCTTATTCATAAGTTAGAAGTAACAGACATGAAAGTAGCAAGAATGATTGCTGGTACAAACAGGTGGGAACAATGGCCGAAGGGTACTCGGAATGAGGAGATAAAGGCTAATTTAGGAATGAACTCGATGGATGAAGCTGTACGCATAAACCGGCTTCGGTGGTGGGGTCATGTGAGGCGAATGGAGGAGGATAGGTTACCTAGGAGAATAATGGACACTGTTATGGGGGGTAAGAGAAGTAGAGGGAGACCAAGACGACGATGGTTAGACTCGGTTTCTAACGATTTAAAGATAAGAGGTATAGAACTAAATGAGGCCACAACACTAGTTGCAAATCGAGGATTGTGGCGACGTTTAGTAAATTCTCAGAGGCTTGCAGACTGAACGCTGAAAGGCATAACAGTCTATAATGGTAATGTATGTATGTATGTATGTATGTATGTATGTATGTATGTATGTATGTATGTATGTAAGACATTTCGTCAGTATGTACCACACCGTTTGGTGACTGAAATGAACGTCTGCGGATAATTCCCTGACAGTCCATCGATGGTTAATTGAAACAATACCATTCACGATAACAATCTCATCTTGAGGAATGGACGGCCGACCTACGCGGTGCAAATCCTCAGTATCATTCCGACCTGCACGAAATGAATTGACCCATCCTGCAACCGTCCTATAAGGTAATTCATTCTCACCACAGGCTGCACGTAATCCTCGACAACTTTCTGATGCATTTTTGCCACGGAAAACATCTATTTTAATCCACGAACGCTGATCACCTTCTGAAAACGTGCTTTAGGGCGGTGAAACGACACTATTCACACTTCAACGCCACACAGCAACAACACTTCCAACTGGATGCCCGTTAAATGCACAATACACTTCGACAACAGTGCGACCTGATCGCTCCCATATTCTATTTGTGCATGCCAGATCTTGTGCGAGTGTCTTGACTACGTTGCCACTACTTTATTTACATCCCTAGTATTATTGTTACAAATACATTCAGTTATGAGAAATGTATATCTACCAATGCATTCCTTTATACATGTATCGAAATATCCCTCCATCGAGGCTAATCAATCAACCAGTCAATCAATGTGGAAATATTAAAATATTCTCTCCCTTACGAGACGTTTGGTGAAGACGGGGAGTCATCATTTCTTCAACTAAATAGTCATATCTCGATGTGCTAAAGAGGCCAGTTCGATGAGAATGCAATGAGCCTGTCTGCGGGGCGTCTTGCTAATCTGTGTTTGGTCAACAGCTCGACACCTGCCTGAGGCAGGGTTGTTTGAACTGGATCTGTACCCATCGCCCTCTCATGTATGCTCCTGTCATTGACCACACACAGGCGGAAAATCAAACCGCAGCAAGAGCGCTATACTGACTGGATGCCTTTCGTTGTTAACCGTAATTTCAAGGATGAGCTAAATATTTTATTTTAATGAAAATCATACAACAGAGAACAAGTCTCCAATTACAGTATAATTTACAAATTTAAACTTTAAAAGTACATATACTAATTAATTGTCTTATTGATGACTAGCAAGATACCCGTGCTTCGCTACGGTATTATACTGAAATTTATAATTGAATGCTTATTGTTTTAGATATATAATCCGCCGAAATTCGCGATCTGACTCGTTTTCTGCGAGAATCCTCCAAAATTCCCGATCTGACTCGTTTTCTATTATTTTACAGCACGTTTCCTCCCATTTTTCAATATTCCTTTCCAACAATCGATTTCGTACTTCCCGGGCTAGGCTCAGGTATTCCTCCTGGTCAGTTGGGTCCGTAAATCTTTGCCATCTTTTCCGTTAATCATTTTTAATATGGATAAAATCCTTCAGGAGATCCGGCGTGGTGTCATATTGGGTGATTTGGCGGCACTGAACCCGCGGCCGGACTGCATTCTTAGTCATTACCCGTCCAGGAGCCGTTGCCAGCGCGGTCCGCACATTTGACGACGGTCCGGAACATTATTTTTATTATTATTATTATTATTATTATAATTATTATTATTATATGTTGCTGGGATGGCTGATGACAGGGAAAACCGGAGTATCCGGAGAAAAACCTATCCCGCCTCCGTTTTGTCCAGCACGAATGTCACATGGAGTGACCGGGATTTGAACCACGGAACCCAGCTTTGAGAGGCCGGAGCGGTGCCGCCTGAGCAACGGAGGATCCTTATAAGTACATTAATAACAGTAAAATCAATTGGTCTCACCTCCTTCTACACCCCACCGCCGTTAAGTTTATTTACCGCCAACCCCCCCCCCAAAAAAAAAATTAAAAGAAGGCTTGTTTCTATGTTTAAGGGAGATTCCATACACCAATGTTCACGTCTAGTACCTTCAGTTTTGAGATATAAGTATCCCCATAAAAGTAATTTACTTTTTTCACTTCATTTCACACTACCCCCCCACCTAAGTGAACTTTCCCGAAAAAAATACTTGTTTCTTTAATAGTAAAGGATCTTCTAAATACCAATTATCACGACTCTAACTTCTTCAGTTTTTGATCTATGTGTCCTCATGAAAGGAATTCAACTCCTTTACACTCCCGCCCTCCAAGATGGTTTCCCGCCCAAAACGCGTTTTTCTTTGTTTTTAAAGGAGATCCAAATACGAATTTTCACATCTATATATATATAAAATAACTTGTCCTGACTGACTGATTCATCATCGCCGAGCCAAAACTACTGGACATAAAGAGATGAAATTTTGGGGATATATTCATATTAAGACGTAGGTGCTCGCTAAGAGAGGATTTTGGGATATTCCTTCGCTAAGGGGGTGAAAACGGGGGTGAAATTTTAAAATGAGTTGCTCTATATCTCAAAACTTTAAAAGTTTACAGATGTAAAAATTGGTATTTAGAATCGTCTTTAAAAATAAGGAAACACGTATTTTTTTGTTTTCAGAAAATCCCAATAGGAGGGGTGAAAAAGGGTGAAAATGGGGAAAATGGGTTGAATGCCTTTAATCAGGATACCGGTACCTATATCTCAGAAACTGAAGATATTACAGACCTGAAAATTGGTACGTTTGATCTCTTTTAAAAATAAAGAAACACGTATTTTTTTGTTTTTGGAAAATCCAATTAATGGGAGGGTGAAAAGGGGGTGAATTTTTAAAATGAGTGAATCTATATCTCCAAACTTTTAAAGTTTGCAGCTGTAAAAATTGGTATTTAGAACCTTCCTTAAAAATAAAGGAACACGTATTTTTTTGTTTTCAGAAAATCGCAATAGGAGGGATGAAAAAGGGTGAAAATGTGGGGAAATGGGTTGAATGCCTTTAATCAGGATACCGGTACTTATATCTCAGAAACTGAAGATGTTACAGACCTGAAACTTGGTACTTTTGATCTCTATTCAAAATAAAGAAACACGTATTTTTTTGTTTTTGGAAAATCCAATTAATGGGAGGGTGAAAAGGGGGCGAATTTTTAAAATGAGTGAATTTATATCTCCAAACTTTTAAAGTTTGCAGATGTAAAAATTGATATTTAGAATCTTCATTAAGAATAAAGAAACACGTATTTTTTGGTTTTTTGAAAATCGCAATAGGAATCGTAAAAATGGGTGAAAAAGGGGTTGAATGCCTTTAATGAGGCTACTTATATCTCAGAACCTGAAGATATTACAGACCTGAAAATTGATGTTTGGGATCTCTTTAAAAAATAAAGAATCACGTATTTTTTTGTTTTTCGAAAATCCAATTAATGGGGGGGGGGGTGAAAAGGGGGTGATTTTTTAAAATGAGTGTATCTATATCTCAAAACTTTTAAAGTGTATGGATGTAAAAATTGGTATTTAGAATCTCCTTTAAAAATAAAGAAACGCGTAATCTTTGGTTCTCGGAAAATCCCAATAGGAAGGGTGTAAAAGGGTGAATAATGGGTTGAATGCCTTTAATGAGGCTTCTTATATTTCAGAACCTGAAGATATTACAGACCTGAAAATTGGTATGTGGTATCTACTTTAAAAGTAAAGAAACACGTATTTTTTCGTTTTTTGAAGATATAAATATTGGGGGTTGAAAGTGGGGGGTGAATTTTTAGAAATGAGTGTGTTTACATCTTAAAACTTAAAAATTTACAGATGTAAAAATTGGTAGTTAGAATCTCCTCTAAAAATAAAGGAACACGTATTTTTTTGTTTCCTGTAAATCCCAATAGGAGGGGTGTAGAAGGGTGAAAAATGGGTTGAATGCCTTTAATGAGGATACTTATATTTCAGAACCTGAAGATATTACAGAACCGAAAATTTGTATATGGGACCTCCTTTAAAAATAAAGAAACACGTATTTTTTAGTTTTTGGAAATCCAATTAATGGCGGTTAAACAGGAGTGACAAATTGGGTGAATTTTTTGAAAGACTATATCTACAGAATATCTTGGAAACGTAAAATGTTACAGACGTAAAAAGTGGGTGTTTGGAATCTCCTGTAAATGTAAAGAAACATAGCTGATTTGTTTTTGGAAATCCACCTAAGGGGAACTCAAAAGTGGTGAAATTTTAAAATGAGAATTTTTACAGTATATCTAAAAAAACTTAACATGTTACAGAAGTGAAAAATGGTATTTTTTATCTCTATTAAACATAACGAATCGTGTATTTTTATTTTTCGGAAATACCACTTGGGTGGTGGGGGGTGGGTAAGAGTGACTGAAAATGGTGTTGAATTCTTTTAATTAGGCTACTGATATCTCAAAAATGAAGATGTTACAGACGTGAAATTCGATATTTGCAATCTGCTTTAAAAGTAAAGAAACACGTATTCTCGGAAAATCCAATGAGGGGGGGGGGGTGAAAGTATTGAAAATTTAATTGACTTAATTGTATGAGAATGCAAACATCTAATAAAAACTAAAGTTGTTACAGACGTGAAAATTCGTATTTAGATCTCCTTTAAAAACAAAGAAAAACGCGTTTCGGTGGGGAAACCATCTTGGAGGGTGGGAGTGTAAAGGAGTTGAATTCCTTTCATGACGACACATAAATCAAAAGCTGAAGAAGTTAGAGTCGTGATAATTGGTATTTAGAAGATCTTTTACTATTAAAGAAGCAAGTATTTTTTGCGGGAAAATTCACTTACGGGTGGGGGGGAGTAGTGTGAGATGAAGTGAAAAAAATAAATTATTTTTATGGGGATACTTATATCTCAAAACTGACGGCAATAGACGTGAACATTGGTGTTTGGAATCTCCTTTAAACATAAAGAAACAAGCCTTCTTTTAATTTTTTTTTGGGGGGGGGGGTTTGCCGGTAAATAAACTTAACGGCGGTGGGGTGTAGAAGGAGGTGAACCCATTGATTTTACTGTTCTTAATGTACTTATAAGTATCCTCCTTTGCTAAGGCGGCAGCGCGCGGGCCTCTCTCACAGCTGGGTTCCGTGGTTCAAATCCCGGTCACTCCATGTGACATTCGTGCTGGAAAAAACGGAGGTGGGACAGGTTTTTCTCCGGATACTCCGGTTTTCCCTGTCATCAGCCTTTCCAGCAACACATAATAGTAATAATAATAATAATAATAATAATAATAATAATAATAATAATAATAATAATGTTCCGGACCGTCGTCAAATGTGCGGATCGCGCTGGAAACGGCTCCTGGACGGGTAATGACTAAGAATGCAGTCCGGCCGCGGGTTCAGTGCCGCCAAAGCACCCAATATGACACCACGCCGGATCTCCTGAAGGATTTTATACATATTAAAATGATTATAGGAAAAGATGGCAAAGATTTACGGAGCCAACTGACCGGGAAGAATACCTGAGCCTAGCCCGGGAAGTACGAAATCGATTGCTGGAAAGGAAGATTGAAAAATGGGAGGAAACGTGCCGTAATCTAATAGAAAACGAGTCAGATCGGGAATTTTGGTGGATTCTCACAGAAAACGAGTCAGATCGCGAATTTCGGCGGATTATATATCTAAAACAATAAGCATTCAATTATAAATTTCAGTACAATACCGTAGCGAAGCACGGGTATCTTGCTAGTCTATATATATAAAATAACTTGTCCTGACTGACTGACTGCCTGATTCATCATCGCAGAGCCAAAACTACTGGACGTAAAGAAATGAAATTTTGGGGATATATTCATATTAAGATGTAGGTGCTCGCTAAGAGAGGATTTTTGGATATTCCTTCGCTAAGGGGGTGAAAAGAGGGGTGAAATTTTAAAATGAGTGTGTCTATATCTCGAAAGTTTAAAAGTTTACAGATGTAAAAATTGGTATTTAGAATCTTCTTTAAAAATAAGGAAACACGTATTTTTTTGTTTTCAGAAAATCCCAATAGGAGGGGTGAAAAGGGGTGAAAATGGGGAAAATGGGTTGAATGCCCTTAATCAGGATACCAGTACTTATATCTCAGAAATTGAAAATATTACAGACCTGAAAATTGGTACTTTTGATCTCTTTTAAAAATAAAGAAACACGTATTTTTTTGTTTTTGCAAAATTCAATTAATGGGAGGGTGAAAAGGGGGTGAATTTTTAATATGAGTGAATCTATTTCTCCAAACTTTTAAACTTTGCAGATGTAAAAATTGGTATTTAGAATCTTCATTAAACATAAAGAAACAAGAATTTTTTTGTTTTCGGAAAATCGCAATAGGAGGGGTGAAAAGGGGTGAAAAAGGGATTGTATGCCTTTGATGAGGCTACTTATATTTCAGAAACTGAAGATATTACAGACCTGAAAATTGGTTTTTAGGATCTCCTTTAAAAATAAAGAAACACGTATTTTTTTGTTTTTGAAAAATCCAGTTAATGGGGGGGTGAAAAGGGGGTGATTTTTTAAAATGAGTGTATCTATATCTCAAAACTGTTACAGTTTATAGATGTAAAAAATTGGTATTTAGAATCTCCTTTAAAAATAAATAAACACTTATTCTTTTGTTTTCGGAAAATCCCAATAGGAAGGGTGTAAAAGGGTGAATAATGGGTTGAATGCCTTTAATGAGGCTACTTATATTTCAGAACCTGAAGCTATTACAGACCTGAAAATTGGTATTTGGGATCTACTTTAAATATAAAGAAACACATATTTTTTCGTTTTTGGAAAATCCAAATATTGAGGGGTGAAAAGGGGGGTGAATTTTTTAAAATGAATGTATCTACATCTTAAAACTTTAAAATTTACAGATGTAAAAATTGGTAGTTAGAATCTCCTCTAAAAATAAACGAACACGTATTTTTTTGTTTCCTGTAAATCCCAATAGGAGGGGTGTAAAAGGGTGAAAAATGGGTTGAATGCCTTTAATGAGGATACATATATCTCAGAAACGGAAGATATTACAGAACTGAAAATTTGTATATGGGATCTCCTTTAAAAATCAAGAAACACGTATTTTTTTAGTTTTTGGAAAATCCTATTAATGGCGGTTAAACAGAAGTGACAAATTGGGGTGAATTTTTTGAAAGATTATCTTGGAAACGTAAAATGTTACAGACGTAAAAAGTGGGTGTTTGGAATCTCCTGTAAATGTAAAGAAACATAGGTGATTTGTTTTAGGAAACTCCATTTAAGGGGAACCCTAAAAGGGTGAAATTTTAAAATGAGAATTTTTACAGTATATCTAAAAAAACTTAACATGTTACAGACGTGAAAAATGGTATTTTTATCTCTATTAAACCTAAAGAAACGTGTATTTTTAATTTTCAGAAATACCACTTGGGTGGAGGGGGGGGTGAAAGTGACTGAACATGGTGTTGAATTCTTTTAATTAGGCTACTGTTATCTTAAAAATGAAGATGTTACAGACGTGAAATTTGATATTTGCAATCTGCTTTAAAAGTAAAGAAACATGTATTCTCGGAAAATCCAATGAAGCGGGGGGAGGGTGTGAAAGAATTGAAAAATTAATTGACTTTAATTGTATGAGAATATATACATCTAATAAAAACTAAAGTTGTTACAGACGTGAAAATTCGTATTTGGATCTCCTTTAAAAACGAAGAAAAACGCGTATTGGGGGGGGGGGGGGGAAACCATCTTGGGGGGTGGAAGTGTAAAGGAGTTGAATTCCTTTCATGAGGACACATAAATCAAAAAGTGAAGAAGTTAGAGTCGTGATAATTGGTATTTAGAAGATCCTTCACTATTAAAGAAACAAGTATTTTTTTCGGGAAAATTCACTTAGGGGGGGGGGGGGAGTAGTTTGAAATGAAGTGACAAAAGTAAATTATATTTATGGGGATACTTATATCTCAAAACTGAAGGTAATAGACGTGAAAATTGGTGTTTGGAATCTCCCTTAAACATAAAGAAACACGCGTTCTTTTAATTGGGGGGGGGGGGGGTTGGCAGTAAAAACTAACGGCGGTGGGGTGTAAAAGGAGGTGAGACCAATTGATTTTACTGTTCTTAATGTACTTATAAGGATCCTCCGTTGCTCAGGCGGCAGCGGGCCGGCCTCTCACAGCTGGGTTCCGTGGTTCAAATCCCGGTCACTCCATGTGACATTCGTGCTGGACAAAACGGAGGCGGGACAGGTTTTTCTCCGGATACTCCGGTTTTCCCTGTCATCATTCATCCCAGCAACACATAATAGTAATTATAATAATAAGAATAAGAATAAGAATAACATTAATAATAATAATAATAATAATAATAATAATAATAATAATAATAATAATAATAATAATAATAATAATAATAATAATGTTCCGGACCGTCGTCAAATGTGCGGACCGCGCTGGAAACGGCTCCTGGACGGGTAATGACTAAGAATGCAGTCCGGCCGCGGGTTCAGTGCCGCCAAGGCACCCAATATGACACCACGCCGGATCTCCTGAAGGATTTTATCCAGATTAAAAATGATTATAGGAAAATACGGTCTGGCAAAGATTTACGGACCCAACTGACCGGGAAGAATACCTCAGCCTAGCCCGGGAAGTACGAAATTGATTGCTGGAAAAGAAGATTGAAAAATGGGAGGAAACGTGGCGTAATCTAATAGAAAACGAGTCAGATCGGGAATATTGGTGGATTCTCGCTGAAAACGTGTCAGATCGCGAATTTCGGCGGATTATATATCTAAAACAATAAGCATTCAATTACAAATTTCAGTATAATACCGTAGCGAAGCACGGGTACCTTGCTAGTCTGTAATAACTTTAGTTTTTATTACATGTATGTATTCTCATACAATTAAGAAAATTAATTTTTCAATTCTTTCACACCCCCCCCCCCGCTTCATTGGATTTTTCGAGAATACGTGTATTTTTACTTTAAAAGCAGATTGAAAATATCAAATTTCACGTCTGTAAAATCAGCATTTTTGATATATCAGTAGCCTAATTAACAGAATTCAACACAATTTTCAGTCACTTTTACCCCCTCCTCCACCCAGGTGATATTTCCGAAAACTAAAAATACACGTTTTTTATGTTTAATAGAGATAAAAATACCATTTTTCACTTCTGTAACATGTTAAGTTTTTTAGATATACTGTAAAAATTCTCATTTCAAAATTTCACCCCTTTTGAGTTCCCCTTAAGTGGAGTTTCCAAAAACAAATCACCTATGTTTCTTTACATTTACAGGAGATTCCAAACACCCACTTTTTACGTCTGTAACATTTTACGATTCCAAGATATTCTGTAGATATAGTCTTTCAAAAAATTCACCCCAAATTGTCACTCCTGTTTAACCGCCATTAATTGGATTTTCCAAAAACTAAAAAATACGTGTTTCTTTATTTTTAAAGGAGATCCCATATACAAATTTTCAGTTCTGTAATATGTTTCGTTTCTGAGATATATGTATCCTCATTAAAGGCATTCAACCCATTTTTCCCCCTTTTACACCCCTCCTATTGGGGTTTACAGGGAACAAAAAAAATATGTGTTCCTTTATTTTTAGAGGAGATTCTAGCTTCCAGTTTTTACATCTGTAAATTTTAAAGTTTTAAGATGTAGACACACTCATTTTAAAAAATTCACCCCCCCCCTTTTCACCCCCAATATTCGGATTTTCCAAAAACGAAAATATACGTGTTTCCTTACTTTTAAAGTAGATCCCAAATACCAATTTTCAAGTCTGTAATATCTTCAGGTTCTGAAATATAAGTAGACTCATGAAAAGCATTCGACCCCTTCTTCAACCTTTTCTTCCCTTCTTATTAGGATTTTCCGAAAACAAAATATAAGTGTTTCTTTATTTTTAAAGGAGATTCTAAATACCAATTTTCACATCTATAACCTTTAAAAGTTTTGAGATATAGATACACTCATTTTAAAATATTACCCCGTTTTCACCCCCTCCCTTAATTGGATTTTCCAGAAACAAAAAATACGTGTTTCTTTATTTTTAAAGGAGATCCCAAACACCGATTTTCAGGTCTGTAATATCTTCAGTTTCTGAGATATAAGTAGCCTCATTAAAGGCATTCAACCCTTTTTCCACCCCTTTTCACTCCTCCTATTGCGATTTTCCGAAAACAAAAAAATACGTGTTTCTTTATTTTTAATGAAGATTCTAAATACCAATTTTTACATCTGCAAACTTTAAAAGTTTGGAGATATAGATTCACTCATTTTAAAAATTCACCCCCTTTTCACCCTCCCATTAATTGGATTTTCCAAAAACAAAAAAATACGTGTTTCTTTATTTTTAAAAGAGATCAAAAGTACCAATTTTCAGGTCTGTAATATCTTCAGTTTCTGAGATATAAGTACCGGTATCCTGATTGAAGCCATTCAACCCATTTTTCCCCATTTTCACCCTTTTTCACCCCTCCTATTGGGGTTTTCAGAAAACAAAAAAATACGTGTATCCTTATTTTAAAAGAAGATTCTAAATACCAATTTTTACATCTGTAAACTTTGAAAGTTTTGAGATATAGATACACTCTTTTTAAAATTTCACCCCCCTTTTCACCCCCTTAGCGACGAAATATCTAAAAATCCTCTCTTAGCGAGCACCTACATCTTAATATGAATATATCCCCTAAATTTCATTTCTTCATGTCCAGTAGTTTTGGCTCGGCGATGATGAATCAGTCAGTCAGTCAGTCAGGACAAGTTATTTTATATATATATAGATGATAATGAGATTGGGTTAACAATAAGGAGATATGAAGAAAGAAGCATAATAACAATTACAATAATTAGTACTAAGTTAATTACTAGCTAATTGATCATACTTTAAACTTTTGTTGGTGGCTAAATCATGAGCCTGAGCTGATGGAGAAATTTTTGCTTGTTGCAGTCAAAATCTTCCTTCATATTATTCACGGCCATTCTGTTATACTAATTGCATATTCTGTGCAGTGGTGAGTTATATTGCGGGATGTTTTCAAATTTTCACAGTAGAACGTAAATGAAACTTGTGTTTTCGGCTGAGGTTCAATGAATTTTAATAATGAAAGAAAATACGAATTATCAAGAATGTTATTTATGACCTTGTATATAACTATCATATCGCGTTAGTCTATACGTGATGTAAGAGTCTTGAAATGTGCATCTGTGAGCAGACACTCGTAGTCACATTCAAAGTAAATCCACCACACTTCCTCATGTACAGACATTGCAGGAAACGATTCTGGACTCCTTCTGTTATTTCGATACATTTATATGTTACATGGGTTCCATGTACGAGTATATAAGTAGCGTATTGTAGAGAATAATAATTGTTGTTACTCTACTAAATGGTTTTATATTACTCATGAAAATTCCTAGCATTTTATAAGCGATGTTATCTGTTCTTTCAATATGACTTCGGAATGTTAACTTGGCATCGAATAATATACCAAGATCATTTTATTCTATGACTTTCTTTGAGTTCTCCCCTAGCATCGAGTAAGTGAAAGTTATCGGCACTTTGGCTCTTAAGAAGGAAAGTTTTACACACATATAGATCTTGAACTTTAGGTTTTTTCTTAATGCTCCATTTGCATATGTTATCTACGCATATCACACTGTAGAAGATGAAATACTGACTGGATGCCTTTCCTTGTTAACCGTAATTTTAAGGATGAGTTAAATATTTTATGTTAATGAAAATCATACAACAGAAATCTGATCATCTGCATCAAGTAAGTTTTTGGAATGTATTACAGAATTGCTTCCAGCTTTGAACCTTGTGGGATTTCTGAGAAGCGAGAGAATTATTTGGGTGTATTTCTCGCAACGGTAACGTATTGTGCTCTGTTTTTGAAGTATGAACTGAAAAAGTGAATAAGTGGCTAAGGAAACCCTTTCAAATTTAACTTATTTTGAAGCTGGTTATGATCTACTTTGTGAAATGCAACTTTAAAAATTGTGTATATTACATCCGCCTGAATGCCCTCATCCATGATCTTAGAAATATACTGTGAGAAATTTACTAATTTCCTGATTTCGCATGAGAAGCAATGTGTTTACATAATATAAATTCTTTTTTTTTCAGTGTAGCTGCGCGTAACCATAGGGTCATATTTATGAAGGTACGGTAGCACCCTTGTAAAGATCTGACGCGGGAACTCAGGATTTAGAAGACATTCAAGTAAACGTAGTCAGGCGAGCCATATATTTTATCTTCTGTAATGCACGAAGTCACAGAAGAATGGAGCGGAGATTGGCGGGATATATTATCCCATCGTTGTATAGTGAAAACTTTGAGACATGCAAAAGGCTGGCTGATTCATTGATCTGGCCTGGAATCGAGCGTGCGATTCGAGGATAAACGCCGAGGTCCAGGTGGAAAAATTTAACGGCCTCTTAACGAGAGTTGTTATAAACAGTTTATGAATAGGAAATATGATATCTGAGTGAACTGACAGTAGACATTACTGCACGGCAGTTACATTATGTGATCGAAGATAAAGTTGGATGAAGTAATGGGCCAGCAGGAGCCAAAAGGAATGTGAGAGGGTGAAGGTACCCCAGGCCATGGTTGAAATGGGGAGATACAAGGGTGGTGAACCGTTTTGAGCTGTTTGAGCAGATAGTTTTAAAAGGCCTCTTTAGAATGCGATGTAATCCTGCCCGTTCATTCGGCGTAGAGGCTATTACGAATGAATCAAACAGACGTCTTGCTTAATTAAGAACTATCTATAAGCCTGACAATAAAAGCCTACAGTCTACCGACTGAGCTTATAGCGCCAACAAATCGGCAAAGGCCTCGCATCCAATACAAAGAAAGTTCAATTTAACCTGGCAGGCTTGATCTTCAAATACGAATATAATCATTTCCGTTGAATGCGTCGTGACAATTGTTTTGGTATAAGAAGGCCCTTACTGTTTCACCTTTATTAAGTGCAGCAAATTGAGACCTATGAAGGAGGTTGGGACTATGAACTTCATAAATATGCCACACCACAACAATATTTGATAATTGTTAACCAGCTCAATTTTAGTAGCATAAATGAACTCTTTATAAGAAAAACTGGACATGTCATGAATGATATTCGTTTTTTAACTTTTAATATGTGTTTATTGTATTACTGTTTTTAACCAGTTTTATGTTAGGACATAATATTTTTAAATAAGGTATTTTACGTGCATGTGATTTTAATCTGTAAGCTGATTGATTGATTGATTGATTGATTGATTGATTGATTGATTGATTGATTGATTGATTGATTGATTGATTGATTGATTGATTGATTGATTGATTGATTGATTGATTGATTGATTGATAACCATTAATGAATTCTCGAAACATTTACTTGCCGGTATACTTATGCATTTGATGTGTTACTAAATATACTAGATTTTAGAATGGAATTGACAAGGCGGACCTTCAAATAATTAATAACAGTAATTAAGAACTGCATCAAGCCAGCTGGAATTTTGTTTCCCGTTATATGAAATGTCGAAAGCTGATCAATGTTTCCTAGAGTAGAAGATGAAGCCGCCAACCAGTGGAAGACCTTAGTGCATGAGGGTTCAAACTTGTGTGCTGTACGTCAGGATAAATGCTTTTCATTGTATATGTTGGTTTTCAGGTAAGCGTATTTCATGTTTGTGTGTGGTGGTTTACATCGTTTATTATGTGTTTTGTGTTTTTTATTCTCATTAAAAAATACATCGCAACTGGTAAATATCCCGCTGGCAATGGTCACTAACAGTAGTGTGATAATAAGTTAAAGTCAAAACATAATTGCCATCCCCGCGGTGAAGGGGTAGCGTGCCTGACTCTTACCCGGAGGCCTCGCGTTCGATTCCCGGACAGGTCAGGGATTTTTGCCTGGACCTGTGGGCTGGTTTGAGGTCCACTCAGCCTACGTGATTAGAATTGAGGAGCTACCTGACGGTAGAATAGCGGCCCCGTTCTAGAAAGCCAAGAATAATGGCCGAGAGGATTCGTCGTGTTTACCACACGACACCTCGTAAACTGCAGGCCTTCGGGCTGAGCAGCGGTCGCTTGGTAGGTCAAGGCCCTTCAAGGGCTGTAGTGCCATGCGGGCGGAGGTTAAAATATAATTAGCCAAGAACAGCAACAACAACAACAAAACAAATGTATAACATCAAAATTCAACGAGCAATTCCATGGAAAGAAAATATTACAAGAAATATTACTAGATTAACATTGTAAGTAGTTCCTAACTCTTTTACTGACTTTAATAATATATATAAAACTGCATTTAAATGGAAAAATATGAAATATTCATTAAATAAAATACCCAATCCTCGAACCTTGTACTCTCACTTAGTTCTTACCTGATTACTTACACATACGTTATTTGATGGGCGCCAGCTACCACTTAATGCAGCAATAATAGAATGAGAATCTTGAATATCTCTAGGGTGTGGGGTAATAAGCTTACTTTTGACAACATACCATATAAGTTCTGGGAAAAGGAGATTAGCGTTCGGTTTCCCCATTCAATTTGAGGTTATCTAATTCTGTCCTTGAAATAAAACGATACATTAATTTGATAGAACAAAATATATCCTTTAAATTGTATAGAAAAAATAGTAAGTCTTGCTGCGATAAAACAGATGAGAATATGAAATGATGACATTGCAACTGAAAGAAACTAGGCATGAATTTGAATTCTTCTTGACCGGACATTTAACAATTATACACGAAATTTATCCCTCGCTGGTTCACTTGACTGTACCTTCGACACTTCGAGTGTAATCACGACGTATTCCTTTGAGTTGGTGTTTTGCTGTAGGTGTTTCAAGCCTAATTTGGTGATGTATCCCTTTTGTTTCACTGACAACTAAGTATCCATGTGACTGCTTGTTCTCCATCCAGATGACTTCTTGGTAAGTCTGTTCTAGTGTACATGACTTCATGGCAAGTGTATCCTTCTATGACTTCATGGCACGTGTATCCTTCTATGACTTCATGGTAAGCCTTTCCGTCCGTATCTTCAACTAAGTGACCGACCAACTGTGGCCTCACTCTCTCAATGACCAATGACTAATGACTCACTGAGTCCTCTCCATCCTTTCGACTTCTTCACTGTTCACCTTCCGTTTAACTAATGACTCATGACCGACTGAGGCCTCTCCATCCCGTTGACTGAAGCTATAAGACGCTGGTCCTTGTATTTATAACCATTGGTTGACACACCCACGCAATCTCCAGAAATAACTATGATCTACTCCCACCCTGCTCAAACTGTTACATAGTACCTATGGCGAAATTGCCTGCGGCACCCTGGGTTACACAAAGAAAGTGAGCTCACCGCTAAATACGCACGATGACAGAGCGATGACTCGGCAGTTACTCAGGCAGTATTTCGCAATGTTACAATGTCACAAGTTATTGCACACACTACATCCGCATCTGATATACAGCAACTCTTACTGTACATGTTTTAGTGTCAATCTACACACACGTATATATACATAACAATTTGACTACAATCACGCAAGCGACAACCATTGCAGAATTGAACTGAATAATAATAATACAATAATAGTAATTTTACAGATAAAATAATAATACGGACATAATAATAATAATAATAATAATAATAATAATAATAATAATAATAATAATAATAATAATAATAATATCACAGATGAAATAATAATAGTACAGATATCACCTTGTAACGGGATTTGAACCGTTACAACATTCTTAAGTATATCCAGTGCTTAACATTACGGCTTACAATACTATAGGTTGAGCTTACTACTAGCTTAACGTTACAAGTGATAACAAAGTAAAGTTAAAAAACTACCCCAAAACACCATTAGAACAACTAGAGTACAACAGGCAATTCCATGGAAAGAAAATACAACGTGAAATACTACCAGTCTAACATTCTAAATCCAGCATCATCATATACAATTACACATAAAACTTAAGTATTTCCAGTGCTTAACACTACGGCTTACAATACTATAGGTTGAGCTTACTACTAGCTTAGCATTACAAGTGACAATAAAGTGAAGTTAAAAACATAGGTAATTATCCACAACAACAGCATCAACAACTACAACATGAGTACAACAAACAATTCCCCGAAAATAGAATATTACATGAAATACTACTCGTTTAACATTCTAAATCAAGCAGAAATTTACAAATTCAATTTCCGTAATTCAAAACATTTACTTTTCAATTTACACTAGCATCAGTGATCTTAAATGACTTGATACCGGAAGGGAATCTATCAGACTGCTGCAGGTAATTTATTCCAATCCTTTGACCACATACGTATGCTGGTTTCTGGCCCGAATTTTATGGTTGTGATCATTTCTTGATAAGTACGAGGGAGGTTCCAACCTATTCGTAACACTACTCCAGACAGTCCTTCCCCGTATAGCTCTTATAAAGACCACACAGGCGAGCCCTAGTTCTTCTAGATTCAAGACTTTCCCAGTTAATGGTATTCCTGCTATTCCCGGTTACGAAACGCATCGCTGTACTTTGAACTTTTTCTAGATAATTTATTAAACCACCCCGGTGGGGATTCCAGCACGCTGATCCATATTCGAGAATCGGTCTTACCAAGTATTTATAAGATTTACTTTTGGCACCAGAATTAGATTTCTTGAGTTTCTGTATAATGAGAAATGTAGCGATCTCCAGGATTTCTTAACTACATTTTCCACTTGCCTTGACGAGTTTAAGTCTTTTTCCAATAATAGCACCTAATTTACTTAACAAATAAAATTTTAATTTCATTTTATAAATATATTGTACCCGGGTGCTAGGTATCGTAATATAATCATGATTCTGATATCCGAAGGAGAATATGTTACGCATATTGTAATGGGAAGAATTGGTTGACAAGATTCGGAATCAAGGGGAGTGTGGAAACACAAGCTGACAAGGCGACTGTGTGGAGCCGTGAGGATTAGTCTGTCACAATGGACAGAGTTGCTCATCCCGGTAGGGGGCCTATTAATTTACCGACTAGAAGATAAGGATGTCCACAAATATGTTTCGTACAATTAGAGAAAAGCCAGCCAGGAACAACGGAAAGGGTTATAACATTAGCAAGCGAAGATGTATTTTCAGTCCATCAGGAGTTTCCGTGACGTCACGAATTCTCGGAACTGGAGAATGGAAAATGCCAGCTCACCAGGACAAATGTCTGTCAAGTTGTCACGGAGCAAAATTCAAATGAACCGCTTGCTCTAGTCCAGTCACAAATTTCATTTGGCCAGCGAGGAATACCATCTTGAATGAGATGAAAAGAAATATCAAGTTATTTTCGAAAATAATCATTAATCAACTGTTGCAATTATATGAAAGAAATTAATAAACTTTTTAGATGTCATGAGTAGAATAATAATAAATAATAAGCTAAAAATTTAATAAACTGAAGACTGTATTTCTTGGAAATGGGGCATCTCGAATGCTATTGGCCGAAAGGTGACCACGTTGTGAGAGACGCTACGAGACTCGCGAAGTATTGAGGAGCGATATCTGTTAATATCTCGAAAATCTGCGATCGTTAGGAGATCCTATTATACCAAGTGTATGTTTTAAATGAGGGGATTAATTAGGTATCAATTATAACTTCCGGTTCGGACTGCCAGTGCCGATTTGAGAAATTCACCCCCTCTTTCCGAGGCGTGACGGCAGCTAATCCATCAGTAAGGCCCTCCATCAATAAATGCGAGTGGAAGGAACACTCAAAAACCATACTTACACACGTACTCACTCGCAATTTTATTCGGAACTCGGGCGAAGTGACTTGTTATTCTGAGTCTGGTCGTTATGTCCCAGTTACCCGCGTGTAAAGTTAAATCAAGCCAGATCATGTGACGGTCTGAGCCTACGATTTATATATTTTGTGAACTCAAGTAAAGATGTAATAGTAGCAAGGAGTGATAAGCTATTTTCTTGTAAAGTAACAGTGAAAGCAGGTGTATTAAACGTGTGACGGACAGTAAATGGAAGTCGTTGTGAATAATTGAGCCTGTACCGTAGGAAGCTGAGATAAACCGCCGTCAATATGAACACATCAAGAGTGCGGATTGATGCGAATTCGGACGTGGCGTGTCGGGGATCGTGAAGCGCGCAGGGCGAATTAATCGACACTCCGTCGTTTGTGTCCAGTCCTTTGTGCGGTAGAGGACGAAGATTAATTAGTGTATATAAATAAAATTGGGTCTCAGGTACCTTAGTCGTATTATATGGTAAAATTAAATATCCATGTGTCAGTGTTAACATATTAAAATATTAAATCAGTGTTATAATGGCGGAACGCCGTGTAATCAAATGTGAAGGTGAAACGGAACCAGCCACTGTGGAAGAATAAGTCGGAGGAGGGCCGAATGGGTCTCTCGTCCACAAAGCCTGCCAAGGATTTCAACCACAGATGAGTACTGAGATGTAAATTTATTTGGAGATGTTACCATGATTGGCAAGGGAAACAATTTTAATTTTGACTTGGTTACTTCATGTAACAAATGGATCGCTTCCCGAGTCCATTCTAAATTTAGGATAAACGGACGGAATTAAATTGTAGTATTGTAAATGTCGGGTCAGATAATGTATTTACTTTGTTGTACACATTTTATCGTAGGTGTGGGGTAGTGATTTAAGTCATGCATGTATTATAATAGTAAATTTCGAGCTTTTCCTCGACATTTGATCTTGTGTTTAGTGTTCGAACTGACCCAGAGTTTGCTTTTTATGTCAGTTACTCGACGACAATTTGAGTGATGATTTCTATGGAAAATCTAGCCACATGCAATGCCAGTGTTTTCCGTTGTGATAATTTTTTTATTCACGTTGACCAATTTTGTAGGGAATGTCACAAACTATAATAATAATAATAATAATAATAATAATAATAATAATAATAATAATAATAATAATAATAATAATAATAATAATAATAATTCATGAAATATCGTATTCAAATATGAACAGTGAGTAACATTAAAATTTGAATGGATAATATGGTAAGATAAACGGAAATCATTAATGACGACATAGTTTTTCTAAATTGGACTTTAAAAATGTGATAATTAAAATTTGTGAAATAATAATTATGAGTAATTATACCGGTGCTAACAAACCTTAAATGCTAGTAAACGTGTTGTTTAAATTACGGCTCTAATATTTTTTTCATAAATGTCAGATATTTAATTTCTGAGTATTAGCAGGACCACGTAGGCCTAATAATTACGTAATCATAATTGTAAAATTTAGGCGAATATAATTTCAGGCTGTTGGGATTATTTATGGAGAATGACATCAGAATTAAATCAGATGTGAAGAGAGATGTTGTAAAAATCATGCAGTCAGAATTTAAATATGTCGTACGATGTCGTCGATGAGAAATAAGTCAGTTGAAAACTCTGTGATTAATAATTGAATAAATTTATGTTGAGATATGAAGAGAGATGAATTCCGTATGGGGACACTTACAGTATAATGAAGCTATGTTGAAAGATATTGTGATACGGAGAAATGTATGAAATTAATGATAAACACAGAGAAAATGAGTGTACGAATACGGGCAATGTAACAGAGTGAAATTGAATTAACCCCAAATTGTACGTATGAAATAAATGGACTGCGCAAATGGTCGTTTGGAAATACTAAGGGCCCCAAAAGACTAAAGAGGTTCAGATTCCACATAAATGATCATAAGGTGTGATGGTTAAGAATGACGATTGATGATAAGCATGATAATCGTAATAACAATAATAATATTATTACAGATCTAATGTTGGACCGTGTTAAATGAAGGGACGATGATAGATGTTTTAAAGAGGATTATAACTGATGATTTTAAAACCGATACGTACACACACTCGTGTCCTCATCCCGAGGGGTTGCAGCTCTTTTCAGGCACACCCCCATTGGAGGTGAGCTGCATGTATCATTTCAACCACATACCAGCCCTCCTGCCATTCTTAAATTTATGGCAGTACCGGGAATCGAACCCGGGCCCCCAAGGACGGCAGCTAATAACAATAACCGTTACGCTATGGAGGCGGACATTTAAAACCGATAATAATAACGTTAGGACGGTGATAAATCGTAGTGATCAAAATAATAATAATAATCATAATAATAACAAGATCTTTTCTTGATCATTGAATCCCTGTAAACGCGACCGGTATATTGAGACATCTGCGGACATGACCGACACATAATAATAATAATAATAATAATAATAATAATAATAATAATAATAATAATAATAATAATAATAATAATAATAATAATGTCTGACCGGAACAAGTTAAAGTTACGCGGACGTCATTCGTATGATTACGCTAAATTGACGCAAATGATAATTTCATAATTCTAATAATAATAATAATAATAATAATAATAATAATAAATTAAATTTTTGACGACGATATCCCTCAGCTTAAGACTTTGAACGGAGATAATAATCCTATGTTAACTCGTAACAAGACGAATTGCTGTGCGACCCGGTTTGTTTATTTTGTTTGAGGGGTGAGAGGAGGTTATCGTCCAGTATTCCCGTTAAAACTTTCGTTATGTCAGGGTGACATTGATCTACTTAGACCGGTTGGTCGAGCCTGGCTATAATTAGATCATGAGTCAATATTTGTAAAGACGAGTTCTAGTTGGCATGGCATCAGCTGGATCAATTATAGGGTCCATCCGTGAACTCCAACTTCCCTAATCATCGTAGCATAACTCAACCCGATACGCCGACATCGGAAAATGTAGATATTTGTCGGAGGTACTCAATCAAAATTGATCGGGAAGCCGATGATAAATTTGATTTATTATCGGGCTCTCGATATAAAGAAGGCTCGTCCTTATGGACCATCAGATCGTACGGATGCTGGTTCGACCCCAGTGGGATCAAGTAGTGAATCATACCCCGAATTTGTGTTACATTTTCAGGATGGACTTTACAAGTGTATTGTCATCATTTGCGGTGAAGCAAGAAATATTATAATTTGTTGTGTTGTAAAACCAATGTATTTTTTTAATTGTATCTAAATTCAGCGTGCCGGATGGCGCAATAAACTGTTCCTTCTGGCATTTATTTTCAAAGGAAACCATTATCATAATCTTTTTATTATAGTTTGATATTATGCCCTCGAAAATTTTAAGTGTCACTTCCTAGTCCCATCATGGAGTCCTTAAATTCATGTTTACAATTAAGCGTCCCCCACGCTATTTTTGCATGGCCCGTTCATCCCTGTGTTCACTGATTTATATTATAATTTTGATGACTTAAAATATGAACCGACACCCCTGAGATTAATGCTAGTCTGGGACTCAGAGGGTGGACGGGTGCAATATATAAAACAAAAATATATTTTCAAACCAATAAAATCAAAGAAAATTAAATTGGGGAATAATACCAGTTAATGAATATTAAATAGTATTAAATTCCAAATCTGATACGTACAAAGACTATTACAGTGAAATTAAATATCAGGAAGATTTAAAAACTTATATCACTAAATAAATGAATTAATAATTTTAATTAAAATGTTGAAACATTTAAATACTGATAAGGTTGTTACCAGTTTGTTAAATTATACTTACTTGGCCCATAAGGACAATTCATAAATCAATACCATTAATTAGATGTAGAACTTACTTAAAATTAATTCCCACTTGATAACTAAAATACGGGCCCGCAACTAACTGTAAACCTGTTTAAAACTGAAATTTGCTATACATTCCTGCATCAATAATTAAACAGTTACACAGGCACCAAAAAACAAAATGTGGCTCCAACAGCAAATAAGAATTACACGGATAAATACATGAAGATTAAATGACAATAAATAAATGACAAAATTTTCCCAACTAAGTTGAATATCACAAGGGGAAAATAACATAAATGTTCCACAATTAATAACAGAGCAAGGACGCACACAAACTGGAGCTAGTCGTTACCGAAGCCAAGCTATAATACATTAAAAGTATCCGAAGCCACCGCAATTAATGCATACCCACAAGATAAGGTATGACACTCCCAATAATAAAGGAAAGACGAACAACGAAGGGGAAATTGAGACAAGAGGACGTTAACCGAATGAGATTTATAAAAATAAAGGGCAACAAGCAAATTTCAATTACTCACAGGCTCGACGTTACAGATAATAATAATAATAATAATAATAATAATAATAATAATAATAATAATAATAATAATAATATATTATTACAACTATTATTATTACTATCATAGATAACTGTACGAATTTACATTTACATTTCATTAAACATTTCGCCAAAATCTTTGTTAAATTTAATTATAGGAGGCTTTGGACAGGTCCTGATGCGTGTATGAGGTATAATATAATATAGACCCCAGAAAAACGCAAATAACGATACCATAACAAAACTACGAAGAACACACACAATGGCAGCACAGTTAGAAATAAAACACCAAGAACGAAGAAAATTAGTAAGGAATACACAGACGAAAATTTTAGGCTATAATAATAATAATAAAAATAATACTCCCAAAGAATGAGAAGAACATACAGCACGAACGATAAGGTAATAAATTCAAACAAATAGAACAATACACAACCTCATAGGCGCATATCTAGCGATTCAAATTATCTCACAACTTAATTACAACTACACCTTGAAATTTTAGCCCATAATCAAAACGTTTAGAGATAGTTACTTTTAAAAAAATAATCTTGATGATGAATTGGTCCATTTTAAGTAAATTTCACCTTCAGAAGTGAACAGTTCAATTACGTAAGCAAACTGTTGCCGAATATATAAGCCAGATTCACAATAAAGTCTTTTACTTCAAATAATCCACGGCCTTAGAAGAGCTCCCAAAAATATTAAGAGTGGTAGAATATCCAATTTCACAACTTACGCCACATTTATAAGCCACGCATGCCGGTAACGGTCAACACTCACACAACCTTTTCTAACATAATAACTTAAAAATAAGTTGGAGCACAAGAAAAATTAACCTAAAGGCATAGCCTTAATTCTCCGCCTCCTAGCACGGAGTGTCTAACTCCATTTTCAAGATGTCCAACCGCACTAAGATGTCTTCCAAAGTACACACGTTGACAAAGCCATCTTGTACTACTGCTGCCAGGGAAGAAGAGTCTACTCGCAAGCGAACTCCGCGCACAGAGCGGAAGTGAGTAATGCGCATATGTGCACTATTGATTTACTTATTAAGCGAATGGGGAAGATCCATAAACTGACGTAATAATCACATGTAACAGTTTTAAAATAAATTTGCATTGTAGACTGCATACATAGACCAGTGTTCCAAACAATGGGTGATAATGGAAGATAACACTCAAATACATAAGCAGATATGCCCAAATAAATATTTGTTGCCATTTTCACGTCACAGATATATTAAAGATTCTTATTAAGCATGGTAGGATCGTTTCACCCGTGAGTTTAAGTGCCTCTCCGGATACAGAATCTGACAAACAAATTTTTATTTTCTCTGAGTTTAGAAAGACCTTTACGCATAATGAAGCTTTAATTTGGAAATCGTCATTTGTTTCCGGAAAATTTTCCCCAGATAACTGTGCCACCGGATTAAAAACTTTTCCGTAGTGCTTATGTAATGCTTCCGCTTTAACTAGGCTATATGTTTGTCGCCAATAAATCCCCTCCTATACAAATAAAAGGAATTGACCTGTTCTCTCCCTTCAATCTTCGTACATATTTTAAAAAATGTGTTCCAGGGATTTCGATTTTCATTTAGGATATTGTCAAGATATTTCTCTTCAGCCACTTTGTTTTATGCTAGCAAAAGCTTCACGAAAGTTCTATACACCGCTTTTCACGATTCATTATTATTTCTTCTGTTGAATGCTCTCCTAGTCTTACGAACAGGCTTCCTGATAGTCGCGGTGTAGTACGGCGGATCTGAATTTTCCCTAATTACCTTAGGAACGAATTTATTCAGTCCAGTGTTTAAAAAGGTTTTGAAATTCTCCCCGATATTGTCCATCCCCTTGACCTCCTTTAACCAATTATTATAGCACAGCCTCAAATAGTTTTGAAAACCTACGGAGTCTCCCATCGCCTAGCATCAAATAGTCTTAGAAATTCCCACATGCCTCGTAATACAAGTTTCCCAAGAGAGATCAAGTACCTATGCACTGTCGTCTCTAATCTCCTGAATTACGTCACCAGTCTGACTAGAAAAACATCTAAAATTGCTCGTTTACGTGTGTTCTTTGTAAAGACTTGGGAAAAGCCATTATTCCACACTAATAAGTTAAATTGCTTCCTGCGATAGGCCCCCCTAGTTGACCCAGTCCAGTTTACTGGCGGTACGTTTAGATCCCCTGCAATTATAGTTCTTTTACCGTAACTTATATTTGCGCATGCCAATTCTGAAAGTCAGGTGATCGTGTATTTACTGGATTTCGGCAAGCGATAAGCTCCAATAACGAATATATTTTGTTTATTGGGTACATTATTTACCTCCACCCCAGTTATTTTCCAGTCATCGAGAGCCCATTTTACCGTAATGCTTAGCTCTGACATAACACAAATGAAACTTCCCCTCCTTTCCTCCCCCTATCCTGTCTCAACGTTAGAAATTTTGACCTGGATATTTATTAATTATATATATTATCCAATAACCAACTTTCCGTTCCCACAATTATATGAGGGTCACTCGCATCAATTAAGTTTTCGTATTTCGCGATTTTATTACTAACACTTCCGTAGTTTACCTGAGACAATCTAAGAAACTTACCCTATCCGGTATCACTGCCCCTCACAATATCCTGTTCGTGGCCCCGTTGTCTCTGTAGCTGCATGGAATCTGCTCCCGTCGTGGATTGTTATTCGGCTGCCCGTTCTGCGCTTTCATCCGGTTGGATGGTAAAGGACTCGGTAACCCTCAAAAAGATTTCACCTAGTCTCACCGCTCCTCGCTGGTTCAGGTGAAGTTCATCCCTGCTGAAGTCCCTTTCGTCGACCAACTGTTGCCGTCTACAAAGAGTGATACAGACATTTCGGCCACCCCCTTGAAGCTCTTCGTTCAACCAGCCAATCTTCTTCCATGATACATCCGGTCTCATAAGCATACCACTAATTACAATATTTGCCTTCGGGAACTTTTCCTTACAAGGGAACACATACAAGTGTTAAACTGGGATACGGTTAAAATTGGGTAGGAATATTCGTGGGAGACAGTAGAGTGCTACGGTAAAAACTGCATGTGCCCAGCGCAAGTTTGAACGCCAACATTGAACAAATAAATAGTCGTAAATTGATAAGTGCCGCGGGAGTATCGGGCTGTGGTGGAGGGGTAGGGAGGAGCGAAGTAGCGGATGTGAGCGAACCGGGCTCTGTCGAGCAGCGCCAGCAGCCAAGTTTTGCGACTATTTATTTGTTCAATTTTGGCGTTTGAACTTGCGCTGGGCACATGCAGTTTTCACCTTAGCATTCTGCTGCCTCCCACAAATATTTCTACCAAATTTCAACTGGATCAGAGTGTAACACATGTATGTGTTCTCTTGTTATTCGAGTTCACTAGATCATAAATGCCCCCCATTATGTATTCAGTACGTTGTCTTTTTATATCGTTAGGTTACTACGTGGAGAATTACTACTTCATCATTCCGGTCGCATACATCCTCTATTTACCCGTTCAACTGTTCCGTCCGAATTCCCAGCAAGTACATCACCTTCACTGACTTATTTTCCTGTCCTATATGCCGCACGATAGAATTGCCCTATCACCACGCAATCTACAGGTTTAATTTTCTCCACAGATGAATGGGTGCCTACATTTCTCTTATAAACTTCCTGTAACTTCAATTTTAGCTCCGCAATCATGAGATTTGTTTCATTCAATTCCCGCCGAAGATCGTCAATTTTTGCTTTGTCGCTGGTCACATTCACATTCATGAAACACTTGCTGCATGCCTTCTTTTCCTTATCACTGTCCAGGGCCTGTAGCTTACCACACTTGGAATGAAACCACATTCCACACGTATCAAACCTAGCACTAGATCTTAAGTTCCTCTTACATCCTACACACTTCACGTTCACAACCTCTTCTGAAGTTTCTTGAACAGGGAAATTACAACAGATCAAATGAAAATCGGAAATAATCATGAATAGGAAGTTACAATTAACAGAGAGCAGCAGTGATGATATAAGACGTAAACCTCAGTAGTCACCGTTTCGGACAAAATTCAAACTTTGTCAATTTTATATTGATCATTAAAATGTCTTAATGAGAACATTGAAGCTAATTCACCATCAACGTGCAATTGGTTGTAATGTTCGCTTGGTAGACAAACTGTCAGCTAACAAATAGAATTATGAACAGTTTGGTCGAAATTGAATGAACTTTATTTCATTTCAAAGAGACAACAGCCGAAATTAAGTCATACTTTATTATTGATTCCACTGTAATATTTAGAATATTCCTCGCGATTACTTTTTCAAATAGAGAACTTTACGAATTTTGAAACGTTGTTTAGAGAGGGTCTAAATTTCGTCCAATAATGGCCGAGGGAATTCGCCGTACTGACCACACGTCATTTCGTAACCTGCAGGCCTTCAGGCTGAGCAGCGGTCACGTCGTAAACCAAAGCTTATCAAGGCCATGGGGTATTAACATTTCCTCTATGCGATTCAGAATGGCAGAACCAATAGAACCAATATACGTCGTGCAGTAAATGCAGCCGTATTTTTTCACTTTCATGTTGTGACTATTCGATCTCAATGCAAACTAGAACTCAAAGGATTTCATGTGCACACTTAGGAATATGTAGGGCCTAAACTACAATGTACTGTCGTCCTTAAATTCGATCATTCATGTCCAGCAATCTCTTACCATCATTACACTTTAGTTGAAAATGGTTTAAAGTATCATGTATTGTTCCGGAATTTATGAACACAAATGGTCTTCAAAGAGGTAACAAAGGCAGAATAAGGTTAATTTAAGATACCAAAAATTTATCCTACAGGAAGAGCTCTCGGCAATGATAAACTGAAAATGTAGAGTTAGAAATTCGCCTAGGGTTTTCTTTATTTGAATGAATGAATGAATGAATGAATGAATGAATGAATGAATTTGGAATAACTATCATCATCATTCAGTGACAAGTAGAGCTAGATTCTTTGTGTTAAAATTACCAAACCTCATGACGCAACAGCCCCGAAGGACCATGGCCTACCAAGCGACCGCTGCTCAGCCCGCAGTTCTGCGGATTATGAAGTGTCCTGTTATCAGCACGCTGAATCCTCTCGGCCGTTATTCTTGGCTTTCTAGACGGAAGCCGCCATATCACCGTCAGATAGCTCCTCAATTGTAATCACGTAGGCTTAGTGGACTTCGAACCAGCCCTCAGATCGAGGTAAAAATCCCTGGCCTGGCCGGGAATCGAACCCGGGGCCTCCGGGTAGGAGGCAGGCACGCTAACCCTACACCGCGGGCCGGCTTCTGTTCGTAATATTTTACTTTTAAGGAGAGGAAACCTTTAGCGACCAGATGTTAACATTTGACTACGGTACGCTAATTATAAAGTGGAGATGCGGTATTATTCCATGAGAAAGTTCATCGAGAAGAAACATCAGAGTATCGAGTTGTAAATTACAGCATTATGTATAATCGAAGAATGATTAAAATACATGGATTTTATGCTTTACCTATAATAGAGTGCCTTATTTTTCGGATCGCTTGAAGTAGAACAGGGTTGAAGGTTCTTCTACTGCCGCACATTATTTTCTCAAGCACTCAATGGGAAAGGCTGCTTTTCCTTTTAAGGTAGCAACATGAATATTTCATTAAGAGCAATGAAAAATAATAATCATCATCATCATCATCATCTGTTTACCCTCCAGGGTCGGCTTTTCCCTCGGACACAGCGAGGGATCCCACCTCTACCGCCTCAAGGGCAGTGTCCTGGAGCTTCAGACTCTTGGTCGGGGATACAACTGGGGAGAATGACCAGTACCTCGCCCAGGCGGCCTCACCTGCTATGCTGAACAGGGGCCTTGTAGAGGGATGGGAAGATTGGAAGGGATAGGCAAGGAAGAGGGAAGGAAGCGGCCGTGGCCTTATGTTAGGTACCATCCCGGCATTCGCCTGGAGGAGAAGTGGGAAACCACGGAAAACCACTTCCAGGATGGCTGAGGTGGGAATCGAACCCACCTCTACTCAGTTGACCTCCCGAGGCTGAGTGGACCCCGTTCCAGCCCTCATACCACTTTTCAAATTTCGTGGCAGAGCCGGGAATCGAACCCGGGCCTCCGGGGGTGGCAGCTAATCACGCTAACCACTACACCACAGAGGCGGACAATGAAAAATAATACCTAGTTAAAAATTACCTACACCGGCATGTGAGTGGAGAGACATGGGACTTACATTTCCTAAGAATGCAAACTGTTGGATAGTATACCAATCCAAGGCTTTCCAAGTCTTCAGCGTTAGGCTGTCTGTATAGAATATGCTAATAATATCGGTGTTATGAGCCTGTGAGCAACTCGGTTGTGGCAGTTCTGAGGCGGCCAATGAGTTTCAGAGAGAAGAGAGTTATCAGCATGGCTGGAGTAGCGCTGAACTCACAACCAGTAAACTCACAAAAAATACTTCGACATTTCCACCTTTACTAAGTACTCGCATCACATAAAATACCCAAATCCACTGCCCACCTGGAGATCGTGACTCACATTGATAAACGCGGTGATCAAAACAGTAACGTGCCTTAAATGGTATGTGGAGGCCGCGTAGCCTCCTTCTTCCTTCCCACTTTATCAGAACACCAAGACTCTCAATTCAACCCTACCAAGTTATCCTTTAAATGAAAGAAGCTTCATCATTTTGGTTGTTTCACAAATCATACAGTTTCTCTTTTTCTCTTACACAGCTCAACTAAAGATGATAATAGTAATAATAATAATAGAAGCCTCCGTGGCTCAGACGGCAGCAAGTCGGTCTCTCACCGCTGGGTTCCGTTGTTCAAATCCCGGTCAATCCATGTGAGATTTGTGCTGGACAAAGCGGAGGCGGGGCAGGTTTTCCTCCGGGTACTCCGGTTTTCCCTGCCATCTTTCATTCCAGAAAAACTCTCCATTATCATTTCATCTGTCAGTCATTAACATTGCCCCAGAGGAGTGCGACAGGTCTCGGCAGCCGGCAAAGTTACCATCCTCGCCGCAAGTGGGGGCTTCTTTCATTCCATTCCTGACCATGTCAATGACTGGAAGACAGGGTGTAGGTTTTTCAGTATTATTATTATTATTAATAATAATAATAGTAATAATAATAGGTGTTCCTTATCTTAAAATATTCCGAGATTGATCTGAAATCATAACTATCGGTACCTCTGTGACAGGGATCTCCGAAGTGAAGACCACAAATATTTTAGCAGCCACATTTACCAATACGAAAACATTTCTAAACGTTCATGGTAACTCATCAACTTCAGGTGGCATGTATATAACTTATTCAAAGTTTTTTTGATACAATCTTAACCGGCTCTTACAAACAGTCAAACAGTCAAACAGTCAATAGTAATATGAAGAACAACAATAACAACTACATTACTGATAATAATAACCGTACTACATGTAATTTACGGTAGATAGGTGTGGATTCAGAGAATCGTATCTGCGAAGTTGATGTTAATGGTTTTATGGCCCACTAACTACGTTTTACGGATTTCGGAGACATCAAGTTGCAGAAATTTCGTTATTTCACGTTCTACTCAATCTATCGGCACCTTCAAACATCTTCAAACATCGTCTGCCTGAACCGAGATTGAACCCGCCAGCTTAGGCTCAGAAAGCTGGTGGCATGCCATCTGAACCACTTAGCCCTGCATATCTATTAAATCATTTTCCGTTCACTCGTGCTTCATGTTTGGATAAGTGTTATTGTCATAGACCTATACGATTACCACAACCACTTTCTTCTCTAAAATCGACCTGGTTCGATTTTGTGGTTAAGAAGCTGAACAAATACTTACAGCAGATCTAAAAAAGCTAGACACATATTTCCAAAAATGGTGTCTTCGTCCAAACCTCCAAAAGACTGTTGTATCTGTGTTCCATCTCAGAAATAAATTTGCCAACTACAAGCCTTCAATAACAATCAGAAATCAATCCTTACAGCATTGTCCCTTCCCAAAATATTTAGGAGTCACATTAGACAGATCCCTAACATATAAGCATCATATTAACAACACAGCCGCCAAGATTAAAAGTCGGAATAATATCCTTCAAAAATTAGCCGGCACCTCTTGGGGCGCAAACAACTAAGTGTTGAGATCTACTGCTCTAGCCCTTTGCTATTCAGTTGCCGAATACTGCGCTTCAACTTGGCTGAACAGTGCTCATACTGCGAAGATAGATGCTCAACTAAATCAAGCAATGCGCATTATAACTGGTTGCATTCGCTCTACAAACGTGGCCTGGCTGCCTACACTCAGCAATATTCCACCGCCTTGCTTAAGAAGGTCTGAAGCTCTTCTAAAATTGTGGAAGAAGATCAACCAGGACTCCAACCTCCCCGTTCATCAAGATATTAATCAATTTGCCCTTCCACGACTTAAGTCTAGATCTCCATCCTGGCGTGCTGCACTTACACTGGAAGAATCTGGGTTCTCCATCACGAACGCCTGGTTACATCAATGGCAACAGTCTTCTGTTCCCAATCAACATCTTGTGACCCTACCTCATGTTCAACCTCCCGGATTCCATCTACCCAGACGTCAATGGAGGACTATAAACAGGATTAGAGTCAATCAAGGAAGATGCGGCTATACTCTTTATAAATGGGGCTGGCAGAAGTCTCCTGGGTGTGATTGTGGAGCTACCTCACAGACCATCTACCATGTAATTGTCGAGTGTCCACAGAGAGCATTTCAAGGTCCTTTGGAGGACATTCATAACGCAACTGAGGAGGCCTTAAAATGGATCAATGGACTTGATTTGGAACTATAGGCTTCTGTTTGTATACATTGTGTACTTATTTGCATACTTATTTATATAATCTTTCTGTGTACATCATACGATAAATAATAATAATATTTGATGGTAATATATCGTATTCGTTTCGCTGGTAGTCAGAGTCAGCTATACATTCGTACTGTAGTTTACAAGTGAAATTAATTAAATAAATAAATAAATAAATCTATATAAATAAAATTGTAGGGGGTCCGCTGTCTGTAATTTCTTTTGTTTTGCCAATTTTTCAGATATTTATCCGTTTTAGGTCAACTCAAGACCGAATCGGTGGTTTTTACGTTTCGTGTCTGTTTGTTTGTCTGTTTGTCTGTTTGTCTGTTTGTCTGTCTGTTTGTTTGTCTGTTCCACCATCACGTCGAAACGGCTGGATAGATCTCAACCAAACTTCATATTTAGAGTATACTCATCCCGGGGAAGGTTTCGATATGCATATTGTTTTAAAATCTTTGAATACACGGGGGGTTTATAGGAAAACCAGAATGGTTTTTCCACCATCACGTCGAAACGGCTGGATAGATCTCAACCAAACTAAATATTTAGAGTATACTCAACCCGGGCAAGGTTTCGATATGCATATCATTTTAAAATCTTTGAATACACGGGGGGTTTATAGGAAAACCAAAATGGTTTCTCCACCATCACGTCGAAACGGCTGGATAGATCTCAACCAAACTTCATATTTAGAGTATACTCATCCCGGGAAAGGTTTCGATATGCATATCATTTTAAAATCTTTGAATACACGGGGGGTTTATAGGAAAACCAGAATGGTTTTTCCACAATCACTTCGAAACGGCTGGATAGATCTCAACTAAACTTCATATTTAGAGTATACTCCTCCCGGGGAAGGTTTCTGTATGCATATTATTTTAAAATATTTGAATAGACGGGGTTTTACAGGAAAAACAGAATGGTTTTCCTCCATTTTCTCTTATACTATTGATTTTCTGTAAACTTAGTTTACCGTACGTGAAACGTCTCTTCATTATAAACAACTTTCGTTATGTTCATAATTTACCTTACTCTTCACATGACGGAAAAATTTACAATTTTCCGCTGGTATCATGCTCTGCATTGAGTGACCGACAGAACGACAACGAACCTACAGGTTACCATGGCAACGTCTCTGACTGCATGCCAGCAGGGAAGTAACGTATTGCCATTTTCCTCATCATGCTTTTAAATTCGTGGTTGTTCCTCGGGTAGAAGGCAAGAGAGGCGTCAATCGGCCTATCTGCGGGATATTGGCGGAATATCGTTGGATGTTATAACCGCCCTCGAATAGATTAGGTAATAACACCATTAGTCATCTTCTTATTATTTGTTTACCTAGGAATCACTGGATCTAAATTTCTCCTCTGTTACCGCTTTATTATATCCATAACACACACTAGCATAATTTATTGAGGGGATTTGATTTTCCAATACGTTAACTTGGCATTTACATATTTGTCGTTATCCGGCTGTCCTCAGTTATAATCCATTTTCTATTACTTTCAACTTTCTTAACTGTATTATTTTCTTCCTTAATTACGCCGTATGTACGCGAATGCTACAAACTACTGGATGTATTTCCACCAAGACTCATATTTAGAATACACCTGTCCTTGATAGGTTTTAGGGAAAATATTGTTTCAAAATCCCTGAACTGACTGGGGGTTTATACGAAACCGAAACAGTAATTTTGCACTTCCACAAAATATACACAACCAACGTTAATTTAAATCTACCTGTCTTGGTAGAAATTAATTTATAAACTTTTTTTCTCATGTGCATCATTTCGATACCAGGATTAATAAGGGAGATATCATTAACGGACCGTTTTTCTGTACAAGTTCCATCGGACTTAACTCACGAGCGGGTGCGTGTAAAGCGTATTCCTTACAACTTGAAAACTACTGAAGACATTCGAACCAGAATTTATATTTAGCATCCACCTGTCCAAAGGTAGGTTTTAAACGTAAATAACATTTCATGTTCCGGAATGGACTGGCGGTTTATAGGGAACCGAAATGGTGATTTTACTCTTCCACAATATATACAGAACAAGACCAACCTAACTGGAAATCGACCAAACGTGATGGAATTCCACCTCTAAACCTTTTTCTTCATGTGCATTTTTCATAAATGGTCACTTTTGCAGGTTAAGTCCAGCGGACATAGCCCAAAAGGTGTTTTACATGGAGCAGATTCCTTATCTATATAAATCAAATCGTAACGACTGTGTGCCTCTACACTGACTATTTTGGCGAAATTTTCGTACAGCATTCCGTTATAAGGGGTAATAATGATCATCTCCATAATTTTTGGTTTAGTTTCCTGAAAGTCCTAATTTTTATCCGCCTCGCCCAAAATCCAGATTGCGGCATAATCTGCCAGAAGAAAAAGAAGATAATTGAAATTTGACAAAATTATACCTTTTCGCCTGTAACGAACGGAATACATCCCAGATCATTACATTTTTCACTTTTTATCCCCGAAGAATATCGAAATATGCAGGCAATTTTAATGATGGTGCAGACCTTCGGAAATTCCTATCACATAACGGATTGCACAATCTCCGTTCAATTTGGAATGATCTACAACCTTGGTCTTTTGACTTTTGCCGTATCTGTATCCCATTTACGTTTGATTTTTCTCTATTAATCGATGTTAAGTCAATTTGGAATTTTCACATGCATAATTCATACTTTCAGTTACATATATGAAATACAGAATCATCATACTCTTCACGAAAATCGGCCCACCCAGTAGGCATATGTGAGCCAAATGCTATGTATGTAGCTGTCACATAATTATCCGAAAGGTAATGTAATGTGAGATAATCTTACCAAACCTTTACCCTGTTCCACGTTTCTAACTCAATCTGACCCAAGAATAGATGACATATCATATGACCAGCCATTTAGGCCACTAAATCCGGCGTGTCTTATGGTATAATCCTTTGTCGATATGACGTACGTTTAGTAGCAGTTAATCTGTAAATGAAGGTCTTCAATATTGTAAACACGCATATACTTTCGTATGTCGATCTATATATATTCACTGATGTCGATTTTTAGCTATCGAGAAAGGGTGGGTCTGATATTGTAATCAGTACTCCCCACACCGACTTTGACTGGCAGTAGGAAAGGGTTCCTTCTCCAACTGCTGTGTAAGGAAGGCCTACAATTGTAATGAATAGTTCCCTTCTCGATTTGACTTGCAGAAGGCAAGTGAGCATGCAGTTTTGTTTATAACTCCCCTACCCGATTGTGTTTGGCAGTAGGCAAGGGTGCCCGCCATTATAAAGAAATGTCCTCATCTAAAATGTGACTTTCATTAGGCATAGTGGCCCGCTATTTTGATGGAAACTCACCAACTTGGTGTGACTGGCAGTAAGGTAGCTGGAAGTAGGAAAATGGACCTGGCATTATAATGATAACTGCACAACTCAACTTCGAGTGATAGTAGGGTAATTGCCTGCCATTATAATAAAAACTCCTCAACTGTAATCTGTCTGGAAGTAGGAAAGGGGGCTGCCATTTTAACGATACTCCCCAAATCGATTCTGTCCGCGTAGTAGGCAATGGGGCCTGCAATTATAATGTAAACTTCCCAACTCGATTGTGAATGGCAGTAGACAAGTGAGCCTGCCGTTATATCACAAATACATAACAAACTTTTTACATTGGAAACAACGTACGGGGACCTCCCCATGCTCTTTCTCGGATAACGCTAAGAGACATGCAATTTTAAAACAATCTTATTTACTGCATGTACACTATTTACGTCGATATTCAAATACAATGTAGAATACCGTAGCGAAGCACGGGTACATTCGCTAGTAAATAAATAAATAAATAAATAAATAAATAAATAAATAAATAAATAAATAAATAAATAAATAAATAAATAAATAAATAAATAAATAAATACTATGAAGAAAGCCAATCTAAGCACGCGCATTATACTGTATTTACCCACATGTGTGGTTTGGTAAGTGATAAACACAGCAATACTGTACTGTAAAATGTTGATACTGATACCTGAATTTTACGGAAGGAGGGAATTCTAATACATTATACGGCATATAGTGTACTGTTCTCATTCCATATTCTATTTCCATATGAATAAATGCACCTCTCAAATTTATTCAGCCAACACTCACTCATATACCTTGGAGACCCCTGAGGGGATGAACTTGAGCTGTACGTATGCACACAATGTGTAGCTTAAGAACTCCACTCTAACTTTGAGACTGGGTAAAGGGGAGCTACCGAAAAGACTCACTTGTCGCAATTGGTGATACAGGGGAGTGAAAGATTTCGTCCTTTAAAATGGTTCAGTAATTCCGACATCGACTTCGTGGTCGCTTATAGTTACTAATGCATCTCCCTACAGTTCACGAAAGTCTGCGGCGGGATGGAAAGTTTTGTCTTGAGTAGAATATATTGGTTAGCTCCATGTTCAGCCACCTTTTGTATATAAAATAGCCTGGTACTCATATATGCTGTAGGATTAGTGAAACTCAGTCCTACATGCCTCCTTAGGGTTGCGAGCCTTGTTTCTAAATTTGTCGAATTGCTGACGTGGAACAAAACCATCGTCCTTCCAGGTAAACCGATTACGCCTTCACTCATTCTAAAAGACTGCCCCTTATGTGTGGTAATATTTAGGAGGGCAGCATTTTTGATTAAATACGCATGATTTATTTGTTACAAAAGTTACTTTCATATGAAAGTAAATGTTTGAAAATTGATATTAAAAATGTGTTTTGAGTAAAAAGTTTAATTTGATTTATTATTATTATTATTATTATTATTATTATTATTATTATTATTATTATTATTATTATTATTATTATTATTATTATTGATCACATAAGTCCACTTATCGTTTTCAAATTTTGTAGACATGTTGCTCACGAATGATTATTCCCAGTACACAACATTTGCTGTAAAGGAAAAATATTTGACAATTCACATGTATTCAAAAATCTATTCTGACTAGAAATTATACAGACGTTTGGTTATTTTGTTAATTTATTATTCCCAGCTTACAGCGTTTGAAAAAAATATATGAGTTCATGGCCATCTCTGCTTCCATATTTCGTAACATAGGGTGATCTATGAGGACTTAGAGAAACTTGAAAGAGAAGGAAAATGAACAGCATGCAAGCCTGAGATGTGATTAAACATTTATTTATTGACATACATAACCAAATAAGTGTCTATTGATCTGTGGTGCCAATGTCAAAATATTCGACATTTTGGTAGGCCGCGCTTTAATGATTATCATTGATATAGTGGTGTTTTAATGAGCTACGTTCTAAAGATAAGGTCTGTAGATATTGTACATCGTCATTCCTTCTAGTCTCTATGAGTTCTAATTTCAACATACTTTGGCACTCAAGTCTGTTTTGTTCAACTTGCTGAGGAATGATCTTGATAACATCTATCGCACTCATCCGGGTCTCGAACAATGAGTAACGTCAATCAGGGGTGCTCAATTCACAAGGAAGTGTTGATACTAGAAGGATGATTCATTATCTATACATATAAAGTAGCTTGTCCTGACTGACTGACTGACTGACTGACTGATTCATCATCGCCGAGCCAAAACTACTGGACATAAAGAAATGAAATTTTGGGCATAGATTCATATTAAGATGTAGGTGCTCGCTAAGAGAGGATTTTTCGATATTCCGTCGCTAAGAGGGTGAAAAGGGGGGTGAAATTTTAAAATGAGTGTGTCTATATCTCAAAACTTTAAAAGTTTACAGATGTGAAAATTGGTATTTAGAATCTTCTTTAAAAATAAGGAAACACGTATTTTTTTGTTTTCAGACAATCCCAATAGGAGGGGTGAAAAAGGGTGAAAAAGGGGTTGAATGCCTTTAATCCGGATACGCTACTTATATCTCAGAAACTGAAGATATTACAGACCTCAAAATTGGTACTTTTGATCGCTGTGAAAAGTAAAGAAACACATATTTTTTTGTTTTAGGAAAATCCAATTAATGCGAGGGTGAAAGGGGGGGTGAATTTTTAAAATGAGTGCATCTATATCTCAAAAGTTTTAAAGTTTAGAGATGTAAAAATTAGTATTTAGAATCTTCATTAAAAATAAAGGAACACGTATTTTTTGTTTTCGGAAAATCCCAATAGGAGGGGTGAAAAGAGGTGAAAAATGTGTTGAATGCCTTTAAAGAGAATACATATATCTCAGAAACTGAAGATATTACAGACCTCAAAATTGGTACTTTTGATCGCTTTCAAAAATAAAGAAACATATATTTTTTTTGTTTTCGGAAAATCCAATTAATGCGAGGGTGAAAAGGGGGGTGAATTTTTAAAATGAGTGCATCTATATCTCAAAATTTTTAAAGTTTAGAGATGTAAAAATTGGTATTTAGAATCTTCATTAAAAATAAAGGAACACGTATTTTTTTGTTTTCGGAAAATCCCAATAGGAGGGGGGAAAAGCTGTGAAAAATGGGTTCGGATGCCTTTAAAGAGAATACTTATATCTTAGAAACTGAATATATTACAGACCTGAAAATTGGTATTTGGGATCTACTTTAAAAATAAAGAAACGGGTATTTTTTCGTTTCGTTAAAATCCAAATAATGGGGGGTTAAAAGGGAGGGTGAATTTTTAAAATGAGTGTGTCTACATCTTAAAACTTTAAACTTTTACAGATGTAAAAATTGGTGTTTAGAATCTCCCTTAAAAATAAAGGAACACGTATTTCTTTGTTTTCTCTAAATCCCAATAGGAGGGGATGCTCAATGCCTTTAATGAGGATACATATATCCCAGAAACTGAAGATATTACAGAACTGAAAATTTGTAAATGGGATCTCCTTTAAAAATATAGAAACACGTATATTTTTGCTTTTGGAAAATTCAATTAATGGCGGTTAAACAGGAGTGGCAAATTGGGGTGAATTTTTTGTAAGACTATATCTGCAGAATATCTGAGAAGCGGAAAATGTTACAGACGTAAATAGTGGGTATTTGGAATCTCCTGTAAGTGTAAAGAAACACAGGTGATTTGTCTTTGGAAACTCCACTTAAGGGGAACTAAAATGGAGTGAAATTTTAAAATGAGAATTTCTACAGTATATCTCAAAAAACTTAACATGTACAGAAGTGAAAAATGGTCATTTTTATCCTATTAAAAATAAAGAAGAGTGTATTTTTAGATTTCGGAAATACAACTTGGTTAGTGGGGGTGGGGGGGGGGGTAAAAGTGACTGAAAATGGTGTTGAATTCTTTTAATTAGGCTACTGATATCTCAAAAATGAAGATGTTACACACGTGAAATTTTATTTTTGGAATCTGCTTTAAAAGTAAACGAACACGTATTCTCGGAAAATCCAATGAAGGGGATTTGGAGTGTTAAAGGATAGAAAAAATTAATTGACTTAATTGTATGAGAATACATAAATCTAATAAAAACTAAAGTTGTTACAGACGTGAAAATTGGTATTTTGATCTCCTTTAAAAACAAAGAAAAGCGCGTTTTGGGGGGGGGGGCAACAATCTTGGGGGGGAGTGAAAAGGAGTTGAATTCCTTTCATGAGGACACATAAATCAAAAACTGAAGAGGTTAGAGTGGTGATAATTGGTATTTAGAAGATCCTTTACTATTAAAGGAACAAGTATTTTTTTGCTTTAATATCACTTTGTGAGGGAGGGGTGTGGAGTGTGGAAGGAAGTTAAAAACGTGAATTATTTTTAAGGGGATACTTATATCTCAAAACTGAAGGTAATAAACGTGAACATTGGTATTTGGAATCTCCTTTAAACATAAAAAAACACGCCTTCTTTTAATTTTTTGGAGGGTGGGGGCAAATAAACTTAACGGCGGTGGGGTGTAAAAGGAGGTGAGACCAATTGATTTTACTGTTCGTAATGTACTTATAAGGAGCCTCCGTTGCTCAGTCGGCAGCGCGCCGGCCTCTCACAGCTGGGTTCCGTATTTCAAATCCCGGTCACTCCATGTGACATTCGTGCTGGACAAAATGGAGGCGGGACAGGTTTTTCTCCGGATACTCCGGCTTTCCCTGTCATCATTCATTCCAGCAACACTGTCCAATATTTCATTTCATTTGTCACTCATCGATCATTGCCCCAGACGGGAGCTTCGACAGCCGGCACAATTCCTATTGTCGCCGCTAGATGGGGCTTTATTCATTCCATCACTGATCCTGTCGAATGATAGGAAACAGGCTGTAGACTTGCGATGTACTTATTCTGATCATAAACCGATCATTTTTAATCTTTCCTGGGTTCTTTTTCAACAGCCATATTTTCCATCGGAGAACGTTCTTAGTAGATTCTCCCGGCATATAAATAAAAATTTAAACACATTTGAAATAAACGATAGGAATGAGATTGGCCGTCAAATTGTTCACCTCTATAATAAGGTCAATTATAAACGGAGGTATGTCATTCGTATCGCCAGAAATTCCGCACACTTGCCTACGCGCAACAATGATGCTGGTCACATTGTTAGCAATGACAATGGCAGCAGATGTATTTTACCGCCAAGTAGCGGTCTTGCATCTTGCTGTGGGGTCCAGAACATCAATAAAAATAATAATAATAATAATAATAATAATAATAATAATAATAATAATAATAATAATAATAATAATAATAATAATAATACCTAAATTCAATTAATTTCAACCACCCTAATAATAATAATAATAATAATAATAATAATAATAATAATAATAATAATAATATCCTGGATCGTCGTCAACATGTGCGGACCGTGCTGGAAACCGGTCCTGGACGGGTAATGACTACGATTGCAGTTCGGCCGCCGGTTTAGTACCGCCAAGGCACCTAAGAGGACACCACGCCGGATCTCCTCAAGGATTTGATCCACATTAAAAATGCTTATAGGAAAGCATGGCTAAGATTTAGGAACCCAACTGACCGGGTGGAATACCTGAACCTAGCCCGGGAAATACGAAATCGATTGCTGGAAAGAAAGATTGAAAAATGGGAGGAACGTTGCCGTAATCTCTCAGTAAACGAGTCAGATCACGAATATCGGCGGGTTGTATATAAAACGATAAGCATTCAATTATAAATTTCAGTATATTACCGTAGCGAAGCACGGGTATCTTGCTAGTTAAAATATAAAATGAAACGAGCAGCGAAACTATGAGGCAAAATATAATTTTTTTCACAGTGCAAACATAGCTAACTGATGATTATGGAGACTGAACATTACATTGCTTCCTAATTTTAAACAATATAATGTTCCAAGAAAGCTAATAAATTTAACATAGCAGCGTTATCAAACATAACTGGGATACAGTCAAATTACAAATTTTGCAAACTAGCATTTTACATTTTAAATATAAGCTTGAACGATGAATAATACCGTTTGTTTCTAAATATATGAAAAGAAGGATCGCCTGAAAATTCCTTCTTGAATTTCCCTTCAAAATAAGGAAAAGGTAAAAAAAATACTCAAGTGGAAAAGTAATTCGAGAAAATATACCAAATTTAAGTCAAATGACTATAACTTTAAGCTTATAAAGTAGACGTGAACAATTAACTTTAATTGAGTTTATGCATGAATCTCACTGGGCAAACAAAATAATATTCAAACTGAGTCATACTCTAAATCAAATCAAATCAAATCAAAGAAAAGAAAAGGGTCTAGCCATAAAAATTCGGGTTGAACATAACATAAAATCAGCGATGATGGTAGAAAAAATTAAACCGCGTTGCACGACCACAATAATAAACAACGATAAAAATAGAAAACAAAATCAATCCATAAACATCCACAAAATGAATGAATGAATGAATGAATGAATGAATGAATGAATGAATGAATGAATGAATCAATCAATCAATCAATCAATCAATCAATCATACTGATCTGCATTCAGAGCAGTCACCCAGGTGGCAGATTCCCTGTCATTTGTTTACCTAGCCCTTTCCTAAACGATTTCAAAGAAGTTGGATATTTATTAAACATTTCCATTGGTAAATTATTCCAATTCCTAATTCCTTTTCCCATAAATTAATATTTGCCCCAATTTTTCCTCTTGAATTCCAACTTCATCTCCATATTGTGATCATTGCTACCTCTCAAAACACCACACAAGTTTATTCGTCTAATAATGTCATTCCAGCCATTTTTCCATTACAGCTGGGAACATGTTGCTTAGCCGAGCAGCGCTTCTCCTTTCTTTCAAGTCTTCCCAGCGCAAAGTATGCAATAATTTCGTTAATCTACTCTTTTATCGAAGATGACCCAGGACAAATCATCATCATCATCATCATCATCATCATCATCATCATCATCATCATCATCATCATCACTGCATTTTGAACTGTATTGGAAAAGATTTAGATGTTTAAGAGCAGTAGTGATTTAATAAATTATATGCTATAATTTAATGGAGTTTGAATGATTGTGCTTTACTGATATGTAATTTAATTTTGTGGAGTAAAGTTTGGGGAATCTTTTAGGTCTGTGCCATTGTTGAGGTTATTCTGGTTTTCTTTTCTGATTGAGATTGCACTCAAAATAATACATGACTATATCCAAGATATCAAAACATTGTTGATATGTATATGAAGAAAATGAGTCAAACTACTCAACTGTCTACTATACAATTATTTTCTATGTGCACTATTTTAAGATCTCTGCTGATGTCCGTGAAGTTGTGGGCGTAGTCAAATCGTCTATGTGTTCACAGAGGCCTGAGTGTCTGTTGCGTCTAATTGTGTTTTAGTGTTCTTTATATCTGGTGTGGAAATTATATTTTGTTTGACTGATATATGTGGCATTACAAGTTGGTTCTTGGCATTTGATTTAGTTAATGGCATCTTTCTCAGGTAAAATCTGATATTTAATGCTTTCCTTTTCATGTATTTTCTAAATTTATGATATATAAATTAGTTTTTGACAGATTCAAAAGCTCACAGTTATATCTAAAATATAATTGTTATAATAAGGAAGCACTTCACAAGTTTTCTGTCTCGAGATGAAAGTCTTCATATGATGTAGTCCTGTTTACGTTAAATATCTTCTGGGTGACCACGTAGATATAATGTAGACGAACAGGTGATACTGTCAGCATTCTCTCGAGTATTGTACGGATCAAAGACAAGTTGAATGAAGACATAGCACTCGATGAAAATACAAAATAACTTTGGGATAGAAGTAAAATTGTACACCATGATGGCGCCAAACATTGCTTGCGATATAAATTGTACCAATTTTTTCAAACATTCCTTCCTTTTAACAATTTGTTTTCAATTTTGTTATTTACATAAATTTGAGAAACAGTTTTATTCAACAGACTCCGTTAATGTCCACACATTCAACAAATATACATAATTTTTTACCTCGTCGCATTAAATATAAAATAGAATGATTAAAAATGATACGAATAAAGGCACTGAATGAAATATAATAGCATTTAGAACTTTTCATCTGACACCACAGCACAGGTCATGTGGCACATATTGGGTGAAATATAAACGAGAACATCATTTAGTGTAACTTACACATTAACATAGGCATTGCAAAAATGTCACTAAAAAGAGGACATTTTTGCATACTTCCAGTTGGACACGTTTCATAAGACCTTAAGAGGGAAAAAATCTGAATGATTTCGTGACGTTGCCGGAAAAAGAAATTTGATCTTACGTACTCTGTTATAATTCAAGTATTGCTTATTACACGGTGCATATGTGACTGTAAGATTGACATGATCCGGTATCCTAGACTGCTGTTCACTCTTAAAACATTCAGATGTGGCGAGTAAAATATGTTCAATGTCCATAAAATGGGTTGCCCTAATAAGATCAATATTCTCGACTGCGTTTGTCTATCTTCTCTTCTCAGCAAGGTTAATTTGTGAAGAACAGATAGTTTAATTTCAGAGTAAGAATATTGCTTTTAGAGAGATTGTCACCTTTAGAGTTACATGTGAGATGATGAGGTGTTGAACGCTGTCCGTCTCCTTGGCTGAATGGTGAGCGTCGCGGTCTCCATTTAGAGGGTAACGGGTTCGGTGATTTTAGCCGCATTTCGTTAATTCTTCTGACTCGGCAACAAGGTGTTTGTGTTTGTCTCAATGAGCACCTCTTCATTTAATCACAACACACTAAACTACCAAACACCACAGGAACGCGTAACAGTGAAAACATTCCACTTGGAGCTGTCGTCAGGAACGGCATCCAGCCATAAAACAGGGTCAAGTGCAGACGCATGACACAATTCGTACATGTGATGGAAGAAGAAGCAGAATGAGAAGAAGAAGAAGAGACGTTAAAAGTAGAATCTAGAATTTTCTTTGTCCTATCAAGTTTGGTCTGGCAAAAATGTTCGCATCAGATTTCACATTGTGATTAACAGTACAGTTCGAACGAAGGATGTTGTGCTAAGTGTAATAAAGCAGCCATCAACATGTTCAGAAAATATTATTCGTCTGGTGGACTTTTCACGCAGGTGTACGTTTTATGTGGAGCAGGATATGATATAGTGCAACCGCGATATCAACATTATTCAACGCCCTCTGCCATGAAACTGTAACATATTTGCCAAGTATTGCACAACATAGTAGTCCATGACAAACGTTTCTAACGAGGAACTTTCCGATGCTACCAGGTGCGACATCTGGCATTTCCAAGAGCCATTGATTTTAAAACAATGTATCTAAAATTTAATTCATATTAAGGAGCATTCTCTGTATTAAACAATTCCCTTGAAATATAAAAGTAAAATAAACTATTAAGTAATCTAAATGGTGCACACAGGAAAGCTTGGAAATTGCTCGGAGGTCCAACTGAAAAATCCCGACTCTGCAAGAGCCTACCTTTAGTGGGGTTCTTCCCCACTTATTAATTTTTTTTGCACTTACTCCACATAAATACTGAGAGAGATTGATTAACTCTCCCACCACTCTTCCGAAGCCGAGACCTTTACATGCCAAGACGACTGCTATGCTGTATTCTGATGGGCGTATATTAATAGGGCCAATAATACTGAACCCATGACCTTTGAGTCCGACATTTCCACGAAATACAAAGGGTGATCAATGTGCGTCACAGAGACACAAATAAAGTGGTTACATATTGAAATAAACAAATCCACTTTACAAAGGGTAGTTTACATACATGGAAGTTGCAAGTGGCCTTACATCGTGACAGGCCCACCAGCCCCTCTCAATCTCTCATGTAGCCATCTCGACAAATAGTGGCTTTACAAAATATACTCTTCCTTTCATTTTTATTTGATATCATTCAACTGAAAATAACGATATAAAAATATAAATGCCCTTCACAAGTTTTCTATCTCGCGAACCGAACACGTTCGTCAAATCACCGATCCGTACACGCAAGAAAGCCGAGTCCTAAATCATTCAATGAGGCACCATACATTATTCCAGAGCGCCAGGTCATAAGGAGTCGTAGTTGAATTTTTATTTCTGACCACAAACTGCACGTGGAGAACAGGTGGGATGATTCTCATTCTCACGCTAGAGAAATTACTTCACCCACATGTGTAGAATGTGCAGGGATACAAAGTAATTCTGCGCGGAACTTTTTTTGTTACAAGTTCATATTAAGAAGACTTGGCGACGAAACCGCCGTAGTAAACGTCAGGAAATCGTAGGAGAAACAATTTAGTTGTTAATGGTAAAGACTTTAGGCCGCTAAATAGCTCCAGAAGGAAAATTGTCGAAAAGATGCACCTGTTTATTTAAATACTGTTACATCGACCAAAATATGGTGCCTAGCTTATGAGTTAATTTAACGAATCAAATTTGTTAAGAGAAACCCTTAATGCTCATCATCAGCGCCACTACTAAACTAAACAATTAGGTGTCAGTTCAGAATCAGCCACAATTACATTTTCTGTGAGATGAAAACAGCGTCTGTAAACTTTTGGCAGTAAATGCGGATGGCATGGGAGTGGGAGAAACATTTATAAAACAACGCCGCGCCATTTGAAATTCCCCCATTGCGCCCAGTGAATTTGAGGCGACTGCACGTCATTCAGAATAACATTGTAAACTAGTTGGCAAGACAAAATCGCCAAAAGGGAAGATAGTTTTGACCAAAGATGGCTATAACTTCATCTCCAAGTGGAGATAGATTAGAAGGCAACTCAACGCTATTCCAAATTGTGGAAAGGTCATTTAGATTTAAGACCAGGCAACAGACAGTCATTATAATTCCGAAATCCTGCAGTTGAATTAGAAAATATCATTATTTTACTTTACTGCATGTGCGGATCGGTGATTTGACGACCGTGTTCCGTTCGCGAGAAAGAAAACGTGTGAAAGTTATTTATAATTATTATGTCGTTATTTTCAGATAAATGATATCAAATAAACATGAGCGGAAGAGTATATTTTGTAAATTCACTATCTATCGCGATGGCTACATAAGAGATTGAGAGCGGCTGGTGGGCCTGTCACGATGCAAGGCCACCTACGACTTCTAGGAATGTAAGCTACTTTTTGTAAAGTGCATTTGTTTATTTCAATATGTCACCATTTTATTTGTGTATCTGTGACGCACTTTGATCACTCTTTTTATTTCGTGGAAATGTCAGAGGAATACGACGAAGAGTCATTTTATATTTCTTGGATAATAGGTAGAACCGCGAAACTAGCGTGTGAAATGTTTTACAGTAGTAGGTTTGATGGCTGTAAAACGAATATAATGTCCAGAGCAGAGTATCATTTCCGAAGGTTTGTTTCCTATATTTGTTGTTTGCCCAAGTTAAAATATTAATTTGTCACGATATTCTGTTCAGTGTAAAGATGCATTTCCTGTAATTGTAATCCGTGGTTTATCATTTAGAGTGATTACGTAGTAATGATGGAATGCGAGCTGTTGCGGAAATCTCACAGTGATGTGTTTGGAGCGGTAAAATTTGTCAACTGAAGGTACGAGGCGAAACTAGCGTGTGATTTGCGGAAGGGAAGTGTTATTCCAAAAAGTGTATTAAAATCTGCGTAGAATAGATGAGAGGAAATTAACGGTAACATTTTTGTAACTTGTGTGTTTAGGTATGAAATATTTGTTGTCAGATTCAGGTATGCGAGGATAGATGAATAATTTGTCACAGATTGTTTTATATAACAACATAGTGGATCGCGTAAGAGAGATATTCCATATTATTGTCGTGTAGAGAATTTGAGGTAGCAAATGGTTGGAGTATTGCAGAGTTAAGAGGAAATGTGGTTCAGGTTATTGAAATCCTGTAGTGTTGAAGAGATTTTGCGCCGGGATTTTTAATTGTAGGGAACCCGAGGATTCATTCTGTATAATTTAATGCTATGGGAATAGAGTCATCCAATAGTTAGGATCCCACGTGAAACCGTAGGACCGTGATGGGTAGGAACATTTCAAGTGACGTTTAAAATTAAATCTCTTCTTATATTCTGTGTTGGTTAAGAATTGTATTACACGCGAGATTTCATTTGATACCTTTGAAGGTAACGTGTGTGTTTTCTAGAGATAACGAGGATGGTCTCCTTTCCATGTAGTAAACCATCTGCGTTTTCGGCGAGCGAGCCAGTTCATATGTCAGAAAGGGATTGTAACTGAGATTTTGTCAATTATAATAAATGTTTGGAATTAGATTTCATTATTTAATAAGATACTCGTTTGGTAGAGAACTTGAGATTCATTATCGGTGCGACAGAAATGATACGATGTTGTGTTACGTTGTGAATAACCATTTACCGGGGTGTCAAAAGGTCTTGCGATTGTTTTTTTTTCTTTTTGAATGTCACGATAGCTTGTCAATCTATGGAGTTCGTGTTGGATGATGTGTTGTTGTTGTTGGTTTCCAAGGCACAATTGTAGGTTCATGTGGTATGATGTCATACTTTTGGAACACATGGGGTGCAGTAGTCCATCCACCCTACAGTTTGGGTGAGGTCATTACGACACTTGAATCTCATCGGCCAGAAATCATACCGAGGGAGGAGCCGGAATTAGTCCAAGGGATAACAGTAGACGTTATAAGAGATTGACATGGGTTTTTTTATTTTGCGTTGTGTGTAAATGTATGCAGATTATAGGATTTAAGGTCAGGATTATCCAAGCTAGTGTCCTAATAATTTTTAGTGTTATAATGTAAACGTATTGAGTGACACCGTGAAGAAAATAAATGGTACCGGTAGAGAACTATGAGCATAAACAAATAAATAAATTCAATGTTTTCCTTAAAAGAATGTTTCTGGTAAATATGTCCAAGAGATAGCGTAAATTTAATTGAAACAGTTAGGGAGTTTAAAGAAACCACTTCGTCCGGGATAGATAAATTTGTTTTGTTAATTAGGATAATGAGATTACTTCATTTATTAATTTATTAACTTCAGTGGAACCGTATTTTGAGAATTAACTTAAAACCAAGTGACTAACTTGAAAAAGGTTTTCTGGAAATCCTAGTTTTATTTGCTGGGAAAATTCAATTTACTAACGTAACGATTAAGGGGACATGTCCGATAGCAACGGACTTTCCTGCCACAAGAATTGTGAGCGTTTGTTGTTTTTATTTTTAATTTTGATTTGTTGAGAACCAGATGTGCTGGAATTTTTTGATGTGGAAACCTTGATCATCAACTACGTTAACTTAATTGTGTTCAGCCTTCAGCTTAGAAGTTTGGATGGTCATGGGGTCATCAAACTCATTGACTTAGATTAGGGCCATATGCCATTTTAGCATAATTTTTCTTGCGGTCATAATTCACAATGATTTTAACGTTAATCACAAAGTTAGATGTTGGTCCATGACATAGTCGCAAGTCACATCGATTCAATTAAGGGTCCATATCGTACAACCACTGTGTGGCACATACCGATTGGATTGCCTTAATTATACAAAGAGTCCAGAACTCGTGATACGGGGGCTGGATTATCACGAATTATTATGGTGGTACATGCAGTCTCACATGGAAACCGATCTCAGGGGTCTCCATACTTTATTTATTTTACTCCTAAACCAAGACGGTGGTTTCTAGTAAGGATGCACCCCAGGCAATTGAGTTAAGGTCTCAAAAGCCAGCGTCTCTCATCATCGTTGTGGTAATTTTTTCAACGGACAGGATTGAGTTCGTTGATTAGATGTTGTGAAATGTCACACGTTTTCCATTTTTCATCTCCAATGGTAAACAAACAGACATCCCTTTTAAAAACGAGTAAACACCTTGTAGACATTACTTTAAATTACTGAAACCCACCTCTGACCTAAGCAAGTGACGTAGAACCTATAGACGACCTTAGGGAAAGATCTCATGCCGATTTGCTGATAGGTAAAGAAGGTAGGTATCCCTCGAAGGGCCTTCAGGGGTTCAATACATTGTTCCCAAATATTCTTTATAAAAGTATTTATAAAGGTCCACAACACAAAGCACGTGTAGTGGGAGCGGATAAAATTGTTTTGTTAATCTATACTAATACGCCGTTCTGTTACTCATTTATGGAGATAAATGACATAAGACGTTACGGTCGCAACGCCTGTATCACAAGTGAATTCCTGAGAGAAGGAAACCAACAGCCAATACTTTCTGAGGCCTTGTGTAACGTTTGTGTTCAACTGGGGCACTTGGAAGGAAAACTCCTTTTAGAGATACTTATAAAACGCCTGGTAAAAATGAAGGCGTTCTTTTGGACCAAACATGCTTACGCTGGGCTTTTCGTCTCGCGGACCCACACCATCTACGTGGGACGGCTGCGGGCTAGCGATCAGTGTTTGTGCTTCAGCGTCTGCAACCCTCGCGGTCGACTTGAAATAGCCTATTTGAAATCGGCAATGAACAACGTTGTGGTTACGCCACAGGCCATGAAGGTCAATGAACGGTGAACGTTCATTTGAGTATTAAGCTAATAGTGTATTTTTTATTTTCAGTGGACAGAAATCCAAGTCAATTTCAATATAACTTTCGCTGTAAGAGATTATATATTTCGGTTCTGTTTACGTATATTGACTGGGTACAATAAAGAGTTTACCTGTACTTCAAAATATGTATGCACCCTACGCAATGATTTACTATTTTCAATATTATATTTTAAGAGCGGTATGGTTTAGAAACATTCCTAATATAATAAGTTAAGTAGTAAAACAGATAAGCTGTGGCTTCTTGTTTTATGAGTTTAAACGATCTGATAAACTCATCAACAATCCAATAATGTTTACCGGGAATTACGTCAGTTAGATCGTGTATTTGCAGAAATAACGTATACCTACCTGTTATTGCATTTACCGTGTTGTTGTACTTGGTAAGTGAATATCATTCTGTGTCTTCATTGGTGACAAAACTCGCTTACTATTTGGAGGCTAGTTATTATCGACGGGCTATGGTGTTGAATTTAAATATTATTTTCAGAAAACATTACAAATATGTGCAAAAACCACAAAAACCAATGGCACCACCAAAATGAGGCGTACTAGGCAAGACGAGGAGTGAGGTAGTTTGCCATTGCTTTCCTCACTGGGTCAGAAAGTGCTATTGCAGCACGACTGACCCTATGAGCAACACCTTTCATAACACTCAGATGCACTAGTCGTGCTCTTAATGCCATTACTCAGCACCACCCATACCCCAGCAGCTTCCATATTGTCACAGCCATGGATGAGACTGGGACTTCGATGAAAGCTACACTTTACTCTGGCCTGTGCCAAGAGATGGATACAAAAGTACTGTATCCATCAAGAAATGGCAGCAGGCAATAATAAAGCATTATATTTGTGGAAGTATTACGTTTTACGGAAGGAATAACAGGAATTACACTTTTTTTAAATGTAAATTCCATCACTCTCATGAGACAAATTTGGTTGCGCGTTTCAGCCCTGTATATTTGTGCACTGAGAAACGTAACTTGTAGCACGTCAGTTTTCTTTAAATGTGTAAATGTAGGAAAATAAACCCATGCCTATTAATATCGAGCCGGAATAACTTTTAAAAGCTTGTTTTCCTTGAAATTTTGGTGTCTTCTATACATAATGTACTCCAATCAATATTTCGTTGAATGGTGCGAGGATAGCTTCGTAGTCACAATCGAACGTCACTGCTCTTGTTCCGTGCCTAGTGTGCTCGCTCTCTCGCTTAACTGTGACGTACACTTGGTAGAAAAGCTGACCGCATTTCAGACAAAAGAACTGGAGCTCATCATGCCGGCACTCCTATCTGAGCCATTTAAGCCTGCCGAATCAATTTATTCTTTGCATCCTTCTTTGATGCCCTCTCTGATCCCTGTTTTTCTTGTAGTTTACTCTTTGTTCACAGATAAAGTGACTGAACGCATAAACAAGAACGTTAACACCTGTTCGTTAAAATAGTATAAAATGTACCTTGAAGTAGGTATTGTCAAAAAGGAAATGAATGTGGCAATTATATGGAGTCCTTCTTAGGAAATAAACTGGTACACCATATCTGGTGTGAGTTGAGTGAATCCCAGAGACATGTGCCGCACTGGAAGATGAATTCTTGTTTCTAAATTTTTCGTCTTCCTACTGGGAAATCGAACCAGGTCCTTTCAGAAGAAACGACTACGCCTTCATTGCTTTCTGGTCTTATTGTTAATATTGTTAGTATTGTACTTCGAAGACACAAAGTACGATGCACTACACGACAGTACACATACACTACTCAGTACTCCACGGCAGTGCAGTATGTACTGAAGGATTTGACGTCGTCTACTCTCCACTTCATGAATTTATAGGTAAATAATATCTGTACTTTGCAGCAGTTTTAGTGTAACACCATTAGTTCAGTTGATGTATCTTTCCACGTTACCCTAGTCTGTGCTACATTTTTAATTTCTCACTTACTGTTAATATTCGCAAGTACATTAATATAATCGTCATTGTCATATCTCTGGCCCATCCAACAACTCTTTCCACATTCAATTGACTTTAAAACTATGTGAATGGAGAGGCAACGTCCCAAGATCGCTCCTTTCGATTTATCTGCCCTTTTAGACAAATTTTTATTCTATTCTCTTCTTAAAACTTGAAAATTACATACTGCAATTTATATTCCAGTATACCCACCACATAGTTCAGTATTGTTGTGTAACAAGCCACATTCTTTATGCTCCAATTATTGTTCATGATTCTTTTCGTTTGTACAGGAAATATTTTATTGTTAAGTTTAGTTCATTGTTTATATCCTCATTTCGCCATGGATCTATGATTAATCTACTACCGTAGCAGTGAAATAATACGGTATATATTATTTCCTTAAATATTTAACTCACTAATCCTATTTCCAGATCCATTGTTACGAAGTTATTACAAATCTGGACAGTATATTTAAAATGCCACCTTTTGCCAAAGAGACCAACTTAGTCTCTGTGCTTTCCAACTGAAATTTGTCCTCTGGAATTTATTCAATTGTCCCCTACAACTTTACCCTCACAGTTCCGTTATCAGTCAGCTCGTGAGCAGCGAGTGTTACGTACTTGCGACGTAGCGGCAAATTGCTACGAGAGACGCACTTAATATCATCTTGTATTTGCAGAGCAGGAATGAAACGGGTAAATATAGTCAATGCAGTTTCCCGTTTAAGAACTATAGACAGCGAATTTATTACAATGTGTGCTATACTGTATGATTTCTAATGTAATGTGCTGTTTTATTCATGCAAGTAGAAGATAAATTTCTCAAGGATTATACATCAGGCAGGATTCCAAACTAAGGCTGGTAGTGAAAATATGGAAAACTGGATGAAAATCACTTCAGTGTGACTTGGATACGAATCCTGGCTTTCTAGTCGTACTCAAGTAGGGGAAAGTGGGGTAAACGCCGGTGGTTATACTTTGGCAGCTTCCTGAAGCTATGATTTTCTGCAGATAACTATTAAAACCTGCATAGATCTCTGACTAGTTTTATTTCATAATATAGCCTTCAATAATAAATGAGACAATCATTCTATTCATTATTATAAAAATTACAAAAAAGTCAAATCAACCGGTTTTACCCCACCGGTGGGTTAGAATGGGGCACAGATGTTGAATATATGGAAAATTAGAAAACACTTTATTTTTCATTGTCTGCTTTATAATTGTGAATGGGTATAACTAGTACTATTTAGCAACAAAATAACGTACATATCTGAATGCAGTTGTGCACAATATTGTTGATTATGGTAAAAATATTCTTGCTTGTCCCCGTATGTAGAAAAATTTTAAACAATCATTTTAGTTTGCACAGATGGCAAACAAAGTCATCGTCATTCTTAATTCCGAATTTTTCTGTTGCCATTTTCTCACGTATGTTCTCGGTATCTTATTCCAGCATCAGATTGTAAGCAAAAAATGAATACATTAGTGAAATTAACAAGAAAAGTTTTTTCTTACAAATTAAAAACTTTTAAGTGTAGGCCTACCCTTATCTGAAACACACACATACTCTCTGTTATTAAAAACATCGATTTACATAGCGATTATTGTGCAGTGCTGAATAGGTGGGGTAAAACCGGGCACCAGCCTGCCTTGCCCCACGTGTCGTACACGGTTTCACCCCACTGGTTTTTGTATAGAAACACATGGATAAGCAAAACAAAATTAAACCGAATATAAAATACAGCCATATCGTCGTAACTCGAAAGAAATAAGCTACATACAGTACAATGTACTTAGCATTACTGTTAGATAGACACTTCCTGTCATATTATTTGTTCTTGTCAGCAACACTTCGACTTCATCGAAGTCTTATGGAAATCTCCAGTCGTCAAGCCGTTGGCGATCGCGATGTCTTCGTCTTTCAAAAAAACAAAAACAAGCAAACAAGCAAACAAGCAAAAAATAATTAATAAACAAACCAAACAAACCAAATACACAATACAATCTCCCAGAGGTCAACGGGAACAAACAGGTAAACAAAAACCTAGAACAAACGAAAATGATCCAGATTGAAATACCTAGCTTCTCTGCAATCTCTAACACTAACCGCACCATGTCCATTGTAATGAAATGTCGAAATGTCGTATGGCTTTTAGTGCCGGGATATCCCAGGACGGGTTCGGCTTGCCAGGTGCAGGTCTTTCTATTTGACGTCTGTAGGCGACCTGCGCGTCGTGATGAGGATGAAATTATGATGAAGACAACACATACACCCAGCCCCCGTGCCATTGGAATTAACCAATTAAGGTTAAAATCCCCGACTTGGCCGGGAATCGAACCCGGGACCCTCTGAACCGTTCAGCCAACGAGTCGGACATTGTAATGAAGAAGGGTGACAAACACGTATAGGTGGAAAGAAAGCGTACTGAGACGGATGAAAAGCCCAAGGGAGTTGAAGCTACGTTGTCCAAAACTGGCCTGAACGGTGCAAAGAAAGTAACTAAATGAATAAAAGCATTAATGGAATCAGTCACTTTGACGTCAACATTTATTTTAGTAAAAGGCTATACTTAGCACTCCAAATATGAGACATATTACCCAATGTTTTCTATATCCACGATTTAATGGAGACTTAGGGGCTCACTGTAGCAAATACTGTGACCGTGAGGCCACCGATGAATGAACAGGTGTTGGTGCGGCTTGTGTTCGCTTGTCGGCGAGATGGGGTGCGCGCGACCTTGAACAAGGGCGAGAACGAGTTTTTTTGTGCAGAGGGCGGCCGGCTGGCTAACGGAATAAAAATAAAAAAATGAAGGTTGGCGAGTGAAAGAAGGAGGCCAGCGCGTGTCACCTGTAATTGCGAGGAATGATATGAATGAAATATTTGTAATATCTTTGATGGCGACGTGCATAATTACGGAAGGCTCAAGGACTAAATTAAAATAAACTGGATAAAAGAATAGCACATTTGGAGGATATAAATTAAAAACTGAAATTTTGAAATAATTTGCACGACCTTGTGGCTAAAATGGTGATGAAGTTGTAGATTCGTACAGTAGAAGAATTTAGTTCCTAAATTGACTTTACTTCCGTGCATGTGCACCAGACATGATATTTAAGTCATGTGATACGAATACTCATTCTCACACACTGGCGTGTCTTGGACTATCACCTTCAGTCGCTCAGCGTGGAACGTCGTGAATACTGGCTTCACTCCTGTGCTCTACACGTCTGAAAATTGGATACAATTTAGAACAGTGCTGTGATCAGACGTCGAATGTGCAGATATTAATCCCTTAAGTACGTGTCATTTCCAAAATACAGTTACGTGTGTGTTTGGAGCCTACTCTAAAGCATTTTGTGTAAGTTTCAGCTTTCTTACGAGTGGACGCGGAAGACGTGGACGTGAATATTTCCAGAAGAGGACGGAATCTCACATCATGGATTACCAGTGCTTCACCATGAAGTTCTAAACCTTTGACCATCGTTGGCGGCGTCGGGATGCAGATTCTTTCGTCCTGGCATGGCTGATTGAGAACCCAGACTTCCAGACATGAAGATTTCTCTATAAGTTAAGTCGATTACGTCTCATTTATATCTGTTCTATGTAGTTTTGTTCTATTCTTTCTTTCTTCTTAGTAAGCTATTTTGACACATTTTATGGGTGTTTATTTGCTCGAATACGTCGTAAAACTGACACAGGTGATTACTTAATGACCATGTGGCCATGAATATGACAGTGAAGGGTTCTGATAGTTATCCATGTGTTATCGACACCATCTTTGCTTATTGAGTAAATTTCGTCACGAATATGAATTAATTTATGTCTGAGGGATTTAATGGTAGGATATTTCGTCCACACTTTCTATATTTTCCTTGTATTGGAACTTCTACTTGTACCTCGTGTCTGAGACAACGTGTCATCGGGATATTGAGTCCGAATTCTATGTACGAATTTAATGTGAACATGTGCATCGGGAGCATGTGATAATTAGTTGGAGTAATTAATCATCGAGACACTTTTAAGTGGATATTATGTATTTGTAGGACGTTGGTAGGTCCTGATATTTCACGGCTACACATATTTGAGATTAGGATGCGACAAGTTAGGGTCGTCATTGTGGTACACTGTACGTGTAGAATATATGGAATAATTGTGCATGGCACGAATCTTCGCGAAACTGAGCTTTTCACATGTTAATGGATTATTCGCGATAAATGCAGTGTAGTCTAATGTTAGTGTCTTCAGATGAAGAAAATGAAAGTCCATGTTGATCGATGTACTTTTTAATTCGTGGGAATATCCCAAATTTTCTCAAGTAATCCAGTAATTTCAAGCTCAAGGTACAGATGAATGTTCGAGAAGGCCTTAGGTCTGAAGAACAGGTCTTCGACGAAATATCTAAATAATATCTGATTCGTGACTATATCAGCTCATTCGTTGATGCAATTTTTCGCTCTCATGTGATAACTCAATCTTGCTGTAACTCAATAAATTCGTTAACAGGAGAGTAATACGGTTGATCGACACTCGTCGACATGTACATAGTGTAGATATTTTCTTCTTGGTACTCACAGTCTTCTTGACAATTTCCGTAGTTAGCTGTAGAAGTAGTTATTTGTTAGTATTTAGAGGATTATTTTTTATGTGTTCTGCTCTGAAACATGTGATACTGATATTATCGATTGATAGTGGACAGGATCTCCACATGGATGGTATTCTCCCCATTCACTTACGTTTGCAAGCCCAGGAGGCGTTTTATTTTGTTTAATTATTGGTCAAATACTTAACGTTCAGTATAATTCTCACGGAAAGAGATGTGAGATGACGTGAACAGGTATATCCGACGTCTCGGATTAACTTAGAGAAAACCAAGGCAAATTCAACTTTTCATTTTATTGTTAAGACAACGACTGTAAATTTTATTTTTGCTATGAGTATTAACTTTTGAATCTTGGATATTTCTCTATTATACTCGTTCTTACAATTACTGCATTTTTTCCAGATTATCGATGAAGGCTTGGCCCAGACCTCATTTTTCTGAATGAAAATTTTAATTCAACTTTAAACCAATAATTTAATAACTTTAAAGGCGAGAAAAAATTTTTCACAATGTAAATACTCTGTTAGAATGTCAGGGAAATAACTGTCGTGTACCATCCCATTTGTTTGTGCCTAGGTTTGTTACATCAAGAGCCATATTAAATTCCATAACGTAACGATCATAATCATAATCACAGATTTCAGGATGGCCAATACTGCGTTCAATTAAATAAAAGTGTCATATATGTTCTATACTTGGAACGTGCTTATTTGATGAACCCTATGATAATCCTGCCACATTCATTTATTTTATAAGCCTACAGCCACCGAACTGAGCACCCCTGGGGTGTCTCGTGTTCGTAGACTGACTATGACGGGCACATCTTAGTGGCTTTTCCCATCCGTGGGGCATCTTAGTGGCTAGTCCCTTCCGTGGGGCTCGATTTGTGGCTTAAAAGTGGCTTAATCCATCGTGGAATTTGATTGCTTCTCCACGTGGTTTAAATTGACTTGCTCAAATCATTAATTATTCAAGGTTCGGCAGGTTCATTTCAGATTTAATGCCATCCCAGTTAGGTAGAATTCTAACAGAGTACGCGGAATTTTCGGAGTATTTTACTTAAGATTATGTGTTTCACATGGAAAAATGAGGGTTAGGAATTTTCTTCATGAAACTTGAATTTGCCTTATCACAATCAACATGTCTGGGGGGAAAGTTTCTGCATTTCGGCGTTTGCTGACACAGGTCACTTTATGAATAATAGAATGGATCTCGAGGAGATTAGGAAGTTATTAGAGACTATGACAGTAGAGAGTAGGAGAGCACAGGAAGAGAATAAAGAGGAACTCAGAAAAATGCAGGAAGAGAATAAAGAGGAACTCAGAAAAATGCAGGAAGAGAGTAGGAGAGCACAGGACGAGAATAAGGAGGAATTTAGAAAAATACAGGGAATACAGGAAGATAGTAATGAGCGAATAAGTCAAAAAATGAACATTATGGGTGCTGCGATACAGGAAGAGAATAGGAAGGCACAGGAAGAGGCGAAAAAGGGTCGTGACGAACTGTATGCAAAACTGGAGGAAACCAGTTGTCGGATTGACAATATCGTGTTAGAGTGCAGGGAAAATCAGAAAAAAACCCTGGAACAAGTTGTTACTTTGACGAGCCAGATTAAAGAGGATAATAAGGTTATCACCGGGAAGGTCACCGCTCTTCAGAGTGACGTAGTCCTAGTCAGAAATAACATTGAATCCGTGAGGAAGGAGATAGATGTTATAAAGGTAGAGATTTCTACGGCACAAGAAGAGATGTCAGAACAAGTGAAAAATCTTAGAGGAGAGGTCACAGAAGACTTAAAGAAAATAAAAGAGAAGGTCGACGATGATCTCCGTTCCGTAAAGGACAGTATCTCAGTCAACCAAATGGAGATACAAGATATTTCACTCCAGTTCGATGATATCAAGAGCATGATTGACAAAGACAAGTCGGAAATACTCGAGCAAATTATTAATCTTGCCGGAGATGTCAAGTCCGGGAAACAGAAGATGGAGGAAAATATGGACGCCCTCCAAAAATTAGAAAAAGAAGTAGGATTCTTGAAGTTGCAGGATAGGAGCACTAGGGTCTTAGTGACATCATTAATGGACCGACAGAGTAATGTCGAAGAGGTCGTACAGGCTAAATCTACTGTAACAGAAGGAATATCGCCCGTAGCTGAATCGTCTCAGAATATTACCCACATTGAACAACCCACAGTAAATCTCAGTACTACACCGGCCCAAAGTATACCTCAAATCATTAATTTTATCCGAATGAGCGAGGATAGGCCTAGAAAATTCAACAACTTAAACGGGGTCACACCTAAAAATTTCATTAGGGACCTTGATGAATATATTCGTGAACAGAAGATCCCTACTGAAAAACATCTGCGAACAGCGGAGAAATTTTTAGAGGGAGACGTGCTCAACTGGTACCATGCTTTCCGTTATACGTTTGAAGACTATGAAGGTTTCAAGCGCTTATTCCTACAGAGATACTGGGGAGCGGATCTGCAACAAGCACTACGGTTGGATTTGTATTCACGAAAATATTCCACAGATGGGCAGACGCAGTACGCTAATTACTTCTGTAATCAAGTACGACGAATGAAAGACCTCGACACTCCACCATCTGAAAATGAGTTGGTTCAAGCGATAACAAAGCAGTTTCCTGTGGAAGTACAGCGTTTACTCATTGCTGCCAATGTTCAGACCGCCGTGCAGGCTGAGGCTATCCTCAGACAGCTCGACCACACCATGAATGTCTCAACAGTACCGAAAACTCAAAGAAGTAATACTTACCAGGTCAACGTAATAGACACTCCGAAAAACCGGAATTCGACCCCAATGCCTGAAAACGGAAATCAGAGTGGACCTAAAGAGTACAAAAACCATCCCAGAGCGTACGATCGTCGATGGGAAGAGAGAAGAGCGAGACCCAGAGAGGACAGGATGGAAGATCCGAAGAACGTCCGAAGAAGGGGAAATTACAGGATACGGGACCGACCACAGGACTATAGACGGAATAGGCCTTATGATAGACCTAGATATTATTCAGATCGCAACTACCGGAATTTCAGAGACGAAATGGAGAACCGTCATCGAGAAAGCATGAGGTACATTGAAGAATTAAGGAAGGAAACTGAAAAAGGCTCAAAATGGAAAGATGCCATTCATAATCAAGACACCGATCCAGATGTGATGGGAGCCGAGAGCCCACAGTTCCAGCGACACCGGAATTCACCTCATGACGATAGATTAAATCCTTCGGCACCACAATATCAACCTGAAAATCAGGGCGCCAGAAGAAAGACTCCAATGTGAAGATATCAAACTATTACTCTCCTATGAACAGTTACATTCAATGCCTCGAACCTAAGACTCTACCGTAAAGCAGAAGAGTGAAGAAAGAAAAAAGAAAAGACCCAGGTCGGCTGTCGAAGAAATACCAGTTTGTGTCGTGCAGAATGATTACCGTTCAGACAACTGACAGATGCTTGGAAATTATAAATACCATGGAAAATTAAACAGTGAAGTAGACAGCATACGGACCACATTTTAAGGAATGAACGTGATTTAAAAATTTTTAACCTTGTTTAAAAATTGTTGTCCCAGTAAGAGGTGGATGTGACCGTGAGGCCACCGATGAGTGAACAGGTGTTGGTGCGGCTTGTGTTCGCTTGTCGGCGAGATGGGGTGCGCGCGACCTTGAACAAGGGCGAGAACGAGTTTTTTTGTGCAGAGGGCGGCCGGCTGGCTAACGGAATAAAAATAAAAAAATGAAGGTTGGCGAGTGAAAGAAGGAGGCCAGCGCGTGTCACCTGTAATTGCGAGGAATGATATGAATGAAATATTTGTAATATCTTTGATGGCGACGTGCATAATTACGGAAGGCTCAAGGACTAAATTAAAATAAACTGGATAAAAGAATAGCACATTTGGAGGATATAAATTAAAAACTGAAATTTTGAAATAATTTGCACGACCTTGTGGCTAAAATGGTGATGAAGTTGTAGATTCGTACAGTAGAAGAATTTAGTTCCTAAATTGACTTTACTTCCGTGCATGTGCACCAGACATGATATTTAAGTCATGTGATACGAATACTCATTCTCACACACTGGCGTGTCTTGGACTATCACCTTCAGTCGCTCAGCGTGGAACGTCGTGAATACTGGCTTCACTCCTGTGCTCTACACGTCTGAAAATTGGATACAATTTAGAACAGTGCTGTGATCAGACGTCGAATGTGCAGATATTAATCCCTTAAGTACGTGTCATTTCCAAAATACAGTTACGTGTGTGTTTGGAGCCTACTCTAAAGCATTTTGTGTAAGTTTCAGCTTTCTTACGAGTGGACGCGGAAGACGTGGACGTGAATATTTCCAGAAGAGGACGGAATCTCACATCATGGATTACCAGTGCTTCACCATGAAGTTCTAAACCTTTGACCATCGTTGGCGGCGTCGGGATGCAGATTCTTTCGTCCTGGCATGGCTGATTGAGAACCCAGACTTCCAGACATGAAGATTTCTCTATAAGTTAAGTCGATTACGTCTCATTTATATCTGTTCTATGTAGTTTTGTTCTATTCTTTCTTTCTTCTTAGTAAGCTATTTTGACACATTTTATGGGTGTTTATTTGCTCGAATACGTCGTAAAACTGACACAGGTGATTACTTAATGACCATGTGGCCATGAATATGACAGTGAAGGGTTCTGATAGTTATCCATGTGTTATCGACACCATCTTTGCTTATTGAGTAAATTTCGTCACGAATATGAATTAATTTATGTCTGAGGGATTTAATGGTAGGATATTTCGTCCACACTTTCTATATTTTCCTTGTATTGGAACTTCTACTTGTACCTCGTGTCTGAGACAACGTGTCATCGGGATATTGAGTCCGAATTCTATGTACGAATTTAATGTGAACATGTGCATCGGGAGCATGTGATAATTAGTTGGAGTAATTAATCATCGAGACACTTTTAAGTGGATATTATGTATTTGTAGGACGTTGGTAGGTCCTGATATTTCACGGCTACACATATTTGAGATTAGGATGCGACAAGTTAGGGTCGTCATTGTGGTACACTGTACGTGTAGAATATATGGAATAATTGTGCATGGCACGAATCTTCGCGAAACTGAGCTTTTCACATGTTAATGGATTATTCGCGATAAATGCAGTGTAGTCTAATGTTAGTGTCTTCAGATGAAGAAAATGAAAGTCCATGTTGATCGATGTACTTTTTAATTCGTGGGAATATCCCAAATTTTCTCAAGTAATCCAGTAATTTCAAGCTCAAGGTACAGATGAATGTTCGAGAAGGCCTTAGGTCTGAAGAACAGGTCTTCGACGAAATATCTAAATAATATCTGATTCGTGACTATATCAGCTCATTCGTTGATGCAATTTTTCGCTCTCATGTGATAACTCAATCTTGCTGTAACTCAATAAATTCGTTAACAGGAGAGTAATACGGTTGATCGACACTCGTCGACATGTACATAGTGTAGATATTTTCTTCTTGGTACTCACAGTCTTCTTGACAATTTCCGTAGTTAGCTGTAGAAGTAGTTATTTGTTAGTATTTAGAGGATTATTTTTTATGTGTTCTGCTCTGAAACATGTGATACTGATATTATCGATTGATAGTGGACAGGATCTCCACATGGATGGTATTCTCCCCATTTACTTACGTTTGCAAGCCCAGGAGGCGTTTTATTTTGTTTAATTATTGGTCAAATACTTAACGTTCAGTATAATTCTCACGGAAAGAGATGTGAGATGACGTGAACAGGTATATCCGACGTCTCGGACTAACTTAGAGAAAACCAAGGCAAATTCAACTTTTCATTTTATTGTTAAGACAACGACTGTAAATTTTATTTTTGCTATGAGTATTAACTTTTGAATCTTGGATATTTCTCTATTATACTCGTTCTTACAATTACTGCATTTTTTCCAGATTATCGATGAAGGCTTGGCTCAGACCTCATTTTTCTGAATGAAAATTTTAATTCAACTTTAAACCAATAATTTAATAACTTTAAAGACGAGAAAACATTTTTCACAATGTAAATACTCTGTTAGAATGTCAGGGAAATAACTGTCGTGTACCATCCCATTTGTTTGTGCCTAGGTTTGTTACATCAAGAGCCATATTAAATTCCATAACGTAACGATCATAATCATAATCACAGATTTCAGGATGGCCAATACTGCGTTCAATTAAATAAAAGTGTCATATATGTTCTATACTTGGAACGTGCTTATTTGATGAACCCTATGATAATCCTGCCACATTCATTTATTTTATAAGCCTACAGCCACCGAACTGAGCACCCCTGGGGTGTCTCGTGTTCGTAGACTGACTATGACGGGCACAATACCTCAATGACTTAGCTCTGTACATCCTTTACCATTGATGCCATCAAGACCAGGCTCCTTCTCAGGTTACTTTTCTATCTTCTATGCGAAATTGAATTGAATATATGAACACAAGCAACCAATAATTATGAAAACCCATGGCACATCAGCCCCAAAATGTCTTGGCCTACCAAGCGATAACTACTCAGGCAGAAGGCCTGCAGATTACGAAGTGTCTTATAACTAACCGGCAGGGCGAATTATCTTGGCCGTTATTCTTGGTTTACTAGACCGGTATCGCTGTTTCACCATCAGACAGCTCTTCAGTTTAATCATCTGGGCTGAGTGGACCTCATACCAGCCCTCAGTTCCAGGTAAAAATCCCTGACCTGGCCGGTAATCGAACCCGGGACCTTAGGGTAAGAAACTAATAATAAAGATGTCTGCAATCAAATTATTTCGACCCGATAGCCTATCTTTGATTCCTCCTAAGCAACTAATTCAATACACGGTAATAAAAAAAGAAATCAATTACTTTTTTGGAATAGTTTTCATCGTTCACATTATGCTTTTTAGAGTTGATTTCAATAACATTATCAGTTGTTTTTCTGCCAAATGAAGTCGCTATATCTCCTTGCTGGATGTTTTCGATCTCATCCCTTCCATATCTGCTCACATCTACCCCACGCGGTGTTAATACCTGGTAACATACAACTTTCGCTACTCTGAATTTAGGAAGGAAAGGGGCTCCTTAACCACCAGATATTATTTGACTTCCTGTCATGTTACTGAACATATCAATAGTGACACTTAATAATGTTTACACGCCTATAAAGAGTGGCTTTAATTCTCAATGTGTCCCTTAAATAACAATTATCTTAGCAGTGCAAATAATATGCTAGTACTCGTTTGTGACCGCCAAAATCCAAAGCTAACTTTATTTTTTCACCAGTACAAATCAAACCAATGGCGCTACATTCCCGAAGGGCCATGGTCTGCCATGCGACTGCTGCTAAACCCGAAGGCCCGCAGATTACGAGGTGTCATGTGGTCAGCACGACGAATCCTTTCGGCTTTGAAGACCGAGTCCACTATCTCTCCGTCAGTTAGCACCCAGCTGGCAGATGGTAGATTACGAATACATTACTAAATATATTATCAGGAATTGTTTTTCGGTTGGCAGGTGGTACCTTTTTTTGCAAGAAAATGACACGTTCTGAATTAGTCTCCATCATGTAAGGTACAGTGGAGTGGGCTGACTGGTATGTTACTGCCAATACTCTGGTGATTACTGCCGACTGCTAAGCCTAGGAAACTGTGCCCTTGGCATCCAGATTACGCCCTGTCACAACATGGCCACGTAACACTGGGTGTGTTGGGGGAAATCGCTTTTAGTGCAAAAACAATTTCAGACTGTATTTGATAGATTCACTTCCTTTATGTTTATCAGAGTGGGCTTTTAATAATAGTTGTTTACTGCTAATAGTATGAGCTATGGTGGTACTGGATCGTTAGTCATAATTTTTTCTGCTGAGTCAGCACCCGAGGTCATTGACCCCGGGCAAGGTCATTGACCCCATGACGTCATGACCACGTGACCGTGTTTGTAAACAAAGCCGAGTGCTTTTTGGCAACTGTCAAGGTGACAGCTATCATCTTGACGGGCCCTAACCTTACTTTTTAAGTACGAGGGTGCGGTAACCTCACTGCTGCCATTTTGGCAGGGCCTAACCTCATTGTTGCCACCTTAAACACGTGGGGCGCGGAATTTAAAATCCACGTACTTTTTGACAGCTGTCAAGATGACAGGTCCTAACCACGTGCACTGTTTGAACAAGTGAACGCAGCTAACCTCACTGCTGCCATTTTGACAGGTCCTAACCTCACTGGTGTCATATTAACGACGTAGGGGCGCTCGAAATTTAAAATCCACGTGCTTTCGGCAGCTGCTATCTTAACAGGTCCTAACCACGTCCACTTCATAAACAAGTGAACGCGGCTAAACTCACTGCTGCCACCTTAACCGCGTAGGGGCGCGGAATTTGAAAAAGTGGGCAAGCCTAACCTCACAGACGGGGCAGCTGAGGCTTGCAAGAGTGCTAGGCTAACCTCAGAGAATTTTTATGCTTGGTTGAATTCGGGGGAGAGGGTAGAGAGGTAGTCCTCTTTTCCCAACTCCCCTTACCAAAAATAGGGTGTCGTGACATTGGGAGAGCAGTCAAGAAAATATAACTAGTAACTCGCTCCTCTCTTATTATTATTATTATTATTATTATTATTATTATTATTATTATTATTATTATTATCATCAAAAATCTAAGAACCTAAGGTACAACACTTATGACACAATGATATTAAATAAAGATATAACACATAACACAGTCCAAAGAAGGTTTCTCGAGCAGTGTCTATCAACTTCCAACATTCTCTTCACCCTGGTCAACCTCTAGGGGGATGACCAGCTGAATTGGTCGGGCTATTTTGTGTCCCTGTGGGGTTCGAAGAATCACAGTCCTTATCTTCTGGTCCCTTCCTTCTAGTAACCTCTCTATTGTTGCTATTTTCCATAATTGGCGTGGTCGTCCATCTTCTTGAATTAACGCCAGATCTCCGGGTCGGAACTCAATGGATCTCCCAGACACATCTCCAGCTTCATGAAAGCTCTTGAGTTCTAAGATGTAATCCTTGGTCCATCTTCTCCAGAAGTCGTCTGGCAACTTTTGTCTCAGTCTGAATTCTCTTGTCAAGGTAAGTCTGGTAGACGGTTCTGGTCCTGTGGGCACGGTCATGAGTCCTTCACAAACAGGAAAGTGTGCCGGCGTCAGGGGTTTAGCGTCACCTCCATAGGAGATCGGTCTTGAATTTACCGCAGCTTCAGTGTTGACTAGAGTGGTGCTAAGCTGTTCTTCTGTAAGTCTTGATAGTCCCAGCACCATTCTTAGGCATCGCTTAACTGTGCCTACCATTCTCTCCCACCATCCTCCCCACCAAGCTGCCCGTGGGGCGATTAACTTCCATGTTATACCGTCTTTGGCGAGGATTCGAGGGGTCTCCAAGGATGACAGTGCCTTCCAAAGTTCCGAGAGTTCTGCATTCGTGGCCTGAAATGCCCTTGCGTTGTCCGTGTATATGGTATGTGGCAGTCCACGCCTACCAGCAAACTTTTGCAGGGCCATAAGGAATGTGTCAGTGGTCATACTGGAGCATAACTCTAAATGCACCGCACGTGTAACAGCACAAGTGAATAGCGCTACGTAAGCCTTTTCCATCGTCATGCCTACTTTGATGCAGAGGGGACCGGCGAAGTCTATCCCGGTAAGTGCAAAGGGTTTCGACGATCTCACCCTATCCGCAGGTAGTGGAGCTTCGATTTGCTGCCCTCTAGGGTTCTTCATGATTCTGTATGAGAGGCAGGCGTGCATGACCCTCTTAACAGTTTGAGTTTGACTAGCTCTAAGGATCCAGAACTCTTTCAGGCCCTCCGACAGTATTACACGAACTCCAGAATGATGTAATCTGATATGTGTTTGCCGAATGAGTAGATACGTGAATCGATGAGAGCCGTCTAGAAGTACTGGGTGCCGTCGCTCCTTAGCGAGGTCTGCACAGTGCAAATCGACCCCCGAGGCGGAGGAGTCCGCCTTCAATGAAGGGGTTGAAGGGTCCTATTTTGGATTCTTTAGGAAGTGATCGACCATCTTCGAGTGCTTGAAGTTCTAGTGCAAAACATTCTCCTTGAACAGCTCCTAACCAGTATATACGTGCCTTTGCGAGCTCCACCGCTGTTAGTTCTCCTGTAAGCTTCTCTCGATGGCGAGTGTTGTGTGTAAATCGAAGAATCCAACCAGTAATACGCATCAGTTTCCAGTAGGACTGAACTTGGAACTGTCGATAACGCTGGAATATCTGGTCGCTGTCATTACATGTTTTGTGTTTCTCTTCTTTTCCTCGGGAAGTTGCTCGCTTGGAGTTTGAGCACCGGATGGCCAACATTCCTCACGATGTGCAAGCCATGTGGGTCCATTCCACTACTTGCGCTCATTTCGTATCTGGTCACCACGAAGTCCTCGTGTAAGGTGGTCAGCCGGGTTCTCATGTCCAGGGCAATGCCTCCATTGACTTGGAGTTGAGTATGATTGAATCTCCGTTACTCTGTTTCAGAAGAAGGTTTTCCATCTGTTAGGGTCACTGTGTATCCAACCCAAGGTGACAGTAGAATCCGTCCATAGTATTGCCTGAGTGATATCGTGGCATGTGGTTGAGCAGAAGTAGGACAGCAATCGCGCTCCCACTAGCGCTCCAGGTAGTTCGAGCCGTGGCAAGGTTACCTTCTTGACGGGTGTGAGCCTGTTCTTGCTGCAGGCAAGATGGACGAGTACGTTGCTTCCCGCGCTCTTTCGAATGTACAAAACCGCCCCATATGCCCTTTCTGAAGCATCACACAATATGTAGTTCTGAACTTTCTGCTCCGTTGAAGTAGCTAGCCACCGCGGAATTTGTACCCGTGAAAGAGAGGATAAGGAGGATGCCCATATGTTCCACGATGCTCCGATATCAAGAGGTAGCAACTCGTTCCAGCCTATTCCCCTGCACCACATTTCCTGGAATAACAGCTTACCGAGAAGGGATACGGGGGATAACAGTCCGAGTGGATCATATAATCTAGCCGTATTCTGTAATAACTTCCTCTTGGTGCTTGGTCCTTCAGATAAAGCCTTGGTGATCTCCTCTGGGTCAATGTAAGGGTTATCCGTTTCTGTATTCCAGTAAACGCCTAGTACCTGCGTCTCTACGTTGGCCCCTTGACCTTTAGCGAGTCTGAATTAGTGGCCCATTTCTCTAGGTGGAAGTTCATCAATTTCATTAGTGCAGTAAGTTCGTAACACAGGGCAATCACACAATTGTTATTCTCTGCGCCGGGTCCGAAGTCGTCCATAAAGGTATTGTCATCTATGAGGGGTGCTGCAATAGGAAATGTCGTCTTGTATCTGTCGGCGAGTTCCCTCAGTGTTGCTGAAAGCAAGAACGGACTGCAAGTCAAGCCGAGTGGGGGCCTAGTGAAGCGATAGGTCACTACTTCTTCTGTCGACTGGTAACTTCCGTTACTGTCCTGGGTCAAGTCCCTATCATCCTCGTGCAAGACCAGCTGAAGAAATGCCTGTGTTTTACCAGTAATGATTGCCATGTGATGTAGCTTGAATCGTAGTAGGATAGCCACTGTCTTCGGTAGCAGATTTGGACCTGCCTCTAAAGTATCGTTGAGAGACGGAGAGTTGGTTTCGTGAGAAGACGCGTCGAAAACTACTCTCCATTTTGTTTTCCCCAGTTTTCCTTCTTTACAGCTTTGTGCGTGAGATAAAACGTGGTGTTGTTTGGATTTCCAGTAGGTGTGACTTCTATTTGTCCTTTCATGGTATGATCCAGCATTTGGTTATAGTACACCTCCCTTAGAGTGCTATTGTTTTGAAGTCTTTTGATCAAGGTGTCACATCGAAGTTCCGCATTTATCCTTTGTTACTTGAAGGAAGAACATCCTGCTTTCTTGGTAGGCAGACCACTCTCTGGCGACCTTCAACGCGATAAATTGCCTTGGATTATTGAAAAATAGCAGAGTCTTTCTCAGTTAGGTCTCGATTTTGACTTACAACTATTCCCATTGTCTCTTAGTTCATCATCCGAAGTTGAGCTAGGTTGTCGAATGAAGTTCACAACAGTAGAATTCACAGAAGTCCCTGATCGGCTTCCATTTAAGATCCATTCAAAAATCGTCGGAATCGGGATGATCGATTCAGATATTCGAATCGGTGAACCGTCCTTCACTATTTTCCAATGTTGGTCATTGCAAATTAAGATCTCCACGGGCAGGTTTTCTTTCGAATCAGACCTAGGGTCTGCTAACTGCGATTTGCGTACGTGCGCCCAGGTTTTGATGTTTGGTGGAGCTGCTGGTTGAAGTGAGAGTGAGCGTGCACTTTCATAAGCATTCATGGAAACCGTAAAGTTGGTGCAAAGTCCCTCCATACTGAATCTGACGACTCTGCGCTGACATGATGGGTTAGTCTGGGACTCAAATGTGCAAACAGTCATTTCTCTTTTGTCGGTGGTTAGTAGCTGTAGATCTTCTATCAGTGATCTTGATATAAATGTTGCCTGACTTCCACTGTCTAGTATACATCGAGTAAGTCGGATCAGCCCTGTAGGTCCAGTGATTCTTACTTGAGCTGTCTGCAAGAATGGGAAACCTGGTGTGGTGATATGTATTTTTCCTACAGAGGCTGGGTTGGCCTGATCTTCTGTGGTCTTGTGACTCCTCCCGTTGTCACAAAGGGACTTATGGTGCGACTTCTTGCAGTTAGCACACTGTGCCTTTCCTTTCTTTCGACAATTGAACGCTCTATGCCCTCGATCGAGGCACAGGAAGCACCGGTGAGCTCTCTTTAGCCTCTACTTTCGCTCCATAACGTTCGTGATTTTCTTACAGTCCTGAGTCCAGTGACCTCTTGATTCAGAAAGGGCGCAAAATGGTTCCGGTCCCTTGACCTGTTTTCCTGCTAAGCCTTTAGGATCGGCACGGACATGAAGAGCTGCCGCCGTAGGCGGGTAGCTTGATTATATGGAGGTTTCGCTGCGAATCTTTTGTGCAGTAAGTGCTCCGTCAACTTCCTCACCGAGAAACTCCATGAGTTTGAGGATGTTACCCTCCGAAAGGTCTTCTCGCTTGGCGTGAATGATCCAGCGACGGCACATATCGTCTGGAAATGCTCGGAGAATCTACGGTGCAAGAACTCGGCCATAAGCGTTCACATCTTCTCCGAGAGCGCGCAGAGCTTGAATGCGGCGATTGCAGTCAATATACGTAGAATTAAGTGCGTCCGATGTGGCAAACTGGATGGGTTTAATACATTCTATGTAGTCCAAGTGGGCCTGTATGATTCTATTCTTGTCGCCGTAGCGAGTTTCAAGAATTTTCTTAGTCTCTTCATATGTCTCGGCCGTCATTGCGATGCCTTCAATCAAGTGCTTCGGTTCCCCCTCCAAATAACCCCGCAGAAATATATGTTTATTAATGCCGAGGAGTGACGTGTCCTTATCGATTGACTGTTCGAACTGTTCCCAGAAACGTACCCATGTTTCTATATTGCCTGAGAAGGGTTCTAGTTTTATTGGGGAGAGTCTTAACGTGGTTGAAGGAACAGCTGAAACAAATGTTAGTACCGTCTGCGTGTTTGTGAGTCTAAGATTCGACATCGCGCTTTCAAGTTTTTTCTCCACCCCATGTGAAATACGAATGATAGCGCGCTTGGCGTTCTCTATGTGTTCCTCACATGTACTTATGTCATTGGCATACGGGGTGTCATCCAGGAGGCCGTGAAACTCATCGTCCAGGGCCCTTAATTTATCCAAAGTCTCTTGAAATCTATCCTTACAGTACTCGTAATCCTCGGGAGAGGTTGACTCAGTAAAAACTCGTGCTTTCTTCACGAGACGTGTGATGTTTGCCCTTTCCCTAGCACGTCTTCTTTTCAATTGGTGTAGTCGTGTGTTCGCATTTCCGCCTTCCATACTGGCCTCTAGACGTGAATTTTCTATAGTAAAATAGTGTAATTGATAGGGACTTCGTGATAGCGTGGGATATATTTCGTTACTTGATCTATTATTGATCGTACTCTGAGGTATTGTGACGTAGTTCAAAGAAAGCCAGGAGATGGCAGCACTGGTCACTCAGTCGTGAATGAAGTCTCCTCCATGTGACGTAAATAAAAAATATGGCTACCCTTCGAGCTTAACCAATAAACCATCTATGCGTTTGCACTACACATACTATCTATGCCCACTTTTTGTTTTACTATGCCTTATGCGGTATTTGTAAGTTCCTTAAAGATCTCAGATTTTAACAGGAACATAAATACTCATCTGACAAATGTTACCGTACGTTGATGGCTTGGCGCGATATGTTTTATCTCCACGGCAATAATTTTCCCGTAGTCTCTTTACGGAACGTATAGTAAACAAATTACCATTTAGTCTCTAGTCCGCGACGTATATTGTCCATTCGTGATGGAGTGTAGTTCTTCCCGTGTTTTCGGCACCATTTGGTGTCGTGATATTGGGAGAGCAGTCAAGGAAACATAATTAGTAACTCGTCCGCGACGTATATTGTCCATTCGTGATGGAGTGTAGTTCTTCCCGTGTTTTCGGCACCATTCGGTGTCGTGATATTGGGAGAGCAGTCAAGGAAACATAATTAGTAACTCGTTCCTCTCTTATTATTATTAACAAAACATCTAAGAACCTAAGATACAACACTTGTGACACAATGATATTAAATAAATATATAACATATAACACAGTCCAAAGAAGGTTCTCGAGTAGTGTCTATCAATTTCCAACATAGGGGATGGGTGAGTGAGAGATGTGCTCTCTCTTTCTCCCTAGAGGTCTACCGCCGTAGCGATGAGTCCTCTACAAAAAATATTGCCTCAACTAAGATGCCAGGGCACGGCAACCTCTTACGAGGCAAGCGAGTAAAAGGGTTTTTTTTTTTTTTTTCGGGGGGGCCCCCGAAGCCCGCTCCCCCCGCGTGACCATCGACTCAATCTACATGGCCTACGACATGCTATTATTTCTAAGAAGAAAAAGATAGCAGGGAGGAGTGGAAGTGTGATACTACAGGAGTATCTGCCTGTCCCCATGCTCAGCATGCTACCAGGCCAGATGTGGTGGTGGGTATAAATAGTGGTGTAATCAGGTAGTAAGGGTCAGGACAAAACCACATAGGCGGAAATAGAAAGGTGCCTACATGTAAAACCTGACATTTTGTAGATAGCACATGCAAGGATGTGGTTCTGGAGAGGTCCAGGTAATTGTGTTAGTTGGGAATAGGTATCATGCACCGTCATAAGCCTATTCCTCGCCGTTCCAGTTATTCAGGGGATCAGTCCTTCTGGGCACTGCTGTGACTAGCGCGGGCCGTGCCGGTTGCCGAGCCATGCGGCAATAGCCACTAGTGCCTGCCGCACCGCCCGACCCCCTTGAGGTCCCTCGTACTCAGTCTCCAATCCCGGAGAATGAGGCCAAGCCCGCCGAGGCGGGGACCTGCTGGATGGTTGTGGGACATGGCGCCGGGCCCCCTTCCTCTCTGCCCGCGCCATGGCCCGGTATACAGGGCAACTGCGATGGGAGGCCGGGTGGCCCCCCGCGCAGTTGGCGCACACCGGCGCCTCCCTAAGTGTAGCGCAGGCCGTGTAATGGTGATCACCACCACAACGTTTGCACCTTACTTGGAGCCCACAGCTGACCTGTCGGTGGCCCCACCTCAAACAGCGGAAACACTGCAAGAGCTGTTGAGGGGCACGTTCTGTTATCACCTGACTGCCGCTACCTGCTGAGGTCCTCTCGTGATTGGCTCCTCGGCTGACTGCTGTCCTGGGAGCAGTCCTGCGTTGCAGCTGGGCAGTCCTCTCGTGGTGGGCCGGCGTCGCCTTCTGCTTCCTGGTCCGGCGTCGACGTCTTCTTCTTCCCTGGGGTTTCTTCTCGGCGGGGGAAGAGGCCTCGTCCTGGTGGCCCTCCTCCCGGCCTGGTGACCCCGGGGTGGCTGGTGGCTCCGCTGCGTCGCCGTCTTCTTCCTTCTCCTGGCTGACGGCGGCGGCGTCGGTCGGTGCTACCACTCGACTGCGTTCCCGGTCCTGGAGGGCGCACATCGAGGTCTGCAGCTCGACAGACACGATGGCAGGCTGGGCCTGGGTAGCAGTCTCCGAACGCCATGGGGCGTCCTTTTCCACTGCTGTGCTGCCATCCGCCATCAGGGGCGCCTTCCTAGATTGCGCCCGGGTGACAGGCCCTTCCTGGTAGGCCCGGGTCTGTGACCACTTCGAGGAGGTGGCCCTTGGAGGAGCGGTCTGCGTCCACTTCGCAGTTCCGAGTCGCTCAGCCTGGGTCGCACAGTCGCGGTGCCAGGGGGCGGCATGCTCCACCTCCGTAGTGGCGTCGGTGGTCTCCGGCTGGGTGGCTTGGACTAGGTCGGTGTTAACCGCCCTATGCCTTAACCTCCTCGGCGTCTGGGTGATGGCCTCCTTGGTCTCCGGCTCAGCACTCCTCCTGAGGGCGCCGGCGTTCGTCCCTGGCACGCCGTCCCTCCCAGGTAGACGGACGACCTGAAACAGAGTAGAGAGCTCCATCTCCACGTCGTGCATCCGCTCCTGGTCGTGATGCCTTATGATGAGGCCTCCTGGTAGAAAGCTCTCCACGGACATGGTCGTCGGTAGCCTCCTGCCTCCCTGGAGGGGGCGCCGCACTCTGTCCAGTACTAGGGCCCGTTCGGAATGAACAGGGCGACCTGGCCTGTAGTAGACGAGCAGCGCCTCGTGCTCCGGATCGGTGTAGCCCTCAGAGAAGAAAAAGCCTTCAGGGGGGTCGCACCCGTCCCTGTGCGGCTCCGTCTCCACCTCGGTCTGCGACGCGTCCTGCTCCTTCGGTGAGGGCGGTGTCTTCGGTTCGGGGTGGTCCTCCATCCATTGCCGCGTTGGGTAGAAGCGGCCTCCCCTGTAGATAACTCCTTTCGCCAACGCCATGCCATTGGGACCGTCCCTGAAGTTCGTCGTGGCCATCCTGAAATAAAATCCTGAAAGAGAGAAGCGAGCACTGAGAAGTGCTCAGCTTAGACAAAGCTCCTTCGAAGATGTACTAACAAGTACAGCTGCCTGACTAGTACTGGGAAAGTACAGAGCGCCTGGCAAGGAGAGAGAGAGCGAGCGGGAGGAACACGTCCTTCCACTACGGCTGTCGAGCTCAATTGGAGTAAAAGTGCGACTTGTAGTTGTATTTATACCAACGTTGAGCGGGTGGGGGGATGCGCAGATCAGCATGCAGTGCGCGCGCATTATGAGACGAACGTTGCGCACTCTGGTAAAAGAAAATATAAACTCATCTCGAAATTTGCGATTGTCGATGCAAGCACATGGACTGACGAATGTTGCGCACTCTGGTAAAGAAAATATAAAATCTCGAAACTTTCGATTATCGAAGCATGCACATCGACTAACGATATTTGCGCACTCTGGTAAAAGAAAATATAAACTCATCTCGAATTTTTTCGATTGTCGATGTGTGCACATTGACTAACGATAGTTTGGCACTCTGGTAAAAGAAAGTATATGTTCATCTCGAAATTTTTTCGATTATCATGAATCGACTAACGATAGTTGCGCACTATGATAAAAGAGAATGTAAACTTATCTAGTAATTTTTTCAATGTCGATGCGTGTGCATCTTGACTTAGCCACGCATAACATGCTTTTAACAGGTATGTGGCGTGGAATTTTGAAAAAGAGAACGACTCTATCCTTACTGCTGTCATCTTGACAGGATTTAGCCACGTACTTTTATGTGGCGCGGAATTTTGAACGATCCCTAACCTTACTGCTGTCATCCTGACGAGACTTAGCCACGTGCAGGAGTGGAATTTTGAACGTGGCTAACCTCACTGCTGTTATCTTGACAGGGCCTATCCTTACTGCAGCCATCTTAACTACACAGGAGGCGCGGAATTTGAAGAACTGTGATGAAAACAGGTGCCATTTTGAACTACGTGCACTTGTTGAACAAATTAAACGTGGCTAACCTAACTGCTGCCATCTTGACAGTTCCTATCCTCACTGCTGCTACTTTAACCACGTAGGAGAGCTGAATTTGAAAAAATAACAGCTAACAGGTCCTAACCACGTGCACTTGCCTTGGAGCGGAATTTTGAAAAAAGTGATCGATCACTATAATCTCATTGGACTGGGACTTAGCCACGTGCTGAAACGGAAGTTTTGAAAAAGGGAACGATCCCTAACCTTACTGACGGAACATAGCCAGGGGGCTTAACTACAGTGGACTAAGGCTAGCTGCCCTTCTTAGCCAGTCTATACATGATAACGAACGCAATGTTGTACGCACACAACACTCTATATCGTAAAACAGAACACACACAAAAACATGTAATTGATTGTAGAACAAGCAAATGCTATGAGGTAGCCCCTTACACACTTCATTTAGCAATTACATTTTGATTACCTGAGATACATACATATGAAAAAGGAAGGCATAGGGTAGTAACACACACCTATCGAATAGCATCGTGAGGTTAGCGTAAGGCTTTATATTCCCTATCCGACAAACAAATAACTATGAACATCGTCCTCTCACTGCGGAGAGAATTTTTTTACACAGACTTTTGTATACCTACGCTGAATGGCTTGAACGGCGCTGTCTTCCTTGGCGCGAAAAACTGGTTCAATCCTGTTTTCAGCTGTGTCGGTAGCGGGAGAGCATGAGCGGGACTGGAAATGTATTCATATACTGTCTGTTCTTAACTTACCTTGTTTATAAAATTACTTTACCCTTTTAGACACTAATTACGTCAGGCAGGGGGATATCGCAATCTAATCTGTCTATAAATCGAACATATTCACAAAAAGAGTCGGTTACGTTGATTAGCTCAGACGGCTTCTCAGGAGCACTCTTTTAGTCGCCTCTCCAAACAGGTTCTTAGAACACTGATTTTTGATTTTAACATTCGAGCTTATAGATTAGAACACTAGAGACTTTTAATTGACTTCTGTAATGTTGTCAATACTTGATGTAAAATAGGAAACCACTCAAATCTATTATCATGGCTGACGGCATAGGTGATTGAAAGGTACAACCCAGAATTTTGCATGATAGTCTTAATTCGTATTACCTCTTCTGCGAGCCCTACACAATAAAACATAATTGAAATGTGATTTAACTATATAGTAAAAAGAGCAACGGGATGATAACTTAACATTACGAAATACAGAATTAAACGACACATTCCTCTTAAAACAATAATCAACACTACTACGAATACTAGTTTTATTTACTAAGTAATGTTAACATTACCCGCTATCCTGGGATCCGGAAGCTAACACTCTACTACTGATCTACAGAGTCAGGTATAATAACACCTGTGTTCGGTGGTGGTGTTGATTATTAATTAAGAGACAAATCTTGGACTCAGCTAAGGGTACTGTAGTCGTCAACCTACAGTATAATCCCCTAGGGAAATTGAAAAACACGCAAAAATGATTAGCGATGTTGCCATGCAAATGCTGGGGGAGGGAGGTGTGTCTGTCTCTAAAAGATAAGGGACCTATTTCTTTCGAGTACAACATCACAATGCTTGAATAAAAGATCACAATCACAGAACTCTCTTTGATGAAATCAACGGGAAACTACCTTACTTATTTTTCTTTGTATGTATCTTCTGTGTTGCCTACACAATAAAAAGGCATTTTACTTACATAGCTTTAACCGCCAATCTATTTACAACATCCACAGTCGTGTGCAATATAACAAAATGGGTTAGCATGCTAACCTTTAGTCATAGAAGTTCCCGGTTCGATTTCCGACAGTAACTGGAATTTTAACAAATGCATACAGCATGAAAAATTACTACGATCACACAACACATTTTATCGCAGATTATATTGAAGAAAATATACATACACTTACCTTTGTATAAACAATAATCACTACCATTATTAATAGTGGATAGATGTAAGATCGAGGGATTTACTTCTAGGAATCGAACCTAGCCTCACGAACTAGCCCATAGTCAATACCAAGCAAATACTAGGACTGTATGTTTAGCCCCCGAAAAATATTTAGCGATGTTACGGACCTATCTCTTTCGACTGCACAATTACAAAGCCACTGAGCTTGAATAAAAAGAATACATTGAAGAAAATACACCTACACCTACCTTTGAAGAAACAATAATTACTACCATCTTTAATAGTGGATAGATGTAAGCTCGAAGGATTTACCTGGCTAGGAATCGAACCTAACCTCACGAACTAGCCCATAGTAAATACCAAGCAAATGCTAGGACTATATGTTTAGCACCCTACAATACTGTTCCGCCTCAATAATAATAATAATAATAATAATAATAATAATAATAATAATAATTTCGTGTGGCTATTTCTAGCCGAGTGCAGCCCTTGTAAGGCAAACCCTCCGGTGAGGGTGGGCGGCATCTGCCATGTGTAGGTAACGGCGTGTTATTGTGATGGAGGATAGTGTTATGTGTGGTGTGTGAGTTGCAGGGATGTTGGGGACAGCACAAACACCCAGCCTCCGGGCCATTGTAATTAGCCAATGAAGGTTAAAATCCCCGACCCGGACGGGAATCGAACCCCAGACCCTCTGAACCGAAGGCCAGTACGCTGACCATTCAGCCAACGAGTCGGAAATAATAATAATAATAATAATAATAATAATAATAATAATAATAATAATAATAATAATAATAATAATAATAATAATGTTATTGGGTTTTTCATCCCACTAACATTTTTCCGGATGCCGAGGTGGCAAATACAAAGCAAATGCTACGTCTATACGGCACACAAAATTGATTAGCGATGTTACGGACCTGTCTCTTTCGACTTCACAATTACGGAGCCACTGAGCTTGAATAAAAAGATGATATTGAAGAAAATATGCATACACTTACCTTTGAAGAAACAATAATCACTACCATTATTAATGGTGGATAGATGTAAGCTCGATGGATTTACCTGGCTAGGAATCGAACCTAACCTCACGAACTAGCCCATAGTGAATACCAAGCAAATGCTAGGCCTGTATGTTTAGCACCCGACAATAGTGTTCCGCCTCAATAATAATAATAATAATAATAATAATAATAATGTTATTGGCATTGTTGTCCCACTAACGTTTTACAGATGCCATGGGGGCAAAATACAAAGCACGTGCTAGGACTATATGACACATAAAAAATTATTAGCGATGATACGGTCCTATCTCTTTAGACTAGAGAATTACAAAGCTACTGAACTTGAATATAAAGAATATATTGAAGAAAATATACATACACTTACCTTTGAAGAAACAATAATCATTACCATCATTAATAGTGGATAGATGTAAGCTTTATGGATTTACTTCTCGGAATCGAACCTAGCCTCACGAACTAGCCCATACTAAATACCAAGTAAATGCTAGGACTGTACGTTTAGCACCCGACAATATTGTTCCGTCTCAATAATAATAATAATAATAATAATAATAATAATAATAATAATAATAATAATAATAATAATAATAATAATAATAATAATAATAATAATGTTATTGGATTTTTCATCCCACTAAAGTTTTTAGTTATGCCGAGGTAACAAAATACAAAGCAAATGCTAGGACCATATGCCACATCACCCCAACAATATTGATCCACTCTTCTCGGTAAAATGCTTAGCGACGTTACGGACCTATCTCTTTCGACTCGACAATTACAAACCTGCCGAGCTTGAAAAAAGGAAATTACAATCACAGAACCTTAAACTCTCTTTGAAGAAAACACACATTATATACAGTACACATACCACACGTAACACCATCTTCTAACTTAGTGAAGATATGATTGAAAAAATTACACACAGCTTTTCTGTACGTATTTTAATTCTGTTCGTCCACTTTTTGTACTTACCTTATTGGATTTATTTATTATATCGTGTCAGAAGCATACATAAGTTTAAAATTAAAGATGAGGAAAAACATAAAACATAATATAAATACTCCAATGTCGAAGAGCCACATTAAACTATGTGAGCCCAAAACCTTGCAACATCAAGTGCATTTGGCTTCGCTTTAACCAGGTCTTCTGTTGTGCAGCTGAATGGGCATGAACTGCATTGCAGCAAATGGGCTGTGGTCTGCTCTTCTCCACATACACACAACGTACTGTTCACTTCGAAACCCCATTTCTTCTGGTTTACCCTGCACCGCGTAACACCAGAGCGCAGTCTGTTCAGTGCTCTCCAATTCACCCAATCTGTGACATGGCCAGGAGGGAGTTCCTCTTTTGGAGTCATCCATTGACTACTCGTATGTTGACTCCTGACGCGCCATTCTTGAATTCTTGCTTGCTGCGCTGTTCCTGCAAGTGTTTCGGTTACTCTCAAGAAGCTTTTCCTAGACTTAAGTCGCTGGCGTGGTGGCTCATATCCAAACAAAGGGTGGGCTTTCGATGTCAACACCTTTCTCTTTTCTTTCTTGGCTGCCACTTCACGGCGAATATCGGGAGGTGCTATCCCTGCAAGGCAATACACTTTTTCCAAAGGTGTAGGTCTCAAACATCCAGTAATAATGCGGCAGGTTTCGTTGAGTGCTACATCAACTGCTTTGGTATGGCAAGATTTGTACCACACCGGGCATGCGTATTCAGGTGCGGAATAGCAGAGCGAAAGGGCAGATGTCCTCACTGTGTCTGGTTGTGCTCCCCAAGATGTTCCAGTTAGCTTCCGCACAATATTGTTTCTAGCAGCCACTTTCTGCTTGATGTTCAAACAATGTTTTCTGTAGGTTAAGGCACGATCCAAAGTGACTCCGAGGTACTTCGGGGTAGGATTGTGTTGTAATGCTATGCCTTGCCAAGTGACCTTCAGAGTTCGGGAAGCTTCTCTGTTGTTTAGATGGAAAACACAGGTTTGCGTCTTAGTTGGGTTTGGTGTTAGTAGATTCTTCTTGTAATAGCCAGCAAGAGTGTCTAGAGCTGTGGACAATGTTTGTTCAATCGCCTCGAAGTTATCCCCCTGAGATGTGATGACACAATCATCAGCATAGATGAAACTATTCGTCCCGGCAGGAAGAGGCTGATCATTTGTGTAAATATTAAAAAGCATTGGTGCCAACACGCTTCCCTGAGGTAGTCCGTTCTTCTGTATCCTCCCCCTGCTTCTTTTCCCCTGGAACTCAACGAAGAAACTTCGATTTTGAAGTAGGTTTCTAATGGCACAAGTCAGATGGAAGTCCTTTGTCATGCTGTATACCTTTCCAAGGAGAATTCGGTGATTAACAGTATCATATGCTGCCGAGAGATCTATAAATGCAGCTCCTGTGATTTTCTGGCTTTCAAAGCCATCTTCTATGTGTTGACTTAATTTCAACACCTGCGATGTGCAGCTTTTCCCTCTCCTGAATCCAGCTTGCTGTGGAATCAGAAGTGGCTCGATTTTATCAGTCAACCTATTGAGGATTAGTCTCTCCAGAATCTTAAAAAGATGGCATAATAAGGAGATTGGCCTGTAGCTCCTAGGGTCATTTTTATCTTTGCCTGGTTTTAGAATGGCTATGACCCTAGCCTTCCTCCATATTTTAGGTATCATGGAAGACTGAATGCAGTTATTCATGAGTTCTACCAACCAGCACTTCGCAGTAGGACCAAAGTTCTTAATTTGTTCCATTCGAAGGTCATCGAGTCCTGCTGACTTCCCAATCTTACACTTACTGAGAGCTAATTCCAGTTCAGTTAGTGTGAAATGCTTAGATAACTCATTACTCTCGTCTGGTTGTCTGACTATAGGATTCTTCCCTACTTTCATGGAAAGCTTTGGTTTTCCATTAAGCAAAAGTTGGTGTGCTATTTGATCTGCACTCACATTGGCATGTGTGTTACCTTGCGTAGGATCATTGCTCAAGCGTTTTAAAAGTCTCCAAGCTTCTTGACTGCTCCTACCCATATCGACTTCAGACATCAACTTCATCCATGTCTCCTTCTTTGCCTGGGAGATAGAGGAAAGAACACTTTGTGCTGCTTGAATCGTTTGCTCACTAAATGGGTCTTCTTCGTGAAGCCTGTAGTAATCATGCAGCAGAGCAGTTGTTTCACGAGTTATACCTTGAAGGTAGCGTGTCCTGCAGCTTCTGGGAATTGATGCCCGTGAACAGAACTTCACGATATCAATGAATTTGTCATAATCTTGGGGTATAGGAGAGACAGTTTTTATCCTCTCATCCAACATACTGCAAAACCTTTTCCAGTCAGCCTTTCGAAAGTTATATCTCCGTCTGAACCGAACTTCGTGTGGTCTTATGGATGAAGAGAGGTGACATATTAGTGGCCGGTGTTGTGTTCTTGGGATTGGTGAACCCATTTCTTTAGAACATTGCTGCACAAAGCAGTTGCTCACAAAGAGAAGATCTGGGTTATACCCTCGGTGCCATCTTCCACTGTTGAAGGAGGAGGGAAGCTTACTGTCATGAATAAGGGAAAGCTCCTGAGTTTCAGCCCATGCAATGACGATCTCTCCATTCTCATCTTCTTGAGCATATCCCCAGACGTGACTACGGCTGTTAAAGTCACCGATTACTATTGACTTTGTTTGATTACCAAAATTTGCAGGTGGTGAGAAAGAGAACTTTTCATTTGGAGGCTTGTACACAGATGTAATGGTCATGTTGCTTAACTCCACGGTGATTATTTCGATGTCGTTATCTTCAGTATGATGAGTACTGATGATCTGGATGTCTGGCTTTACAAATACAGCACTACCATATTTCGCATGAGGCCTTTCTGCAACTAAAATCATTCCTGAAATCTTTGGACGTTTCTGATGTTCATCCCTATGCGTTTCCTGAATGCACAAGACGTCACATTTCTGATCTTGGCATAGTTTTTTCAAGAGTTCCTCTTTGGCAGCTGACAGGCCTTATGGATATTATTGTCATGGATGGCTCTGAAAAGAGCCGTTTCTTAAAATACATTTTAACTGAAATAACAAATGCAATCTATGCATTGAGATAGTTTTGTGAGTATGCTTTGTCTTATCAAGTAAATGTGCGCGGCCCATGCACACGTATCTCTCTCTGCTGTTCTCAACGGGAATTGGTGTCAATTTTCTGCTTACGCACTGTCCACTGCTTTGTTCGCAGTCTCCCTAACATACATACATTTGAAAGAGGAATTATAACATTTAATCAGATAAAATAATGTTTTACCGCGTTGAGATTATTACCTAGTGGGCCTGCGGGACAAAATTCCGTTACCTCAATGTTATCTGTCTACAACTTAGCATATTCGATTCTGGATTATTCGAAAGGTATTTTTCTCCTTTGACGGCCTAGGGAGTATTGCGCAAGATAGTGGCCGTGTGCAACTTCCTAGTGTTAGGGGCCCACGGGGGGGGGGGGGAAGAAGGGGGGCAAGATTGTGGGTATCCCTAAGCTGGGGTTGTACCTTAATTAAGGACACACCCGCTTCCTTCGCACACATAGGTCTTCTGGCTAGGCACAGGAATTTTCTAATAAAGGCCAGCGTCTGAACCACTCAGCCTAGCAGGGTAAGGGAGGTAGTAGTATTCAATTTTTATTACTAGATTGCAAGTCTAAAAAATCCATGATTAAATTCTATTCCCCTCCGCAGTGCACATATGGATTGAGGGCATATAACGCTGTTGATGGTGTTTTGTCTGTCGGTAACCCCTTAGTCAACATTCCGGGAGACAGCGAGTTCGAATCCCACTGTCGTTTGAGGTCCCCACAACTCTAGGTTCGATTCCTGGCTAGGCCTATGGATTTTTCGATAGAAGGCAAGCGTCTGAGACACACAGATTAGCAGGGTAAGGGAAGTGGTAGTATACAATTTTTATTGTATGCACAAAAAATAGCCTTGATTAAATTCCATTCCCTCCGCAGTGCACACACCATTCTTGTTCTGTTATGAGCCCTGAATAAAACGCACACCTCCGGTGTGAGCATTATAAAAAAATAATGTTTATCAAGTATTTTTGATCTCAAAACTGGATAAGAGAACCTACTATCTCCCGGATGCAAGTTCACAGCTGCGCGGCCGAACCGCACGGTCAACCCTCCGTTATCTTAGCGTTGAGAGAGCCTCCGCAGCTCAAACGGCAGCGCACCGGCCTCTTACCGCTGGGTTCCGTGGTTTAAATCACGGTTACTCTATGTGTGTGAACAAAGCGGTGGAGGGACAGGTTTCTCTCCGGAAACAATAATCACCACCCCCACCATTGATGAGTTTGCACGACGTAGGTTCTGTAACCGCGAACCAGCCTACGGATCAAGCTAAAAATTGCGTAGGCCAAGCCGGAAATCGAACTCAGAGGTGTGGTAATCGAACCTACGGTTTTCATTGAAATAACACATGACTTGCATCATACAACTAGGCAACCGTCCTCTACACAACAATAATTAGAGAGAAAAACGTAAGCTTATATCCGGGAGATAGTAAGTTCGTCAACAGCCCCAGAAGAATAGTTTCCTTATTGCAAATGCTGGGGCGGGGGCGGGTGTGGGGACTCTACCTTAATTAAGAACACGGTCGCTTGTTTTTATCTCCTATCCGATTGTGGCTAGGATGGCACAGTTCTTATCTAGATAGGGGCTTTATTCTATTTCGAACCTGGCTATTTGACCAGTACATCGAACAGGTAAATGAGATATTCCGAGTTATTTAATAATGTTATCGGCTTTTCATCCTGCTATCTACTTTTAACGGATTTCGGGTGGATGGTGAGGTGCCGGAATTCTGTTAAATTTGATCACCTTTAAATACTACGACTGAGCCAGGATCGAACCAGCTTAGATCCCTCCAAGGTAGTAGCAGGAAAAGACTTGTTGCTATGAGGCAAGAAGGTATGTTACTGCAGGTCATCGGGCTGAACAGCGGTCACTTGGTAGGCCAAGGCCCCATTCGGGAGGCTGTTGCACTACCCGTTGGCGTCCTGCATTCGTCGTGCTGACCACACGACACCTCGTAATTTTGATAGACCAAGTGCTATGGGGTTTTGATTTCTGGGATTGAACCCGGTCACAAGCATCCGCTCGTAAGTTGAAAGGCCTCTTAGCACTAGCTAAAGGAGAAGGGAAGGGGCATCTGTTCGTAAAACTAGACCAGATGGGGAGGAGGGAAAGGACATCTGACCGTAAAACTGGGCAAGATGAGGAGGAGGGAAGAGGCATCTATCCGTAAAACTGAGATTAATGAAGAGGAGGAAGGAAAGGGCATCTAACAATAAAACTGGAGCAGATGAGGAGGAGGAGGAACTCGGCTATGCCTCCTCCTCCTCCTTATCTAGTTTTATTATCAGGTACCCTTTCCCTCCTCCTCCTCCTCCTCCTCCTCCTCCTCCTCCTCCTTGTTAGGCGAAGTTTTACAGAGAGATAGATAGACAGTTGTTATTTGCCGCTTACAGTGTAAAATTACGCATCATATCTACCTGTAGAACATCTATTATGTTTATGTGTGATCATTGTAGTACGATTTTTTCAAGACTTGGCAATCTTCAACGACATAAAGCTGTAAAGCACAACTTCAGAATACATCTATGCAAGCAATGTACTGCTGTATTCAACAGACGTGATAATCTCACACGACATGTAAATTCTAAACACATTTGTTTAATCTACTAGTAGAACGCATAGAAACATTGACTAAATGTCGAAAGCGTGATATAAAGATGCGTGATCGAAACGATATGACATCATCTCAGCTTACTACAAGTTCTGTTACTAACCTCACACCACCAGATAAAGAAAAGATGCATAAGGAACAAAAAGAAGAACTCAACGTTTCTTTTCCATCAGGGCTCTTTCATTCTACTTTATTTTCTAACCCTACTACACGTTCTGTTGTTGTGCAAACATCTCAAGAAGAGAAGCAAGATGTGGTAGTAGAAGGTAAAGAAGAAGATTTGACCGCTTCTTTTCAATCAAGCCGTGTTAAATTGTTATCTACTGATAACATTCCACATACTGCATCAAAAAAGTTCTTCCATTTCCTACGCATCAACTGTCTACACGTATTCACAATGTTAACAGCAAAACTCTTTTACCCTACGCAGATGTAAGATACTGTAAAGATATTAACTTACTCGTTGAACGATTACAACTCCTAAGAGCTTATCAAGATGCTGGATAAACAGTGTATGAACGAGAGATTCAAGAAATAGGAGACGAATTTCGTCGTAGGCGTATTATTGTGTAAAGACGCACATCAGTTACAATAACGATCTCATTGCGACATTACATGTAGAATCAGGATAAAAAACCAGTAGTAGTTTGTAAATAAATATTTTATAAAATTTAAAATATTCTACTTATTCCATTCCCTTTACACCTATCGTAAAGGCTTGAGTTTACTAGAGAGTAACCTTGATGACGAACATGACTAAACAAGTATAACGATGTTGACGTCATCGCTGTAGAGGAGGAGAATGGATTGGGTCGTCCTCCATGACATCACGCTGTCAGATACAGAACTGAGAGGAGGAGTAGGAGGAGGGGATTGAGCTGTCCTCCTTAACTGTGAGGAGGAGGGTTCGTGCTGTCCTCCATGACGTCTGGCTGTCAGATACCGAACTTTGAGGAGGAGGATGAGGGGATTGAGCTGACCTCCGTAACTGTGTTTAGGAGGAGGAGGAGGAAGAAGAGGGATTATGCTGTCCTCCGTATCGTCACGCTGACAGATATAGAACTGTAAGGAGGAGGAGTGACTGTCCTGTCCTCCGTTACGTCACGCTGTTGGATACAGAAATGTAAGGAGGAGGACTAACGCGGCTAAGTCCCATCGGAGGAGAAGCCAAAATGGTGTCAGGGAAGGGGCTTGTTGAGAAGAGCATCTTGCCTTAAACAGGAGTCCTTAGGGGCACCACTCTAAGATAGTGTCAAGATGGACATCCTGCCTTAAAACTATGGTCGAGTAAGGTTAGATCCCTCAAAGATGGTGTCATGTCGAGAAGGGAAGCTAGCCTTAATCCTATGAGGTTAGCTCCCCTCTAGCTATGTTCCATTAGGATCGTTCCCTTTTTCAAAAAATCCGCGTCTGCACGTAGTTAAGTCAAGGTAATACTAGTGAGATTATAGCGATCGAACACTTTTTCAAAATTCCGCGCCAAAAGAAGTGCACGTGGTTAGGACCTGTCATGATAACAGCAGTGAGGTTAACCACACGTTCAAAACAAGTGCACGTGGCTAAAGATGGCAGCTGTCATCCTATCAGCTCTTCAAATTCCGCGCCCCTACATGTTTAAGGTGGGAGCAGTGAGGTTAGCTGCATTCACTTGTTCAACAAGTGCACATAGTTAGCACCTCTCATCTTAACAGCTGTTAAAATTCCGCGCCACTGCATGGTTAAGATGGCAGCAGTGAGGTTAACCACGTTCACTTGTTCAAAATCCGTGCCCACGTGGATAGGACCTATCAAGATGGCAGATGTAAAAAGCACGTACATTTTAAATTCCACGCCCTCTACGTCTTTAAGATGGCAGCAGGGAGGTTAGCGACGTTGACTTGTTCCAAATTCCGCGCCCACGTTGATAGGACGTGTCAAGATGGCTGCTGTCATGTGACAGCTGTTAAAAGCACGTGGATTTCAAATTCCGCGCGCCCCACGTGGTTAAGTTGGCAGCGGTGAGATTAAGCACTGTTAAGATGGTGGCACTGAGGTTAGCCACGTTCACTTGTTTAAAATCCGCGCCCACGTGGTTGTAACCTGTCAAGGTGGCAGCTGTTAAAAGCACGTGGATTTCAAATTCCGCGCGCCCCACGTCGTTAAGATGGCAGCATTGAGGTAATGTCCTGTTCAGATGATAGCACTGAGGTTAGCAACGTTCACTTGTTCAAACTCCACGGCCACGTGGTTAGGACCTGTCTAAATGGCAGCTGTCACCTTGACAGCTGTCAAAAAGCACGTGGATTTTAAATTCCGCGCGTCATTTTCTCATGTCCGAAAAGTGATGTTAGGGTCCGTCAAGATAGCAGCTGTCATCTTGGCAGCTGTAAGAAAGCACGTGGCTTTATTTACAAACAAGACCACGTGGTCGTGACGTTTCGGTCACGTGGTCATGACGTCATGTGTTCAATGACCTTGGCCTGGTCAATGACCTCGGGTGCTGACTCAGCAGAAAATATGCTGACTAATGATCCAGTACCACCATAGCTCATACAACTACCGCTGTTAGTATGACCACTTCATGAGGATCACCGATAAACAAGATAGACCCATCTGAAAAAGACAATCAAAAGTCAGGGAAGATCAATAAAAAATTGTACAAATATTTGAACATGAATGTTCTACTATTATGTTCTTAATACGTTGTCGTTGTGCTATGTGCAATATGTACAGGTTGCTGACTTTCACGTCACAATATTCATTTTATCGAGGCGACCCCTACCTCGATCAGAAGTTATCAGACCCCCAGGCAGCCAAAATCGATTACTGAAAATCACTCGTGAAAAAAGTATTTTATAATGAGTTCGTGACGTCTGCAACCTGTGCATAAGATACATGGAAAAACGTGTTAGTTTAACACGGACGAAGAACATAACAGTAGTTCAACAGACCGTAGAAGTTCAATGTTCTTAAACTGTTACTGGAGTCCACATGAGGATGTATGGGACTTAGTGGAAAGTCCCTCCAGCCTCCGGGAGAACTTCTAGAGTAGAAGATCATCCGAGGTCACAATCTTGTAAATACTGAACAGACCGAGTATTTGAGAGGATATCTTCTGTTAAATGCACGCATCACTTAACAGCCAATAAGTAAAACCTTATTGTCAATTATTCTGTATCAGAACCTCCTATCGCGACTAAAGAAAATATTCATAAGCGGTACATACTGTTGATGATGTTGACGTAATCCTCGAGGTTTGACATCATAACTAGCTGTACAGTATGAGAAGTACTTTAATTTATCTTGTACTACATGTGAGGAAAATGTGCGTGCAGTATACTATAGGACCGTAACCAGACGCAAAGCTTGTCATGCAATGTGAAATATAGATACAGATACATACAATTTTGTAAGCAATTTCCTTCTGTCATGGATTTCATAAAATTTGTCGTTGAATCATCATACGTCCATTAAGTTTAATTTAATTAAGAGAGAACAAGCACCGACGATAGTTATGTGTTTTCATATGCCTATTTCAAGTAAGAAACTTTCTCTTTCTTTGAGTAGTAGCTTGTACCTTTAACCATGATAGCTTTTCATTAAACGAGAGAAATATTGAAAATTCCTGAAGACCACAATATATAGGCCAAAAAATTGTAAATTTTTACTCTTAAGTTTTGTTCTCTTAAACAAGATCTTTCTTTAGTCTTACTCAACGTAGTTGTAGCATCTTGTGGTCTATACGGCAGCTTCCATATAATTTTAAATTGATTATTTTCCCCATAGTGGGTTTATTTCCTACCATTCACTTCCATTACATTCTTCAATTAATATCATGAAACATCTACCATAGTCCAGTCGCATCACAGGACCGATTTTATTTCACAAACCTACTCATTCATATCGTCGGCTTACTTCTAAATTCTCGTATGTTACAATGTTCTCCTTGCCCATTATATTCCCAATGCACTTCCTATCCATTTTCTTCCTTAAGACTGGTCACGCCTCCCAGCCACATATTTATTTGTCAATCCATCAGAACGTTTTTCGTAGTGTTCATTTTCCTATGCGGCCGTATAAAGGAAAATGGACCTTACTACACCGTATTTTAGGGATGTTATTTTCATAGCGAATTTAAGCACTCCTACAGTTAAATGTATTTAAGGTTCATTTTCCTTTACACACTGACATAGGAAAACGAACACAGTGAAAATTGTTCTGATGGACTGTACATTCATATGTGGCTGGGAGGCGTGACCAGTCTTAAGGAACAAAATGGATAGTAAGTGCATTGGGAGATACGAGGTTTTAGAAGTAAGCTATCGATATACCTTTATCCAACAACCAACTTAGCATCCGTTTTTGACACGGTTACCTTCCTGTCACTGATCCACTTGTACGCCCTCCTTCCTTCAAGTCGATTTTTTTAGACATACGGAAATATTCCGAACAGTACTTATATGTAATGTTCATGAAACATGGCCTTAGGAACCAACAAATTGAAATAACGTAGTCTCAATATACAATACGGTATATTACGATTCAGAACTCATGTTAGGCTTGTTACACAATGTCTCAACTTTACTGTGTTGTAATCCTGGAGGAATGGATAGCTTAATTTATTGAAGCACACACACTGATAAGTTATTTACTACGAAGTCGGTGCTAGAATGGCAAATTTCGAGTGATCGTGCGTCAGATACCATTATATTAGTAGAAAACGAAGTATGGTATACATATAATCTTTAACAGTACAGGCATGAAGAGAAACGTAAGTTAACAGTCGGAACTTTGCATGGAGACAGTACTGGCTCAGGATGGTCAGTAGGCCTATGTGATGCAATAAATCCAAACCTCGTATCGATGTGGCATGTTAACTATGACATAATGCTGGTACTCAACTGGCAGCAAATTCCACTGCTGACGAAGAGCAGTGCGGACAGTTGATTAATACTCGGATGCGGTAGAGGGGGAGGAGGGGGGTGGGACGAGAAACTAGCTGTAGTTTGTCGCATTAATTCATTATACGCATTTTTATTTTTATATCCAGAGGCCTCTTTGATTCTACCTTAGAAGGAATATCTCCACATATAGAGCACTACACCGATATGAACTCTGGATTTCCTTAATCTTTAAATATCTCCTCTCACTAAGTTATCTCAAGTGCAGATGTACAACTCTGTATGACTGTTAAATATTGTACCTTCACTTACTGATATATAACAGCTTCATCCAATCAGATGGACCCATTTCAACGATAATAATAGGAATTTTTTTCGGTTCTATGCTCCTTCCCAGATCATCAGGGAAATCAATCTAAAGAAACTCATCAGAGAATGGAATTTTCGTCCAGTTGTGATGATACTGACTCCAAAACAAATGGCGCCTTCCACCAGTAAGGGTGAGAGGAACACACATTGTACGACGTCTGAGGTAAGAATAGTTGTTCTGAACCTTTGGTGACCGTTTGCGGCGCCTGCAGCCATTGAATATTCACTGTTGTAGTTGGAAATGTTTTACTTTAGGGTTAGTGCTAAAATCACTTACCATTATGTCAAAGGAGGCTCCATATGGAATTCATAGCGCCTGTTGCACTTCATTTGTGGGGATTATTACATTTTCAATATTCATACCGACTAGCTAGCATTTCCAGACTAAAAATCGCCTACGTGATATTCAAATGGCTAAATTCCTTTATTAACAACGATGAAATTTCTCATTTGGTAAATTAACATTTGAATATTAATAAGCAATTTAAATTCGAATCTATAGAAATCTAAATAATTCCTTAGAAGTGTTAGATTTAGCCACAAGTTGTTGCATTGGCCATTGCATTCCTCCCCTAGCAACCTGACAGCACGGCGCCTTTCGGTTTGTGAAATGAGTGAACCACTGCAATGGAATTCTTGAGGCACCACACCTTAAGTTTATTATGAACTGGCTAGTTCGAGGGCAAGCCGCAAAATATTGAAATTAGCTAATAACACCACTTCAGCTCTTGAGATGGCTGTCCATAATTTAAAGAAAATTAACAACGGACGAGTATTTCAACAAAGGGATATAAGACAGTTTTAAAAAGTCAAAGTTGGAATTATACGAACTCTAGCCTAAATACAAAGGTTTCAAACAGCTAAAAATAACTTCAGATATTAATAAAGAAGAAAGGAGTACGTTTAATCCCACATGCTTTTAGCCGGTACCCTAACCGCATGTTTTTATTTTTGCCGGCCCCTTAGCAGCCCACGTGAACACTTTTTCCTTTCAACCATCGCCCAGTTCCAACACACATTTATCACTGATTTTCTGTTCTGCTATCGACTTAAGACTATTGGACGACATCAATATTTTATTTTTTGAAAATGCCTTGAAATTGGTAGAAAACGTCATAAAGAATCTTTTTCAAATCGTCTCATGATCACAACTCCATCAAGTTCAGATAATTCTGGAGACCTTAGGATATATAAATAGCACAGGGACTTTCTCGGTCGAAACGCGTCCCTGGCTCAAATTCATGTACTTCGACAGTGTGAGTTGCTGCTATGACTTGTCACATCACTTCAAACGGCCGTGAAAAGCATTGCATGTACAAAATTCATATTAAATCGTGTTGAGACAGCTCTGCGAAAATACTGGGTATTAAAATTGAATGGGTGAGAACTATAACGGTTTAAATAACACTTTATGTGTTCAGAGAAAAATACAATTGTATAGTGGCCATCAAACAAGGTTTTGAGATAAACTCAAGCGATGCACGTATAGGGAGCTGACGGGAATGACAGGTTGTATTCTCAAAATCAAGGGACAAGCAAGGAGCTACCGCGCGGAAGACAACAGAGTCGTTTCATCCTCTAATCAGTAAGGCTCAGTCATTTGTGGAGCCCTGTACTTGTGTCACCTGATGCGTTCAGAGATTGTATTATAAAGTGTACAGTAACTATTATCCATCATTGTAAAGTACACCGTGAAACAACGAAAGTTCATTGTTGAAATGCATATTTTAAAGAAGAAATTCTATGACAGGTGTGTGTGGAAGTATTGGAGAAAATTTCCAGAAAGTTCTATACTATATAGGGAGGTACATTCAGGGAAACGGGATGGCCTAGGGAGCGGTGATAAGGGAACAGTGAACTGGAAATCAAGTAGGGATGACATAAAATTGTTAGTGTTGATCTGTAGAAGTATTGTAAGGAAAGGAATAGAATAAAGTAATTTAATAGATATATATTTACCAGATATTGTAATAGGAGTTGAATCATGGCTGAGAAATGATATAATGGATGAAGAAATTTTCTCACGGCACTGAAGTGTGTATCGTAGATATAGGATAGGAAGGGTGGGAGGGGGAGTGTTCATTCTGGTGAAAGAAGAATTTGTAAGCTAGGAAAAAGTTAAAGATGAGACACATGAAATTCTAGGTGTAAGGCTCATTTCTAAAGATAATAGGCAACTTGATATATTTGGAGTGGACAGATCGGGAAAGGGTAGCACTGACGCGGATTCGGAATTATTTGATAGGATAGTCAGCTATGTGGGAAACGACATGGAAAGAAATGTGATTGTAGCGGGAGATCTGAATTTGCCAGATGTCAATTGAGAAGGAAATGCGAACGACAGGAAGTATGACCAACAAATGGCAAATAAGTTAGTATGGGAACGACAGCTGATTCAGAAAGTGATGGAACCAACCAGAGGGAAAAATATCCTGGATGTGGTGCTGATAAAACCAGATGAGCTCTATAGGGAAACTGAAGTAATAGATGGTATTAGTGATCATGAAGCTGTTTTTGTGGTAGTTAAAAATAAATGTGATAGAAAGGAAGTTTTTAAAAGTAGGTCTGTTAGGCAGTACCATATGCCTGATAGAGCAGGCATGAGGCAGTTTCTAAAAAGTAATTATGATCGGTGGAAAACGGTAAATAAAAATGTAAACAGACTCTGGGATCGGTTTAAAGAAATTGTTGAGGAATGCGAAAACAGGTTTGTACCTTTAAGAGTGGTAAGGAATGGTAAATACCCACCTTATTATAATAGAGAAATAAAGAGACTAAGAAGGAGGTGCAGACTGGAAAGAAATAGAGTTAGAAATGGCTGTGGAAGCAAGGAGAAATTGAAGGAACTTACTAGAAAATTGAATCTAGCAAAGAAGGCAGCTAAGGATAACTTGATGGCAAGCATAATTGGCAGTCATACGAATTTTAGTGACAAATGGAACGGTATGTATAGGTATTTTAAGGCAGAAACAGGTTCCAAGAAGGAAATTCCAGGAATAATTAATGAACAAGGGGAGTGTGTATGTGAGAATCTTCAAAAGGCAGAAGTATTCAGTCAGCAGTATGTAAAGATTGTTGGTTACAAGGATAATGTCGAGACAGAGGAGGAGACTAAGGCCAAAGAAGTAATAAAATTTACATATGATAACAATAACATTTACAATAAGATACAAAAGTTGAAAACTAGAAAAGCGGCTGGAATTGATCAGATTTCTGGGGATATGCTAAAGACAATGGGTTGGGTTATAGTACCATATCTGAAATACTTATTTGATTATTGTTTGGTCGGAGGAGCTATACCAGATGAATGGAGAGTTGCTATAGTAGCCCCTGTGTATAAAGGAAAGGGTGATAGACATAAAGCTGAAAATTACAGCCCAGTAAGTTTGACATGCATTGTATGTAAGCTTTGGGAAGGCATTCTTTCTGATTATATTAGACATGTTTGTGAAATTAATAACTGGTTCGATAGAAGGCAATTCGGTTTTAGGAAGGGTTATTCCACTGAAGCTCAACTTGTAGGATTCCAGCAAGTTATAGCAGATATCTTGGATTCTGGAGGTCAAATGGACTGTATCGCGATTGACCTGTCTAAAGCATTTGATAGGGTGGATCATGGGAGACTACTGGCAAAATTGAGTGCAATTGGACTAGACAAAAGAGTGACTGAATGGGTTGCTATATTTCTAGAAAATAGATCTCAGAGAATTAGGGTAGGTGAAGCTTTATCTGACCCCGTAATAATTAAGAGGGAATTGCTCAAGGCAGTATTATCGGACTTTTATGTTTTCTTATATATATAAATGATATGAGTAAAGGAGTGGAATCGGAGGTAAGGCTTTTTGCGGATGATGTTATTCTCTATAGAGTGATAAATAAGTTACAAGATTGTGAGCAACTGCAACGTGACCTCGAAAATGTTGTGAGATGGACAGCAGGAAATGGTATGTTGATAAACGGGGTTTAAAGTCAGGTTGTGAGTTTCACAAATAGGAAAAGTCCTCTGAGTTTTAATTACTGCGTTGATGGGGTGAAAGTTCCTTTTGGGGATCATTGAAATTATCTAGGTGTTAATATAAGGAAAGATCTTCATTGGGGTAATCACATAAATGGGATTGTAAATAAGGGGTACAGATCTCTGCACATGGTTATGAGGGTGTTTAGGGTTTGTAGTAAGGATGTAAAGGAGAGGGCATATAAGTCTCTGGTAAGACCCCAACTAGAGTATGGTTCCAGTGTATGGGACCCTCACCAGGATTACCTGATTCAAGAACTGGAAAAAATCCAAAGAAAATCAGCTCGATTTGTTCTGGGTGATTCCCGACAAAAGAGTGGCGTTACAAAAATGTTGCAATGTTTGGGTTGGGAAGAATTGAGAGAAAGAAGAAGAGCTGCTCGACTAAGTGGTATGTTCCGAGCTGTCAGCGGAGAGATGGCGTGGAATGACATTAGTAGACGAATAAGTTTGAGTGGCGTTTATGAAAGTAGGAAAGATCACAATATGAAGATAAAGTTGGAATTCAAGAGGACAAACTGGGGCAAATATTCATTTATAGGAAGGGGAGTTAGGGATTGGAATAACTTACCAAGGGAGATGTTCAATAAATTTCCAATTTCTCTGAAATCATTTAGGAAAAGGCTAGGAAAACAACAGATAGGGAATCTGCCACCTGGGCGACTGCCCTAAATGCAGATCAGTATTGATTGATTTGATTTGACCATCATAGCCAAATTAATCCACCTTAAAGAGTAAAAGGCATTATAAAAAGAGTCGTAACTGACGGAAAACTTGAAAAATAGGTGAGCCAGACTTCAGGCTAATCCTCGTAAACCGTATAGCCATTTACCATAGGAGTGTGGTTTCTCGAACACTTCAGTGCTGAGAGGGCTTAAAATGCTGAAATTTTCTCCCCTTAAGGTTTCCACAGTGCACAAGGAAAATCTGCAGATCCTGTCGCTAGTGTTAACTTCTGGCGACAAATCCTGTCGTACATTTTAACATTTTTTGATAAAATAGCACACAGACAAGTAATATCGTGCAGTGCGGTTGCGGGTGCGCAGGCGTGAGCTTGCATCCGGGAGATAGTGGGTTCAAATCCCACTGTCGGCAGCCCTGAAGATGGTTTCCTTGGTTTCCCATTTTCACACCAGGCAAATGCTTAGGCTGTACCTTAATTTTGGCCACGGACGCTTCCTGTTAACTCCTACCACTTTCCTATCCAATCGACGTAAAGCCACTAGCAAAAAAGGTAATATCGCACTTGATCTGCAATAACTTTTTGACGAGCACCATCAGGGTTAAGAAGACATCACAACACTACAACAGCACTAAATAAAGTTACATGACATTGATGTGACTATGAATAATTTGGAAGAAACTCTCTTAACTTTATTAGATCTCCACAAGGCCTTAGAATGTGTAGATATTGATATTGTACTAGCCAAACTGAGCAACCTCAATTTTCTCAAGTAATACGATATCCCGGCTGAATTCCTACTTCTTAGATCACCAGCACTTTGTTAAGTGAAAATTTCTCTTCATGGTGCACTGTTGGGGCTGGAATACCACAAGGGTCCGTGCTAGAACGACTCCTAATTTCGGCTTCTGTTATGGGATTTCCTGGATTAATAAGACATAGCAAATATCACATGTATGCAGACGACCTTCAGATTTTCGCATATGCTTATGCGCGAGACCTCCATAGCCTACCGTTTTAAATAGCATAAATGAAAACTTGAGACGCATATATAGTATACCCTAGATGGACTGATGGCCATGAACTTAAGGTGAATGCATTGAAATCACAATGCATTGCTATGGAAACCATAAAGCTTACGCAAAATTTAATGGAATCCCCCTTCAGCTAATAGTACTGAAGGGAATATCTCTGCAATTTAAAGACAATGTTAAAAGTCTAATGCTTCTTATGGACAAACATCTCAGTTAGCATGACGTATTAAACCTTTAAATCCCAGTACTACCTACTAGAGAACTCCCTCAACTCGGAAGTCTAACAAGTTTGTACTTACAGTGCCCTTCACGATCGTGTCGCTTGTTTTACGAGGCGAGGCCATGCGACAACTCCCACCGTTGAATCACATGACGTTGTGTCAACTTAGATCCTTGACCTTGAAGGACACCGTACTTTTATCTATTCTAGATCCTACAAATTCTTGTGGAGTAGAGATAATGAAAGAACGTGAAAAGTAAACTTTGTAAACTGTCCGAAATAAACCCGAATACTTTTTGTGAGTAGACTTCCTTGCTTCCTGAAGAAAATGATATATTAAGAAAAAATTAAGGACTAAATAATTGAACAAGAATTAATACAGATGTCATTTGCCTTTATTCAGTAAATTTAGTAAAATATAAATTCTTTCGTACGACACGGTAGAAAGAACATAAGTAGGCATACTTTGGATGTCATGTCGTGATAAAATTTGATTACTGCACATTTTTAAAGTACAATTTTCAGCCCAGCATAATAGTTTTTGAACTGTAAACCATTCTATTTGACTTGAATGTATGTGTTCTCGTCTACGATGCGGTAAATATCCTCTCTGTAGTGTGCCAGGTCCTCCAAAAAGCGTCTGGAACTCTCATTGTGGAGAGATGCCATGACGGGTGGTAAGCGAGGCAACTGAGCTGAGTCTGCGAGGTCATCATAGTATGCGCCTTGTAGAGGACCCATCATGTGGAACTGGTGTCTGCTCAGGCCAGCTGCCTTGCGGCGTAACATTTCTTGTTCGTAGTCCTCTTCCATGTCTTCAGGAGGCGGCAACTTCACGCGGCCGGACAGCGTGCTGACGAAGAAGCGGGCCTAAAATAGGGGATTCCATTTTATTACTTATGTAACGCTGTCTTAAAACTATAAGATTTAGTGAAAGTACGGTTTGGAAAACGGAGATAAGGATGGGCAGAAGTACAATACATACATTTCTGTAAAATTAAACAGGTACAGTAATACAATGTTATAATACTAATGAAGTTCCCAGTGCTCCGTGGGGCTTCATACTTCGTACAGTTCTGTAGAAACTGGCACTAAATATGCTAAGAGAATCAAAGTTCAGTAAATTTCAAGAAACTAAAGTATGACAGCGTCGAATAAGTAGTGCTTGTAATTATTTTTGATCATGTAAAAGTATGTGATCCAAACCATAACAAAAAGAAAATGTGTTTGATATCTTATTGAATCAAATGAAGATTGGAAAAGACAATCAGACTCACTGATAGCGAGCATCAATCTCAGAGACCACCAGTGGATATACAGAAATTATGTAAATTTTCTCCGCTTTTCTATGGGGTACAATTTGTTTATCATGTATTGAAATAGCACATGACTGCATTATTTCATAATACTGACCTTTCCTAAATTCCACGTATGATTTGCGACTCTGAAAATGTCCACCAATGCCTGAAGAAAATGATCTATTCAAACAAAAACTAATTTCTGGTAATGACTTTTGTTAATTTAAGGAGTATTTTTGCAAGCACTGTAAATCAGTCGTCTTCTTTTTCTCCGCCTTTTTACCAGTGTATTAGTGTTGAAACTTGTTGTGGATTAAGCTCAGTTTTATGGCCGGATGTCCTTCTTGACACCGGCCGCATGTAGAGGAAAGTGTTGACTTTGTGGGTCTCTGTGGTGGATGGTAATGTGGTGCGTTGTTTGTAGATGAAGAAAATGTGTATTAAAACGTACACGAACATCCAGTCCTTAAGCTAGAAGAATTACGTAGTGAAAACAATTTCCTATCATAGGCTACGATACAATTTTTTAAATATAAATAATTATAAATTCAGTACGACTCTGAAATGAGAGGGGTCGGCCACGGTAATGTTTGGCACCCATTTCACAGACGTATGATAGCATTTCAGGTTTAAGAATTATTTTCTAGTAATATTCTCACCTAATTTCTCCAGTATTACCATTTTTCACATTTGTATAAATAAGTAATTTGATTAATCAGTTATTTTGGTATTCTCTTCATAATCCGGCATTACCGAGCTCGATAGCTGCAGTCGCTTAAGTGCGGACACTATCCAGTAATCGGGATATAGTGGGTTCGAGCCCCACTGTCGGCAGTCCTGAAGATGCTTTTCCGTGGTTTCCCATTTTCACACCAGGCAAATGCCGGGGCTGTACCTTAATTAAGGCCACGGCCACTTCCTTCCAATTCCTAGGCCTTTCCTATCCCATCGCCGCCGTAAGACATATCTGTGTCGGCGCGACGTAAAGCAAATAGCAAAACAAAAAAAAATCCTGCATTACTTGTATGAGGATGTAGTCTCTTACACCACAGCGAACATAGCACACGTATATTTTGTTATCTACGATAGTACATATATTCATTACCTTTTACCACGAGTGATTTATTCATGCGTAAGTGGGAGTAATCACTTTTCTTGAGACAACTTGCAATACTGTGCTACAAAATTTGCACAGTAACTATTGTTGTAAACATGATTCATGAAAAATCTACTGTTGTTACTTTCTGAACTGGCTGAACATACCGAGAATATGGTATTTCATGAAGCTAATAAATAATTTTCGAATATCACTGAGTTACATACTTCTATTCCCAGTCAACAAGTTCTTAAGTGAATCTTCAAGGAATCACTCTCATGAGCTAAGTCACGATAACATAGAAACTAATTGAAGATCTTCGGTAAAATCATAGTTTCTCACCATCATGAAAAACATAATTTGAGGGAATGAATTGAATACATTAAGAGCAGAGAAAGATGCATACACAAGTGAGTAAAAATCAAATGTGTTCATTTCATCACTAGCAGTATATTACCTCTTGTGTTTACTAAATGAGAATTTGCTTACACTTACCATTAGAATTGACTTTATGTTGCGCAAGGCATAACGCTAACATATTCTGCTTCATTTAAAAGTCGAATTCGAACTTGGTGTTGCTAATTTTTCCATTGAGTATAGGTTGTGCAGTGACTGACATTACATTGAATATAGGTTGTGCAATGACACTACATTGAATATAGGTTGTGCAGTGACACTACATTGAATATAGGTTGTGCAATGACACTACATTGAATATAGGTTGTGCAGTGACACTACATTGAATATAGGTTGTGCAGTGACACTACATTGAATATAGGTTGTGCAGTGACATTACATTGAATATAGGTTGTGCAGTGACATTACATTGAATATAGGTTGTGCAGTGACACTACATTGAATATAGGTTGTGCAGTGACACTACATTGAATATAGGTTGTGCAGTGACACTACATTGAATATAGGTTGTGCAGTGACACTACATTGAATATAGGTTGTGCAGTGACTGACACTACATTGAATATAGGTTGTGCAGTGACACTACATTGAATATAGGTTGTGCAGTGACACTACATTGAATATAGGTTGTGCAGTGACACTACATTGAATATAGGTTGTGCAGTGACACTACATTGAATATAGGTTGTGCAGTGACACTACATTGAATATAGGTTGTGCAGTGACACTACATTGAATATAGGTTGTGCAGTGACACTACATTGAATATAGGTTGTGCAGTGACTGACACTACATTGAATATAGGTTGTGCAGTGACACTACATTGAATATAGGTTGTGCAGTGACACTACATTGAATATAGGTTGTGCAGTGACTGACACTACATTGAATATAGGTTGTGCAATGACATTACATTGAATATAGGTTGTGCAGTGACATTACATTGAATATAGGTTGTGCAGTGACTGACACTACATTGAATATAGGTTGTGCAGTGACTGACACTACATTGAATATAGGTTGTGCAGTGACACTACATTGAATATAGGTTGTGCAGTGATACTACATTGAATATAGGTTGTGCAGTGACTGACACTACATTGAATATAGGTTGTGCAATGACATTACATTGAATATAGGTTGTGCAATGACACTACATTGAATATAGGTTGTGCAGTGACTGACACTACATTGAATATAGGTTGTGCAGTGACACTACATTGAATATAGGTTGTGCAATGACACTACATTGAATATAGGTTGTGCAGTGACACTACATTGAATATAGGTTGTGGAGTGACACTACATTGAATATAGGTTGTGCAATGACACTACATTGAATATAGGTTGTGCAGTGACTGACACTACATTGAATATAGGTTGTGCAGTGACACTACATTGAATATAGGTTGTGCAGTGACACTACATTGAATATAGGTTGTGCAATGAGACTACATTGAATATAGGTTGTGCAGTGACTGACACTACATTGAATATAGGTTGTGCAGTGACACTACATTGAATATAGGTTGTGCAGTGACTGACACTACATTGAATATAGGTTGTGCAGTGACACTACATTGAATATAGGTTGTGCAGTGACACTACATTGAATATAGGTTGTGCAGTGACTGACACTACATTGAATATAGGTTGTGCAATGACATTACATTGAATATAGGTTGTGCAGTGACTGACACTACATTGAATATAGGTTGTGCAGTGACACTACATTGAATATATGTTGTGCAGTGACTGACACTACATTGAATATAGGTTGTGCAGCGACACTACATTGAATATAGGTTGTGCAGTGACACTACATTGAATATAGGTTGTGCAGTGACACTACATTGAATATAGGTTGTGCAATGACACTACATTGAATATAGGTTGTGCAGTGACTGACACTACATTGAATATAGGTTGTGCAGTGACTGACACTACATTGAATATAGGTTGTGCAATGACACTACATTGAATATAGGTTGTGCAGTGACACTACATTGAATATAGGTTGTGCAGTGACACTACATTGAATATAGGTTGTGCAGTGACACTACATTGAATATAGGTTGTGCAGTGACACTACATTGAATATAGGTTGTGCAGTGACACTACATTGAATATAGGTTGTGCAATGACACTACATTGAATATAGGTTGTGCAGTGACACTACATTGAATATAGGTTGTGCAGTGACTGACACTACATTGAATATAGGTTGTGCAGTGACTGACACTACATTGAATATAGGTTGTGCAGTGACATTACATTGAATATAGGTTGTGCAGTGACACTACATTGAATATAGGTTGTGCAGTGACACTACATTGAATATAGGTTGTGCAATGACACTACATTGAATATAGGTTGTGCAGTGACTGACACTACATTGAATATAGGTTGTGCAGTGACACTACATTGAATATAGGTTGTGCAATGACACTACATTGAATATAGGTTGTGCAATGACACTACATTGAATATAGGTTGTGCAGTGACACTACATTGAATATAGGTTGTGCAGTGACACTACATTGAATATAGGTTGTGCAGTGACATTACATTGAATATAGGTTGTGCAATGACACTACATTGAATATAGGTTGTGCAGTGACATTACATTGAATATAGGTTGTGCAATGACATTACATTGAATATAGGTTGTGCAGTGACACTACATTGAATATAGGTTGTGCAGTGACACTACATTGAATATAGGTTGTGCAATGACACTACATTGAATATAGGTTGTGCAGTGACACTACATTGAATATAGGTTGTGCAGTGACTGACACTACATTGAATATAGGTTGTGCAATGACACTACATTGAATATAGGTTGTGCAATGACACTACATTGAATATAGGTTGTGCAGTGACATTACATTGAATATAGGTTGTGCAATGACACTACATTGAATATAGGTTGTGCAGTGACACTACATTGAATATAGGTTGTGCAATGACACTACATTGAATATAGGTTGTGCAGTGACATTACATTGAATATAGGTTGTGCAGTGACTGACACTACATTGAATATAGGTTGTGCAGTGACTGACACTACATTGAATATAGGTTGTGCAGTGACTGACACTACATTGAATATAGGTTGTGCAGTGACACTACATTGAATATAGGTTGTGCAGTGACACTACATTGAATATAGGTTGTGGAGTGACACTACATTGAATATAGGTTGTGCAATGACACTACATTGAATATAGGTTGTGCAGTGACTGACACTACATTGAATATAGGTTGTGCAGTGACACTACATTGAATATAGGTTGTGCAGTGACACTACATTGAATATAGGTTGTGCAATGACACTACATTGAATATAGGTTGTGCAGTGACTGACACTACATTGAATATAGGTTGTGCAGTGACACTACATTGAATATAGGTTGCGCAGTGACACTACATTGAATATAGGTTGTGCAGTGACACTACATTGAATATAGGTTGTGCAGTGACACTACATTGAATATAGGTTGTGCAGTGACTGACACTACATTGAATATAGGTTGTGCAATGACATTACATTGAATATAGGTTGTGCAATGACACTACATTGAATATAGGTTGTGCAGTGACTGACACTACATTGAATATAGGTTGTGCAGTGACACTACATTGAATATAGGTTGTGCAATGACACTACATTGAATATAGGTTGTGCAGTGACTGACACTACATTGAATATAGGTTGTGCAGTGACATTACATTGAATATAGGTTGTGCAATGACACTACATTGAATATAGATTGTGCAGTGACATTACATTGAATATAGGTTGTGCAATGACACTACATTGAATATAGGTTGTGCAGTGACACTACATTGAATATAGGTTGTGCAGTGACTGACACTACATTGAATATAGGTTGTGCAATGACACTACATTGAATATAGGTTGTGCAATGACACTACATTGAATATAGGTTGTGCAGTGACATTACATTGAATATAGGTTGTGCAATGACACTACATTGAATATAGGTTGTGCAGTGACACTACATTGAATATAGGTTGTGCAATGACACTACATTGAATATAGGTTGTGCAGTGACATTACATTGAATATAGGTTGTGCAGTGACATTACATTGAATATAGGTTGTGCAATGACACTACATTGAATATAGGTTGTGCAGTGACACTACATTGAATATAGGTTGTGCAATGACACTACATTGAATATAGGTTGTGCAGTGACATTACATTGAATATAGGTTGTGCAGTGACTGACACTACATTGAATATAGGTTGTGCAGTGACTGACACTACATTGAATATAGGTTGTGCAATGACACTACATTGAATATAGGTTGTGCAGTGACATTACATTGAATATAGGTTGTGCAGTGACATTACATTGAATATAGGTTGTGCAATGACACTACATTGAATATAGGTTGTGCAGTGACACTACATTGAATATAGGTTGTGCAATGACACTACATTGAATATAGGTTGTGCAGTGACACTACATTGAATATAGGTTGTGCAGTGACACTACATTGAATATAGGTTGTGCAATGGCACTACATTGAATATAGGTTGTGCAATGACACTACATTGAATATAGGTTGTGCAGTGACACTACATTGAATATAGGTTGTGCAGTGACACTACATTGAATATAGGTTGTGCAGTGACACTACATTGAATATAGGTTGTGCAGTGACTGACACTACATTGAATATAGGTTGTGCAGTGACTGACACTACATTGAATATAGGTTGTGCAATGACACTACATTGAATATAGGTTGTGCAATGACACTACATTGAATATAGCTTGTGCAGTGACTGACACTACATTGAATATAGGTTGTGCAATGACATTACATTGAATATAGGTTGTGCAATGACACTACATTGAATATAGATTGTGCAGTGACATTACATTGAATATAGGTTGTGCAATGACACTACATTGAATATAGGTTGTGCAGTGACACTACATTGAATATAGGTTGTGCAGTGACTGACACTACATTGAATATAGGTTGTGCAATGACACTACATTGAATATAGGTTGTGCAATAACACTACATTGAATATAGGTTGTGCAGTGACATTACATTGAATATAGGTTGTGCAATGACACTACATTGAATATAGGTTGTGCAGTGACACTACATTGAATATAGGTTGTGCAATGACACTACATTGAATATAGGTTGTGCAGTGACATTACATTGAATATAGGTTGTGGAGTGACTGACACTACATTGAATATAGGTTGTGCAGTGACTGACACTACATTGAATATAGGTTGTGCAGTGACTGACACTACATTGAATATAGGTTGTGCAGTGACACTACATTGAATATAGGTTGTGCAGTGACACTACATTGAATATAGGTTGTGCAATGGCACTACATTGAATATAGGTTGTGCAATGACACTACATTGAATATAGGTTGTGCAGTGACACTACATTGAATATAGGTTGTGCAGTGACACTACATTGAATATAGGTTGTGCAGTGACACTACATTGAATATAGGTTGTGCAGTGACTGACACTACATTGAATATAGGTTGTGCAGTGACTGACACTACATTGAATATAGGTTGTGCAGTGACACTACATTGAATATAGGTTGTGCAATGACACTACATTGAATATAGGTTGTGCAATGACACTACATTGAATATAGGTTGTGCAATGACACTACATTGAATATAGGTTGTGCAATGACACTACATTGAATATAGGTTGTGCAGTGACTGACACTACATTGAATATAGGTTGTGCAATGACATTACATTGAATATAGGTTGTGCAATGACACTACATTGAATATAGGTTGTGCAGTGACACTACATTGAATATAGGTTGTGCAGTGACACTACATTGAATATAGGTTGTGCAGTGACACTACATTGAATATAGGTTGTGCAGTGACACTACATTGAATATAGGTTGTGCAGTGACACTACATTGAATATAGGTTGTGTAATGACACTACATTGAATATAGGTTGTGCAGTGACTGACACTACATTGAATATAGGTTGTGCAGTGACACTACATTGAATATAGGTTGTGCAATGACACTACATTGAATATAGGTTGTGCAGTGACTGACACTACATTGAATATAGGTTGTGCAATGACACTACATTGAATATAGGTTGTGCAGTGACTGACACTACATTGAATATAGGTTGTGCAGTGACACTACATTGAATATAGGTTGTGCAGTGACACTACATTGAATATAGGTTGTGCAGTGACACTACATTGAATATAGGTTGTGCAATGACACTACATTGAATATAGGTTGTGCAGTGACTGACACTACATTGAATATAGGTTGTGCAGTGACACTACATTGAATATAGGTTGTGCAGTGACTGACACTACATTGAATATAGGTTGTGCAGTGACATTAAATTGAGTATAGGTTGTGCAGTGACATTACATTGAATATAGGTTGTGCAGTGACACTACATTGAATATAGGTTGTGCAGTGACACTACATTGAATATAGGTTGTGCAATGACATTACATTGAATATAGGTTGTGCAGCGACACTACATTGAATATAGGTTGTGCAATGACACTACATTGAATATAGGTTGTGCAGTGACTGACACTACATTGAATATAGGTTGTGCAGTGACACTACATTGAATATAGGTTGTGCAGTGACTGACACTACATTGAATATAGGTTGTGCAATGACACTACATTGAATATAGGTTGTGCAGTGACACTACATTGAATATAGGTTGTGCAGTGACTGACACTACATTGAATATAGGTTGTGCAGTGACACTACATTGAATATAGGTTGTGCAGTGACACTACATTGAATATAGGTTGTGCAGTGACACTACATTGAATATAGGTTGTGCAGTGACACTACATTGAATATAGGTTGTGCAGTGACACTACATTGAATATAGGTTGTGCAATGACACTACATTGAATATAGGTTGTGCAGTGACACTACATTGTATATAGGTTGTGCAATGACACTACATTGAATATAGGTTGTGCAGTGACTGACACTACATTGAATATAGGTTGTGCAGTGACACTACATTGAATATAGGTTGTGCAGTGACACTACATTGAATATAGGTTGTGCAATGACACTACATTGAATATAGGTTGTGCAGTGACTGACACTACATTGAATATAGGTTGTGCAGTGACACTACATTGAATATAGGTTGTGCAGTGACTGACACTACATTGAATATAGGTTGTGCAGTGACACTACATTGAATATAGGTTGTGCAGTGACTGACACTACATTGAATATAGGTTGTGCAGTGACACTACATTGAATATAGGTTGTGCAGTGACACTACATTGAATATAGGTTGTGCAGTGACACTACATTGAATATAGGTTGTGCAGTGACACTACATTGAATATAGGTTGTGCAGTGACACTACATTGAATATAGGTTGTGCAGTGACACTACATTGAATATAGGTTGTGCAGTGACACTACATTGCATATAGGTTGTGCAGTGACACTACATTGAATATAGGTTGTGCAATGACACTACATTGAATATAGGTTGTGCAGTGACACTACATTGAATATAGGTTGTGCAGTGACACTACATTGAATATAGTTTGTGCAGTGACACTACATTGAATATAGGTTGTGCAGTGACACTACATTGAATATAGGTTGTGCAATGACACTACATTGAATATAGGTTGTGCAGTGACTGACACTACATTGAATATAGGTTGTGCAGTGACACTACATTGAATATAGGTTGTGCAGTGACTGACACTACATTGAATATAGGTTGTGCAGTGACTGACACTACATTGAATATAGGTTGTGCAGTGACACTACATTGAATATAGGTTGTGCAGTGACACTACATTGAATATAGGTTGTGCAGTGACACTACATTGAATATAGGTTGTGCAGTGACACTACATTGAATATAGGTTGTGCAGTGACACTACATTGAATATAGGTTGTGCAGTGACACTACATTGAATATAGGTTGTGCAGTGACACTACATTGAATATAGGTTGTGCAGTGACACTACATTGCATATAGGTTGTGCAGTGACACTACATTGAATATAGGTTGTGCAATGACACTACATTGAATATAGGTTGTGCAGTGACACTACATTGAATATAGGTTGTGCAGTGACACTACATTGAATATAGGTTGTGCAGTGACACTACATTGAATATAGGTTGTGCAGTGACACTACATTGAATATAGGTTGTGCAATGACACTACATTGAATATAGGTTGTGCAGTGACACTACATTGAATATAGGTTGTGTAGTGACACTACATTGAATATAGGTTGTGCAGTGACATTACATTGAATATAGGTTGTGCAGTGACATTACATTGAATATAGGTTGTGCAGTGACACTACATTGAATATAGGTTGTGCAGTGACACTACATTGAATATAGGTTGTGCAGTGACACTACATTGAATATAGGTTGTGCAATGACACTACATTGAATATAGGTTGTGCAGTGACTGACACTACATTGAATATAGGTTGTGCAGTGACACTACATTGAATATAGGTTGTGCAGTGACTGACACTACATTGAATATAGGTTGTGCAATGACACTACATTGAATATAGGTTGTGCAGTGACACTACATTGAATATAGGTTGTGCAGTGACTGACACTACATTGAATATAGGTTGTGCAGTGACACTACATTGAATATAGGTTGTGCAATGACACTACATTGAATATAGGTTGTGCAATGACACTACATTGAATATAGGTTGTGCAGTGACACTACATTGAATATAGGTTGTGCAGTGACTGACACTACATTGAATATAGGTTGTGCAGTGACTGACACTACTTTGAATATAGGTTGTGCAGTGACACTACATTGAATATAGGTTGTGCAATGACACTACATTGAATATAGGTTGTGCAGTGACACTACATTGAATATAGGTTGTGCAGTGACACTACATTGAATATAGGTTGTGCAGTGACACTACATTGAATATAGGTTGTGGAGTGACACTACATTGAATATAGGTTGTGCAATGACACTACATTGAATATAGGTTGTGCAATGACACTACATTGAATATAGGTTGTGCAGTGACATTACATTGAATATAGGTTGTGCAGTGACACTACATTGAATATAGGTTGTGCAGTGACACTACATTGAATATAGGTTGTGCAGTGACACTACATTGAATATAGGTTGTGCAGTGACACTACATTGAATATAGGTTGTGCAATGACACTACATTGAATATAGGTTGTGCAGTGACACTACATTGAATATAGGTTGTGCAGTGACTGACACTACATTGAATATAGGTTGTGCAGTGACACTACATTGAATATAGGTTGTGCAATGACACTACATTGAATATAGGTTGTGCAGTGACACTACATTGCATATAGGTTGTGCAATGGCACTACATTGAATATAGGTTGTGCAGTGACTGACACTACATTGAATATAGGTTGTGCAGTGACACTACATTGAATATAGGTTGTGCAGTGACACTACATTGAATATAGGTTGTGCAATGGCACTACATTGAATATAGGTTGTGCAGTGACTGACACTACATTGAATATAGGTTGTGCAGTGACACTACATTGAATATAGGTTGTGCAGTGACACTACATTGAATATAGGTTGTGCAGTGACACTACATTGAATATAGGTTGTGCAGTGACACTACATTGAATATAGGTTGTGCAATGACATTACATTGAATATAGGTTGTGCAGTGACACTACATTGAATATAGGTTGTGCAATGGCATTACATTGTATATAGGTTGTGCAGTGACATTACATTGAATATAGGTTGTGCAGTGACTGACACTACATTGAATATAGGTTGTGCAGTGACTGACACTACATTGAATATAGGTTGTGCAGTGACTGACACTACATTGAATATAGGTTGTGCAGTGACACTACATTGAATATAGGTTGTGCAATGACACTACATTGAATATAGGTTGTGCAGTGACTGACACTACATTGAATATAGGTTGTGCAGTGACTGACACTACATTGAATATAGGTTGTGCAGTGACACTACATTGAATATAGGTTGTGCAGTGACACTACATTGAATATAGGTTGTGCAATGACATTACATTGAATATAGGTTGTGCAATGACACTACATTGAATATAGGTTGTGCAGTGACACTACATTGAATATAGGTTGTGCAGTGACACTACATTGAATATAGGTTGTGCAGTGACACTACATTGAATATAGGTTGTGCAGTGACACTACATTGAATATAGGTTGTGCAGTGACACTACATTGAATATAGGTTGTGCAATGACATTACATTGAATATAGGTTGTGCAGTGACACTACATTGAATATAGGTTGTGCAATGACACTACATTGAATATAGGTTGTGCAGTGACATTACATTGAATATAGGTTGTGCAGTGACACTACATTGAATATAGGTTGTGCAGTGACACTACATTGTATATAGGTTTTGCAGTGACACTACATTGAATATAGGTTGTGCAATGACACTACATTGAATATAGGTTGTGCAGTGACACTACATTGAATATAGGTTGTGCAATGACATTACATTGAATATAGGTTGTGCAATGACACTACATTGAATATAGGTTGTGCAGTGACTGACACTACATTGAATATAGGTTGTGCAGTGACACTACATTGAATATAGGTTGTGCAGTGACTGACACTACATTGAATATAGGTTGTGCAGTGACATTACATTGAGTACAGGTTGTGCAGTGACATTACATTGAATATAGGTTGTGCAGTGACACTACATTGAATATAGGTTGTGCAGTGACACTACATTGAATATAGGTTGTGCAGTGACTGACACTACATTGAATATAGGTTGTGCAGTGACTGACACTACATTGAATATAGGTTGTGCAGTGACACTACATTGAATATAGGTTGTGCAGTGACACTACATTGAATATAGGTTGTGCAATGACATTACATTGAATATAGGTTGTGCAATGACACTACATTGAATATAGGTTGTGCAGTGACACTACATTGAATATAGGTTGTGCAATGACACTACATTGAATATAGGTTGTGCAGTGACACTACATTGAATATAGGTTGTGCAATGACATTACATTGAATATAGGTTGTGCAGTGACACTACATTGAATATAGGTTGTGCAGTGACACTACATTGAATATAGGTTGTGCAGTGACACTACATTGAATATAGGTTGTGCAATGACACTACATTGAATATAGGTTGTGCAGTGACTGACACTACATTGAATATAGGTTGTGCAGTGACTGACACTACATTGAATATAGGTTGTACAGTGACACTACATTGAATATAGGTTGTGCAGTGACACTACATTGAATATAGGTTGTGCAATGACATTACATTGAATATAGGTTGTGCAATGACACTACATTGAATATAGGTTGTGCAGTGACACTACATTGAATATAGGTTGTGCAGTGACACTACATTGAATATAGGTTGTGCAATGACACTACATTGAATATAGGTTGTGCAGTGACACTACATTGAATATAGGTTGTGCAGTGACACTACATTGAATATAGGTTGTGCAGTGACACTACATTGAATATAGGTTGTGCAGTGACACTACATTGAATATAGGTTGAGCAGTGACACTACATTGAATATAGGTTGTGCAGTGACACTACATTGAATATAGGTTGTGCAGTGACACTACATTGAATATAGGTTGTGCAGTGACACTACATTGAATATAGGTTGTGCAGTGACACTACATTGAATATAGGTTGTGCAATGACACTACATTGAATATAGGTTGTGCAGTGACACTACATTGAATATAGGTTGTGCAGTGACACTACATTGAATATAGGTTGTGCAGTGACACTACATTGAATATAGGTTGTGCAGTGACTGACACTACATTGAATATAGGTTGTGCAGTGACTGACACTACATTGAATATAGGTTGTGCAATGACACTACATTGAATATAGGTTGTGCAGTGACACTACATTGAATATAGGTTGTGCAGTGACTGACACTACATTGAATATAGGTTGTGCAGTGACTGACACTACATTGAATATAGGTTGTGCAGTGACACTACATTGAATATAGGTTGTGCAGTGACACTACATTGAATATAGGTTGTGCAGTGACACTACATTGAATATAGGTTGTGCAGTGACACTACATTGAATATAGGTTGTGCAGTGACACTACATTGAATATAGGTTGTGCAGTGACACTACATTGAATATAGGTTGTGCAGTGACACTACATTGAATATAGGTTGTGCAGTGACATTACATTGAATATAGGTTGTGCAATGACACTACATTGAATATAGGTTGTGCAGTGACATTACATTGAATATAGGTTGTGCAGTGACACTACATTGAATATAGGTTGTGCAGTGACACTACATTGAATATAGGTTGTGCAGTGACATTACATTGAATATAGGTTGTGCAGTGACATTACATTGAATATAGGTTGTGCAGTGACACTACATTGAATATAGGTTGTGCAGTGACACTACATTGAATACAGGTTGTGCAATGACACTACATTGAATATAGGTTGTGCAGTGACACTACATTGAATACAGGTTGTGCAGTGACACTACATTGAATATAGGTTGTGCAGTGACACTACATTGAATATAGGTTGTGCAATGACACTACATTGAATATAGGTTGTGCAGTGACACTACATTGAATATAGGTTGTGCAGTGACACTACATTGAATATAGGTTGTGCAGTGACACTACATTGAATATAGGTTGTGCAGTGACACTACATTGAATATAGGTTGTGCAGTGACACTACATTGAATATAGGTTGTGCAATGACACTACATTGAATATAGGTTGTGCAGTGACATTACATTGAATATAGGTTGTGCAGTGACACTACATTGAATATAGGTTGTGCAGTGACACTACATTGAATATAGGTTGTGCAGTGACACTACATTGAATATAGGTTGTGCAGTGACATTACATTGAATATAGGTTGTGCAATGACACTACATTGAATATAGGTTGTGCAGTGACTGACATTACATTGAATATAGGTTGTGCAGTGACACTACATTGAATATAGGTTGTGCAGTGACACTACATTGAATATAGGTTGTGCAGTGACACTACATTGAATACAGGTTGTGCAATGACACTACATTGAATATAGGTTGTGCAGTGACACTACATTGAATATAGGTTGTGCAGTGACACTACATTGAATATTTGTTGTGCAGTGACACTACATTGAATATAGGTTGTGCAGTGACACTACATTGAATATAGGTTGTGCAATGACACTACATTGAATATAGGTTGTGCAGTGGCACTACATTGAATACAGGTTGTGCAATGACACTACATTGAATATAGGTTGTGCAGTGACTGACACTACATTGAATATAGGTTGTGCAGTGACACTACATTGAATATAGGTTGTGCAATGACACTACATTGAATATAGGTTGTGCAATGACACTACATTGAATATAGGTTGTGCAGTGACACTACATTGAATATAGGTTGTGCAGTGACACTACATTGAATATAGGTTGTGCAGTGACACTACATTGAATATAGGTTGTGCAGTGACACTACATTGAATATAGGTTGTGCAGTGACACTACATTGAATATAGGTTGTGCAGTGACTGACACTACATTGAATATAGGTTGTGCAGTGACACTACATTGAATATAGGTTGTGCAGTGACACTACATTGAATATAGGTTGTGCAGTGACTGACACTACATTGAATATAGGTTGTGCAATGACATTACATTGAATATAGGTTGTGCAGTGACATTACATTGAATATAGGTTGTGCAGTGACTGACACTACATTGAATATAGGTTGTGCAGTGACTGACACTACATTGAATATAGGTTGTGCAGTGACACTACATTGAATATAGGTTGTGCAGTGACACTACATTGAATATAGGTTGTGCAGTGACTGACACTACATTGAATATAGGTTGTGCAATGACATTACATTGAATATAGGTTGTGCAATGACACTACATTGAATATAGGTTGTGCAGTGACTGACACTACATTGAATATAGGTTGTGCAGTGACACTACATTGAATATAGGTTGTGCAATGACACTACATTGAATATAGGTTGTGCAGTGACACTACATTGAATATAGGTTGTGGAGTGACACTACATTGAATATAGGTTGTGCAATGACACTACATTGAATATAGGTTGTGCAGTGACTGACACTACATTGAATATAGGTTGTGCAGTGACACTACATTGAATATAGGTTGTGCAGTGACACTACATTGAATATAGGTTGTGCAATGAGACTACATTGAATATAGTTTGTGCAGTGACTGACACTACATTGAATATAGGTTGTGCAGTGACACTACATTGAATATAGGTTGTGCAGTGACTGACACTACATTGAATATAGGTTGTGCAGTGACACTACATTGAATATAGGTTGTGCAGTGACACTACATTGAATATAGGTTGTGCAGTGACTGACACTACATTGAATATAGGTTGTGCAATGACATTACATTGAATATAGGTTGTGCAGTGACTGACACTACATTGAATATAGGTTGTGCAGTGACACTACATTGAATATATGTTGTGCAGTGACTGACACTACATTGAATATAGGTTGTGCAGCGACACTACATTGAATATAGGTTGTGCAGTGACACTACATTGAATATAGGTTGTGCAGTGACACTACATTGAATATAGGTTGTGCAATGACACTACATTGAATATAGGTTGTGCAGTGACTGACACTACATTGAATATAGGTTGTGCAGTGACTGACACTACATTGAATATAGGTTGTGCAATGACACTACATTGAATATAGGTTGTGCAGTGACACTACATTGAATATAGGTTGTGCAGTGACACTACATTGAATATAGGTTGTGCAGTGACACTACATTGAATATAGGTTGTGCAGTGACACTACATTGAATATAGGTTGTGCAGTGACACTACATTGAATATAGGTTGTGCAATGACACTACATTGAATATAGGTTGTGCAGTGACACTACATTGAATATAGGTTGTGCAGTGACTGACACTACATTGAATATAGGTTGTGCAGTGACTGACACTACATTGAATATAGGTTGTGCAGTGACATTACATTGAATATAGGTTGTGCAGTGACACTACATTGAATATAGGTTGTGCAGTGACACTACATTGAATATAGGTTGTGCAATGACACTACATTGAATATAGGTTGTGCAGTGACTGACACTACATTGAATATAGGTTGTGCAGTGACACTACATTGAATATAGGTTGTGCAATGACACTACATTGAATATAGGTTGTGCAATGACACTACATTGAATATAGGTTGTGCAGTGACACTACATTGAATATAGGTTGTGCAGTGACACTACATTGAATATAGGTTGTGCAGTGACATTACATTGAATATAGGTTGTGCAGTGACACTACATTGAATATAGGTTGTGCAGTGACACTACATTGAATATAGGTTGTGCAGTGACACTACATTGAATATAGGTTGTGCAGTGACACTACATTGAATATAGGTTGTGCAATGACACTACATTGAATATAGGTTGTGCAGTGACACTACATTGAATATAGGTTGTGCAGTGACACTACATTGAATATAGGTTGTGCAGTGACACTACATTGAATATAGGTTGTGCAGTGACTGACACTACATTGAATATAGGTTGTGCAGTGACTGACACTACATTGAATATAGGTTGTGCAATGACACTACATTGAATATAGGTTGTGCAGTGACACTACATTGAATATAGGTTGTGCAGTGACTGACACTACATTGAATATAGGTTGTGCAGTGACTGACACTACATTGAATATAGGTTGTGCAGTGACACTACATTGAATATAGGTTGTGCAGTGACACTACATTGAATATAGGTTGTGCAGTGACACTACATTGAATATAGGTTGTGCAGTGACACTACATTGAATATAGGTTGTGCAGTGACACTACATTGAATATAGGTTGTGCAGTGACACTACATTGAATATAGGTTGTGCAGTGACACTACATTGAATATAGGTTGTGCAGTGACATTACATTGAATATAGGTTGTGCAATGACACTACATTGAATATAGGTTGTGCAGTGACATTACATTGAATATAGGTTGTGCAGTGACACTACATTGAATATAGGTTGTGCAGTGACACTACATTGAATATAGGTTGTGCAGTGACATTACATTGAATATAGGTTGTGCAGTGACATTACATTGAATATAGGTTGTGCAGTGACACTACATTGAATATAGGTTGTGCAGTGACACTACATTGAATACAGGTTGTGCAATGACACTACATTGAATATAGGTTGTGCAGTGACACTACATTGAATACAGGTTGTGCAGTGACACTACATTGAATATAGGTTGTGCAGTGACACTACATTGAATATAGGTTGTGCAATGACACTACATTGAATATAGGTTGTGCAGTGACACTACATTGAATATAGGTTGTGCAGTGACACTACATTGAATATAGGTTGTGCAGTGACACTACATTGAATATAGGTTGTGCAGTGACACTACATTGAATATAGGTTGTGCAGTGACACTACATTGAATATAGGTTGTGCAATGACACTACATTGAATATAGGTTGTGCAGTGACATTACATTGAATATAGGTTGTGCAGTGACACTACATTGAATATAGGTTGTGCAGTGACACTACATTGAATATAGGTTGTGCAGTGACACTACATTGAATATAGGTTGTGCAGTGACATTACATTGAATATAGGTTGTGCAATGACACTACATTGAATATAGGTTGTGCAGTGACTGACATTACATTGAATATAGGTTGTGCAGTGACACTACATTGAATATAGGTTGTGCAGTGACACTACATTGAATATAGGTTGTGCAGTGACACTACATTGAATACAGGTTGTGCAATGACACTACATTGAATATAGGTTGTGCAGTGACACTACATTGAATATAGGTTGTGCAGTGACACTACATTGAATATTTGTTGTGCAGTGACACTACATTGAATATAGGTTGTGCAGTGACACTACATTGAATATAGGTTGTGCAATGACACTACATTGAATATAGGTTGTGCAGTGGCACTACATTGAATACAGGTTGTGCAATGACACTACATTGAATATAGGTTGTGCAGTGACTGACACTACATTGAATATAGGTTGTGCAGTGACACTACATTGAATATAGGTTGTGCAATGACACTACATTGAATATAGGTTGTGCAATGACACTACATTGAATATAGGTTGTGCAGTGACACTACATTGAATATAGGTTGTGCAGTGACACTACATTGAATATAGGTTGTGCAGTGACACTACATTGAATATAGGTTGTGCAGTGACACTACATTGAATATAGGTTGTGCAGTGACACTACATTGAATATAGGTTGTGCAGTGACTGACACTACATTGAATATAGGTTGTGCAGTGACACTACATTGAATATAGGTTGTGCAGTGACACTACATTGAATATAGGTTGTGCAGTGACTGACACTACATTGAATATAGGTTGTGCAATGACATTACATTGAATATAGGTTGTGCAGTGACATTACATTGAATATAGGTTGTGCAGTGACTGACACTACATTGAATATAGGTTGTGCAGTGACTGACACTACATTGAATATAGGTTGTGCAGTGACACTACATTGAATATAGGTTGTGCAGTGACACTACATTGAATATAGGTTGTGCAGTGACTGACACTACATTGAATATAGGTTGTGCAATGACATTACATTGAATATAGGTTGTGCAATGACACTACATTGAATATAGGTTGTGCAGTGACTGACACTACATTGAATATAGGTTGTGCAGTGACACTACATTGAATATAGGTTGTGCAATGACACTACATTGAATATAGGTTGTGCAGTGACACTACATTGAATATAGGTTGTGGAGTGACACTACATTGAATATAGGTTGTGCAATGACACTACATTGAATATAGGTTGTGCAGTGACTGACACTACATTGAATATAGGTTGTGCAGTGACACTACATTGAATATAGGTTGTGCAGTGACACTACATTGAATATAGGTTGTGCAATGAGACTACATTGAATATAGGTTGTGCAGTGACTGACACTACATTGAATATAGGTTGTGCAGTGACACTACATTGAATATAGGTTGTGCAGTGACTGACACTACATTGAATATAGGTTGTGCAGTGACACTACATTGAATATAGGTTGTGCAGTGACACTACATTGAATATAGGTTGTGCAGTGACTGACACTACATTGAATATAGGTTGTGCAATGACATTACATTGAATATAGGTTGTGCAGTGACTGACACTACATTGAATATAGGTTGTGCAGTGACACTACATTGAATATATGTTGTGCAGTGACTGACACTACATTGAATATAGGTTGTGCAGCGACACTACATTGAATATAGGTTGTGCAGTGACACTACATTGAATATAGGTTGTGCAGTGACACTACATTGAATATAGGTTGTGCAATGACACTACATTGAATATAGGTTGTGCAGTGACTGACACTACATTGAATATAGGTTGTGCAGTGACTGACACTACATTGAATATAGGTTGTGCAATGACACTACATTGAATATAGGTTGTGCAGTGACACTACATTGAATATAGGTTGTGCAGTGACACTACATTGAATATAGGTTGTGCAGTGACACTACATTGAATATAGGTTGTGCAGTGACACTACATTGAATATAGGTTGTGCAGTGACACTACATTGAATATAGGTTGTGCAATGACACTACATTGAATATAGGTTGTGCAGTGACACTACATTGAATATAGGTTGTGCAGTGACTGACACTACATTGAATATAGGTTGTGCAGTGACTGACACTACATTGAATATAGGTTGTGCAGTGACATTACATTGAATATAGGTTGTGCAGTGACACTACATTGAATATAGGTTGTGCAGTGACACTACATTGAATATAGGTTGTGCAATGACACTACATTGAATATAGGTTGTGCAGTGACTGACACTACATTGAATATAGGTTGTGCAGTGACACTACATTGAATATAGGTTGTGCAATGACACTACATTGAATATAGGTTGTGCAATGACACTACATTGAATATAGGTTGTGCAGTGACACTACATTGAATATAGGTTGTGCAGTGACACTACATTGAATATAGGTTGTGCAGTGACATTACATTGAATATAGGTTGTGCAATGACACTACATTGAATATAGGTTGTGCAGTGACATTACATTGAATATAGGTTGTGCAATGACATTACATTGAATATAGGTTGTGCAGTGACACTACATTGAATATAGGTTGTGCAGTGACACTACATTGAATATAGGTTGTGCAATGACACTACATTGAATATAGGTTGTGCAGTGACACTACATTGAATATAGGTTGTGCAGTGACTGACACTACATTGAATATAGGTTGTGCAATGACACTACATTGAATATAGGTTGTGCAATGACACTACATTGAATATAGGTTGTGCAGTGACATTACATTGAATATAGGTTGTGCAATGACACTACATTGAATATAGGTTGTGCAGTGACACTACATTGAATATAGGTTGTGCAATGACACTACATTGAATATAGGTTGTGCAGTGACATTACATTGAATATAGGTTGTGCAGTGACTGACACTACATTGAATATAGGTTGTGCAGTGACTGACACTACATTGAATATAGGTTGTGCAGTGACTGACACTACATTGAATATAGGTTGTGCAGTGACACTACATTGAATATAGGTTGTGCAGTGACACTACATTGAATATAGGTTGTGCAATGGCACTACATTGAATATAGGTTGTGCAGTGACACTACATTGAATATAGGTTGTGCAGTGACACTACATTGAATATAGGTTGTGGAGTGACACTACATTGAATATAGGTTGTGCAATGACACTACATTGAATATAGGTTGTGCAGTGACTGACACTACATTGAATATAGGTTGTGCAGTGACACTACATTGAATATAGGTTGTGCAGTGACACTACATTGAATATAGGTTGTGCAATGACACTACATTGAATATAGGTTGTGCAGTGACTGACACTACATTGAATATAGGTTGTGCAGTGACACTACATTGAATATAGGTTGCGCAGTGACACTACATTGAATATAGGTTGTGCAGTGACACTACATTGAATATAGGTTGTGCAGTGACACTACATTGAATATAGGTTGTGCAGTGACTGACACTACATTGAATATAGGTTGTGCAATGACATTACATTGAATATAGGTTGTGCAATGACACTACATTGAATATAGGTTGTGCAGTGACTGACACTACATTGAATATAGGTTGTGCAGTGACACTACATTGAATATAGGTTGTGCAATGACACTACATTGAATATAGGTTGTGCAGTGACTGACACTACATTGAATATAGGTTGTGCAGTGACATTACATTGAATATAGGTTGTGCAATGACACTACATTGAATATAGATTGTGCAGTGACATTACATTGAATATAGGTTGTGCAATGACACTACATTGAATATAGGTTGTGCAGTGACACTACATTGAATATAGGTTGTGCAGTGACTGACACTACATTGAATATAGGTTGTGCAATGACACTACATTGAATATAGGTTGTGCAATGACACTACATTGAATATAGGTTGTGCAGTGACATTACATTGAATATAGGTTGTGCAATGACACTACATTGAATATAGGTTGTGCAGTGACACTACATTGAATATAGGTTGTGCAATGACACTACATTGAATATAGGTTGTGCAGTGACATTACATTGAATATAGGTTGTGCAGTGACATTACATTGAATATAGGTTGTGCAATGACACTACATTGAATATAGGTTGTGCAGTGACACTACATTGAATATAGGTTGTGCAATGACACTACATTGAATATAGGTTGTGCAGTGACTGACACTACATTGAATATAGGTTGTGCAGTGACTGACACTACATTGAATATAGGTTGTGCAGTGACTGACACTACATTGAATATAGGTTGTGCAGTGACTGACACTACATTGAATATAGGTTGTGCAGTGACATTACATTGAATATAGGTTGTGCAATGACACTACATTGAATATAGGTTGTGCAGTGACACTACATTGAATATAGGTTGTGCAGTGACATTACATTGAATATAGGTTGTGCAGTGACTGACACTACATTGAATATAGGTTGTGCAGTGACTGACACTACATTGAATATAGGTTGTGCAGTGACTGACACTACATTGAATATAGGTTGTGCAGTGACACTACATTGAATATAGGTTGTGCAGTGACACTACATTGAATATAGGTTGTGCAATGGCACTACATTGAATATAGGTTGTGCAATGACACTACATTGAATATAGGTTGTGCAGTGACACTACATTGAATATAGGTTGTGCAGTGACACTACATTGAATATAGGTTGTGCAGTGACACTACATTGAATATAGGTTGTGCAGTGACTGACACTACATTGAATATAGGTTGTGCAGTGACTGACACTACATTGAATATAGGTTGTGCAATGACACTACATTGAATATAGGTTGTGCAATGACACTACATTGAATATAGCTTGTGCAGTGACTGACACTACATTGAATATAGGTTGTGCAATGACATTACATTGAATATAGGTTGTGCAATGACACTACATTGAATATAGATTGTGCAGTGACATTACATTGAATATAGGTTGTGCAATGACACTACATTGAATATAGGTTGTGCAGTGACACTACATTGAATATAGGTTGTGCAGTGACTGACACTACATTGAATATAGGTTGTGCAATGACACTACATTGAATATAGGTTGTGCAATAACACTACATTGAATATAGGTTGTGCAGTGACATTACATTGAATATAGGTTGTGCAATGACACTACATTGAATATAGGTTGTGCAGTGACACTACATTGAATATAGGTTGTGCAATGACACTACATTGAATATAGGTTGTGCAGTGACATTACATTGAATATAGGTTGTGGAGTGACTGACACTACATTGAATATAGGTTGTGCAGTGACTGACACTACATTGAATATAGGTTGTGCAGTGACTGACACTACATTGAATATAGGTTGTGCAGTGACACTACATTGAATATAGGTTGTGCAGTGACACTACATTGAATATAGGTTGTGCAATGGCACTACATTGAATATAGGTTGTGCAATGACACTACATTGAATATAGGTTGTGCAGTGACACTACATTGAATATAGGTTGTGCAGTGACACTACATTGAATATAGGTTGTGCAGTGACACTACATTGAATATAGGTTGTGCAGTGACTGACACTACATTGAATATAGGTTGTGCAGTGACTGACACTACATTGAATATAGGTTGTGCAGTGACACTACATTGAATATAGGTTGTGCAATGACACTACATTGAATATAGGTTGTGCAATGACACTACATTGAATATAGGTTGTGCAATGACACTACATTGAATATAGGTTGTGCAATGACACTACATTGAATATAGGTTGTGCAGTGACTGACACTACATTGAATATAGGTTGTGCAATGACATTACATTGAATATAGGTTGTGCAATGACACTACATTGAATATAGGTTGTGCAGTGACACTACATTGAATATAGGTTGTGCAGTGACACTACATTGAATATAGGTTGTGCAGTGACACTACATTGAATATAGGTTGTGCAGTGACACTACATTGAATATAGGTTGTGCAGTGACACTACATTGAATATAGGTTGTGTAATGACACTACATTGAATATAGGTTGTGCAGTGACTGACACTACATTGAATATAGGTTGTGCAGTGACACTACATTGAATATAGGTTGTGCAATGACACTACATTGAATATAGGTTGTGCAGTGACTGACACTACATTGAATATAGGTTGTGCAATGACACTACATTGAGTATAGGTTGTGCAGTGACTGACACTACATTGAATATAGGTTGTGCAGTGACACTACATTGAATATAGGTTGTGCAGTGACACTACATTGAATATAGGTTGTGCAGTGACACTACATTGAATATAGGTTGTGCAATGACACTACATTGAATATAGGTTGTGCAGTGACTGACACTACATTGAATAT